>NC_073695.1:98871138-99567805 GCF_029784165.1 Wyeomyia smithii
GAAACATAAAATTGTAATGTTAATAAAAAAGAAGGTAAAGAATTAATTGCAGATATACCCAATGGAACAGTTGTGGCAAGTAAACTGAACACTCCACTGGCAACCATCGTACCGCAGGCCAGCCAACGGCGACCCCAACGGTCCAAAGTCAAGGTAAGAAAAGTATCGGCTGGCAACTCGGTAGCGGCGGCAACCGTAAATGTAAAGAACAGGTCCAACCCGAGTGATCCGACGTTACGCACATGACCGTCGAACACCAATGAGATGGCCATCCAGATAACGATCAGCAGAATAGTTATGTTCCTCAGGCGTGGTGTCTTGAACAGATCCAGTACTGAGTAGTTGCTGTTGGCGGCTTCCTCTTCCTGTAGACGAACGCAGCTATCACTAAATTCTTGATACACTTTCGCATCGATTGTTTTTTTATTGATCTTCTCAAACTTCTTCAGGATGTGTATAGCTTTATCCACTTTACCCTGCGACACAAGCCAACTGCAAGAGTATGAAAGTTAGAAATTTTACGATATTCAAATATTGACTTAATATCAAACTTACCGTGCCGATTCGGGTACGACGAGAGGTGTGAAAATGGCTAGGACGAGCGGCGCCGATGTAACGATGGCGAACAGTTTCCAATCGGCAAGATAGTAAGCAATCCACGGTAGACCGCAGGATGCTGCAGTGAAGAACAACGCAATAGACATATTGGCGACAAATGTTCGCCATTTTGGGCCGACATATTCCAGAACTATAAAAAAGTAAATTAAATTTATTGTTAAATTATAAAGCAAAATGTGACTCTTAAATAAGTCAATTCTCAATTGCAAACGATCTGAGGCAGTGTCTGTAGCGATGTAATTAAATATTTTCCCTAAGTGATCTCAATAGATTTATTTTTACACTTCCGCAATACCTATAATAAATTACATGAATGCACGGTGCGGCAATTTCAGCCCTGAAATCAGCATCCTAAATAAATAAGGTCTCTAATTAGAGCACTCCGTAGACACACGAAAGGACATTTTACCGCTACTAGCAATTTAAATCGGTAGGCAGGAACGCAACAGTAACCGCTAGCGATAATAACCGCTCTGATCAGAGTAGCAGCAATCTGGTGTACTTTTCAGAGCAATTAGATTGAACAGGTAATTTAGAGCACAATTGCCGCACTGTTGTGCGACTATTTGATACACGGAGTATATACAGGTCTACTATAAAAATCAGCGGTGCGATTACTATTATTATTGAACCGCAGCCAGTCGAGCTAAAAGTGTTTGATTTTGCTGCATCTTGACCACGATGCAACTTGAAATGTGTGTGACAGTTGTAGTGGTGTGAACGTAAAAGTCACCCACGTTACCTAAGCCCACAAGCTGCAATTTTGGAACTAAAAATTAAACCGAAGAGACAAAAACCGTTGCTTGCATTTTTCAAATCCTGCTAAAAGCTTAAATACTGGTTGATTTATTTTTTTTTTAACATAGAAATCCTTTGCCTAAAAATTAGAGTTTTCCGAAATCATACTCAAAACACTAAAAAAAGTGTTGACGGTATTTTTCTGAACAAGAACGCTGTACGTCAGGTTCGCTAAAATTAACATCATTACGTCTCAATTCACCCCCAGTGATATAATTACCAACGTAAAATGTTATTCTTCGTTATTCTCATTCTTCGTCTTCTAATTAGTTAGAACGGTTCACTGACTATCATCTGAACAAAAATAAAAACGTAAATCAAACGTACGATTCGGATGCTAACATACTCTTCTAGAAAAATGGAAGTTTCGTGCTTCATTAAGTCACCCAGGTAGAAACATTACTAAAAGTTATAGGATAACTTAAAGTTTCAACAAAAACTAATTTCAAGGAAAATATCAGCTATTTTTTTGTTTTCATTTAAAAGCGAATGTTTATTTTCTTTTGACGTTGACTAACGTCTATATCAAAGTTAGGCACCTGAATTTGAAAATCTTGTAATTCAACCAGGGAAAACCAAGGAAAAGTGGTCAGGTTTTGAACGCTTATTTTTCAGTCATTTATAATCAGGTTTTCGAGGTTTTGGCATCAATCGATCAGAAATTCTTTTACGGTTAAATTTATGTAACAAAAACAAACTATTGTTTGAGATACACTATTGAAAAATTGGTCTAAATCATACCGCGCAGCCAATCACTACCTCTCTTCCCATGCACAGTCGACACTAACGGATACAACCGATCTGACTTTGTTGTTATTGTTGTTGTCACTTTCTGTTTCCGATGTTTATTTGCGTTCTTTGTCAATCCATTTTCTACCTTGCCTCTCCTTCTTTGTAACTAACTGACAAAGTCTTGGTATAAAAGGTACCGTTCGAACATTTCACCCCATCAGTTTCATTACTAAACCGTACCGGTTACATACGGACGCTAGGTGTTAGCAGCTGAAAGGAGGAAAAACAAAATAGTACTGGTCATCTCGTGCCGGTTTCACCCGTAATGCTGGTGGCTGTTAGTAGTACATGGCTACTGCAAAATACTAAAATGGCTGAAATTCTGGACGGACTAACCAGTAAACAAGAATAATCGGCAACTGGCACCTTCTGGTGCCTCGAAGTTTTGTAAAAGAAGCGTTGCAATTCCATCTACTGTTTGTTTTAATGGAATTAAAGAATACGGTAGTCAACGTCATGCGGTCATGTCTTGAATACCACCCTCCTACTATTTTTTTTTCACCTAAATCAAGAATAACTTGAAAATGGATGCACTCAGAAGGTTAGTCCCATATGCTTTTTCGTTATAAATGACAACTAAAACCAGTTAACATCATTGGAATACAAATATTCTTAAAATCGTTGACAATAAAAAATGCTCTAACATAACCTTCCAAAAAAAACTTGTCCCACATTTTTCCATTACAAGTAGTTGAGCTACAATAAACAAAGTATATGCTAAAATACACATACTCTTTTAATATATTATTACTCTTGAGTCTAAAAATTTCTCCACCTGTAAACGATCACCATTTACCCAAATAAAAAGCAAAGCCTTGGTGCTACATTCCGATTCGGAACTTGACCTTCTGTTTACTATTCACAGACTCCGCAGCCAACCGTTAAGTGTACATGACAATTGCGGGGCTAGTGCTACGATCCTATTGACACTAACAGTCTCTCCCGAGTCAAGACTCGAACCTACGACGATTGGCTTGTTAGGCCAGCATCGTACCTCGAGACCAGCTAAATAAATTGAATTTTATGTATTTTCAGAGCTTTAGTCAGTTTCGTGCAACACCGGTACAACTCAAAATTTTCCCATTTCGAAATTTTGATTTCAAACGATGCTAAATACGGTTAAGTTTTATTTCACAAAGACTTGTTTAAAAGTTCACAAAAATACTGAGTTATAAGCTGATGTGTCTTTGAAATTCAAATCAAAATAATGCTACAAAGATTTTTGTAGGGGGGTAGGAGGTTGGATCAGGATTCACTTTGATAAGTGATATTCATGATTTAATTGGATTAATGTAATAATGTAGCTATGATCATGTACATAATACAGCGGTAGATTAATAAACATGAATTATTAGATACAATAAGATGTACGATATAAGGCAACCTCGATATAACGTAATATTTTTAAATATCTTAAAATAAAAGTACAACAATTATTTTTGGGGATGTATAATGTTCCGAATAAATGTTTTAAGTAAGTTTTGAAACCAATAATTAACGTAAAATGGAATAAAATTGACATTTCTTGTTTCAATGTTTTGTGACTGGTTATATCCGTCTACGAAAATTGTCTCGTTCGCATGAGACAGGTTTATATATACTGTTAGATGAAGGAAAATAAGTTCTTGCGCACTTTTGAGTAATCAAGAATTTTGCATTATTGAAAAAAAAATTTGAATGCTTAGATATAACGTTGCGTCAAAAAACTGGCTTATATCGAGGTATTACTGTATTAGGGCAAAGATCTCGTTTGACTGTCTTCCATCCCGGACGAACACATATAATTCGCATAGATTCTCTAGGATTCCTCACATTGCATTCGTGAGCGTCCTTGAAAAGGCTTCCTGAAAAAAGAATCCTCAGGAATGCCCTGTATATGGCTCTAGGATTCTTGAATAAGAATCCTGAATGGGAATCCTCCGGATCGTGTTTACGATTCCTTTCACGATTTCGTCACAGAGTTTAAGGTATCCTGGGGATTCTTACTCAGGATTCTCTGCGTGTTAGTAAGGGATAGCTGAAATTTCCAAATTTTTTGCGTAGAAAACGCAAAAAAATAATACAAACGGAATCGTAAAACACATGGAAAGTGTAATTTATTTTGTGATGTGTTCGTAAGTGATATACTTTTTTGAGACTAATTCATGTCATGTCAATAGTTGTTGTGCTCCTTTCTGCGACTGAAAACATGAATTGAAATAATCTATTGCAACAACATTGCAGCGCTTGCACAGATGTGTCGCTCTTTTCTACAACCATTCACCGCAAAAAATCATCCAAACAGATCATCACGTTCACATTCACGCAAAAAGCGGAAAAATTCGGAGCACCAAGACGCGATGATTTACACGTTAAGCGAAACAGGAACAGACCCCACACGGTCACGAGACGTTTCAGAACTCTATTCATGAACAAAATTTTAACAGAAATCATGGAACAGCAAATACCGTGAATCCTACTCTACCAGTTCGGAAAATGGTCTATACACGTTTGCCAGTGTATATACCGGAAATGAAACTTATTTTAACGCCGATGAAGATCGACAGCAGGAAAAAGCCCGATGTTGCAATTCTCACACGCGAGATTTTCCTGCGCATTCAGTGTGACGTAGGGTAGGGCGTCGAAAATTTTTTATTCTCGAGTATCAACACATAAAATCGAAACAATAATTTGTGCTTATCTTACTCAAACCATTGAAATTGTTGCATATTCGAGTGCAGCAACCTCTCACACCAAACACACTGGTCGCGTCAGCCTTTCCGTCACTCGAAACAATCACCGATGCCAAACCTTTTTTGGTAGGGCTTAGAAACATCAATCAAATGTGATGTGTTCTGAGGTCGTAAGCGGTTATGACTGTTAAGAAGCAGCAGGCCAATTCTTGCCAAAAATGGAGCACGTCAAGACGATTCAAGGAACGCACTCCCTTCATTTCTAGAGAAACATTTCAAAAGGTCCTATCTGCTTTGATCGATTTTTTGATCGATCTTTTTCATTCAATCACCACAACTTATTGAACACCTTTTATGACACGTTATTTGCACCAGTTGATAGCGGAGGGATCCCTCTAACCTTCTGAACAAAAACCACGCTTGGGAGAGTTACTAAAGTCGAACCATTACCAAAATGAAAGGACGCTCCGGAAAAACGATGAAAGCAGAAAGGACCTTTTGAAGTGATGATCTAGATTTTCTAGTGCCATAAGGGAAATATTGTTTAGAGCTAAAGGAATATTCTCCAAGTCCTGCCGAATATTTGCTTGAAGCTCGAACAACAAAATTTAATACATCGTCAAAACTTAAAACACAGACAAAAATATATGTGAGTGTGTATTTGCAAAACAATGTCCTTTTCATCTCTTTCCAATAATACTAATAATGGGTCTGTTGGAGATGCTCTATAGAAAATATCATGTAACTAACAGCAATTTTTGGTGAGGCAGGATTTAACCAAACACAAACGGTCGAGTAGAACATACTTTGGTAATTTTATTATTGTATATTTCTTGTTTTAGACAACAGACATCATTGATATTTATTTCTTCTGATATTTATTTATTTTATGTTAAAAGTATTAGCTTTCGAATTGTAGAAGAATTTTTGAGGTAGGTGCATCTAAAAATAATTTTTTCTGAAAAATTCAATATGGCGGCCAAATTCAAAATGGCGACCAATTACAGTATTCATTGATAATATCAATTCTCGGAATTAGATAAAGGAAAAAATTTTTCGGTGTAATAGCTGATTTTTCGAGTTCGACTCACAGTTATGGGTTATCTGGAGATTTGAATCGCGTGTTTTTTGTAGAATCGTGTTGTTAATTAGAGTCTACATATACTCTGGTAGGTGAATTGTATTATTTTCCTTAGCAAGTGGGATGCCTTAAATCACCTATTATGCTAGCTCTCACAAGACAGATGAAACTGGTAGACACAGGTTTTGCCCTAGAGCTCAAACTGGAAACAAATGAATGGTTATAACCTTCTGACCATTTCTGTGAATGTTGGTGCCTCTAGCAGTGCTGTGAAATTTCGACACTACAAAATGAAAATGATACAACAGCAGTTTCTCTCTCACTCTTGTCAAGCTGATGTTGAGTGTCACCCAAGTCAATAATCAGTGAAAATCATGTCAGTCAGCCAGTCAGCATTATCACTGTCAACCAGTGCTGAGAATATTCACTGTCATGATATTCAAAAGCAACGATTTTCAGCCTTATTTATATTGATAATCATACTACCCATGCGAACGTTGATATTCATGATACCAAACAACCGATGAATACCGACAGAATAAACCTTAACACTCGTGTTGATAATTCGATCGTCAAAAATGAAAATTGTTTCAAAATAGTGAAAATCAAAATAACCTTTTTTGACAATAAATACTGTACTGTGCGGTGTACAGCGTTTGAACAGACTTTCGCTACCTGGATTGATAATCACCGAAACTTCTCTGAATATCATTACGAGGCTTTTGATACTCATCCCACTGTTCTGTTATTGAATATGATAAACGATATTCATGCATCTTCGCAATGAGCATAGGTTACTGAGTTGCATCAGAAAATAAATGTGTTGGCACTGAGAACAATTCTATTCATCTACTCGTGAATAAATATCGATATTCTAAGGCACTGCTGTCAACTGATTGGAGCTGAAAGTAATTATCATTTTCAGCTCGTTTGTGTTGAAACTGATATTCGCAGTTGTCAGTGTCAACTGAGAACCTATCACTGACAGTGAAAATTTGCAACACTGGCTTCTAGCAAAGATAACTTTTTCAGAGAATTACAAGAGTTATCCCGTATGCCAACTTAAAAGAGACGAACCCGGTGAGCCCTTATTGTGCTATTATGACGCACTTCTGCATATACTGGGGGCTCCAAAATTCGGAAAAAGAGTTAAAAAACTATAATCTCTCTTAAGCAATCTGGGGCTTTAGGATAACATTTTTCTCGCTTTTGTAGACCAGTGTATTCAATGCAACAAATTGGCCGGAGTTTGTAGGTTGAGCTTTCCGCTTAACTTTTATCTCAATAGTTCTACTATCGAGATTAAAATTTATTTATTCGTACGCGAGATAAGGAAAAATTCTATCGCATTGCCTAACACGGGTAATCCTGACGGTTTTGCAGGTTAATTTTTTGATTTTCGTATCCAATGGTTTATAATAATTTATAAGCCATATGTAATTGTTTTTGAATTGACCATGTTCAAATTTGGGGACCCGTGCGTTTGTTAAAATATTTTAAAACGAATATGTAAATATTAGCTTTACCTATGACAAACAACATTTTCTATTGCAACAATAAGTTGAAATAACATGGTTCAGTTAATTTTTGTCCTGCATTCCCGTATATTTCTTGCACTTTGAGATGTCTAGAAACTACAAAGGAAACTACCCCCTCATCTTGATAACAGCATGTGCCACAAATATCTTGCAGTTATATTAGGAAGTGACATTTTAAAGCAACCGGTCGTTGCTGATTATAAAAGTTTCGAAAACACTTATGATTACACAAAGAAATGACATCACAGCTTAATCAAAAATCTCACCCATAATTTACCCACTGATATATAATGTCATCAATATAAATGATTTTCAAACTACGGTCGAAAAGAAACCTAGCGTGATATCAGTAAATCAGGTATTTCGCAACAAAAATCAAACTGGCATTTGATTCTTGACCGACAGGTTTCGTTACTGATTAGCTTCAAGAAGCTTTTTCGAAGTAAACCGATTAAATATAGTCTATCCTACAGTCAACAGTGAAGCATTAGTGTCAATTAGTAAAACTCAGAAAATCGTAAGAATTTGATAAAAATATAGACTCTGATTGGTTTTTGAAACAATACATTGTTTCATTTTTTCAACATGTGTAATAAAGTTTTCGCATAAAATATACAGCCTTCAGTATTCATTAACCCAAAAATTATTTCAACTGGACCGCTCTAAAACTTATAGAGAATGTCCCTAACCTTACCATTGACGGGGCGTTCAACTTCTTGGGCTAGTCGTGTACACTCCTTTGAACGCTCAGTGTTACTTCGTCAGATAGCTACCAACGGGAAATTGCTGTGCCACTGCACTATATTGCCATTCTCTTTTTTTCTATTCCACTTTGTCTGGCTCCAAGCGGAGTGGACCACTAACCAGTTGACGGTTTGTGGTTGGATATTCAAGTTCAATGACTATGGCTATTCGCTGAGCAATGACAAATACACACACACACTTGCAATTTTGTGAAAGACGGACCCCGATTGTAACAAACGATTGTCCAATCGCTCAACAGAGATCACTGTCGTTGGCATAACACACGCAAAAATTTGAATTCAATTTCCAAAACATTTTTTGAAAGTGCTGACTTCTCATATGCAACGATCATGCCCAGAAGCTTTGTCTGAATTGGTTAACAAATGTACATGGAAACAGTTTCCCGTTTCCGACCGGTTGAACAAATCATCGGTTGTGCCTAACGGAAGAAAAAATTGACATTGTTCTGATCGAAACCGGAAAAAATCAGCAGTAATGCATTTCTGCCGTCCGCTGCTGTGGATGCCGCTTTTCGAATGGAATATCGCTACGTTTAATTACCTTGACAAATTGATTGACTCACAGTCAACCAGGGTGCGAACAGTAGCAGTGTGATCTGAAAAATAATCACCTTCTTGACTACTGTAAAATTACACGGTTATTTGTAAATTTGATTAATGAAAACTCATCGTCCCGAAAACATTGTTGAAGGACGCGTCGTTTACTAGGCTTGGGTAGGCTCTTAAAATCACTATATCATGTTTCTATATTACGTCTTCGATAACCAAGTTTTCCTAGGAAACAAGGGTCTCGTCAAACGAACGAACCTGAAACATTTTCCGACTCCTCTTATTATTTGTACAACTCTTCACTTTCAATAACTGAGAGGTGTTTTAAAACAAGTATTTCTCATTAAAAAGCAATATTTCAAATGGCACTACCTAGTCGCTAAGGTCGGAAACGAGCTCAAAACTAGTTGGAGATTTGTAACGTTACATTCTATAACTCAATTACACGTTTCCTGTTCAGCGATCTGTTCACCTGTTATAGCCATTAAACTCGAACGTGTGACCATTAGAGTAGCAATCCCTGCAAATTACCATTTGCTTTTGACAAGTCCTCTCCGTTTGCCACCTGGTTCTGATTTTTTGAATAATCCGTATGAAAATTTGTAGTGCTAATGAATATTTTACGTCCGTCCTGCTGACCTCAAGCTTCTACTGTACGCCCCCGCGTAGTGAGAAAAGCTGTGCGTGGTTATTACAAATATAAATAGGTGAAACCGGGTTTACGACAGATGTCGACTTGAGTAAATAAAGAATAAATTGAGTATCGTAGAACATTACACCTATGCGTACTGCCCTGGTAGTAGTGAAAAAAGATGAAATCAAATTATCCAGTTGTTATTCTTTTATGGAAAAAATCAGTGCACATATAATCAAATGCAAATTCGTACGCTTGAAGACGCTGAGATACTGTTTACGAAATAAACAGAAATCGCAATAACTGATGCCGAAAGCAATTATCGACAGGTGTAAGAACAATGTAAATTTGTTGCACTATCGTCACCTGGCGGTTTGTTGTCGCAAACCGTGCGCAATCGAGCGTGGGTTGCTCCCTAAAGATAAATGCAACTATACTAGTGATCATTTATCATCTCGTGATTAATATGATGTGTTGATTAAGAAGTTCACAGTAGCACTTTGGATCATGGAATGCGGCTGCTATTAGCTGAGGAAATAAATTAAGTTTTAATGACTAGCGTCAATGTAGGCACCTGGATACACATTGCGATTGGGAGCTTGTTATTCTATGTCAAGAAAAGTAAATACCTACTAAAATTCACGGACAGAGATTTGTGCACGCTCTGCTTTACACCAATGTTATTCATATATTAAATACCATCGCAATGTGATTGCCCTGAATTAGGCATTGATACCCGTAGAATAACTCTAAACGGGTTTATCAACATTGCACTCTTATCCCACAGCCGGATTCAAAACTAGACACCCGTAATCTAGAACCGATAGAATCTAACTGTAGTTCATCACAAGCTAACTCTGCTAGATTTATGGCTAAGAACATGTTCTATTTCATACATCGTTTATATGTAGTATGATCGTAAATTGTAAACTTCAAGGACCCAATTAGAGCCACGATGTTACGACTAATAATAGGGCTTAGTATAACGACATCTATTTAAAATGAGAGACTCGTGCGAACGTTGCTAGCTAAAGCGAAAATACACACTACATCAAGTGGACCACAACGTCGGTACTTTGAAGTTCATCATTAAATTACATACTGTTTGTTGTTTGTTGTTAAGTTCCGGAAGTAGCAATGATCTACTGATATTAGGACAGGTGAACTGTACGACTTTCCTGGCAAAAATGGATTAAAAATCTATTAAAATCTATTAATTTCTCACATAACTTATTTTTTGGCATACTCAAGATTATTGTAAATTTAAAAAACTACTAAAAATAGTAATAGATACAGGCATGATTATCTTAAAAATCAAAACTTCATGTTCTTGCCATGAGTTTTGTTGTCCCGAACCAGTTAATGGCTGAAAATAAATCGACAGCGATCAATAGAACAAGGTTGCCAGCATGCCAGACAAGCATCAAAATCTCCCAGATATTTGACAACAAGCCAGATTTTTGCAAGATTCCATTCGCGTCTTCTCGCAGAAAGGTCATCACTTAAAAATTTTCACAAAATTTGCCATTTCGACTCAAAAATATGGCAAATTTTTCAGAGTTTGATTCGTTAAAATGACCCTCTGGCGCACGAAAGAACTGCCAGTGTGCAACAGTGCAACCAAAGTTTACTTTTTTTCTGGTTTGGCTTCTATATGATTTTTTGATGTATTTTGATGCAAAAACAAATTTCTTCAAGCTTGGACCTCTTTCATCTTAAGGGGCAACAATGGCATTATTTTGAATTTTTCAGAAATCGAAAACTTGCAATGTTTTTAGGACGCCATTTTTTTCAATGCCAGATATCAAAATTCTTAGAGTTTTTCCACATATTAGCATTTTCTTACCCATCTCTTAAAAACAGATTTTAAATCGGACAAAAACTGACTTCAAAACGGCGATTCTACGAAAACAGTTTTGGCGTGATTTTAATATATTTCACCGAGCAAAATAATGTCAAGTCAATTTTGCTCCATTTTCCCTACAATACTGAAATCAGGGCTCAACATTCTCGAAACAAAACAATGAAACTGATTATTCCGCGCTGTCTCTTAGATTCGAACAGTTTCATTTTCACTTGATTCCTTCCGGCTGCTGTCATCGAATCACTTCTTTCTCTCTTTCCCGTCTGTTGTTCATCGGATCATTTCAAGGTTTCAAACGAAACTGATGACTATTTCAATTGACGGAGAGAGAGACTCTTTCCTTTCCTTCAGCGTCTCAATTGAAACTAGCATGACTTGATGATAGTTTTCTAATACCGCAAGCCGCAGTTAAAACGGCAATGGGATCTAATGAATACATCACGCAAATTTCGATCAAAATTTCGAAATATTTTGCAATGTTGATCACTGGCGCTGCGTAATCACTTCGGATTGTGAAACTGGTTTTGGTGTTCTCCGTTTCATATCGTCACGGTTTTCTTTTCTCCCTCGTCCATATATTTGCGCTAAGTACTGTGTGGAAGCCCCCTGTCTCCGTTAGCGCTCATTGTCAATTTTGATTGAGAATCGTCATGTGAGAGTAACGGTGATAATCTTTTCTTTCGATTAAAGTGCATTTGTATCAGTTTCTAGCTCTTCAGTTGTCAAACTCAAAGCAAGAGCTTCCGAGTAGTTTTCATGTGACTCACGAAGAGCTTGAGAATGATATAAAAGCTTTTCAATTGAAAGCGACGGGTCAAAGCGTCACTATAATCTGATGATTGTCAATTGAAAATAACTTTGTCTGACTGAAATAGGTTTATCACGACGCACAGTGGGGCAAATTGGTCCGTTGGCGCGAAACCTCATAACTCCCTAACAGGTTTTTTTTTCTCTGTGTGGACTCATCACTGCGACCAGAGACATTTTGATCTATTGTGATATTGCTCAGGTGTTTTCTGTACTCCGCACTTCATATTATTGGCAGTATCACTATTGAAGTGAATGATACGCTTTTTTTATTTATTTATATCCGTGCTTGTGTGTGAGAGTTTACCCTTACATTTCAAGCTTACTGCTCTACTATACCGAGCCTCTTTTCTATCCTACCAATATCGCCAAATTACAATTGCCTGAACTGAGGCTACACCTAACGTTCCTCTCTGGCCAGGTTTATTCTAAGAGGGACTTATTATGTCAAGAGGAAGGAGTCTTATCGAAACCTCGTTCCTCGTGCCAATATCGCCAATCACAATTCCCTGTAGAGGGTAAATATTTCTGAAATTAGTTTTATTATAAGAAGGACTTATTTTATCAAGAGGAAGGAGTCTTATCGAACCTCGTTCCTCCTACCAACACCGCGTCACAATCACCATTCCCTGAAGAGGCACTCAATGCTTCACCTCTGGTCAGGTTTATTATAAGTAGTACTTATATTTTTGTCAAGAGGAAGGAGTCGTATCGAAACCTCGTTCCTCCAGCCAAGACCGAGTCATAATTACAATTCCCTGAAGAGAACTATTATACGTTACTCAGAACAGTTTTATTATAAGAGGGACTTTTTTGTTAGGATGAAAATCGGCAAGGGTACTATAAAATTCGGCTTGAAGGAAGGGTATGTCCCTAACAGTTGTTTCCACAGTGTTTATATCTTCGGCAATGTTGTTCACCATAAAAACATCTTCTTGAAAAATGTATTTAGGCAGCTTTAGTTTTTTTTTCTACAGATGGCGCTGACATCTATCTTTTGAATAAATGGTGCTAGCCATTTTGTTTCTTCGGGAAAGTTGTTTATATCATCAATTGACATAAAGTTGTCGAACATATTACAACTGTAGGACTGACCGTTAACGAGATAAAATTATTTTCATTATTCATAAACCCAAAATTTCAGTAATGAATTATAACTGGGACTTTAGTACATATGTGTCAATTTCAGATATATTCAAACTTTCGAATCATCATGAAATGAATTATTGGAGGTTTGTAGTTGCCTTTGTATAGTTTTTTGTCAACCTATGATGTGTCAACATATTTGAGAAAGAATATAAAATATAGTTTTAATGTTAATGTTTGTGATAAAATGTTTCAAATAGGAACATTGTTCAAGTAAAGATTAGTTGGTCATGTTCCCTTTCTAAGAGCTCCTCTTGTTTAATTTTATACCATTCAACATGAATACTAAACGCTTACTTTTGTTTAAAACACTGTTCACCCAATAACAAACTGTTTCCCAATACTAATAATTATTTCCGAAGGGTCTTAATACTACTGGACGTCAGTTTCGAAAGACCCCCGAACACAAACATGGTCGTGTTGCATACACCGGCATTCAGCAAAGCCTATTGTAGGAAAAACATCGATACGGACACTGCTGATTGACGATTTTTTTACATGAATTGACATGAAAACAATCGTTGCGAAATCTCGAATTACTCGGTAAGTCGCAACTAGTAGCAGCTGATTTTTGGTTTAGTACTAGCCAATACCTTGTATTTTAGTACAATAATAGTATCATAGCAGAACAACGTAGAACTTTATGTTTTTCATGCCCTACTGGAAAATATCTGAGAAATTTTTTTCTTCCATTTTACAAGCCTTGTAAATCCTCACTTTTACAATATTATAGCACATTTTCTAAATTATTTTTCAAAGTGAATTATCATGATTTCCAGTCGATAACATGTCTACTGCAAGTAGAAAATAAAATGAGGCATGAAAACTGAATTTCAATTTTTTTAGTTTTGTCGCGACTTTTCTGGGTTCTGCCCCACAGTGCGACGTAGGGTTCAAAACGAATCAACATGATCCTCCCTCTTTTGTGGAAAGAGGATCGAGCTCTTGGTCAGATCAAATGGGATTTTCTATTTAGAGAGTTTTACCTCTACTTTTTGTGGAGACCGTGTCATAAAAGTTTGCAAAACAAAAATCAATTAAAATCAATTAAATTTTCAAGTCGTTCAGGGTTTCATACTGAATCGATTGGCACAAGAGCTACTGCTCAATATCAACTTTTTGAAGAAGAACTATAGGCTTTTCTCAGTGACGCGTCGCGAATCGGAGCAGGTTTGTTCGGTCGATAAAAATCGTGAATAATCTGATGACTTCGCAATGAATACCTTTCAAAGATACGCTCCTGCCGAAGTGTATTCATTTTCTCGATGATACTCGGGAATAGAAATAGACAAACATTCAAACTTTTGGATGCTTCTGATGGTTTTCGCACGCGCCGCTCGCATAGGCCCGCGGGGTTTGATAAAAAGATACTTATCATTCGTCGTCGTAATGAGTTACCTTCGCGCGCAATACTGTCCGATTCAGTCACTTTCCACAGTGAAACAATCCTTCCTTTCCGTTACAGTCATGAAAGTGCAAAGGTATACTTGGTCTCCGAACACAACGACGTTTCTTATAAACTCCTTCCTTACCCCAACGATTGTAGGGACGTAGCCGGCGTCGTTATCGATCCATAAAAAGCGGTAGCTTCAGAATTGTTGTATACTGAAGATGGTAAACTAATTCCACGAACCATACACGTGGTTCATTGTGCAATTTCACTAGCTCAGATCGATCGCATAGGAGCAACTAGGAAATGTGCGGTCCTCAAACTCAAAAACTATAGCCTTTACTCAGTGAGTTCGTATTTTGATCTGTTGGGTAAGTTATGTACATAGTATTTTTTTTGGTTCGCTACTGAAATGAAATGTTTTGTCAAAACATCTCGAAAAAGGCTGCAGTGCGTACACTTGAAGTTTCTGAAAAAAATTTCTAAGAAATTTGAAAATATTTTTTCTAAACGACAAGTAACAAGTTTCGAAATGACATCAATTTGTAATGATCGAATTTAAAAAAATCTTTTTTGTCAAATTCAGTTAAAAACTTATATTTATTGTTGAAAAAAAATTTCTCAGTGTACATTTTCCCAAGTTAAGAAATCAATTTTATACAACTTATCCATCGACAACATTTCAACGGAAACAAAAGGTTTAGAGATGTAATTTTCCATGAAATTTTACCTTCTAAAACCTTACACTTTTTTGAAAAATCAAATGCTTGAGAAAATCCATGTGTCCATCAAATGCCAGCTATTTCAGAACAATATTTCGTAGGATTGTACAAAGTGATATCAAAGGATTTTGTCATGATTTGTTTTTCTAAATTCACTTTTGTTGCTTGTTTTCATTTAATATACTAAAACAACTTTAAAAAAGTAAAATCACTACGAGTATCTAATCAACTTCAAAAATGAAATTCCCTGATTTTTGTAGGTGTTCTCAGAAGGTTGAAGCTTTCTCCAGTACATAATTTTCTCACCCAGAATCATAAGTATCTTAGTGTTTTTTTTTTAAGAATGATTTTACTTATTTCGCCAGAATTTCAGATAACTTTCACCGATAACAACCAATAAAATTAAAAAGGAAAATTTTTGATTTGTCAGGAGAGACCCGAATGCCAAACATGAAAAGGTCCAATAGAAAGAAACAAGATCAGAGATTTATCAGTGCGTTCGTGAATATTAATAATTCAACTAAATGGAAATGGCTCGTCATTACAAAATGTTCAGGGTAAAACCACTACAAAAAATTAAGGTTCGAAATTGATTTTCGCTCCAAATACGTTAGAAAAAACGCTATCTATGTAGGTATAAAATTTATTCGTGAAATTTGGGTTGACCATTGACTGGTCGTCAAAAATGAAAAAAAATTACCCAGACCTCAAACTAAAAAAATAAATGTTTATAGCTTATTATGATGGAGGCACTGTACCGTGCGAATGACACACGAAAGTTCTACGAGAAGCTGAACTGTTCCCGCAAAGGCTTTGTGCCACAAGCCGACATGTGCAGGGACCTGGGCGGCAACCTTCTAACGAACAAGTGTGAGGTGATTGACAGGTGGAAGCAGTACTACGATGAGCACCTTAATGGCGATGTAGCAGAGGACGACGACGGAGTGGTAGTAGATCTCGGTGTACGCGCAGATGACAACAGAATCCCAGCCCCTGACCTCAGGAGGTTAGAGAGGAGATCGGCCGGCTGAAAAACAATAAAGCCGCTGGAGCTGACCAACTCCCCAGCGAGCTGTTAAAACACGGTGGTGAATCACTGGCTAAGGCGCTACACTGGGTTATTGCCAAGATTTGGGAGGAGGAGGTAGTACCGGAGGAGTGGATGGAGGGTAGAGTGTGCCCCATCTACAAAAAAGGCGACGAGTTAGATTGCTGCAACTACCGCGCAATCACGTTGCTGAACGCCGCCTACAAGGTACTCTCTCAAATTCTGTGCCGTCGACTATCACCGTTTGCAAGGGAATTCGTGGGGCAATACCAAGCGGGATTTATGGGTGCCCGCGCCACCACGGACCAAAAATTCGCGGTACGGCAGGTCTTACAGAAGTGCCGTGAGTATAACGTGCCCACACATCACTTGTTCATCGATTTTAAATCGGCATACGACACAATCGTTCGAGACCAGCTATGGCAGATTATGCACGATTACGGCTTTCCGGATAAACTGACACGGTTGGTCAAGTCGACGATGGATCGGGTGGTGAATTTCGAGTTTCGGGCACACTATCGAGTCCCTTCGAATCTCGAAGAGGGTTACGGCAAGGTGATGGATTATCGTGCTTGCTATTCAACATCGCTTTTCAAGGTGTGATACGTAGGGCTGGTATCGACACGAGTGGCACGATTTTTAGAAGGTCTGTTCAGCTCTTTGGCTTCGCCGATGACATTGATATTGTAGCACGAGCCCTTGAAATGATGACGGAGACGTACATCAGACTAAAGGCTGAAGCCGGACGAATTGGACTGGCCATAAACGCATCGAAGACCAAGTACATGAGAGGAAGAGGTTCCAGAGAAGACAGTGTCTGAATGACAACCTTCCGCCACGAATTCATATTAGCGGTGATGAAATCGAGGTGGTAGACTAGTTCGTGTACCTGGGCTCACTGGTGACTGCTGACAACGACACCAGCAGAGAAATTCGTCGACGCCTTATGGCAGGAAATCGTGCCTACTTTGGACTCCGGAGAACACTCCGCTCGAATAAAAACCGCCGCCGCACGAAGTTAACCATCTACAAA
This sequence comes from Wyeomyia smithii, assembly GCF_029784165.1. Lineage (NCBI taxonomy): Eukaryota > Metazoa > Arthropoda > Insecta > Diptera > Culicidae > Wyeomyia > Wyeomyia smithii. The sequence continues at coordinate 98,888,595 of NC_073695.1, forward strand.
ACACTGATCAGACCGGTAGTCCTCTACGGCCACGAAACCTGAACTATGCTCGTGGAGGACCAACGCGCCCTTGGGGTTTTCGAACGAAAGGTGTTGCGTACCATCTGTGGTGGAGTACAGATGGAAGATGGATCATGGCGGAGGCGGATGAACCACGAGTTGCATCAGCTGCTGGGAGAACCACTCATCGTTCAAACGGCGAAAATCGGGAGACTACGGTGGGCTGGGCATGTCGTTAGGATGTCGGACGACAACCCGGTGAAAATGGTTCTTGATAACAACCCGACTGGAACAAGGCGACGGGGCGCGCAGCGAGCAAGGTGGCTCGATCAAGTGGAAGACGACCTGCGGGGCCTCCGCAGACGACATGGCTGGCGAGCTGCAGCCATGGACCGAGTTGAATGGAGACGACTTCTTCGAACAGTAAGGGACACTTCGGCCTGGAGCTGACTGGTAAGTAAGTAAGCTTATTAACCGTTCATATGAATTTCGGTGCCCCCAGCCGCCTGGGAAGTGTGTCGAGTCTTAAGAGATTTCAATGAAGCTTTCTCGTGAACGAAGAAATGACGAACCCGGCGAGTAATCACTCCGCGGTCTTTTAGCACACTTCCGAGGCAGTTAGAGTCAAAAAAAATTTAAAAAATTGAATACCTAGATATCTGAGCATTTTGAAATGACAATAAAAATGAAATATTATAGCTTTTTAATCATTCCTGTGAATTTTGGTGCCCCAGGCCACCAACATTTTTTTAAAGCCTTGAATGAGTTTTCTCATAAACATAACGTTGAAGCGACGAACCCGGCGAGCAATTACTATGCGACACTCTGTCGTAAGTTGACAAATTTCTATGCTGGCTAAAGGCACCAAATTTCACAGGAATGATTGAAAAGCTATAATTTTTCTAGGGTAGCTATTTCGGCCGTAGACACTTCAACTTGACTTAGAAGTCAATATATTATGAATCATTATACATCCAATCATTAACCTATGAAATAACAAAGAGGTAAAAATACTTGTTTGCTCCAGTTGTGCCAATGTTGTAGCGTAACATTTATGTTCCTACTCCTTCTATGCATGCGCTTGCTATTCAAATTAGTTGTGTATCTTGTTTGTTATATGGTTGTCAGTTGATGTATTTATAATAGTGAATAAAAGGACGTAAGTAACGAGGCTTTTAACCTATAAGACGTCATTCTATGCTAATGAACACAAGCAACGCTGTCATTTAATTGACTCGGCTCGTAATTCTTGCTTGTAGACATAGACAGTGATTCGGGTAACACTAATATTATGTGACGCTACTAGATAGATTGCCGTTTAAAGTTCACTTCCTAACGCTTTCAAAAAAAAACATGTTTCCCTTAACTCGATGTCTTTATAACTGAACCGTGGCGAAGCCCTGCGTTTGCAATTAGTGATAAATAACCCCGCCATATAACCAGGCCATTGAACAAATAAAACCATTGAACAAACGATGTTAAATTAACAACAGCTAATGTCTACTCACCCAAAATGTACATCATGGTAAAGCAATTGTCGAAGGCAAATCCGACCAGAAACCGGCAGAAGGCAAACTGCCAAAAGTTGGCGACGAAAGCCGTCGCCACGCCGGCTACGAATCCGATCACATTGCAACCGGCCAGCGCCGGGATCCGACCGTATCGGTCGGCGATCCACCCGAACAGTAGCCCACCCACGATGGCACCTACGAAGAAGATCGACTGAGACAGCGTGGACAGGTACGAGTGCTCGCACACCCATTCAAACTGTAACGGACATGGAATGAAATCGTTAATTGCGATCGTAAACCGCGTAGGATAATTCTTGGGGTAATTTTTATAATGGCTGGTATAGAAAATCATTTGAGTCATTATACGCGCATGTCATTTGCAAGCTCTCAAGCGAAATGATCAAACTATTTAAAATACTCATTAAGCTTTTCCGTGAATAGAAATAGTGAAAAATGCTAGGGCAAATATAAAAATACTTACGTCGGTGGCAGCGGTTTTGTATGGCACATCGGTAAAATTGTACTCCCAGCCATGTTGGCAGGGCTGCGTCGGCCAGGTTGGATCGGCCTTTAGAATGTTGTTGGCCAGCACCTCTGTGAAGTTTACCGCATACATCGAACACTTGCTGTAGGAAGCAGCACCATCGTCAAACTCAGTTCCGTGTTCATAGTGAAGCGGAATCGCTAAGGCACGTCTGAAATGTAGAAGATCGGAAAAAACATATCAAATCAGTTGACTGGATTGAGATTGAATCTTCTTAAACGTTGACTTGAACGATTCACAGCAGTAAATTGATGAGACAAGGGTTATAAAAAAGATATTCTGCACTTTTTTACTATTATCTGTGAAAGCACACAAAGACACTAAATCATGTGATTAACTTATCGTATTGGTTGTGTTAAAAGTTAAGCAACTTAACCGGAAGCTTAAACAAAACCCAATTCGGATTTTGCACAAAATGCTGACGAAGTAAAAAGAATGTTTACTGATGGATGACGAAACATGCGTGAAAATTAATTTTGAGCAGCTTCCTGGCCTGAGATCTACGAGAGATCAAGAGATCGTTGAATAAAATTACCGCTCAGGTTGACCAATAGTGTATCCAATCTATGATGAAATTGAAACGCAATATTTTTTTTGTATTTTCGTAAAAAGCAAAAAAATCAATTAACTTCAACGCCATAACGTTCGTACGTTGAACCAATAGAACAACCAGATTCTAACCGAGAGCACAAAAACAGAAATAAAAATATAATACGACCCATTCCACCAAGTAAACTCCTTGATTCAAACTACGTTCCTAATTGTTTCAGTTTTTCAGTAGCATCTAGTAAGATCGCGTAAATCGTGGCCTCAGACCTGCAAATTTGTCACATCAACTTTAAAGTAACCTTCAAGCAGACCAGTTGTGGACAGCATTTCGCACCCCATCTAGAAGTCACAACGGTGAATGATGAACTTGATCGCCTACTTTGTGTACAGACCGATTTCCGCCTTTCATTTAACGAGTAAAGTTGGTCCGCTGGTTGCTGGTTGTTATTAACGCACATAGCGTCTCAAATTAGCCGATTAAGAGCTTAGAACAAATCAGAAGCCCGGCAAATGGCGTCACGATTAGCTGTCAGACAGCGGTTATTCTTTGCTTGTCCGTCTGCCTTCTGCGTTTTTCGATGCTCGTGTGGCTTTACCGTTTATTATTTCATAGAACTTTAACACAACATAGAGGTAGATATTTAATGAGGATGGTAATTATGGTGGCTAGTCAAGAATTATTACTACATGAGCTGTCAATTTAGCAACAACCATGGCAGCGATCTTTCAGCTACAGCGCCTGTGATCGTGAGGAAATTGATTATCCACGTGTTAATAGTGATGTCTATTCGCATCCAATTGCATTTCAGAAACAGGGAGAAACTGTGTGAAAAATCAACCGGAAAAGCATTGAAATTTCTTGATGGCGTTATCGGAGATTTACGGTGGCGTCTACGGTCGCTATAAACTCTACATGCTTGAAGTGGTTCGATGTTTAAGGATAGCTACAGAAACGTTCTCTCTGATCCGATTAGCTTCTCAATCCGAATGACCTCGGAATCTCATACTGTGAATATATTAAATAAAATTATGAGTACAGCTTAAGAACTGGTACTGAATTGCATTACATGTTAAACTAAACGGCCGATAATACTTACTTATCACAGCTGTCAGTGTTTACCGCCCGTAAAAAAAAACTTAATACGGAAGTCAAAATAAAACAGAAACAGTTTGTGTGGCAAAAAACACCTTCACGCTATGCGTTTTCAATTTGGATGCGGGTCGAGCACGGTTGTAGAACAATATTACTGGTGCAGACTAAGAATCAGGCAATGGCTTACCATATCAAAAATCGGATCGCATAACACATTCACTTCAAGTCAAATTATACATACATTTTCAACGTATAGCGTCGAGTCCAATTTGACACTACTGCTCCAATATCAAAAGCACAATAAAATTAAATAATCACTTACAGTTAGTGGCGAACGCTGTAACTAGCGCTAGAATAAAAACCAACAACCGGCCTGTCTGGTGACCCGAAACGTTTGCTTACCCTTGAGAGAGTTCACAAACGCATGCCACCGTAACCCACGGGCTAAGGCGTCATAAGAACGACTGAACGGAGCTTCCTGATTGATCGATTCACACGAATTCTGTATGCGTGCAACGTTAGCCTTCTAGTTCATCGTAAGCTTCCGAATAGTAAACTTTATATTTTCAAAAATCAAATTTTCCAAACTTTAGGACAATCTCTCAGTCAATGATCGTAATAATATCCGGTTTTTACGTAAAGCCATAAGCGCTTACCGGCAGGATGACTCATTTCCCGCATAGCTCTGACTAATTGAGTCCGCTTAGGTGAACTTTAACCCTGTTGATCTCGTAAAGCAGCAGCCGGTAGGAATTCCTCTCGCCTGGTATGACGTTGTCTGTTCGCGTTGAAAGGTTGCGTGTTTAAACGTTGACGTAGACTGTTATGTGGCTGCTTGTAGGAACGGGGGAAAACCTCCCGAGCTGCAGATGAAGTCTGCCCTGAAGCAGCAGTATGTCATATGCGATCGTCACGCAGATTACCTTTCAATGTGTTTTATGTTGTGACAGAAATAAGTCTTTGGATGACTTCATTTAAACGCATTAATGTTTGTATTCACTTCTGCAGTTAGAATGAATAAAATTATTCATAGAAATCGTGCATCGATTTTTAGTTTAGGATTCAGTTGGAACAACGAAACAGTACAAACGATATTTCCACATTCGTACTGTGCGAATGCTGAATGTACTGTGGCGGCGCCTCCTGCTGACCCGTACGGTTGTGTACAACCATTGGTATCGGCCTGTGTTGCAACCATTGGTATCGAAAAGTTAATTTAAAATTTAGAATTTTACGTGAGCAAAAACAATTTATCTCATAAACCCGTTACGACGAAATTGTGGCAGTATCCACACATTACATCAATTGTGTTTTTCGATGAATAATGGCGTTTGCAATGTATGTGATGACTTATGAGAGGCAAGTGAAACATTGTCGTTGCGATCATTTACAGCGGAGCTACTAGTGTTAAATGAATTGTCTGTCTTCTTCCAACAAAACCTGTTTGAATGCTGTTCGAATTGAGATCTAGAGTTTTGTGCTGAAAATAATTTTGTATATTTCATCGATTACTACCTCATTAACACGACAGGTGCCGTATCATTCACAAGATTTAATAGCTATAATAAGGTTAACTTATTATGTTGTTTTTAATGTCATCATCCAGAGGTTTCATTTCTGGTGGTCGGTATAATTATTGCGATTTAGTACACAGTCACATAAAACTGTCGGTCGGTTCATTCGTTATGTACCACATGAATGGAATTAAAGTGCTGGATGAACCGCAGTACTGCAGTGATCGGTGACTATTACGATGCGATCAAACTTTAACTTGACCTAAATCAGACCTACTAGTACGCATTGAGTAACGCAGCCCAGCAGCGGCCGCTGTTCGATGGAGCCGCTGTGTGCTCTTTGGATTTCTCGACTTGACAAGCTTTACTTGAACCAACTATTCGGACACGACTCTGTTCTTAGCTTAGAACGGTAAAACATTTCTCAACAACGGTTTGACACGGGCCGATGCAGGTACCCGGTATTTAAAAGGGTGACACTTCGAACAAGACACAAATAGTTAAACCGTGAGTTGACTTAAACGGTAAATGCTTACATACCAGATTAGCATGTGTACTAGCGGTTCAACAGCTAATTTCTTTGTTAGCAAGAGTATCAATTAGTGAGACGATGCGAGGGTTTGCCGGTACAAATATACGTAATAAGTAATCGAATCACGGAGATTGGACATATACGTTAATGGCACGTTTTTTTTTTTTCAAGGAGGAGAAAATAGATGTTACGAAGGTGAATAATTAATATGCTGCTGTATGCTGTTTCACCTGCAATTACCAATATCTTTTTTTCTATATGAACATGAGTTTCAGAAATATATAAATCACAATCAATTATACTGTTAACTTTTATATTCTACTAGCTCAACCGGCAAACTTCGCCCCGCCCATTTTTTCCTTTATTCAATTAATTTTGAACATTCTGAATTGATTCCATATACTTCCAAAGATTGACCTTGTGGTTGGTTAATAGTCTGCAAATGCATGACGAACCGGATATTGGATACGTTCAAACTCAAGAAAATACGTTCAAACTTAAGAAAATAGGTTTAAGGTTTAAGGTTTTGTCGGAACAAGAACATCCTGGCGCTATAATTTGCTTTAAACTATCGTTGCTTGCAATACAGTGGTTTTTAGATGCTTTACGTCAAATCATGTCTCATTTCGTATTCTTGGTCGGCTTAGGTTTCGAAGCATGGCCCGTTGGATAGTTGGTTACTTCTTCGTGAATAATATAATCTACTGATTAATTCATACAATACAATTCCATTCAGTTAGAATTCGGAATCACTTATTGTGTTGCAGCGGCACGGAAAGTGACTGTTGCAAGAATTCTTGTACAGTTGTTTGTTTACCTAGACGCACATTTTTCGTGATAGAAATGTCACGGTGTTTCGTTCAGTGACTCAAAAGTTATTCCAGATGTAAACCGTGAGAAGAGGAAAAATTCTGCACATCCACGTTGATAATCCAAAGTGGTCCACAATAAAAATCGTTAAAACGTTGAAAATCGTCAAATCAACCGTGTATGATGTACTCAAACGTTTCAAGAAGCAAAAGAGCGTGGATCGAGGGCCTCAAGGTAAGCGTCGTAGTGGAAAATATGACCGCAAGCCGAATCAGAGGGTTTTGAGAACCGTCAGAGCAAACCCTGGACTATCAAATAATGAAATCGCACAAAAATACGCTGCTGCTCGCAGTACCGTTCGAAGAACTCGTTTGCAAGCAGGATATCGTTGTTATTGAGCTAGCAAGCAACCAAACAGAACGTTGAAGCAAAGTCTCGGCACCAAAACTCGAGCTCGGAAATTGTACCAGCAGGTTTCGACGAAATGCCAATGATGCCTGCTCATCGACGATGACAGTAGCACTCGATCCCTGGTGGTGATAAGTTCAAATCTTAGTAGTACCAAGCCGTTCGTAGGTAAAAGGACTTTTGAGTATGGGGTTATTTTCAAGCTCCTCCACAGAAAACTTCCTTCCATACTTAATATTCACTTAATATTCCATATTAAATAAAAATTATTATTATTATATAAAATATTAATAACTTAGAGTAAAATTGAGATATTTACTATGTCAGCATTGCAAATCTCAGTTTCTCTTAAAAAGCTCTAAAAGTCGTTCAAAGACATTTTTGACATGAAACTTGAAATAAAAAAGTTAGAGCGCAAAATGTGTTTTTTCAATATAGATCGGTTGTTTTCAAAGATAGAGAAAAACTTTTTTTTACAAAGTTACTTAAAATTAATGGAGCTATAACATTGTAGAACAAGTTTTTCTTCTATCTACAAAGATAAAAAAGTTAGATACTTGATTGCATCGAAAATGTTGGTCACCCTAATTTTTGATAATTTTTCAATAAGCGCATTTTTATATGTAACAAATTTGAAGAAAAAAGTTTTTTCTAAAATGTTGCTATAGAGCTCTAGACCCAAATTTCCCCCTAATTTTGGTTTCTGGACCATTGTGCAGTGGTTATTAAGTCTGGAGAGAAGATTTTTGTGTGGAAGAGCCTGAGAATAAACCCATGCGTCCTTTTTACCAACGAATGGCTTGGTTCTACTTAGATTCGAACCTATCACCACTCGCTTGTCAAAAACTCTGAATAGAACTTAATCGATAGTTCAGTTGAATGAGCAAGAAGGTAATTTTGCATTCTGTTCACAATCGCACGGATAGTTGGTGGCAATACAGAATAAAATCTCATTACTGTTGCTTACTAATAAGGCATTTTGCATATTAAAATTTTATTTTACCAAACAACTATTTTTCATTTCAAGCTTATTTGGTCACAAAATTACCGTTTACGAATAACTAAATAGCTCAGGTTATGCAATTCAACCTTAGAGATTACCTTTAAAGATTTGATCATAAACGAAATCTACCACATGGCTAATTAGGTTTCTTGCAATGAACACGGGTTAGTTCTAGGCCATCATAAAAAACTATTCGAAACTAGTTTTATGCACTTTTCCAAGCAACCATAAAGGTATTGAAGCAAAAAAGTATTCGGGTCAGTTGAATTCAAACCAACTTGTTTACCTGTGACCACCATAAATTTTTTGACAACAAGGAAAAACTGAGTTCGACTTTTTTCTATCAGCAATCTTTTCTTCTAAATAAATTTTAGTTACAGCGTTGATATAAATCCTAAGTAAAAAAGCAAATCCTTGGTGCTACATTCCGATTCGAAACTCGACCTACTGTTTATTATACATATACACAGACCTCCTGACGCTAGAAAATGTAAATATCAGCTGATAATTTAAAGAACAAGGTGATATAATACGAAAATAGTAGAAAATATTAATTTGGATACTAACTATTCTGCTTTGGAAACTGCAATATATAAAATTTTAGAGCTAGACTTCGTTCCAATATAGCTAGAATTAGTAACATTTTCTTTCGTTAAGCAGGAAGTAGAAATCAATCGATGGTTTCAGTTAAATAAGCCAGAAGGCAATTTGACAAACTGTTCAAAACTGCACAGATAGAAGTGCTGGTGACAAAACAGAATGAAATCTTCTTACTGCTACTCACTAAATCGTTGAGTTTTTTGCGTAGCTCCTATCGTGGCAGCTCGACCTTGAATTTGTTAATCCGTTCTCGATTTCTTGTGGCAAAAACACCTATTTCACCTCATTTCAAATTGATTGCCTCGATCCAATCAACAGCTACCACTCTGTCGAGCAGAAAAAATAAATAACGCACACGCCTATATAGCACCCACAAGAGCAGGTAATATGAACAATTACGGCACGACACCGCTCCAATCGTACCAGTATCTGAAAAACCTACCACAACTGAATAGTTTACCCTATAAATGATAATTGCAACTTCGGCACGTGCTTCTCCTTACCAACGCTAAACCAAACACGAAAACCACACTCAAGCACACTTCGACAGCCCTAGGCCATGTCCGATCGGGCCCGATCTACCCATCCGTAGATGAAGACACAGAGCGGTCAGACAGTGCTGCCGGAGCCGGTGTACTGCAGCAGCGCGGTGCGGCAAACCGAGCCGGTAATGAATTTTCAACAAGACGAGAAGTAACACTCTAACCACTCGGCTGTAGGTATACATAGAAGATACCATCACCTGTGGAAAGACCGGCTGGGCTGGCCAACGATCCACGGAGCTTGAAACGAGTGTAATTGTATCGTCGGGGAAATACCTCTGCAGCTGAAATGGTCAAGCGGTTTGCAAAATAATATGTTGTCTCGCATAAAATCCACCGCGCCCGTTCTGGCCTGTAAACCAGTCAAAATTATGGCTCACCGAGTCCACCGGAGGTTGTTTACTCGAGCCGCAAAGGCTGGTTGGTGACGAACACCCGCAACGACAATTTTATTGGCAGAAAACGCTAAACGGCTAGGCTAGTTTGGTTTGTAGGTTGAGTAAATTGATTCACCGAGTAAAAAAGAGCAAGGTTTAATAAAGGTTTATTAGTTTAGGTACTCTTTCTCGGTGTACTAAGTAATCAATCAGATTGGTTTTCAACAGGTGATAATTATTGTACAATTAATATTTGACTCATTATGAACTTCGAAAGTTGCATTGGGATATTTAACGAAATAAATCTTTGCCCTTCAAAACCGTCCAGAAGATAAGATCTTAAATCTGACCTAACCCTGGAGGTCTAGGAGTATATAAGACTCCTCAAGCCAAAACGTAGTTGAAATTTCGTTTAAGATTTTGTTAGGTATTTATACATTATACATTGAAAGTTCTGTGGATATCTTTAAAAAACTTTAGGAGAAAGTTTCGCTGGCATTTTATGAAACCCTAAATTCAGAGTAATTTAAAAAAGGTGGTAATAAGAAGTATGATAGCGATAGTAAATGATGACAAAACTGAAATCGATTTGAAAATAACTTTGGACGAAAAAGTGAATGATAACAAAAGGGACATTTGAAAAGCCATAAGAATTTAGATACCAAATTCTGAGATAAAACTTCACAAATATTACCTCAAATTCCACATACAGTATATTTCAATTATAATTTCAAATACAAAATCAATATTTTTATCACGCACAGAGTGAAAAAAGCATTATTTGATTGGAAATAGCAATTTTAGGATGTTTTCGAGAAACCACAAGTCGCAATTTTGGCTTTCAAAATGAAGTTTGGAATTGATTTCCGGCCTATGAGTATTTTCTAGATTTCTGGCGTATCAATATTGGGTGGTATTTGGTCATTTTAGGTTGCATTCAAGGAACTTGAACTCGCCATCTTAGATTTTAAAACGGTATCCTTGGCCGATTTATGGCTCCTGCGCATCATCTCGATGTCGTATATTGCATTCTATTCGATCATGTTAGGCTGTTTATCAAAAATCGGAGGTCGCCATCTTTGATTTCAAAATGACGTCTGGTTTCGCCCTACCAGTTTAAGCTATTCTCTTACTAGCACGCAGAGAATCCCGAGTAAGAATTCCCAGGATACCTTTAACTCGGTGACGGAATCATGAAAGGAATCGCAAACACGATCCGGAGGATTCCCAATCACGAATCTTATTCAAGAATCCTAGGGCCATATACAGGGCATTCCTAAGGATTCTTTTTTCAGGAATCCTTTTCAAGGACGCTCACGAATCCAATGTGAAGAATCCTAGAGAATCTTTACGAATCGTATGTGTTCGTCCGGGATTGTTTAGAAACTGGAAGTCACTGTCTTGGACTAGAAATTGTGTCTGGAGTTAATTTCCAGCCTCTGAGCATCTTTGTTTTGAAACTGGCGTCTGAAGTTACTCCGGACTTTGACCATTCATTTTGCGTCTGAGTTTGGATTCTGACCTCTGGTTATGATCCTAGTTTGAAAAAAATATTACCCTGAGTGCTTTAAAACACTCCTGAATTATGTCCTATTGAGCTGCAATTTTGCACAGGTTCTATAATGGGCCAATGAACACGACATGACCTTCGCTGCCGTCCTAATAAATCTACCTCTACTCTTTCCCACTCGGCGAGAACATTCCAAACCAGGGGGTACAATCGATATAAAAAATATTGCCAAGGGGTACGCGGACTAGAAAAGGTTGAGAACCGCTGGTGTAGAGGAAAGAGTCAAAGTATAAAAATCCATCACTGACCAAAAAAAAAATTTTCGCGTTTTGTATGGAATTCGGAACATTTTTGGAAATTTCTCGTTTTATGTTGTTTTATATTTGATTTTTTTGGTTGGAGAGTGAATCCCCAGTTGAAACACACTAGAAATTGATATTAATTTAGATTTAGATTTAGTGTGAAAAAATGCGACAATATGTCGAAATAAAATATATAAAAATGCTATGTTTCTAATAGTAGGAGCATAATCTTAGTCATTGTCATAGCTCATGAGTTTTGTTACTGTATGAAACATAAGCGACTCTATTTAGAAGCGCTATTAGAGTACAAGAAAAAAACGAAAAGTGCAAAATGGTTACCGGCAAAATGATGAAAAACAGCATATTTTACCTAAACCCAGCATGTTTATGTATTTCTTACAAATAAAACATGTTTCAACACCATTTCTATAACTTTTCAGGAAAGTATGTTTTATAAGTTTAGTTTGAAATGCATAATCATTTAAAATTTCATACAAAATTGGAAAAAGTTCATAACGCTCACTAATACTAATGCATCGACGTGAATAGCATACCTTTTAGAACTGTCATCTATACTTGGGTCGGCACCTACTTGATTGTTGTACATTGAAGATGGTGAATTAATCCCAAACTAGCCATCTTATGGTGGTTCTTTGTGCAACTTCACTAGCTCAGATTCATCATGTAGCAGCCACTACGAAATCTGTGGTCTAAAACTCAAGCTCTTATAACCAAAAATCCCTTCACAGTGAAATCAAAATTACAACATTGGAGTATTTTCAACACATTATACAAAACAAGAAAACCGAACTGAGTAAATCCTACACAATAAAAATTCTGAATATTACACGTCACGTGGAATGTTTTCTCATTTAAATTTCAGTTTGCTCTGACGTAAACCACGATTTTGTTAGAAAATTATGTGCAATATCATTTAAATTTCAGTTGCGTCTGATGTAAACCACAATTTTGTTTGAAAATTACTTGCAATATCATTAAAAATTTCGTGGAATATTATGGAATTATCTATCATAAGCGATGGAGGCAATTCTTTATATGCGATTCAACATAAAGTTTTCTTACTGTGTAGAAAAGAATTCGGCGTAGTTTAGGATGCTTATTGTTTTTTCTTCTTTCGTAGGAGCAAAATATTTCTGAATGTTGATTCGAACATTTTAAAAAAAGTTTGAAACTAGGCACTCTGTTTTTTTCCAAGCTTCCTATGGATCGATGAACCAGATAATGAGAGTTTATAACGCAATTCCACGCGAAATCATCCTTAAAACACTAAAATCTCAAACGAACGTTATTTTTAGTGATGAAACTTTGTATTTGTTTTCTACTACAGGACACACAACTTTTCCACAAGTATTTTGATTATTCTGACCAGTTGCGTAGCCAGAATTTTCCTTTGAGGATATTTCGATAAAAAAATATAAATTAAGGTTTGTTCCACTTTGTACTTGGCCGTTTCCTTTTCTTTACTACAGCGCCTCTAGTTGTCGTGTTTATTTAGTGGTGAATGGTACACGCGTTTAAAAGTTATCCAAAATGAAACGCGAGATTAGAAAAAAATGTGCACACGTGTGTTGAAAACCCAACATGATCAGGAGGAATGATCGCCAAGGCTCCCAAACTACCGAAATCGACTGTGAATACCGTGCTTAAACGTTACCGGGACACTTGGACGGTAGATCGCTCTAAACAAACCAAACGTGATGTGGAACATTGGATCGGAAAATACGAGTGAAGGTGATCAGAGCAGTCCGGAATAATCTTGGGGTCTCCCCCCGTGAGTTGGCGAAAAGGTTCAATGCAGCGCATAAAACAGTTCGTCGAATCTGTATGCGTGATGTATTATGGTCGTATCAAGCCAGCAAACAACCCAACAGGACGCTGAAACAGAACCTGGCTGCCAAAACCCGAGTAAGAAAGGTATACGAGCAAGTCCTGACAGAGTACAACGGCTGTATTTTAATTCACGATGAAACATACGTCAATATGGACTTAGGACGAATCCCGGGCCGCAAATTATACCATGCTAACCGTAAGGGGAATGCTCCAAGTAGGTTCAAATTTGTTTAGGCGGATAAATTGACCCACAAGTTGATGATTTGGCAAGCCATCTTTAGCAGTGGAAAACAGACAAAAGTTTCCATCACAGGAGTAACCATGAATGGACAAGTTAACAAGGAGAAGTGTCTTCAAGAGATAGTTTTGCCGTTCATCCAGTCACACGAAGACCCCGGATGTATTGGAATGGTACAAGCAGAATAATATTGATGTTGTCGAAAAAAGGATCAATCCACCAAACTGCCCACAGTTTCGTCCCATCGGAAGATATTGGGCAATAGTCAGGCGCAGGGCCGGATTTAGCCGATGGGGGCCCCGGGGCAAATTTGTCTGTGAGGTCCTCTTTTCTTAAAACATTTAGAGGTAACGTTCTGGGAGGTGACGAGCAAAAAAAAAAAAAAAGGTCGGCCCAGGGCTAGGGGGGCCCGGGGCATTTGCCCCCTTTGCCCCCCCCTTAAATCCGGGCCTGGTCAGGCGTAAATTGAAGAAGTGAGTCAAATCAATCCAAACATCATCTGATATGGCGAAGCGGTGGAAAAAAATGGCCAATACGGTTGATGTTGCAGAAATTGATGGGAGGTATGCGATGAAAAGTTCGAGAGTTCATCAGAACAGCAGACAAATAATTTTTCTTGTAACTTTTTCTTGAAGTTTGATAAAAACGCTGCAAAAACATATTTTTACCAATTTTGTACGTTATTTCCTCATGGAGGAATCGGAAATTGTATGTAATATTGTGGAGGGAGGCAGGTTGAAAGAGAGTAACCTAAATCCATGACCGGTATGTAGCAAACCAACTGGTGTACACTAAGGTCTTTTTTACGCGGGGGATGTGTTCCAAATTTGGACCCGCGTAAAAACAGACTTTTATAAGTTGCAAATATGACGAAGGAAATCGTCCTAAAATATTTAAATCTCGTTTGAATATGATAGTGGTCAATCTAGAGACCGAAATGATTTTAAATTTTGAGTATTTACACCAAATTTTTTTTTTTTTTCGAAATAAAGTGCTGATGATTAAGTTTTTGGTGGCAAGTTTCTATAATATTATTAAACAAAAGAGTGAAACTTTGACCGCTTTAAGGTTTCACATCCCGAAGTTCGATTGAGCTGAAATGTTGCATGGGGACTTTTTTCGAGAAGATGATGCTTTTGAGCCCTAAACGAAATTCGATGGTCGAATTTTTACTTTCCCTACTAAACAGTATTACCGAATCAAAATATTGAAAAATATAAGTTAAAAAATAAAAAGAAAACTCTCCACCATTCTGGCTACACCACTAACAAATGCGTAATTTATCAAAAGGGCATATACATTTTAGAAGTTGAAATCTTTGACGAATTGTATGTCAAAAATTTTGACCTTGAATGTTGGCTATGGACAAGTAGTAAAAATTTATTTTTTAGATTTAGATTTTAATTTAATTGAGAAACTTTCAAAACTAATCACATGACGGTGAAAAAATAATTTTTAACATTCATTTCAATATAAACTAGAAGTACACTTTGTGAACACACCCTTAAGCGTAACCGTTTACGAGAGTGTCTATTGATAATAAAAAAATATTTTTAGCTTCTAAGCGGTTTATTTGATCGGTATAGTTTCTTCGGAAAAGTAATTTTGTCCTTCCAAAAAATATATACACCTTATAAACATCTGAAAAAAACTTGTGTTTTTTTCAAAAAGCTTTTATTCTCTCAGGTTCGAACAAACATCAATATTTAACTAACAATGTGTAGTTTTCGTAGAAAAAAAAACATATCTTTAGACAGTGAACTTTTGGACATATCGAATTTATAAATATTCTTTTAACTTTTTACATTTTTTTTGCGGTGTGTATTGTTTCCTGGAGCGACAAATCTACGAATTTGAAAAAATCTATACTGAGCGTCTTGGCAGAGTGATTTAAGAAATCAGAAGAAATAATTATAAGTTTCCGTTAGACTATACTAGAAAATTGAGGAACAAATGTTGAATTCAGTCCGTACAAATACGTATTTCGACTGTGACATACAGTCATCATCCATCCACATAATAGTCGAAATAGGTACGTATTTGTACGGACTAAATTCAACATTTACTCCTCAAATTTCTAGTAGAGTCTAACGGAAACTTATAATTCTTTCTTCTGACAAATCTACAATTCTGCTGAAAACATAACATAAATTAATCAAATCATTTTGGTTAGAATCAAAATTTTCCAAGCATTTTTTCAATCAAACAAACCGTTTTACCATGCAAAGAATATTTTATTCATCAGTCACATGTTTTGAAAGGTCCTTTGAAACAGCAGTCGTGAATCAACATGAACAACCGATATCATAAAATGCCTTTCTTATCAAAAAGCAACAACTGTGCAAAGTTTCAGTAAAATCGGAAATGATCGATCAGCATCGATTTGCGAGGACTGCCTCTGCTATAAAAAATAACTCTGCGGAGTTATGTCAGTTTAAATCCAATATGATACTAACACAAAATGCCATTTTTGTCAACACCACATGGCGAAGGTGCTTATGACACAAGTGGTGGAACATTGAAATGGATGGTTACATGTGTTTGTTTGGCTAGGCAGCATGAAAATCCGACTACTAGTATAAATACGAGTAGGTACAATCGAAATTTAGAACTAATATCTTGAATTCATCTGTCATTTGTCTCGAAAAAAGTCGGATCATCGGTAACGGTAAACTTCAAAAAGAATAATTTATTTTAAGGTCATAGTTTTCAGTAGACCCATTTTATTTCAAAACTCAATTTTCACGCCAAAACTAAGAATGATTCTAATTGCAAAGCGAATCACTCAGGGAAGGAAGCAACGCCATCGACTAGCATTAAGAGTTACAAGGTCAACTAATTCAATAGTAATATGTAAAACAGCCAGGATCAGTTACCCATCGCTCAAAAGACCATCAACCTATCTAATATCTCTGCAACACCGATCGCTGATCATCCAGCCAATTAAGTGAATTATTACTTAATGTATTTTACAGCTAAGTCATGAATTATTTTTTATCTAAATTCCCACATGTGCGGCTTTGCACATCACTCATACCACGGATTGCTGCATCGTAAAACCAGACATCGTCGGACGATTCAAACCATTTGCACGCTCGAGTTGAACTTGAAAATTTTCTTGACTATTGTAAGTGGCTTACATTGAATGCCAAAACCCCCAAGCAGCATTTATACGTTCACGAATGCACCATGCAAAGCAGAACAGCATTCTGTTGTCATTAACACGATGACGGCGCGGGTTATGCTTCATTAAGTAGCAACATGTGTGTAATAAGCTGTACCTTTGATACAATTACATTTCCCGCATTCGCTACTGGTCGCGCAAGTGCCCGTATGAACCTTGGCGCTATCAATATCGAACAGGCGTGGGTCTGCCGGGAAAAAAGTCTACGCGCTATTTCCTAATCGGTCCACCTTAGGCGTTGGCAAACGTTTTGTGACGTCAAATTTAGCTTCAGTCTCTAAGTCGTGTCCTTAATTTCGTGAATCAATTTGTCTGGTCACGAAGTGCTGTCTACTGGGTAGGTCAATGGAACTTGGCACCGCTAGCATGTTTGATCGTTATTGACGTCATAGGGCATTTCTTGGGGGCCCAAATTCTCCTATTCTTTAGAATGACCAAGGGGTTTGACTACCTTTTAGGAATCAAAAAAAAACACACACAGTAGCTATCCGGAGCCCGAAATCAGCCATTTTCAAGGCTATCTACACTTGTTCATTGCGCGAACAGCGCGTAGAGAATTCGAAGTAAAACGCATAAAATGGATTGCAATTTACTCAGGAGTGGGCTCTTCTATGGGAAACCTCGGCGGTTAGGCAATCCCGCCACTTGCCCGGATGTTGATTCGTGCTTGTACATTGGCTGCGCCACAAAATGCAAAGAATGCATGGAAGCTGTACGATCGGTTAGTTCTATTTTGCTGTATGCTGCGTTAACAAGAAGATACAATACTATTCACTATGTTGTACGGAACCGTTTTACGATAGGCCGATAAAAATACTTTTAAACTCTGAGGTATAAATGAGTTCTAGATTTCTTCACATTTCTACTGATAGCTATTAAATTAAGCATTCGATTGAAAGGTATTGTTTTAACTGTAATCTTTCAAATGCAACGCTTCAAATAGGTTAAATCGTTGGCTATAAGATTAAGGAGGTTAAATTGTCCTAAACACATTTTTAGGCATAACTTTTGAGGTGACTATTTATTAAATAGTTGCAGAAAACCGGTCAGATCAATATCTACAAGTCGGAATAATTCATGTTCTTGAAAAACAGATCACGAGCATTATAAAAAATTAGCTCACCTTAAATCAATGGTTGAGGATATAAAAACACGTTCATGATGCCAACAAATATATATGCAGTTATATTGCTCAAACAATAAATCTTGATTCTCCAATAAAAAAAAAATCTCACTACAAAAGAGTTCTTTTTAAAAGATAAGTTGCGAAATGATTGCTGTGCGGCGAAAGGCCAATGAAACAAAGCTTCAGAAGCACAAAAGAACAAAAATACAAAAGGTCGACAAAACAAACAGTGCGATAGAACGACAAATTTATAACACAATAGATCAAAAAGATGGAGGCTTGAAATAAGACCATAAAAGATTCGCCAATTTGTAGCAAATTCAATTTAATTTCGATTTCAAAAAAGTTGCACGTACTAGAAAACATTAACACAACTAACTTCACTTTCCCGACTTAAACGAAAAACGCAGGCGAAATGATTGCAATCAGTCGCAATCACCCCCCACATGTGTAGACGACACTTTGCCGCCATATCAAGCCTCGCCGTTGTACAGCGTTACCAGCCATGTCGGATTAACACCGACTGCAAGCGCTTTATACAATACGACGTAGACGAAATAACAAACCTTGATTCTTAATTTTTTCCTAGATGACTCTATCTAAGCCTTCCGATCCGACACTAGGTTTCCATTGTTTTTGCCAACCATCGATACTTTAATGCACAAGACAAGAGCCGATGCGATCACAGTGCTATAGCTAGAGTCAGCCAGCGACTTAAATCCTATAAAGCACACATACTGAGCTAGCGTGAAAATTTTAGTTTACGGATGTGGGCTTTGTTTTATATAAAACCCATTGCTATAAGTTTTTTTTGCTGAGTTTTTTATACATTGTGCGCAATCAACTGATGCGGATTTGTTTGCTTATAATCAAAACCAGGGTCTAATGAACCAGATTATCCTACGGTTTGTGACAATGTAGTGATTAAATTCAAGTACATTACCTTTCTTCCACAGACAAGTGTTCCAACTCCGGCACGTAGCACCAGTGTTCCTCCGGCACCAGTGTGATGAAAATTTGCGAGAAATATACAAACGCGACGAAAAACGCAAACGGAATCATGAGTAGAAACAGGATCTTTTGATAGCGTCCAAACTCGCCTATGTGCGGCAGTAAGTCGTCGAAATCGACGATCGCTTTTTCCTGCACAATATCCAAACCGGTGGCGTTGGTTCCAGTATTCTTGCCATTTTTGTTCTTGGACTTTGATCCGAGTTCCTTTGTTTGAGCCTGCTTATCCGCAATGACGGGGCATTCAGACACAAAGCCATTGTTAATGAACCCGTTAAGTTTCAGGTTATTACTGAGGTTTCCCAGATTGCTGGTGTTGTTTAGTGATCCTGTCAGGTCGCTATCCTCTGTAGCGTGCACTGCCGAGATGTTTTCCTGTGGCTTAGGGGCCATTTCGATAAATCTTTTTTCAAAATGCTTCAAGAGTTAAACGACGAAAACTTGATACTATAGAACAATCACTGTTTCACAAATTTATGATTTTTTCTACCACAACACTTTTAGCAATGTTCTGGCAAACACAAAGATAGAATTGATTTTCAGCACATTTTTTTCTTGCACCGTATGAAACTTTTTTGCAACTATTTCAGGTGGCTACTTTACGTTCTACCGCAGGAGGACGCCAGCGCCAAAGTCCTGCTCTTTTCAAAAAAGAACCCAACGGTCCTAATCTGCTGATCACACTAGATTGAGGTCCTCCACCGTTGATCACATCAATATATAAATTCTAGCAGTCGGCGTGTAGAAGTTCGCGCGCCTGATCAACAGCAGGAGAGCCAAACGGATAGCAGAGATTTACTCCCGTCACAGCATCCGATCAGTGCGCGAGAATAACAACTTGATACATCCCACAGAAACATTGCACCGCAAAAAGCTCTCGCGAGTTCATGATTACTCCAGGCTGTCGTTATGAAGCATAAGAGAGGGAACTAAGTAAATTCCCACGATTATTTTTAGAACAAAAAGGACACTTCTTTCCCGGTTGTTTGATTCGCTCTCTCACTCGTCAAAAAAGCTTCGAAATTTGCTCAACACTTCACTCTGCACCACGGCGTTCACCAGCCGCGCAAACTACTTCACTCGTCCCTGTGTCGATCCGCACTGGTTGCTCCTGCAAAACGTTTTTTCCAGTTCTGCTGGAAAATTCAACTTTTTTACTACCCACCACCACCCGAAGCGACCATTCGTTTCGTTGGTAACAGCAAGACTTCTCTCGCGATCGTTTCTTTTCTCTCTCAACACAGTTAGCCCGTGTCGAATCTACATTCTACGGTGTTATTTAGTATTAGTGCTTTTAAGTTCTAGTTCTTGTAAGCTAGGTTAACTTTGATTTTTCAAGTCAGTTGCTTCAGTGCAGCACACTATGGCTACTGACATACTGAGGCGTCAAATTAAGCGAAGCGTTGAGCGTTTGAGAAGCGGAATAAACAGAAGCGTTGAGTGTAGCTTCCTATGACATACTGGAGCGACTGGAGCGAGCGATGCAAATACGTTGTGTTGTCATATTCCTAGATTCCAGCAGCGGTTTCGTTTAAAGGAAATATGAATTCTTCCATTGAAGATTTGTTTGCTGCTTCAAGCACAGTAAATCACGTTTTTAGTAAACATAGAGATTTTTTTATGAAGTAAAATAATATTTCTGAAGTCAGTTGCGCTACAGACGTAGTAAAAAATATAAGAAATTATTCTAAATTTTAAACCCGCTGACCCCAAGTAACGTTCAACTAGTTTATGATATCTGTTCAGTATGTTAGGCATGCAATATGAATCGAAAATACCAGTGTTATTTTCCTGACGACCTGAAAATTTTTCCCGATATTTTCTATATTTAAGACCAAAATAAAACGAATAAAAAGCACCTGGCGATATCAGGTTTAGTCTGAACATGGTATTACTGCACTATCATTTTTTATACATTTTAACATTTTGTCAACCGAACATGTATTCTATTTGCTTTTTTTTCAATTACCAAACCAAAACAAAGCAAATGTAAAGCACCTCGCGATGAAGATTTTGTCTGAACAAGGTATTACCGCGTAAGTAGGGTAACGGGGGTATTTTGGCCCACATGAATATTTTGGCCCACCCGGTAACATTTTACGCATTTTATCTGATAATTTCAATGAATATTAGAAAACTATGCATGCAACATTGAATAACACACCTAAGAATCATATAACACTATAATTTTCGGCAAAAAACTGACTCTTGGTAGTGTTATTTTGGAATTAGTTCATACATATTCAAAGTCATGGCTGAGTCAACCCAAAGTCAAGAGGAAGTGGTAATATACAAGTCAACGTCCGGAAGCTATTGTAACAAATATGTATGCTTTTGAAACAATTCGTTGTTGAAGTAACATCAATAAAATGTCATAGAAACAGTTTGTATACTCTAACATGCTGGAAAAAGTTGAAAAAATGATTAAACGCATGGCCTAAATATGTTTGCCTCCTTCTGAAGCAAACATATTTTGGCCATGCCAAGTTTGGACATCTCCCTCGATTACCGTTCGGCCGTCGCACGTGAACAAAGAAGCAGCTTGTGACAATTTACAGGTAATTACTTCTTAATTTATCACATTTAACTATATGAAACTGGATGAGAATGCCTGTTAAACCGCTATGAGCCAAATCATTTCATTTTTAAATGCCTTAAATTTACAAAAAATCACAGCAGAAGGATGTTCTCCTCAAACCCACTATTTTTGCTCTGAAAATACCGATGATGATCTTAAATATAATTAGGCCGAACTTTTTCCATACACGTCTCTAGATATAAAGGTGGGCCAAAGTGAAAATTTGGTGGACCAAAATATGTTTTTAGTACTTTGTAGAAATTTTGATATTCCTAGGATATTTTTCAATATATTGCATTTTTGAACGGTGTATATTAAAATAGACACTTAGCTTTTAACAATGGTATAATAGAGTCGATATATATGTTGAAAAATTGTGTTTGTTTTTAATGAACTGTGCGAACACTTCCCAAAGCTGGCCAGAATACCCCCGTGACCCTATACGCGCGTCAAAACACTACTCGTTCTGTTTCGCCGCCTCTACCGACGCGTCGTTGCCGCTTGAGTATGACCGGTTTGAGCGTTTCATATAGACGTTCGAAGAAGTAGCTCGGACGCTTTTGCGACGCTTCTTGCTTCGCTTCATTTGACGCCTCAGTATGTCAATAGCCTATGACTTACTAGGACTGGCAAGTTTATTCCGACAGTAGGTGCATCGTACCGGTAAATTCAGCACACTAAAACCAAGAGAAACACGATTCAACCGGTCCAATGTGGACAGTGTGGAGGTGATTTCGGTAAAGTAGCCTTTTACAAGTAGGTAGCGTTCAACCGAAGAAAAATAGCCAAGATTATTTATCTATTGAATCTGCAATTCATGTGCACTAGAGTTGAATTAAACTGTTTCACGCTGATTTTGAAAGGCAATGAAGTGCCTTACCGGTTACACCTGGCCGGTTGTCGCGTAGAGGGTTGACCTTCGCACGAAAATGAGTGGTGGTTTTGATTTTTTTTGTGTAGGGAGCTTCATTCGATTGTCCTGGAATGATCATTAGTTTCGACAGTTAATAACCCACTCTAAATGATACAATTACCAAGTTCCCGATGAGTCCGATTTTAGGCTTGAAAAAGTGCTTGTTGGAAAGTTTCCCAATGTCCCAATTTTTTCATGACTAGTTTCAACGTCAAGCGTTTGTCAAGATCTGAGGACTTAAGAATACATACCAGGTTTTCCAGCATACATAGTCACTTAGTCATAATATGCAGTAGGCTTGACAACTTTACTATCTAATGTTGGCTTCACTTTTGACTTAATTTTTGAAAAGTTTTCGTCGAGAAAAACGATATTTTCGATGGAAAATGAAACCTTGAATGCAGTAAAAAACAACAGAGACCGGCGTTTTGAGTTGGAAGTGCTTACCTAACATGTTCGCCAGTTGTGGATCTAGTATCTAAGCTTATTTAATACCTAAGCTGGCTGGAAAGACAGTTTTCAGTAGCTTCCAAATAGTACCTACCAACATCGAAACTGATTTGCTCAAAACTTTCAATCATTTTTCAGATTAGCTAGTTATCTTTCGAGCATTTTTTCACGCAGAATTCAAAACTTTTACGTGGGAAAAAGTTAATAGTTATCAGAAAAAGTTTTCTTATCTTTGAGGCAACTGATAACTGAACAATAACTGAATCAGGTGATTTCATTCGACTTAGCGAGATTTTTTGTTTTGTAAATTTAATTATTTCTCATTCGGTTTTAATCATTACTTATAATGTTGTAGACAATCATATGGAACTTTAAGAATAACACTAGTCAACACAGGTTTTGCTCAAAATGGGAAAATATGAAAGATTATAGCCCCTTAACCGTTGCTGTGATCTTTGGTACTCCTAGTTTAGTTGAAAGTGCGTCAAAAGGCCACATAGTAATTGCTCACCGGGTTCGTCACTTGTACGTTTGCTTACGGGAAAACTTCATTTAAGTCTCTGAAGACTTACTTGGCTAGGAGGAAAAAAAACACATAAGAACGAAAATAAAAATCTTTCATTTTTCCCACTTCGAGTACTAAGCGAAACTTAGTTGACAGAAACAAAAAAACATGCTCTTGAGTTGCAACTGGAAAAATAAAGATTATAGCTTGTTAACCATTAATGTGAATTTTGGTGCCCCTAGCCGAATCGGAAGTATTAAAAGTCTTCAGAGGAGTTTTTCCCGTGAGCAAACGTACGAGCGACGAACACGGCGAGCAATTAGGGGAGAACCGTACAAGACTCACCAGTTGGGTAAGATGGCCCATGCTATTAATTCCCCAAAATACTTACACATGTGGCTTTTTGTGACGAAATTCTTCGCTTTTCTCATAAAAACCCAGCTTCTCTACAGTTCTCATATAAAAAAGTGTGCCATAATGACTAAAATACTCAAAAAACTGTGCGATTGGCTGTGGCTCTGTCCAACATGTAATTATTCATATATTTTATTTAAGGTTTTATGATTAACTGGCTTGTTTATAATACGAAAAACTATGGTTCCCCTAACCTTTACACTTTTGGAGTTTATAATACTATGAGTATTTCAAATTATTTCACTAACTTTCGTCAACTTTTACCTAAAAACAATCAAAATTCAAAATTGGGTCAGAATGCACTATGGAGAGCTTGCAGGAGATTGCTTGACAACTTAGAGCATGTTCCATTATTTGTGATTTTACTTTCGAGACTTCAAGCGCTTCAAAGTTCACAGGAATTATTAAAAAGCTAATATAATCCTTATATTTTTCAAGTTTGCGTTTCACGGTAAACATTATTTCGCTTTTGTCGACAAGATTTACTTTGAACTGTGTTTTATTTTTGACAAGCAAAGAGAGTTTGAGCATAATTGTGAACCTACATTAAACATCAATTTATTAATTTGCTGGATAACAGTCGCTAACATATCGTCAGTTGAATTCAATACTGGCACAACTCAAAATTCATAGTTTCGAGAAAAACGCGTTTGAAAATTTGCGTCAAAAATTTCTTTTTTCATTTTCGTGAAAAAATCCAATTTAAAGATTTCCCATATTTATTGAACTTGTTTGGCTCTATCATGTGCATGTAATAAGCAAGTTATAAGGATTGTAACCTCATTTGTCTATCTTTTTAGGGATATTTTAGATTTGTACAATAAAGGCACATCTTCTTATATTTCTGGAAATATTGTGAATTCTAAAACGGGTCTTTGTGAGATGAAAGTTCATAGTATTTGGCATCGTTTGCCATCAATAACTCAAAACTGCAAAATTTTGAGTTGTGCCAGTTTTGAATTCAACTGACGATATATCCTGCCCTTCAACGACAAGGCCGATAATATAGAATGATAAACTTAACATATAGGTGCTGTTTAAATATCGCTTTCTGAGACAATTATGAGGGTCAATCCTTTTTTCTTGCTTCGTAAGAGTGACATAAAGTATATGGCCATGCCGGTATATAATAAATCAGAGTGAATCAAACAAACTTCTCGCCAAACATGTAAAAAGAACCCATGTTTTCTCGGTTTCCTCGTTTTTTGAATAATACAAGCGAAATCTGCCCTAACCAACAAGATTTTTAATAAAAGAATTTACGCTTAATCAAACAATCTCATTTCTACGGGAATATTAAGTTTGTATTCATTGAAAAACGTGAAATTGTGGCTTGTTTACATATGGCACATGGGCCCTTTTCACATGTTTAGCGAGACTTGTAAAATGCATTGAACAGTAAAATAAATGACAGCCAGTCCATTCAAATAATATAAGGATTTTCCAGGGTCCCTCAAGTTGGCTTTCAAGCCAATTGAATTTATAACGTCCGTACTGGTCACATAAATAAAACATGAAACAAAATGAATATAATCATCGAACCTTTACCTGTGAACCAATTTAAAATACATATTTTGAATGACAAACTACAACTTGAAATAGAATAGAATAGAGAGTAGAAAACCCACAATAAACGCAAAACGGAAAACCCTCCTGCTTTATGTCAAATGCGTGTAGCTACACCACAGGTAGTACTTTCGCCCTCTAGCCGTTTTGTTTCTGGTCTTGCCGGATCGAGCCGGAACAACCTCTTCTCTGCTTTGTGCAGCACGCGAGTGGAACAAAGTGTAGTTTGAAAACATCAACAACAAGTACAAATGTTGTGAAATATGCTTCCTTTGCCTGTCCATTTTTCTGTTGCAAAATTAGTGTAGGTAAACAGTAAACATTCTACCAACGTCGATTGACAAATGGTTCAAAAACTAGAGCGTCCTTCCCAGGATGTCCTGGGATTCCCGAATCTTGGAATCTCGAAAACATTTTCTACAATGAAAATTATTGGGAAATCGAATTGAACAGTATGGAATTATCTCATTCATCCTTTGTCTATTAATATGCTTCTTGGGGGGCTAATGGGATGTATGGGAATATATATGCTTGTCGGGTAGCTTTCCTACAACTTCATCGGAACAAGACCTGGACTGCGTTACACCTCTTGGTAAACTGGAGGAATACAAAAATACAAACAAAATCCACAACTTCTTTTTTACTGTTTTTATTGTCTGTGTTTTTTTTTAAACTCTAATATTTATTTAGGCCCAACCGCGAAGCATAACGGGGCCGAATATCTTTTGGAGTAGGGAAAAGCCAGCTTGAGTAGAGCCTATATCCCGACTGCTCCTCCTCAAACAGGCATAAAAACCCTCGCATCTTTTTTCTTTCAAAAATACAATTTAAAAATACATGTCATTTAAGCCTACGACTAACATTAACATCAAAGTTTTTCTCTTTATAACTAAATACTAATCCTTACTACTATTCGTTGAGGGTGATGGTTCCTTATCTCTTTGAAATCGAAACTTATATCTAAGTTCGGTGGATCATGTCTCTCAAATAGAAGCGATGATTCATGTTTCTATAAAAAAGATGAACGAAAGAAAAAAGAAAAGAAACAGAATTAGTGTGAAACTTTTTAAGATTGTTGTGTTGGGAGAAATTAGGAGAGAGATAATCAAATTCGATACTTGATATCTCTTAAAAAGTCGTAAATGGGTATTACAAGCGCGGGGTTGCGGCTAGCAAGCACATCCCGTACTTGCATTGTAAACGTCACTTTCTGTTTCCGGAGAGAATCTATAAGCTTGGCCCTTGCTCTGTGGTACTTAGGGCAGACGAAGACTATGTGGTCAATATCTTCGTACCCTCCACATTCGCACAGATTACTATCGACTAAGTTTATTCGATAGAGGTGTGCGTTTGCAACATAGTGATTGGACATTAGGCGCGAAATAACTCGAATGAAATCACGAGTTAAATCTAACCCTTTGAACCAAGCTTTTGTAGACACTTTGGGCGAGATCGAGTGCATCCATCGCCCAAGGTCGTCTTTATCCCACTTTTCCTGCCAGTTTTCCAGAGCCAGTTGTCGGGGCAGATGAAAATACTCGGTATAGGTGATCGGTCTATCAAATATAACTCCTTCTATGGC
This sequence comes from Wyeomyia smithii, assembly GCF_029784165.1. Taxonomy (NCBI): domain Eukaryota; kingdom Metazoa; phylum Arthropoda; class Insecta; order Diptera; family Culicidae; genus Wyeomyia; species Wyeomyia smithii. The sequence goes on from NC_073695.1 coordinate 98,915,308, forward strand.
ACCCCTTTTTGCTAATAAATCAGCTTCTGCATTGCCTGGGATTGAGCAATGAGAGGGGACCCACACAAAGCAGATAATGAAAGGCCGATCAACCAGCACTTCTAATATCCGTCTAATTTCCGGAAGGAAATAGGACGGGTGCTTGACCGGTTTAATCGATCGGAGAGCTTCGATAGAACTGAGGCTGGCCGAGAAGATGAAGTAATTGTCTGGTGCCTTGAGCTCGATAATTCGCAGCGAATTGTGTATGGCAGCTTATTCAGCTACGTATATGGAGCAGGGCTGTGCCAGTTTGCGAGATATGCGATGATCTGTGTTGAAAACGCTATATCCGGATTGTCCATCCATCACAGATCCGTCCGTTAAAAAGGAATTCTGTTTTGGGAGGTGGCCAAATTTTGCCGAAAATATTGATGGCACAACTGTGTTTCATCGTCAAATCAAATACAACAGAAGAATTGTTGAGCGATGTTGAAATCTCATGGGATGGAGCAACAACCGAAGGGTTTATCTCCATGGACATGAACCGCTGGTATACTGACATACAGGGTTTCTGAACAACTTTCGAACATTTCTCATAGTTCGCAATAAGCATTGGATTTGCTATTTCCGATCTAATGAGGAAACGACAGCCAACTTAAACAGCCTCTCTTTGAGTGGTAGTATTCCAGCTATGACCTCTAGGGACATGGTATGTGTCGACTGCATGCAGCCTAGAGCGATACGCAAACAACGGTATTGTATCCTCTCGAGTTTCAGCATGTGTATTACGGGCAGAATCGTGGTTTGATAGAGTCGTATCAAATCCTCTGGATGGGCTCCCCATGATGTTCCTGTTACCATTCGAAGGAAATTGATCCTTGGTTGGCATCTTTGCTTCAGGTAATTGACATGTTTTTCCCATGTGCACTTAGAGTCATACCATACTCCGAGATATTTGAAGCAAGGTGACAGAGTGATGGGTCTTCCGGACAGAACTAGCTCAAAACGAGGTGGTGGTCGCTTTTTTGAAAAGACTACCATCTCCGTTTTTTCAAGCGAGAACTCGATTCCAAGGCAACTGGCCCAAACGGTCAGATTGTCGAGCGTGTTTTGCAGGCTGTTCTTCATGTCTGCGGCTAGAGACGCCGTGACTGAAACTACACAGTCGTCAGCTAACTGGCGCATCGTGCAGCCGTCCGTCAAGCATGTGTCGATGTCACTGATGTAGAAGTTGTACAACAGCGGACTCAGACAAGAGCCTTGGGGGAGACCCATGTAGCTTGTTCGTGTTATTGTTGAAGAACCGTGGTTGAAAAGTAAATGCTTTTCAGACAGCAGGTTGATCAAAAAATTTGTCAATATAGGGGAGAATCCTCTTTGATGCAGTTTCTCGGAGAGAATTTCGATTGAAACTGAATCAAATGCGCCTGTGATATCCATGAAAACCGAGGTCATTTGTTGTTTGCTACCAAGAGCCATTTCCGCTTCTGTGGCTAGCAATGCCAGGCAATCGTTAGGGCCCTTGCCCCTACGAAAGCCGAACTGGGTCTCTGATAGTTGGTTAGTTGACTCTGCCCAGTTGTCAAGTCTACGAAGGATCATTTTTTCAAGCAATTTGCGTATGCATGAAAGCATCGCAATCGGCCTATACGAGCGGTGATCTGCGGCAGGTTTATCTGGCTTTTTGATTGCGATAATCTCAACCTGTCTCCAAGCTTTCGGGATCATATTGTTCCTGATAAGCTTATTAAACAGTTTAAGAAATCGTATCTTGGCCGAGTCCGGCAGGTTTTTCATCAAATTAAATTTGATCCTGTCCGGTCCTGGAGCCTTGTTCTTGCAAGACGCGAGGGCAATTGAAAACTCCAACATGGTAAATTCTGGTTCTTCAAAAGCTGTTGTATCGCTGAATTTTTGCTGTGATGGGACAGCGTCTGGGCATACCTTTTTTGCGAAATCATAGATCCAACGTTCAGAGTATTCATTTGCCTCATTACTGTCGGACCTATTGCACATTTTTCGAGCCGTATTCCAGAGATACCTCATAGAAGCATCTCTGGGTAACGTGCTTATGAAACTTTGCCTGTATGATCTTTTTTTTCAGTTTGTGCAGCTTAGACTGTTTTATTTCCAGCTCCCTAAACTGATCATAAAGCTCAATTGAACCACCATCCCTGAATACTATGTATGATGCTTTTAGAGCTTTTTTCATCTCGGTGCATTCTTTGTCCCACTATTGCTTGTTAGGACGAATTTTCAACTTGTTCTCAGGGGCAGGTCTCTTCTGAGATTGCAACGCGCTATCTAGCACTAATGTTGCAAGGAAGTTGTATTCGTCGGATGGAGAAAGCTCATCCGTTGTTTCGAGACCCTGGGATATTGTGTTCTCGTAGCGTCTAATTGAAATCTCCCAGGATGAGGCGTGGAGTCGGAAGAATTTTGCGTTATTTGCGACAGCTGCAACCGGTTAATAACCGCTCTAGGCGGAATGTAGACTGATGCGACAGTGAGGCCCTCCCCAGCAATTGTTATATGGCAAGCAACAATTTCTATTGCATCAATTGCTGGGAGAGGAATACGGAAGAATGGGTAGCATTTTTTGATACCAAGGAGCACTCCGCCATAAGAGTTTCCTCGGTCTAAACGGATTATATTGAAGTCTTGAACGGCTAGTGTCGTATCAGTTGACAACCATGTTTCAGATAGCGCGAAAATATCGCATTTGCTATCGTGAAGCAGGAGTTTAAATTTATCTAATTTGGGGATCAAGCTTCTACAGTTCCATTGTATGATCCTTGTTGTCGATTCGTCACTTCGGCTGTCTGAATTAGACATCGAAGGATACGAACGCGAGGAGGGGCCATTTGGTGCTTAGTTGCTTACCCAACATGCAAATTGTTGGAAGCGAAGCCGAAATCATACTCTTGAGGGAATCAGATAGACCAAAAGTGGTAAATATCCATTCAACGATCATTTTGAATGAGATACGTCCATCAGTGGTCGGTATTGACTGTGTTTTGGCGGAAGCAGATTGTTTTCCTGGTAATTTGGGAAAATCTTTATCGAAATTGTTAGCCTCGGCATTAAGTTTGAATTCTGGAGGTGACGATTTTGCGTTGTTTTGCTAGGAGGGGTTCCTCTTGGAGTGTCTGTAAGCGTCTTTTTCTGCTCCTTTCTAGGAAGTTTAGGAGAGGACGCGTTAGGCCGTTTTCGCACTGCTCCGCTTGACGGAAGCGGTTGATATGTCTCTTCATCATCATTGGATTCGTCATTTTCCAAGCTGGAGTATGGATTTTCCTGTTGCTGTAAGGCAGTCTATAGCATCTGTGCAAATGACTGCTTACAGCGTTGCTTGGTCGCTTTTTTCAACGCTTCTGAGCGTGATTTATATGTTGGGCACGCTTCTGTTTTATGTGGTTCACCTCCACACGTCCCGTTCGCTACAAGTGTGGTTAATCTCGGAGATTTCTTATTGCAGTGGGTTTTCGTGTGCCCTAACTGCAAACAGTTCGTACACGTCATGACTTTCGGAAAAAAGACTTACGGGTAGTCGAAGCTTGTGGAGCTCGACAAAATCCGGGAGTACTTTTCCCTCAAAAGTGACTCTAAACGAGTCATTTGGGGAATATTTGCCCGTATTATCCTTGGAATACATTCTCCTGCATTCAAGGATCTTTATTTCAGGAAGGGATGGATTTTTAAAACATCCAACACCTTTCATGACATCTTCTTCAGTGAGGTCAGCCTCGGTAATAACCCCTTCTATTTCAACAACGCGTGCCGGTATATAAACGCGGTACTCGATGTTGAAATTTGGATCCTGGACGACAGCATTTGCTTGTCGAGGATCGGAAAAAGTTGCCTTCAGCTTGTGTTTTGACTTTAAAAATCTCAGTCAAGCTGGTGTAATCTTTCTTCAGAGTTTTGCATATCTGCATAACTCTGAGAGGTTTATTTTTGGGTCGTAAAAACACGACCCAACGAAGACCGGGTTGGTTCACCTGGTACTTTTTGGCCCGTATTGGCACATCATCAGTGGATGGGACAATCGAGGCAGTTTTACGGGGCCTTTTACGCTTCTTTACTACGTCAAAGAAAGCGTTGTTGTCATTTATGGGAAGCTCGGCAAAGTCCATGCCTGACTCTTCAGCCTCTGAGGAGGATGAAAGGTCCGGTGGGGTAGCCAGACCCCCAACCGCCATTCAACGGCTGCGCAATGTATCAAATATAAGAATATGTAATATACTAATGCTAACAAGGTAAAAAAAAGTGAATATATGTATGTATAAAAAGAATGAAAGATGGATCAGTTATGTATATACACAAGTGGGAGAGAGAATAAATAAAAATTGTCACTTATCTTTGTATGTAGTTGTAATCAGCACTAGCGGTTTCGAGTTGCATCGACTGCAAAACGGCGCCGCTGATTTTTTCCTCTGTCAGCGTACGCGCCAAAAACTAGCACGACACCTTCCAGCACAGTTGCGATGTTGCACCGTCTGAGAAACGGCGTCACCGCCTCCTTTACTAGTGATGGAAAATATCGCCTAAAACGGACATCGATAACAATCGATAATTCCGGGGCTTTTATCGATATTATCGATAAGTATCGATAATTTGACAGCTAAAGTTTGCGTTAAAATTTTTTTTTCAGATGGTGATGAAAAAAAAACTATTTAGGACGGATAATTGAGTTGGATAAATTTCCCATGGAAGGTTATCATGTTAGCTTCCTCACAAAAAAATATTACGCCCTTGCGTGCAGCCTTCCGGCAGTTAACCGGAACATTCGCCATGGCGGACGAAACCATGCGTGCAGCCATGTTGTTAAGCTCTTTCTTCGTTTTTTTATTAATTACTCCTCCGTTTTCGTGACAAAATTGTTGGAATAGATCTTGCGCTTCAAGTTTGCCCAGAAATTCTCGATAGGAGCAGGTGGGGACATTGGGCGGATTCACCGATTTCGGTACCACATCGATATTCAGCCGCTCCATCTCCTCCACCGATCGCTTCGAGTAGTTGGCCGACGTAAAATCTGGCCAGAACACTGTGTCTTCGCGCTTATGGTATTTCTTGATGAACGACGCAACTTCTGTCAGGCACTTCGTACTATAAATTTTTCCGTTCACGGTCAGCTCGTAGCGAAAAAAGAGCAACTTTGACATCCCTTTTTCGCTGATTGTTAGCCACAGCCGCACCTTCTTGGGGAACTTGGTCTGTGAAATCAACTTTACCTCGGTGCTCACTTCCTTCGTGGGGGAGGTAAAATACGAAGAACCTTGCTAGTCGTTGCCATCCAGCGTGAGATAGGTCTAGTCGTCCAATACCACTGCCACGTCGCGATTTGCCGGGAAAATCGACTTGACCATCTTATTCAACCGCTGTCGCTGCATCATTGCCTGCCGCTCCGAGACCAGTGAACGGGACTGCCGCTTCCTGCATGTATATCCATGTTCTCCAAATGCTTTTTCACTGTTTTAGAGCAAGCACCAACCTCTCGGCCAAGTGCACGCAGCAATTTAGCCACCTTTCCCTCGGTCTTCCTCTTCAGCATCCTTTGAAGCTTCTTGTCGCTCAGGGTCGTTGGCCGCCCGGAACCGGGATCGTTGTCCAATAGTGTCAAGATGTTTTAGATGCCAGAACCGGCATACCCGGCGTCCACAAAGTGCCGCACGATGTCCGTTTTTGACGCGGCGGGGTACCATTCTTCGAACGCGCACACTTCACATTTTTCGCCATCCCAGTTAGAGTTTGACAATTTTTTTTTGCTAACTGCTAGTTTCGTCAATGCGATTAAAGGAAAACCCATGAAAAATCGGCAATTTTTGTCAATTTTTTTACCGCAAACGTTATTCGACAAATGCAATTTTCTATATAAATTTGTTAAAAACAGAGACAGTGATGGCCCAAACAGAATGGATACGTTTGCGTTGCGTTGACGTCAATGTGACAGTAAATGTATGGGCTAACTGTCAAATTGCCGCAAATGCAGCCGCAACGTATCCATTGTGTTAAGGCCTTGAATGACAAATCTTACGATACTGCAAATGAAAATTCAAACAACCGTACGAGTTAAACAGTTTGTTTTGGAAAGTCTTCGGGTTTTACGCCAGGAGTGCTTTCTACAAGTAGTTTCAAGCCGAAGTTCATTTTGAAGGTTGTATAATAAGGGAAATAATTGATGCAGGCAAAATTCTGTCAATTTTTAAATGGCCAAAACTTGGAAGCGAAAACACACAAACACATGCATGTCCATCACATTATAAGAATTGGCAAGCCAAAGAAAATGCATTTTATTACAATTTCGTATCATTGCTTTTTATGAGATGTTGCAAAAAGTTTGGATATTTTTTCGAAGTACTCCAGTTTTAAGTTGTCGAACTCATCTGTTCTTAGGAAACTAAAAACTATAAATACTTTTTTAGTTACCATTATTTCTCAGAAACTCAGTGACACCCGGGGCGAACCTTTACACCACCCCCAACAATGCTAAATCTTGTCGAATAGCAGCACTCAACAAATACCTAGCGCAGGGGCGACTCGTGGCTGCTGAACCTACCTGTTCAACTATAAATTCTGAAAATCAGAGTTTGGGGAAGTAATTACAATTTTATCCGCGAATAAAAGCAAGTAATTCCCTTTGTTATTATTCAAACATAAAACTAAAAAATAAGAAAATAAGAGCATGAATTTGGATTTTAGATTCATTTTTTGCCTGAAGTCCACATGTGCATTGCACAGGTTGCACCTATGGACGAGTCGCCCCTGACCTAGCGGCAAAAGCAACTCCTGGGGTAGGGTAGGTGAGGTCTCCTTCTTTTGGGTCTCCTCCAGTAGCCTACCGCACTGACTTGTGCTCACCCTTAAATATCGGTAATTATCGTTAACGTCAAAAAATTAGCGATAATATCGATGACCAGCATTTATCGATATTATCGATAAGTTTCCCATTACTATCCTTTACCTCGCCGGAGCTTCGATCGAATCGCCCCGTTCTTCTGGGAGAAGAAGCAAACCAAAAAACAAGCGCCGCACCTTCCAGCACACGCGCCAAAAGCAAGCACTTCACCACTACCACACACTGTTCTTCACCAGCAAGCGCTAGAAAAAACGGTAAATTAATTTAAGCGAACTGCGGAGCGCACAAGAAAATGAACTTTCCTCTTCGGCTGCCGAATAAGCAATGATTGTCTGTGTTGTAATGTGATGCGATGGGATTCTCGACGGGCACGTACCACTATTCGCTCTCTAGCGACTAGCCGGGCAGGATCGATGAGCGGCGTACTGCGTCCAAACGGCGTCGTTTTCCGCGGGGCTTCGTGGCTAATGGGTAGGCTTGTAGGCGATCTGGAAAGGCGTTCCAGGGAGGGTTTCCCTTTGCGATTAGGGCCGTTGCCCAAAAGCTGTCCTCCTTGGCGTTCATGGTCTCTGCGACTAGAGGACAAATCACTGGTTTTAAACGGTTAGACGTAAATAACTCATAGCTGCCTAGGCCGAAGCAAAGTGCAAAGTGCAAAGTGCTGTCGCGAACACCAATCGCGAATTTATACTCGAATATAGAAAAAGTCCTATGGGCGGAAAATTTTCCCAAAATTAGCCAGCTTCAATAATAATTTCTGGAGATGGGCGAATCAATCGAATCATCCCGTGGTTACCTGAATATCTTCTATCGAGCTTTGTTTCACCGATTTTATTCACTACAATAACCAGAAAAATCGATTTTTGGTACCCTAATACCGTTCGTGAATGACTATCCGTCATCGTTTCCTCTGTTTGCCATTCAAAATAGTTACCTGTTTGTATTCGTAGACTGGACAACGTTTTTTATTGTGTTACCGTTAAATCATTGAATCATGTTTTCTGTTTTCTCACCAGGACACCGGAATTTCCTGAGAAGTTAAATTTTGTATTCACCGAGCCCCGGAAATCTGAAACCGCCGGAAAATTGACGTTCTAGCAAAAACCCAGCAGTAATTGGTAGTAGGGTTTGCAATTCCGCAAACGATCTCCCGGGATTCCCGGATCCCGGGATTAAAAATATTGGTTCCCGGGATTCCCGAATTCCTCAAAATATTTTTTTATGATTCACTAGTGTTTCCTGTACGGTAGTACAATCAAAAGTTCTAAATATCCGATCAAAACGGAAAGCTGACATCATCGAACTGTATAGCAACACTGAAGCGGGCATTTTATGAAGCAAATATTTCCTTGAAATTACGGTCAATATTTGTTTGCTCGTGTAGTATAAAACTATTTGCTTCAATTATTCGATAATAACACTGGTCAAGAAAGGTGTGTTCCTAAAGCTCAAACTAAGACAAAATGAAAGGTTATAGGTTTTTAGCCATTCTTGTGAATTTTGATGCCCCCAGCTAACAACAACAATAACGCACGCTAGCCTGAGGGGCTAATAGCGGTCTCAATCAACTAGATTAAAGAAATAATTCGTTATCGATGTTGGTTTTGGCACATTTTGCATGTTGTAGGATAAGTACAACGATAATCCGTGCCCCAGTGCTGAGTCGAGGAAATTTTCAGCACAAAAAGATCCTCGACCTGATCGGGAATTGAACCCGGTATCACAACCGTGTGGGAGTGCTAGCCGATCGACATCGCTAACCACAGAGCCACGGGAACCACGGCCACTAACATTTTTTTCAGAGACTTAAATGAGTTTTCTCCTAAACATAACGGTGAAGCGACGAACTATGAGAACTCTCACGTAAGTTGACGCGTTTTGGTGATTGCCTGGTTCATCAAAACTCACAGGCATGGTTAAAAAGCTAAAATCTTTCTAGGGAAGGTATTTCGAGCTTCCAGACAACACTTCTTTTCGCTTTTGTCGATCAGTGTAATATTTGCTTTCTTATTTATTCAACAAACAATTTGACAAATATGTGCTTCGTTTAATGTCGTAGTGTCGCAAATGGATTTTATTATTTCACTTCAAATCAAATGTTTGGAAATTCAGGGGGACCATACTCTCGAATGTTGAAAAATATTATTTTTTTGTGATTTGTTTTTCGGATGTTTAGGGTAAGGTGTTCGGGTATTTTGACTACTGAATAAGGTATATTGGAAGATGTATTTTGCATGTCGTAGTTTCAAATATAGTAATCCATTTTTACATGCTTGACAAAAATGTCAGCCAAATTGATTCAGTTGATGCTGAGAAAAACTTACCATCAGTTAGGTACTGATTTAGAGAGAGCATCCACGTTCCTAGCTGTCAACAGCGTAATACTCACTATATTTGCATTCACGGCATGCAAAATACATCTTTAAATATACCCCAATCAATAGCTAAAATACCCGAACACTTCTCACTTTACTTGAAAAAAAAAACGAAAATTCATTATTTTTCGTCTTTCCAGTGTAGGTACGATTTTTTGTTGTTTTTGATTAATAAACTTAATTTCAAATTTCATACTCGAATGCAAAACTTTCAGGGAAATCCCGGGAAGTGAGATTTTTTCATTCTCATTTCCCGGGAAATTTGTTTCCGGGAATATTGCAAACCCTTGTTGGTAGGACAATTATATTAGTCTATCTTAGCATTCTTCACTATTAAGGTAATGCATCACGAAAACTTTGAAAATATTTTAATTTTACTATGAAATTAATTGCAAATAAAAAATTCTGAAAATAAATAAATTAAATTCATTGCAAATAAAAATTCTGAAATTCTGGAAGCGAAGTCATACAACACTAAACAAGTTTCTTTTTGAAACCGAAGAGTCTTAGAGAATAAAAATGATCGCTTGAATTATTATCTTAAAAACTTATAAATAACTAGAATATTTCCACTATTCAGGTAAAAATGACTATTACTTTTACTGGAAAAATAATGCATCATGATCGGTTGTTCCGACTGGTTCCGGTTGTTCCGGTTGTTTAGACTGTTTTCATACATAGATTTCCATGTCACACTTCCATCATTAATATCGTATGAAATCATTAGAGACAGTGGTAATTCGCGGCAAAATAATTGAAAATTCGGGGGTGGCAAAATGAAAAACACTCAAAATTCGCGGTAATTTCGCGGCAACCGTCTTCTCCAAAAAATACTAAATAAAGTGATTTTTTTTGGCGAAAACAAGAAACAGTTCGCTGGTTTAAATTAATATACTATCATTTAACCGTACAATTCATAATTTCTTTGCATTACTGACTAAAAGTTTTTAGGTATATGTTAAATTGTCTTCATTTTGGTGTCGGCAGGCTCCTTTTATATCCGCGATCTACCGACTTTCCGGGAACGCTAAATATTTATTTTCCAACCGTAATAGTCCAAGAAAATGTCTGCGATCCGAATACCTGTTAAAGTTATAATACCAATCTCACTGTCGGGTATTTCAAAAAATAATACTTGCTTGTACTTAGTTCAGCTTGCAACTTCGATTTTATGGCTACACACTCTGAAATTCTATCATGCAGGTTATCAATCGCCAAAATTCAGTTTATTGGATACATAGGGAAAGGCCTGCCGTTGCTATAGAGATGCCCATTAATCTTCAGCTTTGTCCGTGTTGCTGGTTTTCATGAATTTTGCAGGTTTCAAATCGAAATTTTGGATGATTGGCAAAGAACGTTGCTATTTTTCATTACTTTCGCGGTATTTCGCGTGTTTCTGTAAATTTCGCGGCCCATGCTGAATTTCGCGGTATTCGCGGCTTCCGCGAAATCGCGATTTACCACTGTCCCTAGAAATCATGAACAAATTACGTTTATCGAAACAATGTATCTGTCTAGTTTACAAGAACAATATTTATAGCAAGTACGACGTTAGTTTATTAGAATATATCGTTTTATTTTATCATAGAATTTGTATTATAATCGGAACAGGGTGAATCATAATCGGAACAACAAATGTATCTCAATTGGACTAGCTATTTTATTTAAGATTAATTTTAAGTATCTTTTAGGTAGACAATTTAATTGCCTAAACTATTCTTAACATTTCTTATTGGGCGCTCCCAATGAAAAAAAATTCTAGCAAAATCTTCTGAAATCCATCATTACATTAAGGTTTTTTTACGCGGGGGATGCATTCCAAATTTGTAAGGGCCCGTGTAAAAAAACGACTTTTCTGAATTGAAAATATAACAAAGAAACCCGTCCCAAAATGTCTGAACCTCGTTTGAATATGATAGAGGTCAGTCTAGATACCAAAATACAACATTTTGAATTTTCAGTATTTACACCAAAAATTGTGATTTTTTTTAAAAACGGATAGGTATATGATTACTTTTGGCCTAAACCGGAAAACATAATTGAAATGAAGTCGATATCCTGTACCGTTTTTAAGAAAGTAATGGAGGAAATCAACCTGCGTGAAATATGCCATACTGTATGTCAAGCAGGGATGTTACGGATGTGATTTTTCAGACATCTGCAGAGGCGGATGCGGATGCGGATATCCGTAGCATCCCTTGTGTTTTATTTTGCTTATTTCACATAACCATGCCCCTCCCCAGTGCAAAAGTTATTTGGGCGAGCAGTAAATACACCAAGGAAAATTTTTCTGCAATATTTTATGAAGCGGTATTTTTTTAATATCCGCATGGTATGATGCGGATGCGGATGTCAATTTTCATGCAGATGTTCCGCATTTGCGGATGCGGATGCGGATATCCGTAACATCCCTCATGTCAAGCACAAACAAAGTGAAGCGGTGAAGTCTCAGAAGTAAGCTGTTCCGAACATGATACAAAACAGGCCTTTGCATTCCATCAATGATTCCAACTTCGAAGCAAATATATTTTATTTAATCTCAACGAAACTTTCTAAACATTCAGGAGAAGTTGTTCTATGATACCGATAAATATTGTTAGTAACTTTACAAACAATAGTTGTGTCCGAATTTCGGTATTTTAGTTAATCGACCCACAATAAACAAAGTGGCAAAATCAGCTTAGGTTAAAATTTTGGAAAATAAGGTTTCGTGGTTGATTATCGTGAATCTGTAGTATTTATATTGACTAAAATATTAAGTAAGTTTACACTTTCGCTTATTTTTTTCTTGTGAATGAAATTAAAAAATTAATCTCCTTATTCTTTAGTTCTCAGAGTGAGGTGCTGGTGAGTGAGGGGTGTTGCTTTATCTCCTGGAAGTAACACAACTTTCCCACTGGATATAATCAAGAGACAGTTTTACGTTTAAACAAACACTTCGATAGGTCTCATCAATTCCTTGAATAATCATAAGCTTTTTTCTATTAACTAGGTCACTAATTTTTGGCGTTCACTGATTGAGTAGGATAATTTTGAATATATAAATATTTTTAAAAAGGAAAAACGGGTTTCAGCGAATCATACCGGAATTAGTATCTCGGTCAATCGGGACACTAGTGAAATTTGACAAATTTTCAAATTTTACAAAAACTTGGTACTGAGACTTGAAAAACTTTTTTATTTCAAGTGATAATATCCAAGTGTGAAGCAGCCGCTTCGCTTGACAAATAGCATAACTTAAATTTAAATTCATTTCGCGTTGCATCTGCATTTTTCTATACCCCTTTGTTTAGCCGCATCTAACCTACAATTAAATACATACACGCTGCAGTAGTTCAAATCGACGAATCTAGTAAAAATATGGTAGAGTCACCATCATGAGGCAGAATTACATGTTCTTCGGGTAAGCAAAAAAAAATTTCATCATTTCCGAGGTTACCCTGGTTCAAAATTTATTGCTTTTTGGTATGTTCCGTATATACCAGCAAAAAAGCGTAAAAAAGTGCTAGCCATTAATGATTTGCGATATTTTTGGGAACGTTACTGTCAACTTTGAGCTATTATCGAGGACATATAACACATTTCATCTCATATTTGGAAAGGTTGTCAGCTGTAGGAAACCGGTCAAATAAGAATTGTTTGTTAATTTCTGGTTGAGCTAGATGAGAATATGTATTTTATTGAATGTTATAAATTCATTCAAATGTTCATATTTGATTATAATGCTGCAAAATTAATTTAAAATTTTAGAAAACCATTGTGGCTTTTTCTTTTTCTAAGATTTTTGTTGGCGTTTCATATGGAAGTTGTTTTAAAAAAACGGAGCTGAATATGTCAAAAGTTTTTTCTTAACACACTTTGTATATATTCCGTATTGCAACTCGTCGTTTTGTTTATTATACACAGGCTTCGCATCCAATTGGTGCAGGAGTGGCAGGACAATTTCGGCGGTGCTAGGCTTTGATCCTACTGACACTAAACAGTCTCTCCCGAACCGGGATTCGAACATACGATTGTTGGCTTGCTAGGCCAGCAACGTATCTCGAGATCACTTAGGAGGAACATATTCCACAGTTAATTCAATTAATAACATTAGTTCTACGATTTATGGTCTATGAGTTATGAATTTTGAATAAAAATGGAAAGTTCACTTGGGTTTTCCGAGAAAATTAGTGACTCTGATTTTTTACAATTAGGGTAAGGAACTGCTCAAGTAGTAGCGCCTATTTTAATCAGTCGAAGAAAACAGGCCTCAAACTCCTGCATTTTGATCAATATCGACAATTTCAATGATGGAAACGAAAACTTTGATTGTCTAGCTGTCTTACGAATATAAATACCGTTAATCACAAAGAAATCTGTGAACAATTGCAATTAAACAAATCGACCGATATTGCAGCCATTCAGGAGCCACTTCGGGTACTGAAAAAAAACGCCTGCAAAACAGATGGAAAAAATAGGTTCGGGGTGATTGGAATAGTGTCCCTCGATTGGTAACTTTGATTGATGATTGTTAAAGTTTGCTAACTTAGTTTTACAATCTGAAAACAAATTCTGACAGAGAAAACGATAGAGAACAGATTGATATACTACTGTTTGAGTTTCACCCAACACATTTCGAGTATTTTGTCTGAATACACAGGCGGTTTCTAAAGCTGCTTAGAATATGTTCCCTACCCTATATTCTCGTTCTAAGGTTGATAAGCTCTATCTGTAAAAAAGTTGCAGCATTATAAATTAAAGAAACTGTCATCGCAAACAACGTAACCATTATTCAATATTTCCAACTTGTATTTCATTGAAACATTTTTTAAACACTATGTTATCTTGTAAATATATATATGTGAAGTCGATTGTTGTTGGTAAAGCGATTTTTTTATTTTTCGTGGAAAAAAGATGTGTGAGGGAAATCTGCCAGGAAAAAAGTTGAAGGGACAAAATATTTGCAATATCTGTGGCTTTTTGTTTTCCTAGTTCACCTGTAATCAGTTAACATACTGTCGTCATCAATATAATGCAATTTGTGTCCTGCTTTAGCATCGGTAGTGATTGTTTTATTAGATTTCTCTGTATTCTATCGACCGGGTTTATTTTATTATAAGCCTATTTACACGATATCTAACACTGAAAACGTGGACATTTATATTCATAGAGAGAGATTGATTGGGTAGTGAATAGTTGTCGGCGCGTATACTGCCTACCCTTCAAAGTTCAGTACGTACTCTTTCAGAGGAAGCGGCAAGTTAAGCCGATTTATGCTCGGGGCAAGTTTTTTGTTTAGACTATTGTATATACACACCCGGCAAAGTTGTTTTAAACTGCGAGGCTTCTTGTAGAGGGTGATGATCAAATGCCTTAGATTATCGATAGATTTGTTCGGAACCTGCGCTATGAACAGATTGTGCAGCGATTTTAGGCAGTTGAATAGCGTTTCGTGCCTCATAGAGTAGTAGAACAGATATATAATACGTTGGTAGGTCTGTTCACGATCGAGTAGGATGAACTCTTTTCTTGTGATTAACATAATGTAATAGAATAACAGATAATTACGTGCGTTGTTGCGGAATGAGCTTCGCAGATTGTCGCTTCCATTGCCATTAACAGCTGCTCCAGCTCCGTTAGTACTTGAAGATGTGCCTGTGGGTGCAGTTCCACTAGGCCCAGCAACTTCACCAGCTCCTACAGCTCGCATACCACCAAAGTTAATGAAATCGTTTACGTAATTTATGGATGAGCTACTGCTACCACTCATCATTAGTTTATTACTCAGCGTAATGTTCGGATCAGTACCGTACTGAATCAGCACCAGCAACAGTTCATAAACACAGAGAATATCCGGGCAGGTACGAACGTTGACGATCATGTCAATCACCGACTGCAGAATGTGCTGCGAAGTTATGTTACAATCCAATCCGTATTGCAGCAACAAGATTAGAATATTTTTGATAAAGTCGAAGTTGGCGCGCTTCTGCGTATCACAGTTGAGGGTAAAGTTTTCCGATACGGTAAATATCAGCACGTGCAGCGGCGTCAAATTCGACCGGTATGAACAGTTCGGGTTGGCGCCATTCTGCAGCAATATCCGAATGCAGTTCAGATAGCAAACCTGCAAAGATAGTATGTAAGTAAGTCGGAATGGTACTACTCTGAAAATGATAATATTGGATAACAGAAGATACAAAATACAGTTGGGTATATAAACACACATTGTAATAACATTTGTCGGAATCCAATAGCTGCAGTACGATATGCGTTTAACTTACCTTCATTGAATGGGTAAAATGGTGTAATGGATCTTTGTTTATGAGAGGTACTAAACACACCATAATTGGTACTGATCCATCTCTTCCCACAATATTGGGATCACCTATTAAAAAAAGTCATCAATTTTTCAAACTGCCCCCAGCGTTCGAGTATTACTACGGACGTTGCAATACCTCTGATACTTACTTAGAATCGATTCTTTTACTTCCGATAACCAATATTTAGCATCGATACTTGACAGGCGATCCTCCGCCAACATCGATACACTACCCTAGTATTGAAACAAGCGACAAACTCGACAAACATTTACTCTGTGATCTTTTAATGCATTTGGTGGTAAGGAGCACCAAAATTCACAGGATCGGTTGAAAAGCTATAATCTATCAAATTATTCCGGTTTAGGCACTAAGGCAAAACGCGACTGATTGTCTGATAAATGTTGCAATACCTATACGCATCAGAAAAGTTTGGATGTTTTTGACGAGCATAATCGGCGAAGCATCTACAGAAGCTGTTTGTTTTTATCGCGGGCAAAAAATTTGCAAAAACAGCCGTATGAGTTTTACTTTAAATGAGCTGATATCGAACAGCGATACCTCGCAGTATTGATACTTTTCTCATGATTATATCGGAGTATCAGCGCTTGCTTTCGATACCAGTATCGATTCTAAGTATCGATGCCTAATGATATCGCAACGTCCCTAAGTATTACATACCTCCTTCCTTTATCAGCATATTTAACAGTTCGTAACACACTTCCCAATCCCGAATGTGACGAAAAACGCAAGCTAGCGCGCTGTTGCCGGTTTGATTGATTGAGCTTTTAGCACCGTTCTGTAGCAGAAAACGCACCAAATGCAACACATCCCACTTGTTCCACTTGTCATAACCATACCTATACAAAATAGTACAGTATTCAAGAGTTTGATCAACTTCATCGGAAGGACAAATCTCACCTTGCTTCCTCTAGTGCGTAGCGCACAATAATTGCATGTAAAGGAGTATTGCCAAGCGAATCGGGACTATTGATAAGTTCCTTACAGCCACGTTCTAGCAGTATTCGAATTGTGTTGAGAGTATCTTCGGCTGATTTCCTAGCCGCTAGGATAACTGAAATAGTTAAAAATTATGAATCTCAACACTGAGCCTAGAAGTCCACTGCGATGCGATAATTACCGACATGCAGCAGTGTCATTTGCTGAGTGCACGTGCGTACTGTCGTGATGGCACCATGCTGAATCAACAGCTCCAGGAAGCGTCCGTCGTGCAACACTGCCTGATGTATCGGGTAGTACTCATCCTTGATGAGATTGATTTCGTCCGACCGGGTTTGGACGAGATGTTGAACACACTTCCAAGCGCCTCGTTCGCATGCAATATGCAGCAACGGTTTTCGCACCCGGAACGGTATCCACGGTTCTTCCATTTTCTGGGCGAGAATGTTAAGTACGTTGATTTGATCGCCATCGATCGCGTAGCATACTGCATTTTGCAGTTTCGTGTTCGGTCTTTCACATACCCCGACATCGTCTCCTTGATCTTCAGTAGTAAAGGAAAACTTATTAGTACATTTGAAGGAGAAAAAAAACAGAAAACAGGCCTTACTCTTGTACTTTCCACTCTCTTCGCAGTTGTGAGAGTGAACACCAGGAAAGCACATTCTCGCTTCAGTATCAATTCTGGCACCATGCTTCAACAGTAATTCTACACATTCCTCGTAGCTGAAAAAGAAGGAAGAAAAAGGGGCCGGTACTACTTGGGAGCAGCCATGGTCGAAACACCGAACTGTGCTGCCCGGTTGCCACTTTTGCATCGAAACACGGCACGACGTGTATTGCAACTGCAACTGAGTGTTAGTGTTGAATCGACAACACGCAGAGCGATAGCCGAACCACCGGTGGCAGTGGCTGTTTTTCATTTTCGCCACGGGTGTTTCAAACTTCGGCAAACACCGGAATCGAGGGATTTGGCGCTCATTTCAAGATGGCTTGACAAAGTATTTTTTTTTAATTCTTTCAGCACCAATATTTAGTGGTTAATTTGTGGTTTCGAAATCCAATTTGTGGTAATTTGTGGTTGAGTAATTTCTGAGAAATTTTCAGAAAACTGAGTCAAGCCATCTTTGAAAATGATTTTACTTCAAATGAATCGGACAACGATGATATATACATCAATCGAAAGCTCTTAATTTGTGGTTCACGAAAATGTAGTTGTTGTAGGCATACTCCATAATAAAATAATTAAAAAACTATTATTAAAAATTTTGAACATTGTTTACCTCTTGTTGTCAACACCGACCGTACGCGGCGCTGGTAGACCATCAAGATGATTTTTTCTCAGAAAGCTTTCGTGTAGCGATGAGTATGGTGAAACTAGAGATACTCAGAGGGAGAGATATGCGGTTAGCCAAACGAACCTGCAAAATTGGAGCCAAACGAACAAGAAAGGTAACACCACATTGAGAGGTATTGCAATCGGGTACAAAAAAGAACGTGTTCATTTCTATACGATTTTTTGTTCTATTGCCAATGAATGAGTGATTTTCACCCGGAGTTCTACAAACCTTGTGTATAGGTAACAAAATAAGTGAAGGTGTATAAAATTAAACATAAGCATAAAATATATCACCTTAACATTTTTCGCGAAGCACTTCACTATTCTTAAGGACTTTCACCGTCACCACCGATTATACAAGTCGAATGTTAGTCAACATTGCGCTTTGAGAAGAGATCTGGCACCTCTGACATATGAAACCCAGTTGCCGAATTGGCGATTTTTTTCACCGCGAATCTCTTCCTCTGAGTATTTCTAGGTGAAACAGTATGTAAACTGCAGGGATACTATATGTGCAGATTTGCTGCGAAGTGCAAATGTTGATCAATTAGCAGATATTTGTAGTTGACAAGCCTCCGTGTGTTTTACGTAAATTTCCTTAAAATAAGTGAAGTTTTACGTAGACATGCGAGCGTAATTTTCTCGATCTTCGGTCGAATCATTTCCGGAAATGTAGTTTTGCCGTTGAAAAAAAACCTAAATTAATACACCTAGGGGTGTGATCTGGTCTTTCTCATATAAAATCTATTATATGTTAAAATCTATTAGCACATACGTTTTAACTCTTGGAATAAATTACAGCCTGATAATAATAAAGAACAATTTTTTGTTTCGATAGATATAATAATATTTTGGTAACCAACTACGCAACTGTATTCGACTGTTGGGTATTTTAGAAACCGGAATGATGCCTGAAGATCGGGAATGGGCCTTAGAACTGTAGGGAACGGTTGAAACGCATGGTAAATGCCCAAAGGTGTGAGTCCTGACTAGAATTAAAATTCGATATTTTCTCGTCTCAGGAATATGCTACTACAACTACCCCCTGAATAATAAAACAAAAAAGCTTTCAACGGCAGCGACAACTGTATGTCGTATACAGTAAGGTCGCTTTTTACGCGGTTTTTTTTTTACACGGGTTGCTTTCCTCCATTACTCAAAAACGGTACAAGATATCGACCTCATTTCAATCACGTTTTCCGTTTTAGGCCACGAGTGATCATATATCAGTTTTAAAAATAAATCAATTTTTGGTGTAAATACTCAAAATTTGAAATATTGAATTTTGTTCTCTAGATTGGCCACTATCATATTCAAACGAGGTTTTAACGTTTTAGGACGGTTTTCTTTGTTATATTTGCAACTCAAAAAAGTCGTTTTTTACGCGGACCCATACAAATTTGGAACACATCCCCCGCGTAAAAAACGACCTTAGTGTGTATGAACGACTGTCGATATGTTCTAGATAACCCACTAGCACTAACATCGGCAGGTGCCAGTACTATGTTCATCCAACGCCGCGTACGGTCGGTGTTGACAATAAGAGGTAAACAATGTTCAAAAATTTAAATAATAGTTCTTTAATTATTTTAATATGAGCTATGCCTACAAAAACTACATTTTCGTGAACCACAAATTAAGAGCTTTCGATTGATGTATATATCATCGTTGTCCGATTCATTTGAAGCAAAATCATTTTCAGAGATGGCTTGACTCAGTTTTCTGAAAATTTCTCAGAAATTACTCAACCACAAATTACCACAAATTGGATTTCGAAACCACAAATTAACCACTAAATATTGGTGCTAAAAGAATTTTAAAAAAATACTTTGTCAAGCCATCTTGAAATGAGCGGATTTGGCTTTATAAAAACACCGGCCGCAGCCGAGAGTAGGGATGGGAAATATCGACTAAAATGGCTATCGATAATTATCGATAAATTCCCTAATACCATCGATAACTATCGATAGTTATCGATAGTTTGACAGCTAAGACCAGATGAAGAAAAACAACAAAGTGTTACTCCAGTTGTGGACAGGAACAATCAAGGATGGAAAAACTCGTATCGCATAACAATCATTTGGGTATCATTTCTGAACGTGCTATTTGAAAGCTTTCAATCCTAGCAAACCATCGCTATTAAAAGTTATACATTCTCAAGCTTGCAAGAGACAACTTAGAGCAAAGAAATATATGGTAGCTTTCTTCGATGATTTTGTTTCAGTATTGCCTGCTTTAGGCGGAGCGAGCAACATATAGCGAGTGTTTCACGAAAGAATCGTAAACGATTGCACTCAATCGATCGCAATGATTCTTTCAAATGTTGGTTGCTTGTAGGCGTAATTCGGCTACTCCACGTCGTGCTTTCACCGTGATATACCATGATGATTCTTAGTGATTTCAAGTATCAGATGCTAATGCACCATGCTACAATTTCCGTAAGCATTGATGATACCTATTTGCTCCGACAAGCAAACAATTGAACGCAATCTAACGTTCATTTGGATTCATAATTTTGTATCACTGGCGATAATATCTCAAAGCTTCTCGCGAAAATGTTGAATGCGAGTGAACTTGGATACAATATATACTATCGTGTTTGAATCATTCAGTCTCCTTCTATGGTATTCGACACTCTTAGAAGCGAAAAACAATCAGCAGCGTTTCTATGGAAAACTTGTACGCGAGTGGAAATAGTTGAACGATAACTGATAAATCAAAGAACACATTTGCATGAAATATTGCTGGTGAGTGAACTTTTCCATGCTTGGGAACAATATTTAAAAGTTTATTCGCACACATAATTCGCACTTAAGCAACATCTCGTCGGTGTCCGTGTAAGGTAGAGTGAGCGAAAATGAGTATCCTTTAATTTTCTAACAATTTTAAAGAGGATTTCATGTGAGAGCGAACAATCATCGAATTCTCTTTAAACAAAGGCAAGGCCGATATTTTTTTTCAGTTCTGGCATCATTGTGGAGTATAAATGCCAATGCGAGGAAAATATCAATAACTATCGATAACGCGGAAAGCTTAAGCGCTCTATCGATAGCCGGCAGCTATCGATACTATCGATAATTATCGATAGGTTTCCCATCCCTAGCCGAGAGTTTCAACTTCGAGAAAGCATCTCGACAACACGCTCGCCTGCTTGTCCTAGCGCGAGTTTTGATGTTTTCAATCAAACCTATCTCGCTTTGACAAAGGAGTGCGAGGTCGCAAAAGCACTTGTTTACTTGTTGATTTAATGGTCATTTAGGATGAATCCTATATGGTATTTTGCAAGTGCAAGAAATAATTCGTATGCTTTGTGCCGTCAGCGCCGTCAGCAATAAATCAACAACTATTGTTAGCGCTGAAATTAAACGATCATTCAAATTAACGATAAATATTGATAACTTTTCCATCTGTAGATTTGGCCGTGGAATTTTAACAAATTAGACGGTGACTGGACTATTTGGCATTAATCCTAGAACAGAATACTTTTTGTTTTGTATGGCGTCTGATTATAGAGAAATGTGGTTGAATTAGTTTACTATAGCGTTTGACGGCATTTGCGGGAAGCCCCAAAGAGAGTAATGTTTGATATTGATAATTTGTGGAACATAAAAATATGCAAGAGTAGAAATTTTTCCGAATATATTTTCTAAATTTTTTTTTCACTTGGTTAATTTTTCGAATGGATAAAATTATTGTTCAAAATATTGTCGAAGAAACCATACCGATCGAATAAACCGTTCCACAGTGTTTTATTTTGCCGTTTTCGTGTGATTGGATAAATAGAGAATCAAATGTTGATTATAACTATAATGTATGTTCGGAGATGTTTCAAGATATTCAAAAATGCATCTTTCGATGTAGGAAGATGAGTGATCAATCCACCTAAAAGTGAGATAGAAAATTTACTTTTTCATCAGATTGAGATAGATACTTGATGTCTCCGGCAAAATTTTAGGTGATCTAAAAACAAGAAACATGGCCGAAGACATCATGTTTCTATTGCTTACATATTATGAGCAACATAAAGTTTTCTATTAAGAGGTACTAAAAATCACAATTTTCATTATAACTTTTTCTCAGATTTTTCCGAGTTTTCAAACCTTCTACAAAGATATCAGTCATCCAAAAATGCATGTTTATGCAGAACATTGTTTTTTATCTCCCAAAACAGGAACTTTTTCTCTGCTCGTCCCTTTTGAGATCGGGTAAGAAGAATAAATGGAATTTGAAAAAAAGCTAGTATTTTCATCCACGCCTACATTACTAAAAAAAATAATTTAAATTTAAAAATTTAAATTTATTTCTAACATATTCATCAATTTTTTTTACCCTTACCAAAGCATGCATGCAAGTTTAACCAAAGATCATTTAGTGCCACCTTCGAAACTCAAAACTCTCCATTTTAAAATTTTTGTATATAAAAAGCGACATCAAATAGCTTTGTAAAACAGGCGGAGAGGCTGCTTACATACTGTTACATACAAAAGTTTGTGCCTTTTATTGAAAGTCTTAAGATAGTTATTTTATCGTACGGATTTGCCACTTGCGTAAAATTGCGTTATTTGGAGATGATTGAGGTGAAAATCTCTCCAAAAATATCGAAATATGTCAAAAAACTTTTTTATTTTGGGAGATATAAAATAACAATGTTCTGCATAAACATGCATTTTTGGATGACTGATAACTTTGTAGAAGGTTTGAAAACTCGGAAATATCTGAGAAAAAAGTTATAATGAAAATTGTGATTTTCAGTACCTCTTATTAGAAAACTTTATGTTGCTCATAATATGTAAGCGATAGAAACATGATGTCTTCGGCCAAGTTTCTTGTTTTTAGATCACATAAAATTTTGCCGGAGACATCAAGCATCTATATCAATCTGATGAAAAAGTAAATTTTCTATCTCACTTTTAGGTGGATTGATCACTCATCTTCCTACATCGAAAGATGTATTTTTGAATATTGTGCATTTAAATAAAACTTATCAAAACGTCGCTGATAAACTGACAGTCAGGCACAATCAGATGCTTATTTTTGTTGTTCTCGCAACACTGCAACCATCTCAGCCGCCACTGCGCTGTCAGTCCGACTTACAAAAACAAATACATTGAATTCATTCCCGCAGTTCATGTTGTGTGAACACGCAGTTGCTCTATGTGTTTGAAAAGTCGGAAGAAAGTTCGGAAGTCGGAAGTCCGACTTCCGAACTTTAATTTAGTGCTGGCGCCACAATATCTTGAAACATCTCCGAACATACATTATGGTTATAATCAACATTTGATTCTCTATTTATCCAATCACACGAAAACGGCAAAATAAAACACTGTTGAACGGTTTATTCGATCGGTATGGTTTCTTCGACAATATTTTGAACAATAATTTTATCCATTCGAAAAATTAACCAAGTGAAAAAAAAATTTAAAAAATATATTCAGGAAAATTTCTACTCTTGCATATTTTTATGTTCCACAAATTATCAATATCAAACATTACTCTCTTTGGGGCTTACCGCAAATGCCGACAAACGCTATAGTAAACTAATTCAACCGCATTTCTCTATAATCAGACGCCATACAAAACAAAAAGTATTCTGTTCTAGGATTAATGCCAAATAGTCCAGTCACCGTCTAACTTGTTAAAATTCCACGGCCAAATCTACAGATGGAAAAGTAATCAATATTTATCGTTAATTTGAATGATCGTTTAATTTCAGCGCTAACAATAGTTGTTGATTTATTGCTGACGGCACAAAGCATACGAATTATTTCTTGCACTTGCAAAATACCATATAGGATTCATCCTAAATGACCATTAAATTAACAAGTAAACAAGTGCTTTTGCGACCTCCCACCCCTTGCCAAAGCGAGATAGGTTTGATTGAAAACATCAAAACTCGCGCTAGGACAAGCAGGCGAGCGTGTTGTCGAGATGCTTTCTCGGAGTTGAAACTCTCGGCTGCGGCCGGTGTTTTTACGAAGCCAAATCCCTCGATTCCGGTGTTCGCCGAAGTTTGAAACACCCGTGGCGAAAATGAAAAACAGCCACTGCCACCGGTGGTTCGGCTATCGCTCTGCGTGTTGTCGATTCAACACTAGCGTGGTTTGGACATGGCTGGGGAGTGTCAACTTGTACTTTAGCATACTAACCCCTTCAGACAGGCGATGTGCAGTGGCAACGAACAAGAACTCCTATTTACATCTGGACGGTGCCGCTGTAGCAGCCATCTGGCTAATTCTATGTGATTAAGTCCTACACTTTTCTGTAGCAGATTGTAGCCGGTTTCATCGTGTATTGCTAATATGTTTTCATACTGGAAAGAAGAAGAGAAAAACAGGTATTATAAATCAACTGGCTTTTTCAATCGATATAGTCAGAGCAATTAGACGCAATTAAACCGACGACGACGCTTGTTGTTAGGCTGAACGATTTGAAAAATGCGCATATTGAAATTTGTACCTACAATCGGAGCACTACTTTACCTAATGCAAGGGAGTACTTCCATGCAACATGACGAGATTTTATTTTTTTTTTTTTTCATTTCCCGCTTGACTGGAACGTTTTGATAACAGTTGTCAGCAACTTCCAGTTGTCAACAACGCCCAATAAAGAGAGTAGATTATTTATGCACAGAGTTTTATTTGATTCCAATTGAGTGATTTTACTGTTTCAATTTGGTTTCAAATCTCAACGCTTCATCATTTTTTATATTTTTTAATCAGATTTATTCGTTCCTAATGTTTTTTTGGTAGAATAATATTTTTCATATTTCAGCACGCACTAAAATTGATATTTTTGATCAAAATGTGAAAAATTTGATTGATTTTTTTTTCATTTGTTTATGATAGCGAACGTTGTTAAATTTATTGGATAGACAAGTGAGCCAAAAAAATGAAATCGTGTCTTACGGTAAGTCATCAACTAAGATAAAAAAGATAATGTAAAAGCGTGGACAGATGTACTATGGGGAAAATTATACTTCATCAAACATAACCACATACCATCCCGTGAAAAGTATTGAAGGCTCTCTTGAAAAAATATTAGCATAAACGACTTGTTTCATGATCAGAAATGAATTTCAATGTTTCGCTAAAATTTCATTCAATCAAATAATCCGAAAGACCCCCAAAAAGCAAACTGAAAATCGTCAATCTACAACTTTGAACGATGTTGATCACGTCAAATGCTTAGATCCCAGCTGAAAACCGTGCTTCCCGATCGTGTTTACAGCACAGAGCAGCGTCCCCCCTACAAATTTAGTCTCATCTGCAGAGTTCAACACGAGATCCATAGCAATGAAAACATCAATGCCGTCAACTAGAACTAGTCACCAGAGAGGCAGCAAAGAGATCAGTCACTTAGTCATGAACGTTAAAAGGTGTTGAAAGCGGAACGGGGTGATAGAATTGAACACTTCTAATTGTAAGTGGCATCTACAATCGACGATGTCCATTCAGAGCCGCCCTTCTCTGGATGATGGTGCATAATAGCGCGGCGCCCAATGAATGAGATCAGGTCACGTAGTGTGATAACGGGCGGCAACAAAATGTTCTCGACTCTCGGTTATTGCGTCAAAGCCCGCAGCTGATTAGAATATTTCTCACTGTTTAGTTTTCAAGTAATACACTGACACCAGAGCTGCGGAAAGTCAATATCATACTACTGACATTACGCCAAAATGATGCAACACAAGAATCAGCCAACAACGATGCATGGTTCATTACAAAAGAGTTTACGATGTTATAATGATTCTCTTAGCGTCAACTCTCACTCTCATTTTTTTCTTTCTATCTTTCTCGATCATTCGGGTATGGCTGTACTGAGATTGAACCAGCAGAAATATCAAGTTCATTTTGACAGCATGATGTTATGAGGATAGCAAACATAAAATCAATGATTTTTCTTCAATTGATATGTATGATATTGGTATATGGTCGGCGTGCGATCAAACCGAACTAAGCGCCGTTTTCTCAGATTGAGTTATTGACACCCAGCGGATATGAGAAGTAATAATCTATCTATTATGAAGTAACGAAATCGTTTGAGCATTTGATAACGATATTATAACAAAAATTCTCTGTAACAGCTTGTACACAGCAATTGCGGCGGTAAATGTTTTTCGACGCTTGGTTCGGTTTGGCTGCACGCCGACTAAAAGCATTGTCAATAAACAACTATTACTTCGTTTTGTAACTGAGCGTGTTTTAGCTTGGTACATTTTGAATCTGTATGATCATTCATTTTTATTCTCAGTAGCAGACTTCCCGTGCACGCGCTTTTTTTTCAGGCGACGAGAGAAATCTTTCTCTCGCTCGTAGAATTTCCATGCATGTGCGACGAGACGAGACACGTCACATGCAATTTGCAGGTTGCTCTTTCGCTTCTCTTTCGGTTCGGATTGCGATGCGCAAGGCGATGTTTCATCGCACTACGAACTGAGCGAGACGCCCGTACTGTACATACTTGATACAGCTCGTGCGCTACAGCTCGTGAGACTTTCTCGTGTACACAGACTTCCTGTACACGCGCTGAAACGACGAGAGGTTTCTTTTCTTTTTTTTTCTTCGGTAAGAGACTGCGGCGCACCACACGTTGTCTTATCGCTTTACGAACTGAGCGAGACGCCCGTACTGTACCTTAGTGAAACTGTATATTAGAGAAATGACAAAGCACTCACCGTTGAGGAAACTGTCAACATCAAAACGGGCGAGCTGTATAATTTTGCATTGCCGTTATCCGTTTTGATGTTGACAGTTGCCTTAACGGTGAGTGTCTCTGCGTCTCTCTGGTGTATAGGCTGCCTACCGTACCTACATACGATATATGCCGTCAGACCCTTCTGAAGGTGTATTAATCGGAAGAATTCATAAAACTATATTACTACGATCAGATTATCACGAACCTTCAGAACCTGATTTGCAATAGCTATACACTAAGGTCGCTTTTACGCGGTTTTTTTACGTGGATTCCGGAATTTACGCGGTATTTTTTTTTTCTTGCGGATTTCGGTTCCTCTTCACTCGGATTGCAGAATTTACGCGGGTTTTTTTTACGCGGATTCCGGATTTTACGCGGTTTTTTACGCGGCATGTATCCCCCGCATAAAAAGCGACTTTAGTGTACTCAATTCGAAAATTCTATCCAACATCAACATGTACTAGAAAATATGAACAATTTCAATGGTTTTACTATTTTTAACTCCCGAAAAACTTATGCTGTAATTTCAAACCACATATTTATCCATAGAACTACAAAACAGAGTTCTATCATAATATAGTCAATGACATCTAAACCGACGAAAGGAACACTTCTGTTAACCAACACTCTGCATCCGGTGCATTTTCGTACCGTTAGCATAATAAGTATAGTAACAAAACGTTCTTATTTCATGTTAACAAAAGTCGGATGAATTAATCATAGAATTTTGAATTGATAAATGAATGAACTAGGTTATATCATTGATAATTCTAACGGTGTTTTGATGCATGCTGCTACAACACCGTAAATGAAAAAAACATAAAATGCCCTGCCTGTTTCCTTCTGCGCAAAATCAATTTCCTTCTCGCACCATTAGCACAAAGCAACATGCGAGGCAAGCTCGCGAGACGAGCTCACGAGAATTTGCACGCAAGCTGTCTCAAGTACGCGACGCCCATGCACCGCACTCGTTAAGTTGAGAGACGAGATATCTTCGTGTACGTCGCAATAAAAATTCCCATGCGACGAGACATGGCTCGTACGAATGGTAAGTTTTCTCGCTCGCACGCTGCACACAGCACGAAGCGACTGAATGAGAAACGAGACTTGTAGCGCAAAGCACACTGTCTCTTCTTTGTGCGAGCGAGATTTCAGGAAGTCTGCTCAGTAGAGAATATGCTTCTTCATAACACCAATTGTAATAATAAGAATTCTATTAATATTTTTCAAATGATCTAATATCTGAAAAATTTTTTTTTTGCATTTTTATTTGTTTTTTGACAGCATGAGTTTATTAATTTGATTCTTGAATATTGTGCTTGTTGTAGGTTGAACTAAAGACAGTGTTAGTTCGCGGCAAAAAATGAATCGCGGGTAGCAAATCAGAAAACTTTTAAATATGTATGGGTATGTATATTTATATACAGATCCTGTTAAATTTTGGCACGGTTCAACTTTGAAACTGTTCAATTTCAGTCCGGAACGGTTTTGCTTTTCTCCTAGTATTCATTTATATTTTATTTTAACGAAGAGGATGGCCGGAGTTAATCGACTAGTTTCGAATATATGGCCGGAATATGTTTCAGTAACATGGTAACGATGATCAAAGCAGTGCTTAGAAGTGCTCAAAATCCAAGGGAATGTTATGGTAGCCTTCAAGCGTTACGAACATCTATTTCTGTACCGTTTATCCCAAAACTACTTTCTCTGCTGTCACAGTTTGCTTCACTTTGTTTTGGGAAACAATTAACGTACTAAATATCACTCAGAATATCACATACCATGTAAAAACCTTAAGAAATTGTTCAAAACTGTCTGATATGCTATCAATAATTGCAGTCAACATTTAGCCGGTTTGCCCGAATCAACATAAGAGAAGGGTAAACTGACCATTTTTCGGGTGCCAGTGCCAGTGATGTTGGTAACGCGTCAAATGTATGGTAGCTGACAGTAATGCCATCCCCGTGTCAAAATCCTACCATGCCTCTCATTGAAAAATGTAAAAATGCGGACCTGTTCCGGTTGTGTTCCGAATACTCGGTTGTTGTGCCAGCCCATCAAGCGACACCTATAACCACTGGTTCGAAATTATAAACCTAGTTCATTGGTGGACATATCTTGAGTTGGGATCGTCACGGACCGCAAAGCAGATCAAATTTAAAAAATTTTGATAGCAACAAACTTCAAGCTGGCACTGACATAATCACGCTACTGAATCGATTTTTGATATTCCAAAAATCACCTTTGCATTTGCATTGCAGTGATATTTCCGAGTGAACTCTGTATATTCACGACGATTGACAATTAGAACCCGAAAATGGCAACAAAAGAGACAAGATATTGAATCACTTGTCGGATCTCCACGCGTACTGTGATGGTTGCCGACTATTCATGAGAGAAAGAAACGAGTGCGATGATATTTTCTCTCTCGTCATAGTCAGCATGTTGCTTGGATTAATCGCAGCTCTGACTGACACAAAGGACAGCATTACAGTAATCGTCATCACCGTCGTTGCGATAGACCCACTAGGGCTCAATTCGCAGTTCGCAGTGCCTATTCGAAAGTTTACTGTATGTGCGTATGTACTGTCGTTTTGCTTATGTCGGGAATAGTGATGTCCGATTACTTCTCGATTAATCGAGTTAATCGATTAATTGCGAAAATATTCGATTAATTTTTAATCGATTAACCGACTTTTCGATTATTGAATAATCGAATAGTTGACCCCGATTATTGTTCGATTATAGTTCAACTTTGTCCAAAAATGGGAAAATTGGTGATGCCAGCGGTGAAGAAAACACAGATTCAAACGCTTTATAAAATACCGTTGAAATACATGCCAGTTCTAGGAACATCCGTTCCTTCAGAAGTCTATTCAGCAAAGCCGGTCAAACGATTACAAAGCTGCTAAATCGGCTCCCAAGACCCCAACTAGAAATGTTCCTAATCTAACAGTCGATAGGAAAGCATGCATGGTTCTACTAACGGCACCTACTCACGTCACAGGGTGTCTAGGGACATTCATTGTCATTCAAATGTTTAGCATTTTGGAAATAAACGTTTCTTTTCTGGCTTTTCAAACGTTAACAAGTGAATTTATATGGTGGTTCCTATTTATTGATTCGTTTGCCCCATGTTTAGGATATAGGATTCGATCACTTAAATCTAGTGTAAAGTTTTTCGTACAGCAAAATCACTTGCAAACGAGTGCACAATTGCAAAACTGAAGAATTAAATGAATCGGAATAATACTTTCTCGAAGATTCATAAATGATTAGGTTAATTGAATTAATAAATATATTAAATAATGTGATTTCAAACCGAATAGCCAAAAAGTGTTTTGAAGAAAGTTTTAATATGTTGTAAAATTGTACAATATTTTTTGCTGCAAAAAAGCAAAATTTAGGTGATACACTATTTAACACAGAATTTGCAGTAGAGATTCGATCATAGGCATGTTCGATGAACCAACTTCGTACATCGAAATCAAGAGGTAGGCCACGGAATATTTCTAGAGCTTTCTGCCAGATTTGTCAGTAAACCAAGAAATCAAGTTTATTGGTAACTGATTGTTGGTCAGCACTAACATTTTATTTTTGAACGTAGGGCTCACGCAATCAAATAATCGATTATCTCGATTAATCGAATATCTCGTCTCAGCTAATCGAGTCCGATTAGTGGGCACAAACAAAATAATCGATTAAAAATTAATCGATTGGTTGAAAAAATCGGACATCACTATGTCGGGAATGCGAGATGACCATTTAATATGACGCACGTGCAAGCAGAAATGTACCGTGATTGTGATTGGTGGCAGACAGTTTTCTCTCCAGCCAGCAAACGAAAGCGACCGTGAGGCTTGATCATCATATAACGACTGTACACAATGGAATGGCCCCCAACCATGAATTGATTTTTGAAGGTTAATTTTTAACGCTTACAATCAGTGAAGATAAATATGGGCTGTGTATCATGTCATTCACAATGTTTAAGTATTTTACCCAAACATTCTTAAAATAACGTGAAATGCAACCGGTCAATGAGCTAGTAGTTATCCAATCCATCAGAAATTTTATCGCCTCTAATAAACTTTAAGGGGTTATGTACCTTTTTAGTATTCACAAAATCGAAAAAAAAATTATTGCATTATCTTTAAGAACATTTTTACAAATTTACATAAAGATCTGAGCAATAGGAAGAAAGTTAGAGCGATTTGAAACGCGCCTCGTCACGGCGACATAAGCTAAACTTGAAACTATATGCGCGTTTATCTCGGAATGGTTTTTCTCAAAAAATGACTTTGCCGTGTCTGCGATTGCGGTCAAACTACTGAACCGATTTTCTTAATTATTTTTTTTTAATGTTCGTTATTAAATCCCCCGGTTGAATGATCGTTTTTTGATACACGAAGGTTGACTTTGCCGAAGCAAAGCGTTCCCATATGCACTAAAAACAAAATACTTATGAAAATGATCGTTCAGATACCCGGCACACTTGTAAACTAATGAAATAAGTTTTTTGATTTCAGTTAATCTGCTGGGTCACTATCGTAAACACCGCAAACCTTTGCAAAAAAAAAAAAAACAGCGTATCGGGGAAACAATCAGTACTCCACAAACAATTGGTATTTCTTATGAATATAGAACTTTCAGAAAGTTACTACGTTTATGCAATAAAAAAGGTGCTACACACCCTAAAAATTTCCAAACTTTGCTCTTTTTTCTCGAGCAAAAAGGTATATAACCTCTTAAATGGGCTCGATACATCAATGCTGCACGATATCATGAAAATAAAAATTTGAAATTCTTTTCGGCTTGACCCGTTCCAGAAGTTGAAGAAGTTATCATTTGTTTATGACACAAACCGCGAGACCGCAACGAAACCAATGCTGACTAAAACTTCAATTTTTCATGTTTTGATTTATTATATATTAATTTTTGTTTGCTTCAGCTTATATTTAAAAATACCGTGTAAATTCCGAAGGGTGCGTAAATTTTGAAATCCGCGTAAAATGAGACCTCACTTTTTGAAAAAGACATTGTTATTTTCACCTGCGAATCAAGATGAAAATTTAACGGTTAGATAAAATTGGGGAATATTCGGCAATTGTATCCTGGAAAGGCAACCGAAACTCTGAATGAACGATAAAAAAATGAAAAACCATAAATAACATATCGCATAAAAACCGTTTTTTTTTTTTAATTCGCGTAAACTCCGAATTTCGCAAAAACCCGTCTAAATTCTGAAATCTGTCCAAAAATATCCGCGTAAAAAGCGCTTTCAGTGTATCTGGATTAAGCAAACGATAGCGTTCTGGGTAGGGCAGTACGATATCAGAAGTTGTCACCAAGGAAGGACTCGAAAAGCCATACGTATGATTCACAATAGAATGGTTGGTTGTAATAGCTACTATCCATGACTATCCCGTAAAAAGAATAGATAAACCTCTAATCTGAAGTATCACGCGACCCGAGAAATGAATGGCAGGATGGGTTAACAAATGGCCTACCGCGAACGGAAGCAGTGGAACACCAGGGCATCTTCCACTGCGTTAAGCGGAGCTATGACGCAACGAACCCATATTTCCCTAGCTTTTCGTGGGGTTTACATGGGCAATACAAACACAAATAACTTCAACAAAATTATTGAACAGGAAACGAAAGAAGTGGTCGAATGAACACTCCTTGATGGAAGCAGGGTTTAACCTTCATAGCTATTCGCTACAAGGCTGCTCATCCGCCCTCTCCATAATTCTCGATTCCCCAAAGGAGACAGACGAAGACGCACCTTCTAGGCTACCTGATCCTCGTAAGGAGGAAGTGAAGCGTCTTTTCAACGCACAAAAGCGCAGGTACGCGGCATATCTGAAAGAAGGCCACTCAAGGGATGCTCGCCATCCGACCGGCCAGACCTACAAGGTCACGCTGCTGTTAAGCGGTAACGATGTCCCGTCTCAAAACACCAGTGCCGATCGTCCGGCGAACAAAAAATCTCGTAATGGAGATGGTCCCTCGGTCTCGAGACACTCGGTAGGAGTTGCCTGCAGGAAAATGTATTCGATCCTGGATCGAATTGCGGTACTAGACTCTACACTATTGAGGCCTAAGCTCAGGAGTTGCTATTTCAAACGCGGCTACCTTTACTTGGCCCGCGCCAACAAACAACAGCGAAACGGTTGTGTGGCTGGAGAAGACCACCCCAGACTAACACCCAGGGAAGGAGCACAACTGCGTATTTGCAACACGGATAACCTGCCGAAAGCGATCCTGTTCGCAGGTTATTTTTCGAACAGCGTGGATACTTCAAACGAGAAGATACTGCAACGAGAATTAAGATACATACAGAACGATCAACTTAGTTACACCACTTGCTCAATGCAACCCTGCAATGGAAGATAAAGTACCTCAGACGGCTAGAAATAGCTTGATGCTTCAACCACTCCCGATTCACAATCCCGTGAGTGAAAGGAAGGTGGTTCCGCAGAAAACTCCAAGGACCTACCTTGAATCTGTATCAGACTAACCGTTGTAGCGGTTGACCGCTACCGTTCCGTTCCTTTTCGACCAATCAGAGCACAGGGGTCGACCGTCGCTTGTTGTTGTTGTAAAAAATAGAATTATTTCTATTTTTTCCGCCAACCGTTCCCAACGGTTAGCGACTGCTGTCATTGACATGGCAAAGGCAAACGTGCCTCTTCACACCTACACAAAGTCACATAGAGAGACTCATCGAATAAAAATGTGTGCTTCTCTTTTTGGCACACACGACAGCCAGTCAAAACATTAATAGCACCGGCAACGCTGCTTGGCGATGTCAAATTTCGACCAACGGGAAAGAAAAACAAGAAGTTTTATTTTGATTTTGCGCCACTTGTTTTTATCAAATCTGTGTATTTCATTTGCTAAAGTTAAAACTCAACAGTGTAAGTGAAAAAAACTTGACCGTTCGTGTTCCTCTGAAGAAACATAGTCAAACGGTCGGACTCAGCTGTTTTTTTCCTGCTGCGATTGCGGGTTTATGTCGTGTTTGTGTAGTGCCGTAGTGTTTGGTGATGCTAACTCACGCAAGGAATTCATCTTCAGCTTCCAGTACGGTTTTGTAACATGACCGTTGAAGGAAATCCAGCGAATAAATTGGACACCAAATGCGGTCGTCCTCTGGAAGTTACCGTTCATATGAAGATGAATTGCGAATTACCCGTTACTCTGATAATCATGGATTTCTGACGGTGTTCGCGTATGTATCCGGGTTCGGAGCACGGCATCGGCGCTGGTATCGACTGCATTGTCATGTCCTTCGCTATTGGACCAATCCTGATGATGAAAAACGATTTGCAGAAGTGCGCTGCACTCAGAAAGTAACTATTACGCCGAGACTGGTATGCTCTCGATTGAACAAATTATTACAATTTCGGCGTCCAGCATCGCCGGATGATGTTGAATCGCTGGTACTAGCAAAGCAAGGCAATACTGCTATACAGTGGTAGGTTTGCGTGAATATATGGCTTTCACCGGATACTAATACGTCGTTCTATATTTTTACAGGTATTTGCTCCCAGCTGATTGTTGCGACGAGTGGTGTGCTCATCTTAATAAAACACTTGCTCTGCTTGAAGCCTGGGGACAGACCGATAGCAGTACTAGTTGCTAAATACGTTGAATCTGCTTCATATTCATATGTTTTCTGTACAGTTGCCATTGTTAGTAGTATGATTATTAGTGAGTTAGTTGGTAGTGGTAGTATCAGTTAGTTATTTATTAATATTATGAAAATGAAAATGAAGTGAAAATTTTAAACAAAAATTGAATTGAAATAAAACTCAAACCTAATCTTACATTTATCTTTTACTGACTATATTTGAGAATTGCAACGATTTTTTCGGAACTTATTCGACATATTTTTATTGCCACTTCTCAATGAGCTCTTTGCCGATTCCCGATCTTGATGAAACATTAACTTTAGAAGACATTAACATTAACTCTGAGTGCAGCGCACTTCTGCAAATCGTTTTTCATCATCAGGATTGGTCCAATAGCGAAGGACATGACAATGCAGTCGATACCAGCGCCGATGCCGTGCTCCGAACCCGGATACATACGCGAACACCGTCAGAAATCCATGATTATCAGAGTAACGGGTAATTCGCAATTCATCTTCATATGAACGGTAACTTCCACAGGACGACTGCATTTGGTGTCCAATTTATTCGCTGGATTTCCTGCAACGGTAATGTTACAAAACCGTACTGGAAGCTGAAGATGAATTCCTTGCGTGAGTTAGCATCACCAAACACTACGGCACTACACAAACACGACATAAACCCGCAATCGCAGCAGGAAAAAAAAGCTGATTCCGACCGTTTGACTATGTTTTTTCAGAGGAACACGAACGGTCAAGTTTTTTTCACTTACACTGTTGAGTTTTAACTTTAGCAAATGAAATACACAGATTTAATAAAAACAAGTGGCGCACAATCAAAATAAAACTTCATGTTTTTCCTTCCCGTTGGTCGAAATTTGACATCGCCAAGCAGCGTTGCCGGTGCTATTAATGTTTTGACTGGCTGTCGTGTGTGCCAAAAAAAAGCACACATTTTTATTCGATAAGTCTCTATATGTGACTTTGTGTAGGTGTGAAGAGGCACGTTTGCCTTTGCCATGTCAATGACAGCAGTCGCCAACCGTTGGGAACAGTTGGCGGCAAAAATAGAAATAATTCTATTTTTACAACAACAACAAGCGACGGTCGACCGCTGTGCTCTGATTGGTCGAAAAGGAACGGAACGGTAGCGGTCAACCGCACAAGGTTAGTCTGATACAGGCTTTAGCCAACCTTAGCTCGCAAAGCTAGGTCTCAAAAACTACTTTCCGGTACTGGTCATGCGTCTTTCGCTCCCCGCTTACGGCAGGCGAGGCAAGCCGTTGTCGGAGCAAAGGCTAACCAAACCAGCAGTTCTGCTGGTGGTAACCGCAACCACAGGCGGATCCAACATGCAATGAGCAGTATCCGCTTCATCTAGGTCTCCAGCGTCCTTAGCAGAAGATTTACTAAAGAGCAATTAACCGTTGCACTGGTCCAGAAACCGCGGGTCAACAACACGGAGGTTCTTGGCCTCACGAACTCAAAAGATGGGTAAATCTACTCTAACACCCAGCCTGAATCTAGGACTGACATTTTGTTGAGCACAGTAATCAACTTAGCTTACCAGTCAGCTCCAGGCCGAAGCTCGCCAGCCATGTCGTCTGCGAAGGCCCCGCAGGTCGTCTCCCACTTGAGCCACCTTGCTCGCTGCGCGCCCCGTCGCCTTGTTCCAGTCGGGTTGTTATCAAGAACCATTTTCACCGGGTTGTCGTCCGACATCCTAACGACATGCCCAGTCCACCGTAGTCTCCCGATTTTTGCCGTTTGAACGACGAGTGGTTCTCCCAGCAGCTGATGCAACTCGTGGTTCATCCGCCTCCGCCATGATCAATCTTCCATCTGCGCTCCACCACAGATGGTACGCAACACCTTTCGTTCGAAAACCCCAAGAGCGCGTTGGTCCTCCACGAGCATAGTCCAGGTTTCGTGGCCGTAGAGGACTACTGGTCTGATCAGTTTTTTGTAGATGGTTAACTTCGTGCGGCTTACCTTACCTTACCTTACCAAACAGTCCCAAGCCATGGTGTGGCCTTTGCTGTACGTAAGAGTCGTCTCCATTCCACTCGGTTCATGGCTGCAGTTCGCCAGCTCTGCAGTCTGCGTAGGGTCCGCAGGTCGTCTTCCACCTGATCGATCCACCTTGCCCGCTGTGCACCTCTCCGTCTCGTCCCTGACGGATTGGTTTCAAGAACCATCTTTACCGGGCTGTCGTCTGACATCCTTACAACATGCCCAGCCCACCGCAGCCTGCCTATCTTAGCGGTGTGGACGATAGATGGCTCCCCAAGCAGCTCCTGAAGTTCGTGGTTCATTCGCCTTCTCCACACTCCGTTTTCCATCTGCAGTCCACCGAAAATGGTACGCAGTACCTTCCGCTCGAACACCGCAAGGGCGTGTTGGTCCTCCACAAGCATAGTCCATGTCTCATGCCCGTAGAGGACTACCGGTCTGATCACCATTCGTCTTGTAGATGGTTAACTTGGTGCGGCGGCGAATTCTACTCGATCGAAGCGTCCTCCGGAGACCAAAGTATGCAAGATTTCCTGCCATAATGCGCCGTTGAATTTCTCTGCTGGTATCGTTGTCGGCAGTTACCAGTGAGCCCAGGTACACGAACTCATCGACCACCTCGATTTCATCACCACCAATTTGAACTCGAGGTGGGAGGTTATTGATACTGTTACTGTCTTCACGTGAACCCCTTCCTTTCATGTACTTCGTCTTCGATGCATTGATAATCAGTCCAATCCGTTTGGCTTCAGCCTTTAGTCCGATGTACGTAACCGCCATCTTCACAAAGGCCCGAGCCACAATGTCAATATCGTCGGCGAAACCAAACAGTTGAACCGACTTTTGGAAAATCGTGCCACTCGTGTTAATCCCCGCTCTTCTAATGACACCTTCCAGGGCAATGTTGAACAGTAGGCACGAGAGACCATCACCTTGCCTCAGCCCTCTTCGGGTTTCGAAGGGGCTCGAGAGTGCCCCTGAAACACGAACTACACACATCACTTGATCCATCGTCGTTTTGACCAACCGCGTCAGTTTGTCCGGAAAACCGTAGTCGTGCATAATTTGCCATAGCTTGTCCCGATAGATTGTGTCGTACGCCGATTTGAAATTGATGAACAAATGATGTGTGGGCACGTTATATTCGCGGCATTTCTGCATAACCTGCCGAACCGCGAATATCTGATCCGTGGTGGCGCGGGCACCCATAAATCCCACCTGGTAATGCCCCACGAACTGCTTCGCAAATGGCGATAGTCGATGGCAAAGTATTTGGGAGAGTACCTTGTAGGCGGCGTTCAACAGAGTGATTGCCCTGTAATTGCAGCACTCCAGTTTGTCGCCCTTTTCGTAGATGGGACACACAATACCCTCCATCCACTCCTCCGGTACTCGTTCTTCCTCCCAAACCTTGACAATGACCCAGTGCACGGCTCTAGCCAGTGTTTCTCCACCGTATTTCAAGAGCTCGCTGGGAAGTTGGTCCACTCCAGCAGCTTTGTTGTTTTTCAGCCGACCAATCTCCTCCTTCACCTCCAGAAGATCGGGGGCTGGAATTCTGATGTCTTCTGCTCGTGCACCAAGATCAGTTGCCATACCGTCCTCGCGCTCTACTGCATCGCCGTTTAGATGCTCGTCGAAGTGCTGCCTCCACCTTTCGATCACCTCACACTCGTCAGTAAGGAGGTTGCCGTCCAAGCTCCTGCACATATCGGCTTGCGGCACGAAGCCTTTACGGGAGCTGTTCAGCTTCTCGTAGAACTTCCGAGTGTCGTTAGCTTGGTACAGCTCTTCCATCGCTACGCGATCTCGGTCCTCTTGCTGGCGCTTCTTCCTTCGGAGGACTGAGTTTTGGCTGTTCCGTGCCTGTTGGTATCGTTCCACGTTCGCTCTCGTGCGGTGTTGCAGCATTCTCGCCCGTGCTGCATTCTTCTCCTCGACTAACCGTTTGCATTCGCCGTCAAACCAGTCATTTCTATGATTCGGGGCCCTTGTACCTAGTAGCGCTACAGCAGCGCTACCTATGGCGGATCGGATGCTCCTCCAGCCATCTTCAAGGGTAGCTGCGCCAAGCTGCTCTTCCGTGGGTAGCACTGCCTCCAGCTGCTGCGCGTATTCCTGTGCAGCCTCGGCGTCCCGCAGTTGCTCAATATTTGGTCGCGGCGTTCGACTTCGGCGGATGTTATACACCGTCGATAGTTTTGAGCGCATGCACACAGCTACTAGGTAGTGGTCCGAATCTATATTCGCACTGCGGTAGGTGCGAACGTTGATGATGTCGGAGAAGAACCTGCCGTCGATTAGAACGTGGTCGATTTGGTTCTCTGTCTGTTGGTCGGGTGATCTCCAGGTAGATTTGTGGATATCTTTGAGGGGGAAGAAGGTACTTCGGACTACCATACCACGGGAGGCCGCAAAGTTTACGAACCGATGGCCGTTATCATTAGACACGGCATGCAGGCTATCTGGTCCGATTACCGGTCTGTACATTGCCTCCCGTCTTAGCTTAGCATTCATGTCCCCAATAACGATTTTCACGTCCCGTCGCGGGCAGCTATCGTAGACCTGCTCCAGCTGCGCGTAGAACGCTTCCTTCTCGTCGTCGGGTCTTCCTTCATGTGGGCAGTGCACGTTGATGATGCTGTAATTGAAGAACCGGCCCTTTATCCTCAACTTGCACATCCTTGCGTTGATCGGCTGCCACCCCATCACGCGTTGGCGCATCTTACCCAGTACTATGAAGCCGGTTCCCAGCTCGCTGGTTGTGCCACAGCTCTGGTAGAAAGTAGCCGCCCGGTGCCCGCTTCTCCATACCTTCTGTCCTGTCCAACAAAGTTCCTGCAGCGCTACGACTTCGAAGTTGCGTGGATGTAGCTCGTCATAGATTATCCTGTCGCATCCTGGAAAGCAGAGCGATTTGCAGTTCCATGTCCCAAGTTTCCAATCGTAGTCCTTATTTCGTCGCCTAGGTCTATGCCGATTGTTCCGATCCGTATTATCTCTTACGTTGTTTGTAACATGTTGTTTTCCGGAGCGGCTTGTTGGGCCTTCCCCAACCCCCTGTCTCGCCGGGGGACCATCGTGTCAGCTCTGTTTAGAGTCCCACGCTGCCACCAGGACGTTGATCAGCCACTCCTAACATGGAGATCAGACGCTGTTTTGAGCCACACCATCTTGGTGAACAGACGCTCAGGTTGGCGAAGCATTTCCTCTACCGCCGGAATATGGTTTACGCGCCAACGATCGCGTCGCACCTTTTCACTTAGCTAGTGTCGGAAGACAACATTGCCCAGGCAACACCAACCAGTTGTATCCATGTTCCAACCGGCAGTCTAGTGTAATCATATGACTCGCGGAGGTGTGAGATAGGAACTTGTGCGGGCCGAAGCTATGTTTGACGCTCCTTCCAGGTTGTCAACTCACCATTTGTTGACTAACTTCGTGCGGCGGCGGATTTTATTTGAGCGGAG
Source organism: Wyeomyia smithii (assembly GCF_029784165.1). NCBI lineage: Eukaryota > Metazoa > Arthropoda > Insecta > Diptera > Culicidae > Wyeomyia > Wyeomyia smithii. The sequence continues at coordinate 98,954,938 of NC_073695.1, forward strand.
CGTCCTCCGGAGTCCAAAGTAGGCACGATTTCCTGCCATGAGGCGTCGACGAATTTCTCTGCTGGTTTCGTTGTCAGCAGTCACCACTGAGCCCAGGTACACAAACTCGTCTACCACCTCCTTCATCACCGCTAATATGAATTCGTGGCGGGAGGTTAACACTGTCTTCTCTGGAACCTCTTCCTTTCATGTACTTGGTCTTCGAAGCGTTTATGGCCAGTCCAATTCGTCCGACTTCAGCCTTCAGTCTGATGTACGTCTCCGTCATCTTTTCAAGGGTTCGTGCTTCAATATCAATGTCATCGGCGAAGCCAAAGAGCTGAACAGACCTTCTGAAATTCGTGCCACTCGTGTCGATAACAGCCCTACGTATCACACCTTCCAAAGCGATGTTGAATAGCGAGCACGATAATCCATCACCTTGCCGTAACCCTCTCCGAGATTCGAAGGGACTCGAGAGTGTCCTCGAAACTCGAACTACGCACATCACCCGATCCATCGTCGACTTGACCAACCGTGTCAGTTTATCCGGAAAGCCGTAATCGTGCATTATCTGCCATAGCTGGTCTCAAACGATTGTGTCGTATGCCGATTTAAAATCGATGAACAAGTGATGTGTGGGCACGTTATACTCACGACACTATTTGGTCCGTGGCGCGGGCACACATAAATCCCGCTTGGTATTGCTCCACGAATTCCCTTGCAAACGGTGATAGTCGACGGCACATAATTTGAGAGAGTACCTTGTAGGCGGCGTTCAGCAACGTGATTACACGGTAGTTGCAGCAATCCAACTTGTCGCCTTTTTTGTAGATGGGGCACACTCTACCCTCCATCCACTCCTCCGGTACTACTTCCTCCTCCCAAATCTTGGCAATAACCCAGTGTAGCGCCTTAGCCAGTGATTCACCACCGTGTTTTAACAGCTCGCTGGGGAGTGGGTCAGCTCCAGCGGCTTTATTGTTTTTTAGTCGGCCGATCTCCTCTCTAACCACCTGGAGGTCAGGAGCTGGGATTCTGTCGTCATCTGCGCGTACACCGATATCTACTACCACTCCGTCGTCGTCCTCTGCTACATCGCCATTAAGGTGCTCATCGTAGTACTGCTTCCACCTGTCAATCACCTCACACTTGTTCGTGAGAAGGTTGCCGCCCTGGTCCCTGCACATGTCGGCTTGTGGCACATAGCCTTTGCGGGAACAGTTCAGCTTCTCGTAGAACTTTCGTGTGTCATTCGCACGGTACAGTTCCTCCATCGCCTCGCGATCTCGATCTTCCTCCTGGCGCTTCTTCTTCCGTAAGACCGAGTTTTGCCTGATCCGTGCGCGTCGGTAGCGCTCCACGTTCGCCCTCGTTTGGTGTTGCAGCATTCTCGCTCGTGCCGCATTCTTCTCTTCAACTAACTGTTTGCACTCGTCGTCAAACCAGTCGTTTCTCCTGTTCGGAGCCATAGTACCTGTAGCGCCGCTACAGCAGTACTATCTATGGCTGATCGAATGTCCCTCCAGCTATCTTCAAGAGTAGCTGCGCCAAGCTGCTCTTCCGTTGGTAATGCTGCTTCCAGCTGCTGCGCGTTCTCCCGTGCAACCTCGGCGTCCCGTAGTTGCCCGATGTTTGGTCGCGGTGGGCGACTTTGACGCGTGTTTCGCACCGTAGAAAGTTTTGAGCGCATGCATACTGCAACAAGGTGATGGTCCGAATCAATATTCGCACTGCGGTAGGTGCGAACGTTGATGACGTCAGAGAAGAATTTACCATCGATTAGAATGTGGTCGATTTGGTTCTCCACTTGTAAGTCAGGTGATCTTCAGGTGGCTTTGTTGATGTCTTTGCGGGGGAAAAGGTAGTTCAGACTACCATACCGCGGGAGGCTGCAAAGTTCACACGTCGTTGGCCGTTATCATTTGATGCGGCGTGCAGGCTATTCGGCCCTATCACCGGTCAGTACATTGCCTCCCGTCCTATCTGAGCGTTCATATCATCGATGACGATCTTAACGTCCCGTTGCGGACAGCTATCATACACCTGCTCCAGCTGCGCATAGAACGCTTCTTTCTCATCGTCGGCTCTTCCTTCGTGTGGGCAGTGCACGTTGATGATGCTGTAGTTGAAGAACCGGCCCTTAATTCTCAACTTACACATCCTCGCACTGATCGGCTGCCACCCGATCACGCGTTGGCGCATCCTACCCAGCACTATAAAGCCCGTCCCAAGCTGGTGTACTGTGCTCGTTGGTGCGTCCCAAGCTCTTTGGTGTATGTTGGTGTACAGCTCTGATAAAAGGTAGCCTCTCGATGTCCGCTTTTCCATACCTTCTGTCCTGACCAGCGAAGTTCCTGCAGTGCTACGATTTCGAAGTTGCGCGGATTTAGTTCATCATATATGATCCTGTCGCAGCCGTGAAAGCCTAACGATCTGCAGTTCCATGTACCGAGTTTCCAATCGTAGTCCTTGTCACAAAAGATCAAAAAATTGGTCGCAGTGATAAAATACCCAACACGGAAAGAATCGTAGTCCTTATTTCGTCGCCTAGGTCTGTGCCGATTGTTCCGATCCGTATTAACTTCTTCGATATTTGCAACGTTTGGTGTTTTTCGGGGCGGCTTGTAGGGCTTTCCCCAACCCCCTGTCTCGCCGGAGGGCCATCGTGTCAGCTCTGATTAGAGTCCCACGCTGACACCAGGACGTTGATCAGCCGCTCCTAACATGGAGATCAGACACTGTTTTGAGCCGCACCATCTGGGTGAACAGATGCTCGGGTTGGCGAAGCATTTCCTCTACCGCCGAGATATGGTTACCGCGCCAACGATCGCGTCGCACCTTCTCACTTAGCTATTGTCGGATGATAACATTGCCCATGCAACGCCAACCAGTTGTGTCCATGTTTTAACTCTTAATCTATTGTATCATATGACTCGTGGAGGCGTGAGATAGGAACTTGTGAGGACCGGAGCTAAATTTGACGCTCCTTCCAAGTTGTCGACTCACCATTTGAAGCACAGAAATCAAATACACTCTAATTAAAGAATTTATTCAACGTTCGCCGTTGTCATATTAGCGGAGGTCCCGACGTCCAAACAAGAAATGTTCATTGCATCCACTCACTTTCTCGGTGACCTAGATGATAATTCACCTTCCGAGGTCTGCGCACTCGTGCTGTACTGCAAAGCAGTCAACAAGCCGTTCATCATCGGATGCGATACGAATGCTCACCACACGATTTGATATATATATATATATATATATATATATATATATATATATATATATATATATATATATATATATATATATATATATATATATATATATATATATATATATATATATATATATATATATATATATATATATATATATATATATAAGGATTAGCCCCACTTCTACAAGCGCAGTAAGGAACAATGTCTTCGACCTTACTCTCTGCAAACCTTATGTCTCTGCAAACCAAGCTAGTCAGATCACCGACACATTATTTTTGACATCGAAGCTAATCCTTTGGAAAGCGAAAAAATCAGGAGAGTTCGAAAAAGACTAACTGGCCCTCGTTTAAGGAACACTTAGTCATCCTGCCACCATCGACATACGCACTCCCGTCGAACTGGGCATCGTTGCACGTGATCTTGAATGTAGGATCACTGTCGTCTACATGGTCAGCTGTCTTTTAACGAAGAGGTGTGTGTCACAATGGGCTCTGGTGGAACGAATTTGTAGGATCAATTTCTGCGAGGACAACGGCCTACAGCAGTTGAAAAAAGAGGACGGCAGTCTAACAGTCACACCTAGAGAATCACTGCAGACTCTTATAAAGACATATATAAACGAACAACTGACGTCGGAGCAGCAGAGTCCGAGGACAAGGCGAACAGCACCCAACGACTCGATTCAGTTCTAGGACCAGATGCCATTCTATCCATTTTTTACAAAACTTAGTCAAGATCGTAATACCCGAACTGATACAAAATCAAGATAAAAGTCATCCCGAAGGTAGGAAGAAAAAAACCACTACCTATGACCTTCAGGCCCATAAGCCTCACAGCTTCACTCCTAAAATTAATCAAGATAATTGCAGATAGCCTCTGCATTATTAAACAAACTAACCCAGCTTTAGCCTTCATAATTCGCAGAAAATGTGACGCAACGGCACTAGATATTACCCTGAATTGATCCACTCTAGAGGGGCTGATCATAAATCCCGCTAAAACAGTTATTGTACTCTTCACTAAACGGAGAACGGTTACCGTGATTACCACAGTATCAGAGTACATGGTTGTTTCGAACAACCTCGACGTTTCATATAAGGTATTTGAAACCAATCACCATATGTGGAGCAGGGGTGGTCCTGCACTTCCATTAGGCATCATCTGCTTCTGAACAGATGGTTCAGAAACATGGTCCAACACTGCCCAGTGTTAAGGAAACTATCCCCGTTTTCAAGTGTATAGTGTATTAACCATCTCTCTCGAACTAAATTAGAACATACGACGACTGGGTAGTTAGATCAGTATCTTAACTCAAGACCAGCTGAAAGGGCCATTTCAAATCATATAGAGATTTTTCCGTTTCCGGTAAAAAAATACACTTTTCAATTATAGATTTCTATTGTCAACTATTATTATACGGGTTGTATAAGTAACCAAATCGAGTGAGAGCCATTCTCTGGGTTGTTAGCGTAAGAAGATATGGAAATTATGCTAACATTAGCTCATAGCGCCTGGTCACCATGAGACAAGTTATAGTATTTTTATTTTTACACCAGCTAATATGTCGAACTTCAATAATATTTCTACTGCATATGAAAATAAAATTCAGATACAACGTAACTAATCAACTTTTAAGCGATAGGCATTTGATTCTACCATTTGCTTTTAACATTTTAATATGAGAAACTCAAAACACAGCATCACAAGAAAACATAAATTCAATTTACCTTCGGAATCTGCAGTAAAAGTGGTTCCAACCGCTGAATCGAAATCTTTGGATTTGCCCTGAGTGCATCGAAAATTGTATTCACTTTATCGACCGTTGTCTCCGAAACTTTGTGTCCATCCCGATTGGACAGCAGGGCACTCCCCGATCGGAACACCTGACTTACTGATCCACCCATGCCACCGAACAACTCCAAACGGTGATTATAGCTTAGCAACTTCACGTTTTATCGGAGTAAAATAACTTTCTTCAACAACACTTTTTTCTACTAATTCACTTGTTCTGGTGTGTAATGATGAAACAGAACATAATTCATCAACCGCTTCATCTTACTAGCTTCCATTAGGTTTTGACCGCGTTGTTAGTCGGACGAGAGAATAAAAGCAACTGCTTCCAGTATCGCGCGTAGAATACGAATGCAACAAAACAACGAATTACTTTTTTCAACTGTTGTTGTCGTTGTTTTTCACATATATAAAACGTCGTCACTACAGCCAATTCGTCCCGCAGGGGTCAAATGCTCAGTGCTGTTGACGATCTGGAAATAGGAAAATGTGATACATAATTAGTAAACGGCTTATATGTCAAGTTCTTTCATTATATTTGTGATTAGCGTAAAGCATATGGCCTGTCGTGTTCCTAAAAATCCACTGCATCTATGACGTGTATCAAACACGCGATTAGAAACTCAGAACAGATGAATAAATGGAGAATTTTTTTTTTGTTTCTCCAATTTGAAAAAGAAAATGACAAGACTTAGATTTCATAATCATACAGAAAGATAACTAATTTGCAACTACCTATATTGAGTTGCTTTTGAGAAATTGTTCTCACAGGATTTTAATTTATTTCGGATTAAAAATTTACGTACTGACATGCCAAAGTTCTACACAACTTCTCAGCCGATATGCAAATTCCAAAATATGCAACGAAGGAAGCAGGTACGGAAAACAAATTCATGGTAATACAGTGGAACGCGCAACTAATACGTCAAACCGTTGTTTGCGTCACTGAGTAATGCGATTAAATACGCCGCTCGCTAATACGTTGTCTGGAATACGAAGCACCGCGGTAATGCAGCACGTAGTTCAATTTTATCAATTGTGCCGTAACTCTTTCACTTAGCTCTTGCTATAGGCGATATTGCTTTTTCAAGCTTATGAGAAATTATAGATTCATACGATAGCAGCACCTAGACATAATCATCCATCGTAGACTATTCTTTGAGTGAAATAGTTTTGCAAATTGTAAAATATATAATATTTTTGTCGTAACCTTTACCAATCTTTGATGTGTATATATATTACGTTATTGCACTTATTTATAGAATATGCTACATGAAACGCTTCCAATGTTATGCAATAATTAACTTCTAAAGCACACGACTCTGTTGTATTTCTTATTTAGTTATCCGGTTAGTGTCTAATCATGTAAAATACCAAAAGGTGTTACCTTTTTTCAAAACATATTTTCGCTAAAAAATCAATGATCGAACACGCTGTTTACTACTTTTATGTTTTGTTCCGGATCTGCTGTCGAGTTGATCTGTTTACACTTGCGTCTTCGGATATGCGGTCGACCTTACAGCAGAGGTCCAGACATCCATCGGAGTATTACCGATTTTGATTTACGCACTGGGCCTTGACACTCGTTGCAAGACTAACCAGCTGTTTCTTAAATTGTTTGTCGAAAACCTGACCAGCACAAGGAAAAATCAATATTCGTTCCGACGAAGTGCAATCGTCTAATCTCTGACGGATAACTATCGTAAATTTCAAAGCAACTTCTACAACTTATTGTGTGTGACGGTATTCACCGTTTATAGTGACTCTTAAGTTCTCCGAAAGTCTTTTTCTATTCATCACTGATCTAGATTTTTGTATAAATTCAAATAAAATGTACAAAATATTTTTTCTTCCTTTGTTTATCAGTTTGTTGCTTCTTTGTTTTTTAATTTGACAGTATATGCTGAATGTGTTTCATGCAGCAAAACCTGAGAAGCGAAACCAAGAGCAACATCTCATTGGAACCTATACCAATTTCTAGTCAAAAGTATTTAAAATGGATTCGATGTTCAATGTAAGGATCAAGAACATTGATTGGAAAAAAACTACCACATTAAAAAAAAATAGCGGAGAGAACAGTGAGTAGACAATGTTTCTCATTGTAACCATAGAAACATAATATTCTTACGTAAGTTCACAAATGTTTTTTTGTTACCATACTTTAATGGATAAAACCCATAAACGGATGATGAACCATATGATTTAACTATACAGGTTGGACTCGATTATATACAGCTTTTTACGCACCATAATTTAAACTATATTATATATATATATATATATATATATATATATATATATATATATATATATATATATATATATATATATATATATATATATATATATATATATATATATATATATATATATATATATATATATATATATATGTTTATATATATATATATATATATATATATATATATATATATATATATATATATATATATATATATATATATATATATATATATATATATATATATATATATATATATATATATATATATATATATATATATATATATATATGAAGAAGACATCCTTTAGTTTCTAATATGACTTATGTCGAACTCGTTTTAGCGACATTTTGCAGCTCAAAAGCGAACAGTCGAACGAAACTACACTCAGTTGTCATATTTTTCAAACGGCATTTGACAGCATTTCTCGCGTAATCTCTCGAATTTTTCAAACCAGTGTAAGTCGCAAAATGTGAACAAACGAGCTTTTAATGTTATGTTATCATGCAACATATAATGAAGGAGCTTACTTGATAAAATTTGCGGAAACTAGCTCTTCGACACTTTTAAACAATTTTGACAAAACGACCGAACTATCCTACTTACACTTTTTTACTTACACCCTTTTGCTAACAAACCGACGAATTTGCGAAACGAATTTCCATCTCAGATACGCTCTCATAAAATCGATGAAACCGACGCGAAAAAAAACATTGCTCGACCATTATGTACTTACACCATTTTGACCATGTTTATATTTTACTCGACACAAGTGGATTTTAAAGATACCGAACGACGCAAACAAAATGACGTATATAACAAACGTTTTTCAATCTGGCGAATGTCACACAACATTTTGACTTATATAACGCACCAGCTCACAGCATATATACCGTTACGCTCAGACGTTTGTCAAACGCTAGTTGACATTATGACTAATGAAAAGGGCGTATTAACGTTTGACTGAAGCAAAGCGTTGTATAGTTTACTTTTGCTGAGAACTCATTTATTCTCAAACATAATTAGAATCTTCAACGCAGTAATGTAAAACATTAGTTAGAAGTATTGTTTAGAAGTATCCATTAAAATAAATATTGTTTTGTTTTAAAATAGGATTCAAAATGTTGAGTGAAAACTTTCGAAGTTGATTTTCTCAGTTCGATGCAAATGTTAGATTGGTCGCTTTGAAACACTACGCGAGATTTGTTTTTGTTGTTAGTGTTTTCAAACTACAACCTGTTGTCGGGACGAAAGAAGCAAGGGCCTCTTGTGGCTTTCAAACTCCATACACGCTCATTCTGGATAACCCAAAATGGAGTCAAAACCTAATCAGTTTCGCTAAAACCGTATGTACTCAAAATTGAGTAGAAGTTGTTTACTCATTTTTGAGTACCACCGAATGTTATAAAAATAGAGTAAATATTACCCATATTATACCTGATGCGCGATGCGTAAAAGTTACTCATTTTCGACTTCAATGAGGGAATTTCGGAAAAATTATCATTATTGACTCGATATTATTATACTTTGCATTTTGAATGAATTTTATTTTAAAAAAGGCTTATTTCAAGAAATTTACCTTTGTTCGCCGTGACATGGGAGATTTTTGAATTTATTCGCCGTATATCCAACCAACGAGTCCTGGTGAAAAAGGAAAATTGGCATTAGTTGCAGTCAATTATTTCAAATTATGAATTATCTACCGATAACAACTAATTTCAAACATTTCTATTTCCTCCGTTTTTCAGACGGTTTGCTTGGTTTGCTGTTTGCTTTTAATTGCAAAAAAATGATTAACAACACACAAGCACCAGTTACCCAATTTTGAGTAAATTTGCCGCCTTGATCAATTTAATTCTACTCATTTTTTGACGTCTTCGAATAACTGAAAAAAATGATTAAAATTCAACTCAGCCGCAGAGTAGCCCAGAGTGAGCGTGACACTCTCACTCTGGGCTACTCAGCGGCTGAGTTGAATTTTGTGGTACTGCAGCAATCAAACAAGCCTGGTGGTACTCAAAAATGAGAAAAACAACTTCTACTCAATTTTGAGTACATACGGTTTTGGAGAAACTGATTAGGTTTTGACTCAGTTTTGGGTTATTCAGAGTGAGCGTGTATACAGACAACGTGCACGTCAGATTGATCATATTCGGGTTATTCGCGTTGAAAGAGATTTTGAAGGCTGTTCGCACCTACGTGAACTCTCATATGCAATTGTCAAAATGTGCGTGATGACAAAAGCAAAAATATTTCCTTCCTTCTTTTTCGCATGCAAAAACCAAACAAATATCAGCAACACCGTCAACGCGAATACCAGTCAACCAGAGCGAACGCGACAGAATGCCTTTGTAAATCGTATCTACACAGTCTATCGTGTTCACTCTCGTATGCTGGTATACGATAAATCTGACGTACAATTTTTCTGCATTTTGCTTGCAAGTTGTCTGTAATTCGCGTTTCAGCGGAAATTTGCAATATAAGGAAAGTTCATAGGTATGAATTTATAGTTAAATTTTGATTCCAACATTCTGTATTACATAATTTATAATCAGCTCACACTTTCGTTCTTATATATAGCGGAAATAATGCTTCGGTCAGTGAATAGACTGTTCAGTTCACTTCGTAGTGTTACTGGCATGAAAAATACATCTGCAGCAGCCGTTGGAATAATCAGATATTCTCACAGTAGTGAAACTGCTGAAGATTTTGATTCTCGCTATGAAGCATATTTTAATCGAACAGATATTGATCATTGGGAGGCACGGAAAGCAATGAATGACTTACTTGGGATGGATTTGATTCCGGAACCGAAAATTATTGTTGCTGGTTTGAAAGCTTGTCGTCGTCTTAACGATTATGCACTAGCTATTCGATTTTTGGAAGGCTGCAAGGATAAATGTGGGAATAAAGTAAATGAAATATATCCCTACTTACTACAGGAGATTCGTCCAACGTTGACCGAGCTTGGTATAGATACGCCAGAAGAACTTGGTTATGATCAGCCAGAACTTGCTTTGAAAAGTGTCTATGATATCCACTAAAAACTTACAGAGATCTAAAGATTACGGCAAGTGTACTGCCACTTTTCAGAGATAGCTGTTTGTGAAAAAGTGAGGTTAAAACAACTTTGTTACGTAATTAGTGGAGTGCAAATAGTCGAGAAAATATAGAAAAAAGACGTAACATGTTTGAATTTTTTTTTTTTAATCCTGCGTTAATCCTGCTACATGAGACATAATTGCATCTTCATCTTATTAGATTGTTACTTATAAAAAATATTACCAAATGCCTCGAAATTGGAACGATAAATCGGTTGATTTTTTTAGTATTAGATTTTTCAGAAATTCGGCGTTTTTGTTGACTACCAATCTACATACTTGACTGCATAATGTTTACTCGGTAAAGATAAATACCGAACTACTTAGAAACATTTTCGTTTATTGGAAAAATTTACTGAGAAATCGGAAACCGAATGTGTACCATGGCACCGAAAATTTGTTTGCCGAAAAAAATCTTAAAACAGCCAATTTCCGAGTTCAGTGAACTAAAATATCAAATTTCGGAACCCTGACATCATTTCAACAATAGGCCGTATGAATAAAAGGAGTTAAGGGCTATTCCCACTGCTTCCGTTCAGGGACCGGGCCGGGACCGGGCTCGTCCGGGACTTTTCATGCATTCACACTGCGCCGTGCTTGAACCGTGCCCGCGCTGCGCTCTGGCTGAGAAATGTTGATGTGTGTATGTGAAAGAACGTCTTTCTCTTTTTTTCATACCGCAGCTCACTCCGCGCGAAATATGTCACTACACATACACGCATCCACCCGAGTGCCTTCCGTGCACTCTCCGGCCAACACAAAGTATCGTCGGCAACGATAGTTTTCCTCTCGCACTGCGGCAGCACGACGGCAACTCAACGCTGCCCCGGTCTGGGCACGGCACGTCGGTGTGAATGCGTTCATAAGAACGCATGCAATCAATCTCAAACGAGCCCGGACGACACGCGGAACAGCCACGGCCCGGTCCCGGAACGGAAGCAGTGGGAATAGCCCTTTACTCTGCTTCTCCCGTAAGATTTGCACGGGATGAGTAAAGCAAACGCCTTTTTTCATACGGCCTAATATGTGAAAAAAAAAATCATTTAACCGAGATCTCGTCGAACTGTCAAAATAACGAAAGCCTCACTATCAGTTTTGCTCGTGTTTTGGTTCAGATGTGAAAGGAGCAGGTGTTGCAGTTAATTATCATTATGGAGAAATTTGTAATATTCAGATTAACCTAAAATATTGAGTGAGTATATGTACACTGTTTTTTTCTCAGATCTTGTTTGTGTTTATTGCAAGTAATACTAAAAGAAAACGATTATTTCTTTCTATACTAAATTTTGTAGGTTAACGACACGCTTCCCAGGATGTAAGTTGCAGAGTGATGGATGTTGTTTTATTTCCAGGAAGCAACATAACTCGCCCGTTTCTACCAATGCTGTAATTAGGGTCATCAATTGTTTTGATCATTTTCTGGATTTATCTGAAAAATCGCAAAACACGCAACAACAAAGAAGTGTGTATCAAAGTACTCACTGACATTTATAAACTGCTGCAGCGTTTCTGGTACCCACTTTTTGGTTGGTTTGCCCTAAAACTAGTGCAATAGAGTAAACGTCTCAAATTTTCGGCAAACTTATTCTCGAATAAATATCGTTTTAAATGGAAAAAACAAGAACTCAACTTTTTTTTTCTTCATCAATAGTTTATTTGACACGGCACAAATACAATCCAATGTTTAACGGCGCCAATTATATCTGGTAGCTTACTTTCTAAAGTATCTTAATAACTAAAAGCAAATTTTTTATCCTCGCTGCCGACTACGAGCTGAAACTAAATCTAACTTAAAGCTAGAATATTTTGCATTAAAAGCACAGGTTTGCTGTTTGATGGTTTTCATTGCCATAGGTAAGCAGCATATTAAATTTGTTCCGCTGCTGGGCCAAGATATTACGGACTGGCATATTGGGTTGTTTCCATCGGGCCTTGAGAGTATCGTGCGGGTCTGATTGCTGTTTCCGGATCCGGGTCTTAACGTGTTCTTGTCGTTTGGTTGGATGTAGGCGGAAGGATATAGGACTAAACTGGGGCGTGGATGGATTTCAGGAAAACGTATATAAGGGACATGTAGGATAGGTCACGGCTCGCCAAGACATCACGAACAGGAACAGCCGGCTGCCTACCTTCGGCCTGCAGGGAAGCTATTAATCTAGACCTGGCGTCACGGTGTACAGGGCATGACCAAACAACGTGCTCTATGTCGTGATAACCTTCACCACAGGCACATATACCACTCTCCCCGAGCCCAACACGACGGAGATGCGCGTCAAATCTGTAGTGATTGGACATAAGCTGGGACATCACGCAAATGAAATCCCGACCTACATCCAACCCCTTGAACCACGGGTTCGTCGATACCTTGGGGATTATGGAATGTAACCACCTTCCCAGTTCCCCCTTGGTCCAAGAATTTTGCCAACTGATGATCGTATTCTGACGTACAAATGCGAAAAATTCATTAAAGGCAATTGGTCTTTCATAAATATCACCGTTTGTTGCGCCCACCTTAGCCAAAGAGTCCGCTTTCTCATTACCCGGTATCGAGCAGTGAGAAGGGACCCACGCTAAGGTAATCTGAGTAGATTTTTCGGATAAAGCACTCAGATGTTCCCGTATTTTCCCCAGGAAATACGGAGAGTGCTTAACATCTTTTATCGATCGGAGAGCCTCAATGGAACTGAGACTGTCCGTAAAGATGAAATAATGGTCCGTGGCGGAAGCCAAATTGAGTATCTGATAGTAGACCATTTGATACGACCCAATGGTCTAAACGACGGAGTATCATTTTTTCCATCAATTTTCGGATACAGGATAGCATTGCAATCGGCCTATAAGAGTTGTGATCAGAAGCTGGTTTCCCTGGTTTTTGGATGGCGATCACCTTCACTTGCCTCCAATCCTGCGGTACAATGTTTTGCTCCAGGAACTTATTGAACAAGTTCAACAAGCGCCTCTTGGCATTGCCGGGTAGATTCTTCAACAAGTTGAATTTGATTCTATCTAACCCAGGCGCGTTATTGTTACAGGACAGAAGGGCAACTGAAAATACTGCCATCGTAAAAGGTGATTCTATCGCGTCGTGGCCCGGAGACGCATCGCGAACAATGTTTTGCTCAGGAACAGAGTCCGGACATACTTTCCTGGCAAAATCAAATATCCACCGACTTGAAGACTCCTCGCTTTCGTTGACCGTTACGCGATTCCGCATTCTTCGGGCTGTGTTCCAAAGATTGCTCATCGATGTCTCCCTCGACGTCTCGTTCACGAACCGACGCCAATATCCGCGTTTCTTTGCTTTAGCCAGGCTTTTAAGCTTGGTATTAAGCTCCGAATACCGTATATAGTCGTCGGGTATACCTCCCTTCTGGAAGGCCAAAAACGCGTCGGATCTTTGCGTGTAGACATCGGAGCACTCTTGGTCCCACCACGGAGTGGGAGGCCGTTCTTTGATCGTTACGCCGGGATATTTCTTCGTTTGGGCTTGCAACGCGGCGTCGAGAATCAAGCCCGCGAGGAGATTGTATTCTTCAAGTGGTGGATGATGTTGAATCGACTCGACCGCTTTTGAAATCATTTCCTCGTATAACTTTCAATCGACATTCCGTGTGAGTTCATACGGAATGTCAATTGGTCGCATGCGAGTTGAACCGTTTGTAATTGAAATAAGAATAGGCAAATGGTCGCTACCGTGAGGATCGAGGATTACCTTCCATGTGCAATCCAACCGTAGCGACGTCGAACATAAGGATAGATCCAAAGCGCTTGGGCGCGCTGGAGGTTTCGGGATACGTGTCATTTCACCGTTGTTTAAAATAGTCATGTCGAAGTCATCGCAAAGGTTATAGATTAAAGAGGAGCGGTTATCATTGTAAGGGGAGCCCCAAGCCACACCATGAGAGTTGAAGTCTCCCAAAATCAAACGTGGCGAGGGAAGAAGTTCTATTAAATCAAAGAGCAGCCGTTGCCCAACCTGTGCTCTGGGAGGAATATATATTGAGGCAATACAAAGCTCTTTACCTTGTATTGTCATTTGACATGCGACAACTTCGATGCCTGGAATCGAGGGGAGGTTAATACGATAGAAAGAGTAGCACTTTTTAATCCCTAAAAGTACTCTTCCATATGGGGTGTCTCGATCAAGGCGAATAATATTAAAATCATGGAAGTTGAGATCAATATTTGAAGTGAGCCAAGTTTCACAAAGGGAAAATGCATCGCATTTGTTTTTATTTATCAAAACTTTAAACGAATCAATTTTTGGTAAAATACTTCTACAATTCCACTGTAAGACAGAGATAGAATCCTTCATATACGCAGTTGAATTAGGCATCGAAGGATACAATCGCTGCAAGGAGGGGCCATTGGGCAGTCAACTGCTTCAAAAATTATCTAACTGTTGGGAGGAATGCTGTAAGAAAAATTTTAATTGGATCGGGTACATTGATATTTTCAAAAATCCAGTCCACAATGTCAGAAAATTTCACTAATCCAGAGTTTGATTCATCAACTGGATGTGCAAAAGGAACAACTGGGGTTTTAGATGTTCCTGGCAGTGCTGGGAACTCCTTCTGGGACTTTAAATTTGCAAGCCCAGGAGGAGTTTGCTTCGGTTTTTCCGCAGCACTGTTTGGTTTGTTCGTACTTTTCATTACACTTTGGGAAATCTTAGGACCTTTACGGGGAAGTTTAGGAGAAGAAACATTTTTCCTCTTCCTAGACTCCCCAGGATTGGCATAAGATGTTCCCGCTGATGAATCGTCAGAATCGGTTTCATCAGAGGGCAACAGATCAAAGGGGTTCGATGTTATGGTAGAAGTGGTCACGGTCTTCTTCAGCATCTCAGCGTAAGAACGCTTTGAACGCTCCTTAAGTGACCGCTTGATTTTATCTCTGCGCTGCATGTACACCGGGCATGTGGAGAGCTCATGCTGGTTTTCCCCACAGTAAATACATTTTTCAGCATTAACACTGCAAGAATCTTCCGCATGAGTCTCCCCACACTTGCTACATCGTGCCTTATTGCAGCAGTAGGCGGCTGTGTGGCCTAACTGCTTGCAATTGGTGCAATTCATAACACGGGGTACATACAATCGCACAGGCAGACGAACCCGGTCGATCGAGACGTGGCTAGGGAGTGCAGATCCGGCAAACGTAACGCGAAACGAGTCTGACGGAGTGTAAACTTTTTTACCGCCGACGAGAGACATGGACCGCAATTGCTTACAATCCAAAATCTTCGCCTGTGTTTCGGTATTTTTGAAGCAACCGGTTGCGCTTTTTAGGATACACTCGACAGACAGACTCGAATCGGTTATGACACCGTCGATCTCCACGTCTCGTGCGGGTATGAAAACGCGATACTCGCGTGTGAAGAGCTCAGAGCAAGCGATAGCATTGGCCTGTGCCAGATCACTGACCACGACACGGAGCTTGTTAGGTCGGACCTTGGAAATTTCGGTCACGGCCTTGTACCCCTTCGTCAGGTCTTTAGAAATTTGCAGTATGTTTAATCGCTTCGAATTCACTCCTGCCTTTGGACGAAAATAAACAGTATAGCTGCCCTGTTGAGATCCGTCCGGGTAAAGCCTGGGGCGAGGGGAGACTGGAGAATGAACAGGGGAGGGGGTAACAGAAGGGTCAGGGTCAGGGGGGTTCGGGGATGGTGGCACGGGAGGCGAGGGATCTATATCCATCGCGCTAAATGTAGCGCACTAGCGCACTAGCGCCGACAAGAACACGTACCTCTTTACTTCTTCCTTCCAGCAGTGGTTGTCCGATCGTTCGAAGCTGCACCCAAAGCAGCCAGCAGCACCAGTATAGCAGCACCAATACAGCCACCAGCAGTGAGCCAGGTGTGAGATCACTCAGCACAGCGACACGGACTCGACTGTCAACTGAAGGCCTTGAACTCGAAAGAATAATACACTCTTTTGTTTGGCTATTCGTACACACGGACCGGATTGTAATAGAACGACCACTTTGCACGTCCGTTTCTGTCGAGTGTTCGACGCGGAATGAACTCAACATTTGTTTTCAGTACAATGTGCACTTTCAATGAATGAGATGTAGAGCAACATGTCAAAAGGGTCTATCTACAATCATCGATTTTCTTGATTGACTTTTCATTTGTTTAATAGTTCAGCTAAAGTAACTATTCCCAACGTGGTTTTTATTTAATAAGGTAGATTAGATTCTCCGCTATCAAATGGTGTGAAGGACATATCATGAAACGTGTTTAATAAGCCGTGGCGGTTGAAAGAAACCGATCGATCAAAAAATCGATCAAAGCAGATAGATCCTTTTGACATGTTGCTCTACAGATAGTTTTTGTAAGCATTTGAAATGAAATACTGACACCGTAATGAATTGATGATTGGTAGGCAAAATGTTGACGTTTATAGTCCCCTGGGAAAAAGTACACACTTATTTCCGCCTTGATTGTTCGGTTGAGAACCGCTGATTTCCGCCTTGATTGTTCGGTAATTTTTATGACGGTCGCGTTCAGTAAACTTGAAATTTTACTGATCATTCTGTAATTTTAAAATCGTTTATTTGACACGGCACGATACAATTTATGCTTAACTGAGCCAAGTACAATATTTGTTAATTCTAGATTAGCACGGAAAAAAGGGAGGCACATTTTTTATATCTCGCGGCCGACTACGAGCTAGTAGGGATTTGAGGTGAGAGGAGAGGAGTTACAATTTTGATTTTAACTATATGAAGTTATAAGATTTATTCACTTTTGCATGGCTTAGCAGTGACATCTTATTGAGCAAGTCTGGTCTGAGGTGTCTACGTAAACATAAAGATGCAGGATCTTTGTTTTTGTGTCTCCAGCATAGTGTATCATCTTCTTTCAGCGTGTAACGGGAATGATAATCTAACACAGCGGTTCTCAACCTGGGGTATACGTACCACTAGGGGTATGCGAATGCCTTCAGGGGGTACGCGAAAGAAACATCAGTAATGGCCGACAAAGCAATTTTTCATTATAATGCATTATTTTTTATTCAAACTTGCTCTTAGAACACGACTGCAGCAATCAAACAAGCCATATTCAATTTGAAACTTGAACTAGTCTACCACAACATGATTTACCACTACTCTCTCCCACCCTGCGAGAACATTCCAAACCCAGGGGGTACAATAGATTTGGAAAATATCGCAAGGGGGTACGCGGACAAAAAGAGCTTGAGAACCGCTGATCTAACAAATAGATAGAAGAGTTTTTATGCCAGCGTTTTTCATAAACCCGTATAGCAGTGTCATGTACTGGAGGTCACCGCTTCCCAGAAGAAGGGATTCTATAAGCTCGGACCTAACACCACAGAATTCGGCACACGACCAAACAACATGAAAAAGAGCTTGAGAACCGCTGATCTAACAAATAGATAGAAGAGTTTTAATGCCAGCGTTTTTCATAAACCCGTATAGCAGTGTCATGTACTGGAGGTCACCGCTTCCCAGAAGAAGGGATTCTATAAGCTCGGACCTAACACCACAGAATTCGGCACACGACCAAACAACATGCTCGATATCATGGTAGCCATCGCCACAAACGCAGTGATTACTGTCTACCAGCCCTATACGAAATAGATGCGTGTTAAACGTGTAGTGATTGGACATAAGTCTGGACATCACGCGAATGAAGTCCCGACCTACAATTCAACCCCTTGAACCATGCTTTCTTCGATACCTTAGGAAAAATGGAATGTAGCCACCGTCCCAGTTCATCTGAATTCCATGATGATTGCCAACTGTTGAGTGTTCTCTGACGCAAAATGCTATGAAACTCATCATAAGCAATTGGTCTTACGTAAATATCGCCATCAATAGCACCCACCTTAGCTAAAGCGTCAGCCTTTTCATTGCCCGGAATGGAACAATGAGAAGGGACCCACGCTAAGGTAACCCTGTAATTTTAATCTGTTGAAGCACTTAAAAACCGCCGTATTTTCCCCAGGAAATACGGGATGTGCTTCACAGTCTTCATCGATCGCAGAGCCTCAATGCCTCTGAGATTGTTTGTGAAGATGAAGTAGTGGTCTATGGGTAGGGTTTCGATGATCCCAAGGGAGTACTGAATAGCAGCTAGTTCTGCGACGTACACGGAAGCAGGAGCATCGAGTTTGTAGGTGGCGGTAAAGTTTTCGTGAAAAACACCGAAGCCAGTGGACTCATCTAGATTAGATCCGTCAGCGTAAAACCTTTTATCATAACTAACATGTTTAAACTTATTGGAAAAAATCTTAGGGATCTCTTGGGGACGCAATTGATCCGGGATACCAGTAATGTCTTCTTTCATGGTGGTGTCGAAGAATATAGCATTATCAGAAGTATCTAAAAGTGCGACATAAAAGAAACGTATGAAGAAGGGTTAATATCTTGAGCCATATAGTCAAAATATAAAGTCATAAATCTGGATTGAGATTGAAGCTCGACCAACCTCTCGAAATTTACAATTACTAATGGGTTCATAACTGTGCATCGAATTAGCAACCCGTAAGAGAGATTCCAAAAACGATGTTCCAACGGAAGAATACCCGCTAGCACTTCAAGACTCATCGTATGGGTCGACTGCATGCAGCCCAAGGCAATACGCAACGATATTGTTTTCTTTCTAATTTTATAATGTGCGTTTTCACGGCGGAGCGAAAGCAGAAACAGCCGTATTCAAGAACTGACAATATCGTTGTTTGGTATAACCTTAGAAGGTCTCCTGGGTGGGCATCCCACCAGGTTCCGGTTATTGTACGAAGAAAATTAATTCTCTGTTGGCATTTTTGTGTCAGATACCTAATATCTCCCAGCTGGTCTCGAGGTACGATGCTGGCCTAACAAGCCAGTCGTCGTATGTTTGAGTCCCGGCTCGGGAGAGACTGTTAGTGTTAGTAGGATCATAGCGCTAGCCCCGCAATTGTCCTGTACACTTAACAGTCGGCTGCGAAGTCTGTGTATAGTAAAACAGAAGGTCAAATTTCGATACGGAATGTAGCACCAAGGCTTTGGTTTTTACCTAATATGACAAGCCCAGGTGCATTTAGAGTCGAACCAGACCCCGATACCCAGCTTAAGAGCCCATTCAGACAAATTGTCTAAGGTATCTTGCAATGGTCCTTGCAGGTCGTTAGCCTCGCTTCCAGTAATGGAAACAACGCTATCGTCTGCAAGTTGCCTTAACGTGCATGAATTCGGAAGACATTCATCGATGTCCTTGACGTTAAAATTATATAAGAGAGGGCTTAAACATGAGCCCTGGGGAAGACCCATGTAACTAATTCGGGAAGTTGTCGAATCACCATGTGAGAAATACATATGCTTTTCTGACAACAAATTGAGCAAAAAGTTATTCAAATTTGGTGAAAGTCCCTGCGAATGAGGTTTCTCGGTTAAAACTTCTACAGAGACAGAGTCGAAAGCCCCCTTAATGTCCAGGAATACAGAAGCCATTTGCTCGTTTCGAGCAAAGGCGAGTTGAATTTCAGTAGAAAGCAACGCTAGGCAATCGTTCGTCCCTTTGCCCCGTCGAAAGCCAAATTGAGTATCTGAAAGTAACCCGTTTCTTTGTCTAACCGTAAGAGGATCATTTTCTCCATTAATTTCCAAAGGCAAGAGAGCATAGCAATCGGCCTATAAAAATTGTGATCAGAGGCAGGTTTTCCGGGTTTTCGAATAGCAATGACTTTGACCTCCACTCGTGCGGAACAATGCTTAACTCAAGAAACTTGTTGAACAAGTCCAACAAGCGTCTTTTTGCAGAATCGGGTAGATCCTTCAACAAGTTGAATATAATTCTACCCATCCCTGGAGCTTTATTGTTGCACGAGAGGAGAGCCATCGAAAATTCCAACATTGGAAAAGGAGGCTCTTCCGTAGCAACTAAAAACGCGTCGCGAAAGGTTTTCTGTTCCGGTACAGAGTTTGGGCAGACCTTTTTTTGCAAAATCGAGTCTCCAGCGGTCTGAATATTCCTCGCTCTCGTTCGAAACGTAACGATTCCGCAAGCGTCTGGCCGTGTCCCAAAGAGTGCTCATCGCTGTTTCCCTCGACAACACGATTACAAACCGCCGCCAATATTCGCGTTTTTTCGCTTTAATTTAACTCGTTATCTGCCTATCCAGTACATCGTTCTTTCGGAGCAGATCAAGAGTACCGTGTTTTCGGAAGGCCAAATACACCGAGGACCTTTGCGCGTACAGTTCAGAGCACTCTTTGTCACACCACTTGTTGGGAGGACGCTGTCTAATCAACACCCCGGGTATCGGTTTCGTCTGAGCTTGAGTCGCGGCATCGCTGATCAAGCCAGAAAGGAACGCGTATTCTTCTTCCGGAGGAAGTTCCTCGTGAGACTCAATGGATTCCGCTATGATCGTCTCATATGACTTCCAATCAATATTACGAGTAAGGTCGTATGAAATATTGATTGGGTCCGGGGGAGTTGAACCATTAGCAATTGAGATAACGATTGGAAGATGATCACTACCGTGGGGATCATTGATTACTTTCCACTGGCAATCTAACGCTAGTGATGTCGAGGAAAGGGATAGGTCAAGCACGCTTTCACGAGCTGGAGGATTAGGTACACGTGTCGCTTCCCCAGTATTCAAAAGTGTCACATTGAAGTCGTCGATCAAGTTACAGATTAAAGAAGATCGGACGTCGTCGTAATGCGACCCACATTGCAAACAGTGGGAGTTAAAATCTCCCAAAATCAAAAAAGGTGCGGGAAGCAATTCTGCTATATCAGAAAGTTGCCTCTGTTCAATCCGCACGGATGAAGGAATACATATCGAAGCAAGGCAAAGGTCTTTTCCATTCATATTCGTTTAAATGGCAACGACTTCAATATTCGAGAGCGAGGGGAGGTCGATTCTGAAAAAGGAATAGCACTTTTTGATTCCTAAAAGTACCCCTCCACCGTGTGAGTTTTGGTCTCGACGAAATATGTTAAAATCATGGAAATTGGGTTGGTCATTTGAATTAAGAAAAGTCTCACAGAGCGCAAACGCATCACAATTTCATGTGTTTATCAAGTGAGAAAATAGATCGAATTTGCGGATGATACTTCTCCACTGTAATACAGTGATGAAATCCCTAACCTCTTTCGCCGTATTAGTCATCGAAAGATATGATAGCTGAATATATAGCTTGAATGTTTTGAATATCCAGTCCACAATATCAGAGAAATTTTATAAACCCTGTTTCTTTTTTATCCTCTGATCGAGAAATGGGTGCACGAGGGGTTTTTGGTGCCCCGGGAAGCGGTTGATACTCCTGGTTTGATTTGAAGTTAAAACCGGGAGGTACTTGCTTCGGCTTTTCTTCACCGCTTCCTTTTTGTGTTGGCTTATTGGTCATTCCGCTAGGGATTATCTTGCGACCTTTGCGAGAAAGATTAGAAGAGTTAATAATTCTCCTCTTCCTAGATCCTTCTGGCATGGCATAAGAACACCCTTCGACGGGATCGTCAGATGTACCCTCATCGGTTGGCAAAAAAGAAAAGATGTTTCCTGTCGAGGGTAGCTCAGCCCTCTTAAGCATTTCTGCAAAAGAGCGCTTTGATCGTTCCTTGAGGGAACGCTCAATTTTCTTCTCGCGCTGTTTGTACGCGGGACACGCCGAAAGGTCATGTCGGGGACCACCGCAATAAAGGCACTTTTCAGTGTCTTCACTGCAAGCGGTCTCAACGTAATTCCCTCCGCATTTGCGGCAGCGTGCCTTGTTGCAGCAGTAGGTGGCTGTATGACCCAACTGCTTGCAGTTTTCGCAGTGCATGACCCGCGGCACAAACAGGCGTACAGGTAGACGAACCCTGTCCAAACGGATGTAGTTCGGCAGTGCGGATCCGGCAAATGTCACTCGAAAGGACTCCGAAGGAAAGGAAAATAAATAATTTTTGTAGAATGTGAAAACAATTTTCCAAAATAAGATGTGTTGAATAGAAAAAAGACTATTGTATTGAGAAAAAATATATATTTGCTCCAACTACTGAACGGCTTTTGATTTGACTCCAGTATCGGTACCGAAAACACAAGTAGCACGTGCATCCTCTGGAGACAATGCACAGTCTTCTGTGCCGCAAGGGGTGACCAGCGCCCGGCGGCGCGAGAATTTGCTTCGACTGCTGGACGTCTATTGCATACTTCACTATACCGAAATAAACAAGCCACGCGCACACCAAGCGGTATTGTTTGTTCGAGCGAGCAAAGAATAACGGAGCTCTGTTCAAAGGCTTCCTTTCGCAACGGTAGCAGAGAAGCGAATGATTAACAATAATATTAATAACAGTAATAATAACAATAGTAATAAAAATGATAATGAATAGTTTGCTTATCTGTTTCTCCTTTGGTGCGCGTTGGTTGTGCTTTCCATTGGTGTCGTCTCCGTGGTGTTCCCTATTATTTGTTGTCATGTGCATATGCTCGGGTGTGTTTCGAATTATGATAGGTGCGAAAACGAAAGGAAGAAAAGGAATTAAAGTGTTACTAACGGGTAAAAAAAGGCTTGGTTAATTTAAAATGTTTTATTAATGATGGCTTGGATTTGGTAGTGCACTCGTTTTTGCATTGTTCGGGTGTGATTATGATTCGGTGGTTTTGATTGTTGGGCTCTAATCATTGTCCGAGTCACTCGTCTCGTTGTATCCTTGAAAATTTCCTTCATCCGAGAACCCGATGAACTCTTGCTCATAGTCTCCTTCTATTGGTCCTTTTTCTATCACAAACTTCATTCTGCCCGCAAACGCTTTAAAGCGTTCCCTATCTTCCGCCAGTTCTCGGGGATACGTTTCAGGTAATTTGGTGCATTCCACGTCCTGTTCCTTGCACATCTGCCAGTTGTGGCATGGGCGTCTTTTTTTAGTGGGCCGGGTATGCTGTATTCTGCTGCTAGTTTCAGAATTTTTCCTTCTTCTGTTCGCATTATGTGAGCCCAGTATAGCAGCCTCGCGATTCGCGTTTTACTTGTAATCGTATGTCCTTGTAGTACTGTCTCTATATCTATTCCTTCATCTTCGGGAACGGTTCCATCGGTTGTGCATGTCTGGAGACTGAGTGTAGTCCTGTGACTATAACTTCTTCCATGTCTCTCAGTCGGTTTCTGTTGTGCTTTGTTAGGGCATCCTTAACAGTGCGCTACTATTTAAGTTGTTATGGCGACTGTGTACAGCGCGGCTATTTTACGCACTCACCCGTTTTCACACCGGTCGTTGCCTGTCGTTGCTATCGTCTCTGTTTGACGTTTCATTCAGCATAAACCTTTAGCAGCGCTGTTACCGGGCTGCCAAATTTGAGAGCGCGATGCTTCCCGGAGGCCCGGCTACTATTTCTCTAGCGCGTTTAGCAGCGACCGATACGGTATGAAGTGATGATAGAACGCTACCAAACGGGGTATAGAAGCGCACTGTTAAGGATGCCCTTAGGGTGGACACTTTGAGGGTGTAGAGAGCTATGGGGCAAGTCACCGCGTGGTATATTTTCAGGGAGATTTCCCACTTCAAGTTGAGGTCTCTCACAAGAGTGACTATCGAGTGATACGCACGTAGTGCTTTTTGGACTCTGTCTGACACTGTTTCTCTTCTGTTTAGCGTGCTTGTTAGAAATGATTTAGGACCTTAGTTTCGTTACAATTTTCAGCTCGACATTCCCGAATCTTTCCGTTTCTGGTGTTTCGCTGTTTTGTTCAGTTGGGTTCCGAATTAGCACCTCTGTTTGCTCACGTTGAGCTCCAGACCAAACTCACTTAGGCAAAGTCCGATGAGATTTATCAGCCTTGGGATTTGTGTCAGATCTGTGGCTAGCAGTAGTATGTAGTCCGCATACACTCGTAGGCACGGCAGCTTTAGTCTTCGCGATTGGCCAAGAAACTGTTCTGGCAATTGTTGTTTCAGCTTCCTTAGCGCTTGGTCAAGTAAATAGACAAATAGCTTGGGTGATAATGGGCATCCTTGTTCGATCCCTTTAATTTTGTTATGGTTTTCCGTCTTTTGTCCGTACCATTGGAGGGATGTTCTCTCTGTTAGACATGCTGCCACTAATCGGTTCGTTAGGTACGCTGGTACTCCCAATTTGGCCAGTGTTTCCGGTACCATCCGTTAGTTTACGGTATCAACTGCCTGTCTTAAGGTTAGGGACACTATATAGGTGGTTTTTCCCTTCCGCCATCTATCGTCCAGCAGTTGCCTGACTATATTTACTTGGTCCTTGGCACTTCTGTTGTGGTGGTATGCGAACTGATAGTTCTCGACGTCTCCGAGGTGAAATTCGAGCTGCTCTAGCAAGAATCTCGCGTATATCTTGAACATTGCTGGGCAAAGGGTGATGCGCCTATAGTCGTCTGTGTTTCTGAGCCGTGGGATTTTGGGGATGGGTACTTGAACCGTTTCAAGTAGCCGGGGTGTGAGCCTGATTCGATCAAGAGCTGGGAAACTTTCGATGTTGTTGAAAAACTGTTGCACTTTTTCCTCCTCGTGTTCTTCGTATGCCTGGCGCTTCCTTTTCTTAGCTTCTCTGTGCTTCTTTTTAAGCTCAGTGTTCTGGCGGTTTGCCAGTAGCTCTTTCTGAATTTTTTACGTCTCACGTCCTGCTCTTAGTCTTCTGGGCGTTTGTGGGGATTTGGTTATGTTCAGTGTTGTTGCCGCTGCGTCCAGTATATCGTTTACAGTTAAATCGGTGCGCTGGTTTATATGCGTTGAGGTGTTCTCCTCCGGCTGTAGCGGTTTGCTGTTTAGAGCGTTGTGGTAGCGCTCTCTTGCTTCTGGATCAGTCGTAAGTAGCGAAACTTGATAGCTAGGGTTTCCGGTCCCCTTGACGTTCGCACAAAATTGTGTTCTGGTTTTGTTTTGGGTATGTTTCGTGCCAGAAACGGTCTTGTGGCTGTGATGTAGAATAAGAGATACCTCAGTCATTGGGAGTACCCATTTCAAGCAGAACCCGCAACAACCTGGAGCGCCTGTTGCAGATTCATTGCAAACATCCTGACCGAAAAAGGGCACTCCTCCCCGGCTGAAGCGTTTTTTTACCGTACGGTTACCATAAGCATGCGATGATGATGCTACAAGTATACCATTATAGTGTTCATGAAGACAATAATAAACTAAACTTAATTAGATGTCTTTTAAGCTGGGAGTACAAAGTCAGCAGAACAAAAATTAATAGCATGAAAAATTTAGTGCTCATTCGATGCTCATTTAATGCCATATCGCCGAATATTATGCTCCATCATTTCTTTAAAAAATGCTCTTGTTTGCTGGCTTATAAAAATAGCTAGCAGACAATATACGAAAATAACATTTTTAACCACGAAACAGTTCTATAACGGGCAAAAACATTCAATGCTCTTGAAAAAACCTGATTTTCATGATAATGATAATGAAAACAATCAGAATCCTTTAATTACGATAAGATACCAATTAAATGCTTCCATATGCGAGCAGTTTCAATAACTTAGGTGCATTTTTCATTAAATATATTTTTTTCAAAAATATTGTTCTGCTAGCTTAAGAAAAAAGTTGGCAGAACAATGGCCAAAAACAGCATTTTTAAGCAATAAACTGTTGTAGAATGGCCATAATAATTTAATGCTCATTAAATGCTCTTGAAAAAACCAGATTTCCATGATAATTTTATTGATTTTGAATAAATTTTTCAAAAATATGATAATACATGAATAGCTTCAATTTTTTCAAACATTTTTCTCTGAAAACAATCAGAATCCTTTTGATACGATTAGATACCAATTAAATGCTCCCATATGCGAGCAGTTTAAATAACTTAGGTGCATTTTGAATTAAATAGGGTATCGAACGTCTTCGTCAGTGGTTTTCTTCGGCAGTTTTCCTGCAGCGATCATATGCAAAAGGGGGCCGAAGGAAACCACTGACTAAGACGTTCGCTACCCTATATTTCTTTCAAATATATTGTTCTGCTAGCTTAAGAAAAAAGTTAGCAGAACAATGGCCAAAAACAGCATTTTCAAGCAATAAACTGTTGTAGAATGGTCATAATTATTTAATGCTCACTAAATGCTCTTGAAAAAACCTGATTTTCATGATAATTTTATTGATTTTGTATAAATTTTTCAAAAATATGATCATACATGAATAGCTTCAATTTCTTCAAACATTTTCCTCTGAAAACAATCAGAAGCCTTTTGATACGATTAGATACCAATTAAATGCTTCCATATGCGAGCAGTTTAAATAACTTAGGTGCGTTTTGAAATAAATATATTTTTTTTTCAAATATATTGTTCTGCTAGCTTAGGAAAAAATTGACAGAACAATGGTCAGACCCGAAAAATCTCTAGAATCACGTCTTCCATTGTATGACAAAGTAAAGCCGTTGACGCCGGTCTGTTAATCAACAGGTCGTTAGAAAAGGGCAGTGATTGGGCCAACAGAGGCAGAACTAGACCATCGGAAAATAAGCGAAAATTAAAAAAATGTTCAAAACAGTATTTGCAAGCAATAAACTACTGTAGAATGGTCATAACAATTTAATGCTCTTGTATAATCTGCCTTCAAATCTCATTTAGTAATCGAACCTTTTGGGTTTACCGAAAATGATCAGAAATGTGCTCAAACAAATAAGCCTATTTTTATTACGTTTTTTGTAAACAGTTTTGATTAATTTTTACTTTTCAAACCAATTGAAAATGCGAATGAGCTACATAGCTAAAAAAAGAAAATACAAAACAGGTTTTATAATATAACACGTATGGTCGATCGATTATAATGTTTCTCGCATACTCTCCTAAGGATCATCGCACATGAACAGCATCTTAGTCCTTCACCAACTTTTCTTTCCTTGGTTCTTAGGTCGTCAAATTCAGTCCAATTACCCGCCTTACGCGGACATAATGCAGTATTGTGTCCAATGTTGAAACCGTGCTTGTTTAAGGTGATACATTTTTTAATCCCCGTTTTGTTTGAATATGGGGAGCATAAAAATAATTATTCGTGCAAGCTCGTAGTCAATTTTTTCAACAAACTCAACGGAAAATGATGCTGGAATATCCTTTAATTTTATCTTTTCGCAAAGGTCAGCATCAGCGATTTCAACAAACATGAATGTTCCTGTAAAATTTTTAAACATAAGATTAAACGAAAGCTATAAAATATGAATACTAGCAAAAGAAACAAGAAAACTGACAAAAACGAAACATGAGAAAGATTTGATCGCAAGGATGATTTTTGACAACAACAGGTGCTCTATATAATTCTACTATTAGCAAACACTATAATAGAAATGTTCAAGTACTGTATGAAAATGATCTTCAACAGATTTTCCTAAATTTGAAGTATACAGAGATTTATAATATAATAAGAGATATTTCCTACCTATAGATTTTAGATTTGTAGTTGTTGTCGTCATACATGTACTGCATTGCCGGTCTGGTAAAGCCAGGCATTCCTTGATGGATTCATCAAAGTTGATTACTATTCTATTTTTCAATATTGCGCTGCATTCTCCGGTGCAACGTGACTCTTCCGTGCAGCTCGGTTCTGCACGAAACACGGATATGGCTACCGAAACTCCAATTGCACAATCAATTATTGTGCATGCATTTTGTTTCGTTATACATTGTTTGTCATTTTTAAAATATTCATATAATATTGTGGTACGTTTGGTATACACATGTGGCCCTTTTATTCCATGATCTACGATATATAATGCTAAATCGATAAAAAAGTTATTGTAGCTTTTGATGACTTCATTTTTGAAATTAACATTCTCTGTAAATGTCAAAATTAGAACCTGCAGTATCGAATCGAATGCGCATGTGTTTTTGAGTGAAAAATTGTCTTTATCCTTGGTCAAAACACCGCATCCCAGTGAGCCATTCTTAAGAATAGGAAATTCGCCATTTGCTGGAAAATTTGAAGCGTTGAAAAGGTGTGTGTCATTATTTACACGCACATTTTTTTTACTCTAAAGTGAGTTAGATATCACCCACTTTTGAAAAAAGTGGAGGTACCCTAATTAGGGTACTTTTACGGTTACTCACTTCTGAGTAAGGGCATCATATGTCAAAAACTGAGTAGAATCTACTCTGTTCATGCAAACCAGAAATTAACGAAAATGAGTACAAGTTACCCAGTTTGCCTAAATACGGAAATTTAATGATTTCTGGTATTTGTAAATCTGACTCAATAAATAAAATAAATTCAGAACAATAAAAACACAGATTTATTTTTAATCGAAACATTAGAAAATTTACTAAATCATTCCCGTGTCTTCATTGAATGCGGCCTCCAACCGGTTGACAGCTCAGTGCGTCTTGAACTGTCCTACAGATCAGACGTTTTTTCGGTTGCTTGTGGACTGGTCCTTGACTGCCTATAGCTTCAAAGTTTGTGTTTTGTCAGTGTGTCTTTTAAAGACTACCTGAAAGTTATTTCCCATCAGTCTTTCTCAAGACTACCTACTTTTGAATTTAACATTTGTTTTAACTTTTTTCGTATCACCTGAAATGGCTGGACGGAAAAAGAAACCTCGCATCGCTGCGGGGAGGAAAAGAGAGGCATCTCTTTCTGACACATCGAGTGTCTGTAGTGACAATCCTTTTGATATTTTGCCTGAGCAAGAAGCTGGTGAAATGGAAGTTACCAATAATGAAACTATACAAAATATAAAATCTTTAAAAAAGGAGAAAGTTCCACCTATTGTGGTAACTATTTCTTCTGAATTTAATATATTCAAAAAGGAACTTTCAACGTTTGTTTCTGACGTTAAAGTTACCTATCAAATTGGCCGTAGAGGTGAATGCCGCTTATTAGCCGACTCAGTAAAGGGTCGTGATCGTCTTGTTCAGTATTTAACTGACAAGATGTACAAATTTTTTACATATGACACCAAGAACGCCAAGCCGTTCAAGGTTGTCTTGAAAGGTCTCACCAACGATCAAACCGTTGATGAGATCAAACTTACTTTAACAGAATTACTTGGCATAGCCCCTACCCAAGTAATTCTAATGAAACAAAAATCACGAGGCGAAAACAGTCAGAGAACTGGAATTTCCCTTGTTAATTATTTAATTCATTTTAACCGCAATGAGGTTAACAACTTAAAATTTTTTGAAAAAGCACATGCTTTGTATAATGTGCGTGTAAAGTGGGAAATTTATAGGAAGTATGGCGGAGGTGAAAAGCATATCACCCAATGCCGTACTTGCCAACGTTATGGCCATGGTTCCAAATTCTGTAACATGGACCAAAAATGTCTTAATTGTGGAGACTCTTCTCACAAAAAGGACACATGTCCTGTGAAAGAGAGTAAAAATTTTCGCTGTGCGAATTGTAACGGCAACCATATGTCAAATTTTTATCAATGCCCAGTCCGTTTAGCAATTGTTAAGGCAAGGCAAGGTAAACAAAATTCAATTTCTCAATTAAAACCAACTTCAAAACAAAATTCTCCAAGCGTACCAGTGACGCATAGTTTACCTACTCCTTTGCATACCCGTTTAACTTATGCACAGGTTACAGGTAGTTCGAACATTATACCGCCTAGTGTTGGTAGTTCGGAAATGACCGTTAATATGGGTAAGCAAAACACGCTAGAAAATAATTGTACACCTATTACTCCAGCTAATATTGCTGCCGAAAATATTTTTTCTAATGTCAACTGCCTGGGGCCTATTACGGCAGGTAAACTTTTTTTTTGCAACAGGCAATGTTCGATCTTATGAACGCCATGTTTCAGGCAAAATCAATGTTTGAAGCCATTCAAATAGGCACAAATTTTACTATTAAAATTGTTTCTAATTTAAAATTTAGCAATGATTTTAAATAAAACAATTAAAATATTAAATTGGAATGCTCGCTCATTGAAGGCCAATGAGAATGAGCTTTTTAATTTTTTAACAGTAAATAATGTGCATATTGCAATTATTACTGAAACATTTTTGAAACCTAACATAAAATTAAAATATGATCCCAATTACGTGGTTCATAGATATGATAGGATTCAGGGTTCCGGCGGTGGAGTTGCAATTGTTATTCATCGCCGAATCAAACATCGTGCTCTTCCCCATCTTGAGACGAAAGTTATTGAAACTTTGGGAATTGAAGTTCAAACTGAACTTGGGATTTTATTTATTGCCGCAGCATATTTACCA
Organism: Wyeomyia smithii; assembly: GCF_029784165.1. Classification (NCBI taxonomy): domain Eukaryota; kingdom Metazoa; phylum Arthropoda; class Insecta; order Diptera; family Culicidae; genus Wyeomyia; species Wyeomyia smithii. Next base: position 98,985,403 of record NC_073695.1, read on the forward strand.
TTTCAATGCACACGCGAGCTCAAAAATTATTTTAAAGGTGATTTACAGAAACTCACCAGAAATCGTTCGAAATTTTTCATAATCGGCGATTTTAACGCTAAACATCGTTCATGGAATAATTCTCAAAGTAATTCCAATGGCAAAATTTTATTCAATGATTGTTCTTCAGGATACTATTCTATTTTGTCTCCGAATAGTCCTACATGCTTTTCTTCTGTAAGAAACCCTTCAACAATTGATTTGGTGCTGACAGATCAAAGTCATGTATGTAGTGATTTGATCACACATGCTGACTTTGATTCTGACCATCTTCCAATAACTTTTCTTTATCACATGAATCAGTTTTAAACCCTATGAGCTCTGTTTTTAATTATAACAAAGCTAATTGGGAAAGATACAAAAATTATATTGAGAGAAATTTCAATAATGAGCTTGATTTGCAAAACGAAGTGAATATTGATTCCGCTTTGGAAGCATTAAAATGTGCAATTGTTGATGCCAGGAATTATTCTGTTCCAAAGGGTCAAGTGAAATTTGATTCACCAATAATTGACGAAAATCTTCAACTTCTAATTCGTTTGAAAAATGTCCGCAGACGTCAATATCAACGTTCTCGTGACCCTGTTTTTAAAACTATTTATAAAGATTTACAGAAAGAGATTAAACATAGATTTACTCTTCTGAGAAATCAAAATTTTGAGACTAAAGTTGAAAAATTGAAACCATATTCAAAACCATTTTGGAAGCTGTCGAAGATTCTTAAGAAACCTTCAAAGCCTATTCCAGTTTTAAAAGATGGTGAACATTTTCTTGTATCCAATGAACAAAAGGCTCAAAGACTTGCTCAGCAGTTTGAGAGTGTTCATAACTCAAATTTGAATTTTGTGAGTCCAATTGAAAATGAAGTCACACGTCAATTTGATTTAATTTCTTCCCAGAATTTTTTACCTGCAGAAATAATTGAAACTAACTTGAATGAGATTAAATCAATTATTAAAAATTTCAAAAATATGAAAGCACCTGGTGACGATGGAATCTTTAATATACTAATCAAACATCTCCCTGAGAGCACAATGGATTTTTTAGTGAAAATTTTCAATTGCTGCTTCAAAATTGCATATTTTCCCAAATTATGGAAAAATGCAAAAATTACTCCCATTTTAAAACCGGATAAGAACCCAGCTGAAGTTTCAAGTTATCGACCAATCAGTTTGCTTTTTTCAATAAGTAAACTGTTTGAGAGAGTTATTCTTAACAGAATGATGTCACACATCAACGAAAATTCAATTTTTGCAAATGAACAGGTTGGATTTCGCCATGGGCATTCCACAACTCATCAATTGCTCAGAGTTACTAATATGATACGAGCTAACAAATCTGAAGGTTATTCCACTGGAGCTGCTCTTTTAGACATAGAAAAAGCATTCGACAGTGTTTGGCATAAAGGTTTGATTGCGAAATTGCAAACTTTTATTTTCCAATTTTCCTAATCAAAATTTTAAAAAATTATCTTACTGATCGAACTCTGCAGGTTGTCTATCAGAATTCAAAATCTGATAGATTTCCTGTCAGAGCAGGTGTGCCTCAAGGTTCAGTCTTGGGTCTAGTCCTGTACAACATATTCACTTCAGATCTTCCTGATTTGCCTCCAGGATGCACAAAGTCATTGTTCTGCGATGACACAAGCATTTCCGTAAAAGGAAAAAGTCTTCGTGTCATATGCAGTCGATTGCAGAAAAGTTTAGATATTTTTTCTTCCTACTTGCAAAAGTGGAAAATCTCTCCCAATGCTTCTAAAACTCAAATGATAATTTTTCCGCATGAGCCTAGGGCTTCTTTCCTCAAGCCAAACAATAATCACGTTGTCAAGATGAATGGGGTTATTTTAAGTTGGTCCGACAAGGTTAAGTACTTGGGACTAATTTATGATAAAAAACTTATTTTCAAAGAGCACATTGAGAGTATACAAGCCAAGTGCATCAAATATACGAGATGTTTATATCCTCTCATTAACAGGAATTCTAAACTTTGTTTAAAGAACAAACTTTTGATTTACAAACAAATTTTTAGACCAGCAATGCTTTATGCTGTACCGATCTGGTCAAGTTGCTGTTCAACAAGGAAGAAAACGCTCCAAAGGATTCAGAATAAAATTCTGAAAATGATTTTGAAGCGTCCTCCTTGGTTTGGTACACTCGAATTACATAGACTTACTGGTGTTGAACCATTAGAAGCTATGTCAAATAAAATTATTAACAATTTTCGACAAAAATCGTTGCAATCCTCAATTGCTACGATAAGTTCTCTTTATAGCCAATAAGTTAGCAATTAAGTTAGTTGTAAGTTTACTTCCCCTTTTCTGACAAGTAGGTTTAAATCCCTACGAATGATAAGTCCTAATTGCGAAAGCAAACAAATCCTAACAATTAAAATTACAAATTTCTAACAGTGTTGAGAAGTCACCATTTGTGATTGGACACACATACTCATTATTTACTAATATTTATCATAAATACTTAAGCTACTAACAAATCCCCCCTTAAAAAAAAAAAAAAAAAACCGGTTGACAGCTGCCCGTGAACTGTGACTTACATTTTTGTGCCAGATAATCCGTCATCATTCGTCAACTAATACTGCGAAGGATTTAAATTGCATCGATTGTTGAGCACTGTACATCAATACAAATGTTTCCGTTTGTTATCACGAATGAAAGTCCGGCTTTAAACGGCATCGTAGAACACACAACATGCGGTTGTTCATTTTGAAGAGATCTTTTAGGTGTTTTCAAATCCTCTGCAATACTGATGTTGGGCTGAAATTATTATGGAATATTATACGTTGTTTGTAATGTAATTGATTAAGAAATTATTGATTTGATGAAAGATCAGATACTTACTGCTAGCCAACGATAAAAAAGCGACACCAATTGTTCTTCGGAAACCGATAACATTGCTGTTGAAAACTTTTGACATATACATATACTCAGGGTGAGTAAACATCATGGATAATAACTCAGAACTGAGTAAACATGGTAATTATGAAAATTTGAGTAAATGTTACTCAATTGTCCAGTACTCGATTACTCACTTTTTGACATTTTGCATAAGAATACCAAACTGAGTAGATCCTAATCAGAATAGAGTTAAAATAAAGCAGCGTGTAGATATTTACTGGATCTTTTCGCCTTTTTGGAACCTAATCCTAGCCCCCTCCAGTTTTCTACGTATCTTGAAGCCACGACTTCGGGTGTTCCTTCCATCTCATGGCATTCAATACACATTCTTTCTACCCCGTATCCTTCGTTATCTGTCACAGGAAATAGTTGAATGTATGTAGGGGAGAACCGTACAAGACGCACCAGTTGGGTAAGATGGCCCATGCTATTAATTCCCCAAAATACTTACACATGTGGCTTTTTATGACGAAATTCTTCGCTTTTCTCATAAAAACCCAGCTTCCCTACAGTTCTCATATAAAAAAGTGTGCCATAATGACTAAAATACTCAAAAAACTGTGCAATTGGCTGTGGCTCTATCCAACATGTAATTACCCATGAATTTCATATAAGCTTTCATGATTAACTGACTTGTAAATAATACAAAAAACTATGGTTCTCCTAACCTTTACACTTTTAGAGTTTATAATACTATGAGTATTTCAAATTATTTCACTAACTTTCGTCAACTTTTACCTAAAAACAATCAAGATTAAAATTGGGGCAGAATGCACTATAAAGAGCTTGCAGGAGATTGCTTGACAACTTAGAGCATGTTCCATTATTTTTGATTTTACTTTCGAGACTTCAAGCGCTTCTCACTTCGCGTGTTGATTTCTGCTAGTGGCATATTAGCCTACTGCTTTGGAGCATACTAACCTTTGTTGTGGTGCGTTTTGGTCACGGGCTTGTTTGGCGGCAATGGTAATTTTTACCAAAAAAGACATTGAAATCGAGTATTTTATAATAAACTTCGTCATAAACATACAATAAATAGATCTTACAATCATCCTACATGTTCAATGTCGCTTTGAAATGATTTGAAGCGCTGTAAATCGCGCAAATGTTTAACTGGTGCGTTTTGTACAACTCTTCTACACCTACACCCCTACAGCTCTTTTAGACCCTACACACCTGCCCCGGTTGGTTCGTTACCATCGGCACATGCGACACACGTTTTGTCAGCTGAAAACAAAAAAAAAACTTTTGCATTAATTTATTCCGAAATTTAGACTTAAACCTACCGTATTTGTTAACTGTACCCTTTTTTGAAGGCTCCAAATCTGTATTTTCTTCGTTTCTACATAGTAAACTTTTTTCATTGAGGTTCTCGAAATGCTCAAAATCTGTGATATCTTCTACACGGTCATTTTCTCTTGCATTAATCAACGACATTTTTCCGTCTAAAATGCTTATGGGGCTTATTACGGGAGTCACTTCACGGTGAGATGACAACCGTAATAGGCATGGTGAAAGTGATTTTTTTTTTACTCTAAAGTGAGTTAGATATCACCCACTTTTGAAAAAAGTGGAGGTACCCTAATTAGGGTACTTTTACGGTTACTCACTTCTGAGTAAGGGCATCATATGTCAAAAACTGAGTAGAATCTACTCTGTTCATGCAAACCAGAAATTAACGAAAATGAGTACAAGTTACCCAGTTTGCCTAAATACGGAAATTTAATGATTTCTGGTATTTGTAAATCTGACTCAATAAATAAAATAAATTCAGAACAATAAAAAACACAGATTTATTTTTAATCGAAACATTAGAAAATTTACTAAATCATTCCCGTGTCTTCATTGAATGCGGCCTCCAACCGGTTGACAGCTCAGTGCGTCTTGAACTGTCCTACAGATCAGACGTTTTTTCGGTTGCTTGTGGACTGGTCCTTGACTGCCTATAGCTTCAAAGTTTGTGTTTTGTCAGTGTGTCTTTTAAAGACTACCTGAAAGTTATTTCCCATCAGTCTTTCTCAAGACTACCTACTTTTGAATTTAACATTTGTTTTAACTTTTTTCGTATCACCTGAAATGGCTGGACGGAAAAAGAAACCTCGCATCGCTGCGGGGAGGAAAAGAGAGGCATCTCTTTCTGACACATCGAGTGTCTGTAGTGACAATCCTTTTGATATTTTGCCTGAGCAAGAAGCTGGTGAAATGGAAGTTACCAATAATGAAACTATACAAAATATAAAATCTTTAAAAAAGGAGAAAGTTCCACCTATTGTGGTAACTATTTCTTCTGAATTTAATATATTCAAAAAGGAACTTTCAACGTTTGTTTCTGACGTTAAAGTTACCTATCAAATTGGCCGTAGAGGTGAATGCCGCTTATTAGCCGACTCAGTAAAGGGTCGTGATCGTCTTGTTCAGTATTTAACTGACAAGATGTACAAATTTTTTACATATGACACCAAGAACGCCAAGCCGTTCAAGGTTGTCTTGAAAGGTCTCACCAACGATCAAACCGTTGATGAGATCAAACTTACTTTAACAGAATTACTTGGCATAGCCCCTACCCAAGTAATTCTAATGAAACAAAAATCACGAGGCGAAAACAGTCAGAGAACTGGAATTTCCCTTGTTAATTATTTAATTCATTTTAACCGCAATGAGGTTAACAACTTAAAATTTTTTGAAAAAGCACATGCTTTGTATAATGTGCGTGTAAAGTGGGAAATTTATAGGAAGTATGGCGGAGGTGAAAAGCATATCACCCAATGCCGTACTTGCCAACGTTATGGCCATGGTTCCAAATTCTGTAACATGGACCAAAAATGTCTTAATTGTGGAGACTCTTCTCACAAAAAGGACACATGTCCTGTGAAAGAGAGTAAAAATTTTCGCTGTGCGAATTGTAACGGCAACCATATGTCAAATTTTTATCAATGCCCAGTCCGTTTAGCAATTGTTAAGGCAAGGCAAGGTAAACAAAATTCAATTTCTCAATTAAAACCAACTTCAAAACAAAATTCTCCAAGCGTACCAGTGACGCATAGTTTACCTACTCCTTTGCATACCCGTTTAACTTATGCACAGGTTACAGGTAGTTCGAACATTATACCGCCTAGTGTTGGTAGTTCGGAAATGACCGTTAATATGGGTAAGCAAAACACGCTAGAAAATAATTGTACACCTATTACTCCAGCTAATATTGCTGCCGAAAATATTTTTTCTAATGTCAACTGCCTGGGGCCTATTACGGCAGGTAAACTTTTTTTTTGCAACAGGCAATGTTCGATCTTATGAACGCCATGTTTCAGGCAAAATCAATGTTTGAAGCCATTCAAATAGGCACAAATTTTACTATTAAAATTGTTTCTAATTTAAAATTTAGCAATGATTTTAAATAAAACAATTAAAATATTAAATTGGAATGCTCGCTCATTGAAGGCCAATGAGAATGAGCTTTTTAATTTTTTAACAGTAAATAATGTGCATATTGCAATTATTACTGAAACATTTTTGAAACCTAACATTAAATTAAAATATGATCCCAATTACGTGGTTCATAGATATGATAGGATTCAGGGTTCCGGCGGTGGAGTTGCAATTGTTATTCATCGCCGAATCAAACATCGTGCTCTTCCCCATCTTGAGACGAAAGTTATTGAAACTTTGGGAATTGAAGTTCAAACTGAACTTGGGATTTTATTTATTGCCGCAGCATATTTACCATTTCAATGCACACGCGAGCTCAAAAATTATTTTAAAGGTGATTTACAGAAACTCACCAGAAATCGTTCGAAATTTTTCATAATCGGCGATTTTAACGCTAAACATCGTTCATGGAATAATTCTCAAAGTAATTCCAATGGCAAAATTTTATTCAATGATTGTTCTTCAGGATACTATTCTATTTTGTCTCCGAATAGTCCTACATGCTTTTCTTCTGTAAGAAACCCTTCAACAATTGATTTGGTGCTGACAGATCAAAGTCATGTATGTAGTGATTTGATCACACATGCTGACTTTGATTCTGACCATCTTCCAATAACTTTTCTTTATCACATGAATCAGTTTTAAACCCTATGAGCTCTGTTTTTAATTATAACAAAGCTAATTGGGAAAGATACAAAAATTATATTGAGAGAAATTTCAATAATGAGCTTGATTTGCAAAACGAAGTGAATATTGATTCCGCTTTGGAAGCATTAAAATGTGCAATTGTTGATGCCAGGAATTATTCTGTTCCAAAGGCTCAAGTGAAATTTGATTCACCAATAATTGACGAAAATCTTCAACTTCTAATTCGTTTGAAAAATGTCCGCAGACGTCAATATCAACGTTCTCGTGACCCTGTTTTTAAAACTATTTATAAAGATTTACAGAAAGAGATTAAACATAGATTTACTCTTCTGAGAAATCAAAATTTTGAGACTAAAGTTGAAAAATTGAAACCATATTCAAAACCATTTTGGAAGCTGTCGAAGATTCTTAAGAAACCTTCAAAGCCTATTCCAGTTTTAAAAGATGGTGAACATTTTCTTGTATCCAATGAACAAAAGGCTCAAAGACTTGCTCAGCAGTTTGAGAGTGTTCATAACTCAAATTTGAATTTTGTGAGTCCAATTGAAAATGAAGTCACACGTCAATTTGATTTAATTTCTTCCCAGAATTTTTTACCTGCAGAAATAATTGAAACTAACTTGAATGAGATTAAATCAATTATTAAAAATTTCAAAAATATGAAAGCACCTGGTGACGATGGAATCTTTAATATACTAATCAAACATCTCCCTGAGAGCACAATGGATTTTTTAGTGAAAATTTTCAATTGCTGCTTCAAAATTGCATATTTTCCCAAATTATGGAAAAATGCAAAAATTACTCCCATTTTAAAACCGGATAAGAACCCAGCTGAAGTTTCAAGTTATCGACCAATCAGTTTGCTTTTTTCAATAAGTAAACTGTTTGAGAGAGTTATTCTTAACAGAATGATGTCACACATCAACGAAAATTCAATTTTTGCAAATGAACAGGTTGGATTTCGCCATGGGCATTCCACAACTCATCAATTGCTCAGAGTTACTAATATGATACGAGCTAACAAATCTGAAGGTTATTCCACTGGAGCTGCTCTTTTAGACATAGAAAAAGCATTCGACAGTGTTTGGCATAAAGGTTTGATTGCGAAATTGCAAACTTTTATTTTCCAATTTTCCTAATCAAAATTTTAAAAAATTATCTTACTGATCGAACTCTGCAGGTTGTCTATCAGAATTCAAAATCTGATAGATTTCCTGTCAGAGCAGGTGTGCCTCAAGGTTCAGTCTTGGGTCCAGTCCTGTACAACATATTCACTTCAGATCTTCCTGATTTGCCTCCAGGATGCACAAAGTCATTGTTCTGCGATGACACAAGCATTTCCGTAAAAGGAAAAAGTCTTCGTGTCATATGCAGTCGATTGCAGAAAAGTTTAGATATTTTTTCTTCCTACTTGCAAAAGTGGAAAATCTCTCCCAATGCTTCTAAAACTCAAATGATAATTTTTCCGCATGAGCCTAGGGCTTCTTTCCTCAAGCCAAACAATAATCACGTTGTCAAGATGAATGGGGTTATTTTAAGTTGGTCCGACAAGGTTAAGTACTTGGGACTAATTTATGATAAAAAACTTATTTTCAAAGAGCACATTGAGAGTATACAAGCCAAGTGCATCAAATATACGAGATGTTTATATCCTCTCATTAACAGGAATTCTAAACTTTGTTTAAAGAACAAACTTTTGATTTACAAACAAATTTTTAGACCAGCAATGCTTTATGCTGTACCGATCTGGTCAAGTTGCTGTTCAACAAGGAAGAAAACGCTCCAAAGGATTCAGAATAAAATTCTGAAAATGATTTTGAAGCGTCCTCCTTGGTTTGGTACACTCGAATTACATAGACTTACTGGTGTTGAACCATTAGAAGCTATGTCAAATAAAATTATTAACAATTTTCGACAAAAATCGTTGCAATCCTCAATTGCTACGATAAGCTCTCTTTATAGCCAATAAGTTAGCAATTAAGTTAGTTGTAAGTTTACTTCCCCTTTTCTGACAAGTAGGTTTAAATCCCTACGAATGATAAGTCCTAATTGCGAAAGCAAACAAATCCTAACAATTAAAATTACAAATTTCTAACAGTGTTGAGAAGTCACCATTTGTGATTGGACACACATACTCATTATTTACTAATATTTATCATAAATACTTAAGCTACTAACAAATCCCCCCTTAAAAAAAAAAAAAACCGGTTGACAGCTGCCCGTGAACTGTGACTTACATTTTTGTGCCAGATAATCCGTCATCATTCGTCAACTAATACTGCGAAGGATTTAAATTGCATCGATTGTTGAGCACTGTACATCAATACAAATGTTTCCGTTTGTTATCACGAATGAAAGTCCGGCTTTAAACGGCATCGTAGAACACACAACATGCGGTTGTTCATTTTGAAGAGATCTTTTAGGTGTTTTCAAATCCTCTGCAATACTGATGTTGGGCTGAAATTATTATGGAATATTATACGTTGTTTGTAATGTAATTGATTAAGAAATTATTGATTTGATGAAAGATCAGATACTTACTGCTAGCCAACGATAAAAAAGCGACACCAATTGTTCTTCGGAAACCGATAACATTGCTGTTGAAAACTTTTGACATATACATATACTCAGGGTGAGTAAACATCATGGATAATAACTCAGAACTGAGTAAACATGGTAATTATGAAAATTTGGGTTAATGTTACTCAATTGTTCAGTACTCGATTACTCACTTTTTGACATTTTGCATAAGAATACCAAACTGAGTAGATCCTAATCAGAATAGAGTTAAAATAAAGCAGCGTGTAGATATTTACTGGATCTTTTCGCCTTTTTGGAACCTAATCCTAGCCCCCTCCAGTTTTCTACGTATCTTGAAGCCACGACTTCGGGTGTTCCTTCCATCTCATGGCATTCAATACACATTCTTTCTACCCCGTATCCTTCGTTATCTGTCACAGGAAATAGTTGAATGTATGTAGGGGAGAACCGTACAAGACGCACCAGTTGGGTAAGATGGCCCATGCTATTAATTCCCCAAAATACTTACACATGTGGCTTTTTATGACGAAATTCTTCGCTTTTCTCATAAAAACCCAGCTTCCCTACAGTTCTCATATAAAAAAGTGTGCCATAATGACTAAAATACTCAAAAAACTGTGCAATTGGCTGTGGCTCTATCCAACATGTAATTACCCATGAATTTCATATAAGCTTTCATGATTAACTGACTTGTAAATAATACAAAAAACTATGGTTCTCCTAACCTTTACACTTTTAGAGTTTATAATACTATGAGTATTTCAAATTATTTCACTAACTTTCGTCAACTTTTACCTAAAAACAATCAAGATTAAAATTGGGGCAGAATGCACTATAAAGAGCTTGCAGGAGATTGCTTGACAACTTAGAGCATGTTCCATTATTTTTGATTTTACTTTCGAGACTTCAAGCGCTTCTCACTTCGCGTGTTGATTTCTGCTAGTGGCATATTAGCCTACTGCTTTGGAGCATACTAACCTTTGTTGTGGTGCGTTTTGGTCACGGGCTTGTTTGGCGGCAATGGTAATTTTTACCAAAAAAGACATTGAAATCGAGTATTTTATAATAAACTTCGTCATAAACATACAATAAATAGATCTTACAATCATCCTACATGTTCAATGTCGCTTTGAAATGATTTGAAGCGCTGTAAATCGCGCAAATGTTTAACTGGTGCGTTTTGTACAACTCTTCTACACCTACACCCCTACAGCTCTTTTAGACCCTACACACCTGCCCCGGTTGGTTCGTTACCATCGGCACATGCGACACACGTTTTGTCAGCTGAAAACAAAAAAAAAAACTTTTGCATTAATTTATTCCGAAATTTAGACTTAAACCTACCGTATTTGTTAACTGTACCCTTTTTTGAAGGCTCCAAATCTGTATTTTCTTCGTTTCTACATAGTAAACTTTTTTCATTGAGGTTCTCGAAATGCTCAAAATCTGTGATATCTTCTACACGGTCATTTTCTCTTGCATTAATCAACGACATTTTTCCGTCTAAAATGCTTATGGGGCTTATTACGGGAGTCACTTCACGGTGAGATGACAACCGTAATAGGCATGGTGAAAGTGATTCCCATTTGATTTTCACGCGTCTTTTTTCTCCATGAGATTTTTTCACTTCGTTCTCACCGTGAGGTGACATCCGTAATAAGCCCCTATATGTTTTTGAATGAATTCGTCGGCTGGCATTCGTCCGAGCTCACTTTCAACAGGTGCGCTTGAAGCAGGAACGCGTCCATGTCCGACTGCATCGCGATTAGCGAACCTATACATTAGAGAAATGACAAGACACTCACCGTTAAGGCAACTGTCAACATCAAAACAGGCGAGCTGTATAAATTTGCATTGCCGTTATCCGTTTTGATGTTGACAGTTGCCTTAACGGTGAGTGTCTTGTCATTTCTCTAATGTATAGGTTCGCTAATCGCGATATATGCACGACCACATTGGAAGATGCATGAGATCCTTCAACAAGTGTTTAGCGAAAACCGGACAAAAGAAGGCGTTTGGAAGCTCACCCTCTTTGATTTTCTCGATCACCGTACTCTGAATCCGATTGATCCAGTTACTCCAATATCCTGTTTTGGTCGTATAGTCATCAACTCCCTCCAGCTCTTCATTACTGAGTTCTTGCACGTCGAGCTGGGTAAGGATTTCAGTTATTTCCGATTGTCCGGTGATTAATGTAATCAGTTCGCATTTGGCTGCATTGCATTTCCGTACTGACCCTCGGTTTCACTCTGTGACACTATAAGAACTTTTTCTATTAATGTTTCTGCTCTGTTTAAATCCGGTGCTAGAACAATTTTACTGATGACTCCCATGTAATTTTTTTTTACCAATCGGATTGTATCTTTTGGAACCTTTACGTAGGTTTTTTGAAAATGAGCAACGTCAATTCTCACATAACATGGCGGTAGAAAAAGCGTCGCAGTATTTCTCAATCGTAGAAAAACCGCAAAACGCTCTTACTACTGCAGTTAAAAGTGCTCTGGACGAATCGCACACTGTTTCTTTGGCAGCGGCACACCACATCGTATCCATTGCGTTAACCAGTGTCGTATCGTCCCCGTGTCTTGTGCTTCTGATAGCATTTGGGCGACAGGGAACTGGCCGGCATCGTAGTTAATAACAATTAAATAGAGCATGATGTGGGAACCAAAGAGCCGGTCAGATTTTGCCACCTTTTTAACGAATTGCCCTGAGGTGTCAATATATATGCTCGGTACTTCCCTCTTGGCATAGGTTTTATAATTTAATGTTTGGTGATTCGTCCAGTAGAGTACGAAGAAAGGATCGTATCCAATATTCCGGATTGCTAATTTTTCATCCGTATTGCCTGTTCGTTTCAATTCAGCAATGGCTACAATTGGATCGGGATCTAATTGCAAGGAATGTTTGGCCACATTAATTACAGACATTTTTAGAAGGGTGGGTGGTTTGGGATCTCCATAAGTCATCAATTTTGTCGCTTCTTCTGTCCGGTAACACTCTGCCGATTTCTGTGCCAAAGATTGTGCTAATTCTACTCGGAACGGCTGGCGTAATGGTCGCTTCCCACATGTCCTTTTTTTCAACGTTATCGTGCACTTTTCACTCACACAGTTATTTTATCATGTTCTTTTATCGATTTCATTTTTGCGGTGGTGCTATACCAAAACTGCACTTTTCCTTCATCTCTTAAAAAAGGGAGCAGCTGAATTAAGCTCTGGCGAGTGCAATTTCCACTGTCGGAACCGCTGCAACGGCAACCTTCAACAGCAGCAGCAGTACCTAACAATTTAACTACTGAAACTGAATTGAAACATAAGAGGCAATCAGTGTTTTCGCAATGGAAATATTTCCACTGGTCGCTTTTGTAAGCGATTCCAACCGAAACAACGGTGGCGGAATCATCGCTCATTGGCACTTTCGGAAATAGTGGAAATAGTTATAGTGTTCTGCTGCAATAAATCAGCCAGCTTCGGTGATTACGAAGACTTAAATAAATGTATTAACGAATAGTTTATTTCATTAAACGAATAGTTTATTTCATTAAGTTTTTTCCTCTGGCTTTTCGAGTAATGGTTCACATACACACTTAAATTTTTTTGCCGGCTCTCGGTAATTTTTGCCGAGAACGGCACCACTGAGTGCTCGGGTAGAAAAAAAAATGACAGCTGTCACATTTTTTCGAAAATCTCGGTTCAACCTAACTGAAGTTTCGGCACAAAATATTAACGAGCCGAAATATCAGTTAGGTGACCGAGATTCACGAAAAAATGTAACAGCTGTCATTATTTTTTTAACCAAGTACTCAGTGGTGCCGTTCTCGGCAATAAATTACCGAGACCCGGCAAAAAATTTTAAGTGTGTAGTTTTTCTCTATAATATCAAACTTTCGATCCATTCTCGGCTACGGCAAAATAGCTTAAGCCTGTAGTACACTCTTTGTCTAATGGGCAAATATTTGACCTTCTGACATAATGGTCAAATTTATTTGACAGCATGGTTTTTGTTTGCCCGTGTTTGCCCCATGTTAAAATTGGAGAGTGGCAAACAATTATATTTGACCAAATTTTTATCTGTCAAAAAGTGCCAAATATTTGACGCTTGGTCAAAGAGTGTAATACAGGCTTTAGCATATCGTAGCGGCCAAGATAACTGGCAAACGAATGTTAGTGATGATTTTGAGCTTTCATACTTTTTCGTGTCCAGTACCGATATACTTCCTCTGCATGTACTCTAATTAGATATTGTATCGGTCATCCATAATCACTCGATAGTGGCTAAAAAAGCTTGAATTTCAGGATCAGGCTCGTTCCAGACGTTCAAAGCAAGAACTGTGAATGCTTATGCAACCGGAGAAAGCTGAGCAGTGGTGGGCACCATTCCGCTAATTCGGTAATTCGCTAATTAGCGACGCTAAAATTCAGTTAGCGATTCAGCGATTTCGCTAATTTTTGAGCTGGGTAGCGAAACTGTTAGCGTCGCTTAAATTTTGGCCTTCGAAACCCTAATCGCTAATTGCGCGACAGTAGAATTATTTAGAAAAACTGTGAATTGCTGATGGCGTACGTAAATTGCTTCGAAAGATGAACATACTTTACTGCGAAAGTTACTTTTGTCAGTTTTTTACCCTAGAATGAAGTTCCAGTTATCGTACAAGCCACAGGAGCATTTTGAAGAACAAGCACAAGGTCTATAGATATAGATTGAATTTTCGGCACACCAAGAATTTTGGTAAATTGTAATGCGCTTGAAACTATGACAACTTTGGTTCCACTTTTTCGATTCAAATAATAATTGAATTTTTATGAAAACATTCCTAAGAGTATCTATTTTCAATGCAAGCTAAATAACTTTTGTCATTCTTGTTTTTAGAAAATCAAATATGGATACCGTTTCGTGAACCTCTTACTGTAAATAGCTTTAAAAAGTAGATGTTTTCGTTTGTTTAACCAAAACAGATCAAAGTGGTCCAAATCTTACAAAACACGAGCAATAAATATAGCGATATGACTATTTACATATTAAAAAGTAAGCGATTAGCGAAAGTTTCGCTAATGTGGGTTTAGCGTTTAGCGTTTAGCGATTATCGAGCTAAATTTTCCGATTAGCGACTTAGCGATTAGCGTCGCTAAATTTTCGGTTAGCGGTGCCCACCACTGAAGCTGAGGCAGAAGCATTTAACGGTGAACATAATTCTAGAAGTTCGTTTTTTCACTGAATGGTTTTATACTGCCCTTACGTTTGTTCAATTTGGCTATTATAGACGTAAAGAGGTACATTAGTGAGTAAAATGTTACTTAACGAAAAGGCACAATGTCCCAGTGAAAAAATTTTACATTCGTTGATGCATATTTGTAAACCGTGGAACATTTCAAAGGCATGCGAGATACTTTTGATAAATGTGAGACATTTCGCGGGACGATTTTCTAAGTAGGACATTTTGTTGAGCAGCGGGACTGTCTCGCAAAATGCGGGACGTCTGGTCGTTTAACTTAACAACACATGCACAACACATTTTGATGATTTAAAGGAATTGGGACAGAAGGATCTGCATAAAAGGGCAACGAAAAAACTTTTTAGTGGCAGTTCTGACCCGGGAACAACGAGTGAGTTCACCCGTACTCGTACACCCGTAGACAAAAACTGATTTTAAGGAGGGTTGTTCCACAAAAACTTAATTTTGCCGTGTTTACCGTGCAGGTAGGACATCGCAATATTCAGCAATTGTTTTTATTTTAAAATTTTCCACAACTTTGCTGAAGCAAGCAATCCGGTTATCTAACTGTTAGGTGGATTGATCGAAAAACAAAAAACGCCAAAAGTAAGTCCTTGTTCTATGAAACAATTTTGCTGAAGACATTGAGTACATAAAATCAATTTTTCATAGTCAAATCTAGAACGATGACGATTTTTCGAATTTAGACCACTGTGCACTGGGGGATTTTCAAATAAATCTTTCCACTAATTGTAAATGTCGAGTCGTTGGCATCCTCATACCGAGTAACAGTGAATGACAATGTACTCATGTCCTGGGCTCAAATTAATTTGTGCCCACTGTCAGCAGTAAGTTAAAGATGGCTTTATGGACCGATAGGTCTTAGCCATAAACAAAAAGAGAAAAAAAGATAAAGATGTATGAAAAGAAGCGGTGATATGCTATCTCGTTTACACATGTGTTGAGATGTTAGCCCTTGAAACATGGCGTAATGCCAAAGGGGTGGTATATGTCTTGAAATATATACTTGGAATGTGTAAACACTATTTTGGAAGTTGTTTCCTAAAATTGTGGTTGAGAAACGTGCTTTACATTAAGTAATTCGTCATTTTTATATCACTTTTTTGTACTTTACGACCTTTAACAAGGCATTACTCGAAAATGTACCGTACGATGATTTTGAAATTTTGACCACAGATTCTGGACGTCTTAGCGATGTACTCAGATTCTTTGGTGCATTTTTTTATGATAACGGTCTGTGGGAGCACCGTGCAGGGGTTTTATGAACGACTATTTCTCCTCCTTGCACTTGTACTGTTTGTGTTTCCATTGTGATATTGAATTTTATCATCTAATTCCTGTTCGTACACTTATTATATTTACACTGCTTGTTTATCTGTTGAAAATTCTTGGTATGTGGTAGAATTAAAACAGTGGTTTGAATTGGGAAGAACTTGCGTCTTTATAGGACGAGAGTTTATTAACGAATGATTGAAATTTTCACTTGTTGATAGAATCTAACAAACTTGTTACTAGGATTACCTACTATGATTACAACTTCCAACTTCAACACCCCCTCTTAATCAGCCAATCTCATCAACGATCTCATTTCAAGGAATCGTCCAACTTCGAGTGCCTTCGTGAATGTTAGGGACAGAGATGCCAGACTTTTTTTTGTCGAGTCTGTATAATCCATAAAAATGTCTGTATAAGTCTGTATACCGCTGCGAAAAAAAGTTACCGATACATTGATATCTAATTATTTGTCGACCTGTCAGATTGTTTTGTTTTATTGCTTGTTTTGATTGTTCTTTTTCGAGTCTATCATAGTTGGTCGATTAATCGATAACTAATTAATCTTTTAAATCTAAGTAACACATAGAAGTAAGAGTCTTTCCCGTGATAAAAATCGTCGTTCGTCGTAATGTAGCTAAACTGATACACGATGGGATTTTGTGTATACTGGTAAAACCATTATGTAGAATATCAGATATCTGTGTAATATCTGTATTATACCAAATGTCTGTATAAAATCTGTAGGCTTATGCGTGTCTGTATCGCAACACAGAAAGTCTGTATAATACAGATTTGTCTGTATATCTGGCATCTCTGGTTAGGGAACCTGTATATTAGAGAAATGACAAAACACTCACCGTTAAGGCAACTGTCAACATCAAAACGGATAACGGCAATACAACATTATACAGTTCGCCCGTTTTGATGTTGACAGTTGGCTTAACGGTGAGTGTCTCGGCGTCTCTCTGGTGTATATAGCGAACCTATACATTAGAGAAATGACAAAACACTCATTGTTAAGGCAACTGTCAACATCAAAACGGATAACTGCAATACAAAATTTTACAGATCGCCCGTTTTGATGTTTACAGTTGCCTTAACGATGAGTGTCTTGTCATTTCTCTAATGTATAGGTTCGCTAGGTGTATAGGCTGACTAGTGAATGTATCTGCTAATTGTCTGTGAGTTCCTGTTGCTTTCACTTGGAATGTTCCAGCCATCACATGGTCCCGTAAAAAGTGGTGCTTTATATCAATGTGTTTGGCACGTTTACATTCTGTATTATTCGACATAGCAATGCATCCATGGTTGTCCTCAAACAAGGTAAACGGTTCATCAGCTTGCAGTACACCTAGATCCTCCAAAATGCCTTTCAGCCAGATTCCTTCGGATGCCGCTGCGCTCAAAGCCACGTACCCTGCTTCACTTGATGACAAAGCCACAGTTTGTTGTTTTCTGCTTGCCCAACTGACAGTGCAACCGTAGACTTTGAAAAGGAAGCCGCTTATCGATTTGCGATCTGCACTATCGGAGGCCCAGTCTGCGTCTGCATATCCAGTCAACACTGATGTGCCCGGTGCGCGACAAAACTTCAGTTGTAGCGATTTGTTTCCTTTCATGTATCTACAATTTTCTTTAGAGCTTGCCAGTTGCTATCAGTAGGATGTTGCTGGTACCTTCCCATTAGACCAACAGCATAACAAATGTCGGGTCTAACGCACAACATGATGTACATCATGCTACCCAACAGTACACAATAGGGTTGATTCGTGTCACAGCTTGACTCAGGAAACACGAAACCTTTTTCAATAGGTATCTTTACAGGGTTGCACTCCTCCATTCCGATGAAATCCTCAATCTACATTCAGAGCACGAAGGGAGCGCAGAGCTTGAAGCTTTACCAGTTTTTGTCATTTTGAGATCTACAGGGGATGTATACACAGTAAATAATCCTCCAACAAAGAGTCTCGTAACTTACCGGGAAGCTTGCGCTCCCGTTCGCCGTGCCTCGTGGTCGCCGTGTCAAGGCTATGACCAGGATCTGGTTGCGAAGAGAGCGCGGCCGGTGTGTTGGGAGTATTTCCTGGTACATCTTCTTGACCATCTGATTCGACAGCATCATCCGATTCTTCTCCCTCTTGCTAGAATCCTCCTGCATCTGGTGGATTTACTTCAGTATTGGAATCGTATTGCAAAATCGTAAGCAGCAACAATCAACGGAGGCTCAGGGCTTACATTAGTCTTGGACATGTACGGACAACTGTCCTCATCGAATTTTACGTCTCGTGCCACGAACAAGCGCTGGGTCTCCATGTTCCACAGTCTATACCTTCCATTAGGTGCATAACCAACCATTACCGATAACTGACTCTTCGAATCTAGTTTCTTGCGCTGCTGCGCAGGAACCAATGCGTATGCCTTGCAGCCAAATACTCGTAGCTTCATCATATCTGGTTTATGTTTTGTCCACATCGCAAAAGGGGTTTTGTTTTCCGAAATAGCATTTGTCGGACTACGGTTCATGATGTAGACACCAGTTAATGCAGCCTCATTCCACATACGTTTGGGTGTTTTGGACTCGATGAGCATCATTCGCACTTTCTCGATCAGTGTTCGGTTGAACCTTTTGGAGACTCCATTTTGCTGCGGAGTGTACGCCACGGTTGGTTCCATGATGAGTAGAACATGGTGCAACGATTTGATCAAAAAGTAGGCGCGGGTGAGGAAGCGTTTTTTCACTTTGGAGGGTTGGAGAGGAAGCATCACTATGCAACAGCGAATAACTTTTTCGTGTTTGTTAATATATCCTGACTAACTAGGCAATTGAATACCGCAAATTCAGGTGTTTTAAGTTGGAAATTGTTTCTTAAATAATGAATATTGATAGCAAGGTATATAGCATTGACATATTTATAATTTAAATGCATCCAAATGATATATTATGAGATGCGATAATTTTTATGCCCCAGTTGTTTATAAACAAACCTACTCGCTGGTAATTTTTTTTTCCAATATGGCCGATTCTGCTTTTGACATATCGTTACACCATGTCTTTATACATCATGGTTGGTTCTATCTGGATTCCCTTTTCAGCATAAAATCTTGCCTGATTCTTCGAGCAGTACTCTCTGCTTTGGTCTACGGTGAGTTTCGAGACTCGATGACCCGTTGCAGCCGTAACCATTGCTTCATAAACACGGAACTTTTCGAATACCTTTGATTTCTTCTTCATCATGAAAATGACTGCGAAGTGCGTGCAATCGTCAATAAAAGAGATGAAGTACCTAGAGCCATCCCATGCGCTTGGCGTGATTGGCCCACACACGTCTGAGTGGATTCGTTCCAACGGTCTTTCAGCTTTTACTCGCGTGCCGCTGAATGGTTCTCGGCACTGTCGCCCGAGAACACAAGTATCACAAAATTTAAGTTTACCTGGTTCCACGGATATACCTGATACCATCTTTGCCAGCTCAGCATCTGTTTACTATTTTTTAGATTGTGGGACGTTCAAACTGGCCAAGTCCTAGGGACAATCAAGTGCAGTTCAGCTGCCCGTACCGCTAGTTTCAGTTACTCGGGAAACCAGGCTTCGTACTCGACAGATAAAGCTATGGGTAGCAACTCCGAATTGTTCATTTTCGACGTGAGGAATGTTGATTCTAGCATTAGTGATCAAACATCAATGCTGAAGTTCACTATGAACGAACAATCCAAGATTACTTCAACATTATGGGGTACTCTGGACGAGACTATTATTACGGGACATGACAATGGTTCAATCCGCATCTGGGATTTGCGCGCCGCTAGAGAGTTGAATTCTGTCAACGCTCATACCAATGCTATCAATGATATGCAGTTGTCGAAAGATGAAACTATGTTTGTATCGGCTTCCAAGGACACTACCGCAAAGCTGTTTGATTCTGAAGATTTGATGAGTCTAAAGACGTACAAAACTGAACGACCGGTTAATTCTGCTGCAATCAGCCTCATTCATGAGCATGTTGTTTTGGGTGGTGGCCAAGAAGCGATAGAAGTTACCACCACTTCGATTATGTCCGGCAAGTTTGATTCGCGATTCTTCTATCTTGTTTATTTACGAAGAAGAGTTCGCTCGCGTTAAGGGCCATTTCGGACCTATCAACAATTTGGCCTTTCATCCAGATGGCAAAAGCTATGCGTCGGGAGGTGAGGATGGTTTTGTGCGTGTTCAAGTTTTTGATGCTTCGTATTATAAGTACGTGTTTGAGTGAACGACCTTAGAATATTTGTGGTCAGGACTAACAGTTGATAAGAGAAGACATTGTCCAAATTGGTAAGGACTCAAAAGCAAAGTAAGTGGTAACTCTAGAGGTCGTTGATTGCTCAGTGCAGGCATAAACATGTCTAAAATTGTACGACGGCATCTTTCCATAGATTAGCATTTTCAGCTACGCACAGGTTAGCAGTCGCTTGCTCCAAAAAAACGTCCAATTCGTAAAAATCGACTCTCATTGGACACACACCTACTGTTTTTCCGTCGTGGATCGTTTCGGCCGATTTTTCTCCGAACAACACGGTGACTCCTGCCTTTGTCAGCTTTTTCACCGATAGAAGATTCGCTCGCAAATCTGGAGCACGTTGTCCACAGTACACTGAATACCGAGATTATTGACTCAGATGATTTTTCCTTAATGCCAGGCTATTATGGACTGGTCGTCCTTAGCAACAGAGATGATGACGGGTTTCGTCATTTTTTCAAGAGCCACAAAACATTCCTTCTGGTTCACGAAGTGATCACTATCTCCAGAATCCAGCTTGAAGGTTATTTTTCTTCCAACGTTACATTCAGATGCTCTGCCACCCATGAACGCCACAGCCTTGCCGACATTTTCAACAGCTCTTTCACCACTTGCAACGTTTGCTTCCCCGTGGATCTTGCTGCGACAGTCCTTGGCCATGTGTCCTTTCTTGTTGCATCGATTACATTTACCTGAGAACTTCTGGGGTTTTTGTTCGGCTCCAATAAACGCCGACGGTTTTTCTCTATGCACATCGGTCATCCGGTCAGATTTCTTCGTATCTTCTGCCAGCAACCTTTCTCGAACGATATCAGGGTCAACTTGTCCTCTTCAAGGTTTCCTAACGCGGTGACTAACGGGTCGTATGATTCCAGGAGCGTTGCGACAAACTGCGAAACGAGATCGCCTTCTTCCAGCTTCGCCCCGGCTGACTTTAATTTCCGGATGAGCTCGTCGAAAATCTTCAAATGGTCCTTGATTGATCCATTTTGAGTTTTGCGAGCTGCTTGCGTATAAGTGTCCGTGATGGAACCGACTTCTTCGCGTAAACACCTTTTAAAGTGGTCAAGACTTCCTTGGCCGTTTCTTTTTCGCGGATCAAATCTAGTAAATCATCATGGATAAAGGAAATGATCATATTCGTTGCTTTGCCGTCCATTTCTAGAAACTTTCTTGCTTCAGCTACTTCGACTGGTGCGTCCTTCTTCACCGCATCCAGCTGACTTCAGAAGCTTCTCGACTCTGAACTTCCAATTCTCGAATCCGGAACCGGAAAACTGTGGGCTCCCGTGTGCCGGTTCTCAGCGCGTATCGCCCATAACCTCTTGGTATGTGGTAGAATTGAAACAGTGGTTTGAATTGGGAAGAACTTGCGTCTTTATAGGACGAGAGTTTATTAACGAATGATTGAAATTTTCACTTGTTGATAGAATCTAACAAACTTCTTACTAGGATTACCTACTATGATTACAACTTCCAACTTCAACAAAAATTATTGTTGAATTTAGTTGGTAACAATAATGGTGATAATAACAGTAATGTTGACTGTAGAAATAAATGTTAAGTGTGTATGTAAGAATGCGCACGCAAACACTTCTATACACACATAACCACTTCATGTTTATAAACGCACATATGCACTCAAACATACACATACGCTCACACTTTCACTTTTTCTGTTTATTCAAATTCTCCCTCATACAAACATACGTATACATATACACACTTATGTATATCAATGAATTATGTATAATGAATCGATCTGTTTTTCTGCGGGTGCAGAACAGAAGAGTCCCACCGGCCCAGCCCCGTACTGGCCTAGCCCGGAAAACCTAACTCCGCCTCGCCGCGGTTAATTTGTGAAGAGGCAGCATAGTATCCCCAATTCAGCGAAAACTCCTCCCCTGGCACACATTTCCGTTGTCACACGTGTTCGCCCACTCTCGCTCTAATCGTCAGCGCCACCCAGGGGGGACTTGGCCCTGTACCCAATGCACTCAATATCTCTCCAGCGCCCATCTATTCGCAATTGCTTGTGATACAGTGGACGAAAGATCATTATTAGAGATAGTTTGCAGACGTTTTCCAGTTAAAAAGATCGATGTTCACCTGGCTCTCCGTAGTATGTGCTACGGAGGGGGTCGGAAGGTTTGATGAGCTTTCCCCCCCAAGGTAAGAGTTTACTACTATTTCTTTCAAATAAAAATAAGCTTCTGACAGCATCCAAGTTTTATTCATAGAAAGATGCCGTCGTATATTTTTAGACATGTTTATGCCTGAACTGAGCAATCAACGACCTCTAGAGTTACCACTTACTTTGCTTTTGAGTCCTTACCAATTTGGACAATGTCTTCTCTTATCAACTGTTAGTCCTGACCACAAATATTCTAAGGTCGTTCACTCAAACACGTACTCATAATACGAAGCATCAAAAACTTGAACACGCACAAAACCATCCTCACCTCCCGTCGCATAGCTTTTGCCATCTGGGTGAAAGGCCAAACTGTTGATAGGTCCGAAATGGCCCTTAACGCGAGCGAACTCTTCTTCGTAAACAAGATGGAAGAATCGAGAATCAAACTTGCCGGACTTGGTCGAAGTTGTGGTAACTTCCATCGCTTCTTGGCCACCACCCAAAACAACATGCTCATGAATGGGGCTGATTGCAGCAGAATTAACCGGTCGTTCAGTTTTGTACGTCTTTAGACTCATCAAATCTTCAGAATCAAACAGCTTTGCGGTAGTGTCCTTGGAAGCCGATACAAACATAGTTCCATCTTTCGACAACTGCATATCATTGATAGCATTGGTATGAGCGTTGACAGAATTCAACTCTCTAGCGGCGCGCAAATCCCAGATGCGGATTGAACCATTGTCATGTCCCGTAATAATAGTCTCGTCCAGAGTACCCCATAATGTTGAAGTAATCTTGGATTGTTCGTTCATAGTGAACTTCAGCATTGATGTTTGATCACTAATGCTAGAATCAACATTCCTCACGTCGAAAATGAACAATTCGGAGTTGCTACCCATAGCTTTATCTGTCGAGTACGAAGCCTGGTTTCCCGAGTAACTGAAATTAGCGGTACGGGCAGCTGAACTGCACTTGATTGTCCCTAGGACTTGGCCAGTTTGAACGTCCCACAATCTAAAAAATAGTAAACAGATGGTGAGTTCGTCGGATAGTTTTGAACTTTTGATTGTTATATTTTACTTTGTAGACATGTCACCACTTCCGGTTATCAATCTTGTTGTAGTCCAATCGACATCAACACACCAAACAGCACCCTGATGTCCGTTGTACGTTCCTAAGCGTTCACCATTCAGCGAGAACCATACCGACGGTTTGTGATCTTTTGCAGTTGAAAAAATCAAATCTCCTTCCCGGTTGTATTTTATTTGCGTGATAGCACGCTCGTGCCCCTGTAACATCAGCGGTTTCTGCGAACGAAATACACGATTAGGCAGTTTCGAGGTTAGAATTATAGTACCTTCGAAATATTGTTATTTCAAGATTTTTTTGAAATATTTCTTACTGTGAAGTAAGAAAACTTAAAATTTATGTTGCTCCACGTACCATTTTATTTGCAGAATTCCCGTTTCCTCACAATATTCACCAAAAAAACTACAGCAAGATCGACGTTCGAAAAATGTTTGCAATGAAAGGAACAAAACGTCAGCGAATTGAACTGTCAAAACGTAGAACAGAGACTAGAGCAAAGAATCGAAAGTTCTAACAGCCGAAAATGACTGTTAGGGAACCTGCAGCAAAAAACACCTTACACTCTAAAGTTTATTTTATTATATGTATTGAGTAAGGGATCATCAAATAATACATAACGCTCTAGGGGGTGGGGGGGTATTCAGCGGAGCGTCATATTGCATGTGGCAAACATGTAAAATTGCGTTACATGGGGGTGGGTGGGTATTGTAAATTGCCAAATGCCGCGTTATGTAATATTTGAATGGTTCCTAAGTCAATAAATTAAGTTTTACAGAGCTGCAAATATATTACAATATATTGTTTCGTAATAATCAAACCTTATGGTAGTTAAATGAGCAATTTACTAGCTTAACGAGTAAGCAGCATTGTTGGTGGGGAGCTGCGTAGCCGCAAGGTTACAGAGTCCGCTTTGTCAAGCGGATGGTCGTGGGTTCGAATCTTAGTAGAACCAGGCCATCCGATGTCAAAAAAAAGGACTTAAGCATGGGTTTGTTCTCAGGATCCCCACCAGTTGACCTTCCTTTACGCTAAAATCAACAAATACCTTTGCGTGACTTCCTCTTAACAAAAAATAAGTCCCTCTTATCAATAAAACTGGCTAGAAGGACGCATGACGAAACTTCTCCAGGGAATTATAATTCGTGATATTTGGCAAGAGGAACGAGTATCGGTATAGTAGAACAGTGAGCGTGTAAGAAAGAGTAGCACATTACACACAAAGCACTGATGAACAATTATAATAAGCATGCCACTTCTCAATAGAGGTATTGCTATAAACAGAAGTGCGGGATACAGCAGACACCCGGGCATATCTCACAATAGATCTACGATTCTGGTCGCAGTGAGGAAGCCCATACAGAAAAAAAAGCAGCATTGTTGGACCCTGGACTTCCACTCAGTGCACTCAGTGGTGCCGTTCTCGGTAATAAATTACAAGTGTGAAGAGCATAGATGTTGAAAATTCAGTAAAAAGTTTGTAAGCCAACTTGGTGGGTGTTTTTGAAGTTACTTATTGCGCGTCTGTTAATAACACCGCCTGCGATAAGGCAATTTAGTTAATTAACGTTTAAAATAAAATTTTTGAATTTGGATGCTTTCTTGATAGAGTGTAGGTATAGTTTCTAATAAAATTTGGCAGCACTGAATATATTGAATGCCGTCCGCTTTCTTCTTCGCCTTTTCCATTCATTTCATTTCTAATCAAAACAACGACAAAACTATCATTTTGAGGACGTTTACAATTTCGTTTGTGAGTCGACACCGGTACAAATTAAATGTCTATGAAACAGGTCAGTTGTTCAGTTTAGTTTCATTTTCCAAAAAACAATGTTTGATTTTTCAGGAAAAGAAATGTATTAAGGAATTCAGTATTCTGTATTGAGGTTAAGCACTGCGCAAAATGGAGTTAGCTAACGGTCAGGAAAAAGCAGATCTAAATAATTTGGTGAAAAACATTGTAAAAATCTTGCTCTCATCCTCTAAATATTTTCACTGCCCATTCTGCGCTGACGAGTATTTATTTGAGTTCACTCTCCGGCATCATTTGCTGAAAAACCACGTAGAAGATCTGTCGAAAATTGTTCAATCACCAGATTCCAGTATTAAGTTTTGTGATAGTAACATCTGTCCGTACTGTGGGGCATTATTCTACTACATATCTGCACTTCCGAAGCATATAATGAATAGTCACAGCCAGGACTGTTTGATCAAGTGGCAAACCATAGTTAAAGAAAATAGTCTGCAAAGAAAGTTTCTGGCGGAACCAAGTATCAAATGCGTACCGTGTTCGCCTGGGTTAAGCGATCTGTTCGAAGAGTTAAGCACGGGTAGTTCGAAGCACAACAAGAAAAGCCGTACGCATATAAGAGATGCTTCTCCTTTGTATAAATCTGCCCTGAAGAATGCAAATCGGATGTCCGCCTCCAGACGCTCGGAATCCTGGGTCAGTTGTGATTTTGAATTTACAAAACATTCCCATGTTTCTAGTACGGCTCGACGGGAACTTCAGTTTGACGCTGCAGTTGTAGAAAACGCAAGTGACGATGCAGGATCGATTAGCACAGGAAAAAAGCCTAAACGATCACGAAAACGGTTTAACCTGCGTTCCCTGAAACCGAAGGGAAGTTTCAAGAAATATGTTTTGTCCAAATTTACACGAAAGTATCACTGCAAAATCATCACGAGTACACCTAACAATTTCCTTGACGGTAACGATCTTGCGGTGTCCAATTCGCTGCTGCACAATCAAGAACGATGGAATCGAATTCATTTGGATTGAAACCAATAAGGTTATTTAACAGTACTGTGTACTACCTAACGTTGAAGGTAAGAAGTTACAGTTTCAGTATCGTTTCACATTTTCGAAGTATTACCCATGACAATAATGTTGTTTAGTTTAATCATTCAAAGTATTCACAGTTTTTAGATTTAGAATTTTGAAATATTTATTTTACCAACGAAAAATAAGCCTAGCAGTATAAGTTTTAATAAAAACTCGGATTATCAAATTTGTTAGAACTTGAATATTTCTGGGCATATGGCGTTGTGAAATCAAAGAAAGTATCTACATATATAATTAGGCGTGAGAGAAAATTGTACTTATTGATAATGAGTACTTTCGAAATTTATGATCGATATTTCAGTGTTCAATATTCAGAACTTGTTGCAGAATTTTAAAATCTTTGACGTGATTCTTGTGTTGTAAATATAGTAGTTAGTAAATAGTATGGAATTATTTAATTGTAGGTACTCATAAAAATTGTATTAGCACTCTCATAGTAATTAATCGAGATGTAATAAAACAAGAAGGTAGATTGAAACTATTTAACTGTTTTAATTTACTCGTAATTTTGAAAATTTATAACAATAGGATCCGAATTTTTAGTGCGATCACACAAAAGGTACATACCAATAGGTTAAAACACAAAAAGTCTCAAGGTTAAAAGCGGGTAGAGAACAATGAAATTTACTTACAATAATCAACGCAGTCGGATGTTTCTGAAGGTTGTAAACCGACGCTAGAAGTAGCACGTTAGAAATATCCAACGTCCAGCTGATTTAAACTGCTGAGATAGCAGCCGGTGTCGAATTTTCGCTGCGCTTATACTGTCCTAAGACTGCAGAGAAGATGTAAGCTCTTGGGGTTTAAATTCCGTAAGCGTTGTAGAAGAACAACATTTCCCGTCTCAAGGTTACCGGAGGATTTGCATCGGTTCTGTTCTCAATGGCAAGTTTATACAATACGTACCTATTCAAGTTTTTACTTCAAGTGTTTTTGATTACTTAATTGGATGTGTTTTATTTCTGCTAGAAATTATTCTACGAACGATTTGGGATTAACAAATCAAAGTCATGTATACAGGGTGTTATTTTGACATTATTGATTACGAAATTCTCTCAGCTTTCCAACGAAACCAAAAGAATTGAGCTAGCTATCACACTTCTTCTGCTAGACCTTGTTGAAGGCAAACACAATCGAAAACTGAAAATAGTGAATAACTCTGCAGTAGGTAAATTTTGGCCATATGCGTAGAAGGATGTCTTTCATCAAACAGGGTCCTCTATTACCCCTTAAAAGATTTTAAGTAGGCTCCCTAACACCCATGTATAGTTGTTTCACATCTTGTGAACCTTACTTTACCTTACCAAAAAAATCCCGAACCGTAATGTGTTCTGTCCAATCCATTCGGTCTATGGCTGCATGTTCGCCAGCTCTGCAGTCTCCGTAAGGTCCGTAGGTCGTCTACCTTGCCCGTTGTGCACCCTTCCGTCTCCTCCCTGACGGATAAGTTTAAAGAACCATCTTTTCTATGGTGTCGTCCGACATCCTTACGACATGCCCAGCCCACCGCAACTTACCAGTCTTAGCAGTGTGGACGATAAACGGCCAGGCGGCTTCTGCAGTTCATAGTCCTCATAGCGGTAGAAGACTGCTGGTCTGATCAGTGTTTTGTAGACGGTCAACTTTGGACGGCGGCGAACTCTATTTGATCGGAGCATCCTGCGGAGATCAAAATATGAGCGATTTTCTGTCAAATTTCGCCGATGAATTTCTCACCCTGGGCTTGATGGTTGATTTTTCTAGCTTTTGAGCAGTTGTTTTGTATAATCTTCTTCTATTAAATAAAAATAAGTTGGTGTCTGTATAACGGCGTTTCACTCGAAGTAGAATCAACGGATTTGAATGATTCTTTTTGTGTTTGTTTTGTCTTCATCTTCGACGAGTTAATAGGCCATAAAAATAACAATAATCAACTGATAAAGTTAGAAAAAAATTGAAATATATTTTCGGTTTTCCCGCCTTTTACTCCAAGAACAACGTCATTAGATTACTATGATTGTAGGCTATGACCGGTAGACAAGTTGTTGTAGCGTCGTTATTGAGGCGTCGTAGTTGAGTAAACAAGCACCTGTTAATGGTTCACATATAAAGTGATATTCGTTTTCGCTGCCTACTACACCTTTTCTATGCAAAAGCGCTATAGCGTGGTAACAGCAAACTCGACATGCATGTGAATACTCTCAACGTGGCTTTGATTTTATGCGAGGGCATATACTTGATAATGTAAATTAAATTTCTGGCTTATTTGAGCAAAGCTGCATATAATCGTTTTATTTATCTGATAAATGAAAAGAAAGAACAAGAATAACACTACATGTGCGATGATTTAATTTACCATTGCTCGAATTTAATCAATCTGTTCAATTTTCTCTAAAATGCACACTGACTTAGATCATTGACATTTGCTCATGCTGCAATGATTCTCTTAGCTGGTAAAAGAAACGTGTAGTTTTTGTTTCTCAAAAAACATTGATTTCTGTTCATGTTTCGTAAAATAGGCACTATTGCATTCCTACAAATCTCTGGATTTACAATTAATTGTTGAATGTTGAATTGAAAACTATAATGTTGCGAAGTGTCAATTGCACTGTGCTTAGGCAGCAGATCTGTCTCAAAAATCAGATGAAATATTATTGTCATTGAAGCGAAAATTTCGAAGCTCCGTGTACCTATCAATTTACCATTTAATTTCAATCGTATGTATGTACCTTCGCGCTCCGATTCTGAGAGGTTTTCTGTGAGTTTTAGTGAGTAACGATTTTTTGTTGCCTTTGATCGGAAAAATTCGAACAAGTTTTCATCACCGGGGCGTACTTTAACGATAGCCTTTATTTTTTTTATATTTTATGGAATAGTTCTATGCGATTCTCGTATTGGTTTCTGTTGATGCCACTTAAATTCAACGTCGGTTTCTGTGTGACTGTTTTTCAAGAAAGAAGAAGACACTGTCAGTACGTAATAAACATAATAGATTAAAAATAATAATGTGTTTTTGCGAGAATTCTGAGGAGTATTCATACTGGTTTCAGTTGGTTTCGAATAATTTTCTTCCACATGTAGTGGGAATGTTTCCTAACGAAGATGCCGCTAAGGGTATTTTATAAAAGGAATGTTCCCTAATCTACATGATTAAACTGATTCTTGATTATCTTCCAGTTGACTTTGACAAATTTCTGCTGTGGTCGAAGTGATTTTCGTTCAGATGAAGTTGTTGTAAGTGGAATGTTCAAATACTTAACATGCCGTTGAATTAAAATTAAATTCGTTGTTTTTGTTCCAGTTTTGCGAGTTAAGACACGAGTAGTAGCAGGTCAATAAAAGTGTCAGGCTCCGCAACACTGAAGATAGAATATTAAAAAGTCAAGAAATATACGAGTCCCGAAGGGAAGTTGATCGGTTAAGAACAAGACGAGCTCGAAATGCACGACGTTCGAAACCCCATATATCTCAAAATCGTCAGTTACACACTTAGTTTCCATAGTCTTTAAACGAGTCTTGAACAAAAGAAAAATAAAGTATAATAACTTAAACACTCAATTGAGAGAAAAATGCTAATCAAATATTTTCAAATACTACTGCTTTATAGATTCAAAGTCAAATTTACCACCGAACAGATGCATTGCTGCCACTACCCGATGGCAAATGTCCTTGAAGCGACAATTCTGACAGGAAACTACAAAGGAGAAGTCGTAATAATCCCGCGTATCTCGATTACTCCTACCGATTTGCCGTTAAATTTTAAACGTCTGCAATTTCCCGTGCGTCGCGCATTCGCGATGACTATTGATAAAACCCAAGGACAGTCACTGAAAATTTGTGGCATACTCCGAGTATTCATGCTTCTCACATGGACAGCTCTATGGCGCATATTCACGTGACCCTGACCCCGACATTGTGGAATATATAGAATTTAGTGGCTAGGACTGCCTTGACCACTTTCACATGTTTCGTATATTCCAAATTTTAAGCTTGAATTTTTTAGAATTCTGAAGTTTTTTATAAAACCTGTTCCAGTGAGATTGGCCAGGCAGAAGGGTATTACTATATTTGCATTAAGCCAAGCTTTTGATTAATTGAAAAAATAATGTAATAATTTCCTTCAGAATATTTAAAAGAATGACTTTCAGAAATGTATTGAAATGATTTGATTATGGTTGAAAGGTGCTTCATAATGTTCAATGAAATAAAAACGTAGATTTTTACGAGCGCAGGATTGAAAAAAAAAATAAAAAACAAATCAGAGCCGAAACATATCGTAGGTATGTTTTTTAGCAGCAGTTAGATATTTCAGTTTTTGCAATACAACAGTCAATAAAACCCAAGGCGGCGGTACGAAGTTTGCCGGGTCAGCTAGTATTTTTTATATTTATGGCTTTGTCAATAAATTTAAGACTATGTTCTGAATAATTTGTATATCTGCTTTTTTTTTAATTTTTGAGGCTTTGGATGCACTTTGCCAATTTTTATATTTAATCGCACGTCGAAAAGAGTTTTGCTGATATATGGATTTTCGGAGTGTAACGATTTCGCGAAATGAACAGACATTTGATCACATCTCTCTGATCAACATCATCGTTTAACCAGAGTCTGCCCGCGCAGACTATATTTATACATCGCAAATCGGAGTAGATTTCGTTAAGTCAATAAATATCGTGTTTAATCGAATGACTACGCGATATATGCCTTCCGAAGAACCGCGTGTGGTTTCTCGAAAATATTCTGGATGATTAATAGATAAAAATTTGAATTCTTGGTTGGTCTAGCATATTTTGTGACTCGGTGCCCGCATTTCGTGCGCCGTATATGGACAAACACATTAAATATAAAAAAAACTAGTAGGGCTTCATGATTTAAGTTTTGTTGCCAGACGGAGGAATGGAGAAAATAGCTCGTATGCTACGCAAGATAAGTAACATTTTTTATGGAAATTAACTGCGCGCGGATTCATCGTTTTAATTCTACATTATTCCGCTCCGTATGGCTTTTTATATTTACAATTCAAATAGTATTTTTGCTTCGTTTCCTTAAAATCACCTATACAAATAGTATGTATATATAAAAAACGTAAAATTCACGCATTTTAATATTTACTATACAAACCACATTTTTATTTTGTGTTGGGTTTCGTTCTCAAAAAATAATAACCTTTGTATTTCATGCAAGTAAATCACACACATTTTTGTGTGTCCCCAAAAACCTTCATATGGTTTATTGGTCTAAATCAGATCAACATCGTGTAGTATAATGTGCGTGGCTTTTATAGCATTGTATTGTGTATATCGGTCTCATATCAGCAAATTTAAACTATGCTGTTCTCTATTGAAATAAACCATGCACACCTGTACGCGGCCCCAAAGCCATTGTTAATGTTTCTTGGTCTCAACCGGTACCAAATATAAATTAGCTAATTGAGCTTCTCTAGTCAGCCGGCTGAATAAAGAATGAACCGAAAATAGCTAAATAGAGACGGGTAGGAGTTATATGTATGATCGCATCACTTATCAATGTGAATCCTGTTCCAATGACCCCCCCGTACTAACAAAAACCTCCTTCCTGTGACCTTTTTGGAGATGCAGAGGTTAACACGGTCTGCAAATAGCAAAGGTCACACTAACAGTCCTCTCCTCTTCTCACCTGATTGCAAGGACGTGGCCGGCGTCCTTATTGATCCTTCAAAGTATTGAGTCACTAAAACTTGTACAATGAGAATGTTCGGTCACTCCCAACCCCATTCAGTTGATTCACTGTGCAATTTTACTGATTCGGATCAATCACGGAGTGTTCAGTCAGTCAAGCTAAAAGAAAAGCTAAAGAACTTAAAATTTAAAAGATTTTCTGTCAGATCAGATGCATCAAGATTCCAGTCCAGCTCTGTACAACCTATTCAATTTAGGGTGCCAGCCAAAATGGTCATGTCGAATTCAAAAAAAAAAAACCTATACAAAATGTTCACCTGCTCGAAAAAACACCCTGTGCTAAATTTCAGCTCAATCGGACTTAAAATGGGGTGGCGCAAAGCGATTGAAGTTTGGCCTTTTTGAAAACCGAAAAATCACCCTAGGGGGGGGGGGGGGGGGTTGGTACGAGAGATTTCGGTTTTCGATTTTTTTTATGCCAAATGACTTAAAACGCATAAAACGTCAAAAATTGGTGTCATCTGTTTTTTTTTTATTTTGCAAAAATCGACTCTCTGGGACTTAGACGTTTTTTCAATTGTGAAAGGCGGAGTTCAAAATGTTTAGAATTTATCTTTTGAAATTGATCACTAGTCTCTCGAAATAGCCTGTATGATGATATACACTATAACTAGCATCGAATACACTATGTTTTATTGGGGTGGTTCATTTATTCGGCATAGGGTGTTTCATAATATTGTGAAAAATGAGTATAAAATGAAAAAAAAGCACTTCGGTTTGTTTGATTGGTGTGACATTTTAGACAAAGTTAAAAAAAATTAAAAATTAATCATTCAAAAGAGCTCATTTTTTAAAAACCTGAATTTTCAATAAAATCTTCAAAAGATTACATTTTTCTTTTAGAATGACAAAATATTATCTACAACTTTGCCGATGACACTATGCCAATCAAACAAACCGTTTCGACTGTAGACATATTTTCATTTCCAATCTAGCACTCTATGAGGAATTGAGAATATTTTTACAGTCAAAACGGTTTATTTGATTGGCATAATGTATCTGGCAAAGTTGTAAATAATAACTTTGTTCTCCCAAAAAAATGTACCCTGTAAAAAAAAATAAATTTAAAAAAAATATAACTTTTTTTTCTGATTTCTCCATGACCGGTTTCGTTGTTTAGGTTATCTTCCATAATTTTTATAAAAAAATCAGTTTTTTTTATATGGGCTGTTTTGGATAATTAATTTTTAACTCTTTAAATTTTTTTTTTCAAGAAAATAATCATTTGTTTTTAGAGTGTATATATTTTTTAAGACAAAACTATTATCTACAACTTTGTCGAAGACGTCACACCGCTCAAACTAACCGTGTTGGCTCTAAAAACATTTGTAATCATCAATACCTATCCGAAATAGCATTTTTCAATAGCTTTTTAAAAATGAGTTGTGTTTCAAAAAATTAAACCAATAGCACAAAATGGCATCTTTTGCCTATAAAAACGTCTATGCAAAGTTTCAGCCAATGGGCACGTTCACGTTCTGACGATGTAAACTTGACAGAAAATGTACGGTCGAACTGTCAAACGACGCAAACCCAGAAACAACGAGTCAATTGTGTTGCGTATCTGATTGAGATCCCTATACTCTCATTATCGCTGAATAACATCGATACAGTCTATTGTCCGATTATACGGTACGGTCCTTTTTTACACGGTTTTTTTTACGCGGCTTTGTTTTTTTTATTACTCAAAACGGTACAAGATATCGACCTCATTTCAATCACGTTTTCCGTTTTAGGCCAAAGGGCATCATATATCCGTTTTCAAAAAAATTCACAATTTTTGGTGTAAATACTGAAAATTCAAAATGTTGAATTTTTGTCTCTAGATTGACCACTATCATATTGAAACGAAGTTAAAACATTTCAAAACGGTTTTCTTCGATATATTTGCAACTCAGCAAAGTCTTTTTTTACGCGATCACATACAAATTTGGGACGCATCTTTCGTGTAAAAAAAGACTTTACTGTATAAGCCAGAGCAGAGTGTTGGCAAAGAACATTATTGTGGTAAATAAAACGAATAAATTGTCTGGTACAACATTCGAAAGAACAAATACAATTGTCCCAGAGAGTAGATTTTTCGTAAGAAATAAAAAAAAACATTTCATCAGTTTCCACCGTTTAATGTACTTTTACGACACTTGGAATCGAAAACATTTTTCAAATTTTCAAATTACATGTACCTCCTGTGTGTGATTTTGCAAATGATTTTGTAAAATTGTTTTGTAATATCTTGCCATTTTACATGGTATTTTTTCCAATTCAACCTTGCCACTCTAACGGCAATGATATAATAAATATTATATTTTCAGGACTTTCTCTATTGGTAATCAGTGAAAAGTTTTTTTTTTCATTTTATACTCATTTTTACACAATATTATGAACCACCCTATGTCGAATAAATGAACCACCCTAATGAAACATAATGTATTCGATGCTAGTTATAGTGTATATCATGCTTGTCATTCTCCTCAGTATGTGAAAGGAGAGGAGAAAAAATTCACCGCGCACTTCCCTTCCAGTATGTGCCTGCGTGTAGCAAATGCTTTCACCACACTGCTTCTTTCTCCACTCCAAAGTGTCTCAACCAGCTTACAGAGAGACAAACACACTTCCAGCTAACCCCACATCTGATAGAAATAAGAGAGCTGAATCACTGGCGAGTAGCCCGGAAGGTGAAATTTTACAGGCAAATTCGACAGACTAGCGATCAATTTCATTAAATAAATTCTAAATGTTTTAAACTCCGACTTCCACAATTAAAAAAAAAGTCCCAGAGAGTCGATTTAAACAAGTTTTTTTTTCTCAGATGACACCAGATCTTGACGTTTCATACGTTTTTAAGTCATTTGACATCAAAAAAAATTCAAAAACCGGAATTTCACGTACCGTGGAATGGGGTGAAATTAATCAGTGGGGTGAAATTGATCACCTGAAAATTCGTGATAAAAAATACTAATCAAAAGACATTGTTCTTACAACACTAGGCAATGTTAACGTGTCCTTAAACGCAACTTTTGCATTATTCACATACCTGTCAAAGTTAACCCTTGCATGCCCGGTGCAATTTTTCATATTTTCAAAAAAATCTTCTAACTCAGTCAAAACTCAATCAAATTTGATCGAACAAGTTTCCAAGTAACAAAAAACAATATTGAATGAGTATAAAATGAAAAAAAAAACTTTTCACTGATTACCAATAGAAAAAGTCCTGAAAATATAATATTTATTAAATCATTGCCGTTAGGGTGGCAAGGTTGAATTGGAAAAAATACCATGTAAAATGGCAAGATATCACAAAACAATTTTACAAAATGTTTAAAAAAAACTACTCTGTGAAAAAAAAAAATTATCTCAACCAAAATTAAGATTGTGTCTCGCGGAAAATATTGAATGCTTTCATGTCATTTGCAAAATCACACACAGGAGGTACATGGATTACTTAAAGTAATCTTAGTTGAGGTTTCATTACGGTAAATTTGGAGAAGTGAGTAAAGTTTGTTAAAAGCTCAAAAAATGTAATTTTCAACAATGATCATTCCATACCATTAAAGAAATACTGATGAATTCGCAGGAAACCACAAAGATTTTAATTTCAGAGCTAGTTTTTGAGCTTTTGCAACAAACCGAATTGAAATCGGTCTAACGATGATCAATAAGGAGCAAATTTAGCAACAAGCAGCTCGTGAACCAAAATAAACAAATTTTAACTAACTGTAAATGATATTTTTCAGTACAGAAATCATCATTTATTTTAAGCATATCGAAAAAAAAAAAATTGTTATAAAAATTGATCAATTTCACCCCGTTCCATGGTACCCCCCTTGGGTGGTTTTTCGGATTTCAAAAATGCCAAACTTCAATCACTTTGCGCTATCCCATTTTAAGTCCGATTGAGTTAAAATTCTGCACAGGGTGTTTTTACGGGCAGGTGAACATTTTGTATAGGGTTTCTTTTTGAAATTTTCTGGTCACTTTTGTTTTATACGATGATTGGCACTCTACTATTCATTTCTGAACTTTTTGATTTTTCTCCAGGATGCATAAAACCTTTGTTCAACCTACGTAAAAGAAAAAAAATTTGGTGCCAAAAGCTTAGACATTTTTTCTTTCTGCTTGCAAAAGTGGAAAATTTCTTCGAATGCTTGTAAAACTCAATTAATAATTTCTCTTTTTAACCTTTAAATAGCGCTTCTTTTCTCGAATCAAACAAAAATCAAACACAATTGCAGTCAAACCTGTTTTTGTGCGAGGGATAGGGACCGCACAAAATAAATTGCATAAAAAATCATTTTAAACTTCATGTGCAGCTATGAAACAATGTTTCCACAACATTATTGAAAAAAAAAATTTATGCGGTGGATAGGGAGCGCATAAAAAAATTCTCAGTTAAAAATAACTCGAAAATTGATGATTCTGATTTAGAATACCTTTGAGAACAATAATGAAACAAATGATTGATAACCGTAACTTTTTTAAACATACTAATCTTTCCAACCGCTATCCTTCGTAGGCTAGCAATACGTGACTTTTCCTTCGTAAAACTGGTTCAAATAGTGAGTTTCTGACGCAACACTTATGTAATGCGTTGAAATTCATTCCAAGGATTGGAAAAACTAAATGGCTGGAAATCTTGTCGGATGTGATCCTTTTTTATATACCACACAAAAAATTCGCACAAAAAAAGTCGCACAAATAAAATAACCGCATAAAAAATTTCGCACATAAACAGGTTTGACTGTACTTTGAATTGGTTTGATAAGGGGCCGTTCCTAAACCACGTGGTCATAAAGAGGGGGACGGGGGGGTTTGTCAAAAGACCACGAAAGACCATACACGGTGGTGGGGGGGGGGGGGGTTGACGAAATGACCACGTGGTCTTTTTTTCTGACTTATAATTTGTTGTTGCCACTTAGTCAAGTATGAAGCTTTTGCATTTTAGAAATATAGAATGTACTTAAAGTTTAACAATAAAAATGTAAAAAAAATAAGCGAATTTTCGGCACTTGAAAAATAAAGAGACCACGTGGTTGAAGTCGCAAATATTACCACGTGGTTTAGGAACGGCCCCTAATAGCATCCTTAAGGGGTTATATACCTTTTTAGTTTTCCAAAAATCGTAAATTTTTTTTTACAATATCTTGAACTACAACATCTTGAAAACATTTTCACAAATTTTCATTAAGATCTGAGCAATAGGGCGAAAGTTAGGGCGATTTGCAACACGCCTTGCATAAGCTAAACTTGAAACTTTAAACGCGATTATCTCGGAATAGTGTTTTTCGAAAAATGACTTTGCCGTGATTCTGATTGCGGGAAAAAATATTGAACCGATCTCCTTCATCTTTTTTTTTAATTTTCGTTATTAAATTCGCCGGTCCTTGAACGATCGCTCTTTGAAACATACAGTTACATTTTGCCCAGAAAAATTTTTAATGCAATTTTTAGCGATCAAAACGTGCATTTTTTGGGAAAAACGTTCCCGTTTGCACTGAAAACAAAATACTCATAAAAGCGATCGTTCAAGGACACGGCACACTTCTAAACTAATGAGATAATATGAGTTTTTTAAATTCAGTTGACCCGCTGAGTCTTTATTAGGATCACCGCAAGCCTCTGCGAAAAAA
Organism: Wyeomyia smithii; assembly: GCF_029784165.1. NCBI lineage: Eukaryota > Metazoa > Arthropoda > Insecta > Diptera > Culicidae > Wyeomyia > Wyeomyia smithii. Next base: position 99,023,147 of record NC_073695.1, read on the forward strand.
AGCGCTTCGGGAAAACGGCCATTACTCCAGAAATAATTTACTCCATTACTCCAGTAATTTTTGTTGCTGATAAACTGTACTTTCAGGAAAATACCACTTTGATGCAATAAAAATGGTGCTATGCACTTAAAAATAAATTCAAACTTTCCTCATTTTTCTCGATCAAAAAGGTATATAACCCCTTGATTGTATCGATAGGCTTTTTTATAGTAAACAAGCCAGTTCTAAGATTATTTCCAGCACACATCTAAACGTGTTGAAAATGTTGTTGAGTATTATTAAACATTTAAGTTACGAACAACCCTTTCCTTATTTGATAGAAAAACCTTCAAATGGATGTCGGATATTTCAAATTATTTCCACATAAGTTTATCATCTACGCGTTTTATTATGACAAATTTACATTTATGTGGGGTCTTTTTCTCTCCTTATCTATTTCGTTGAAGTCCTTTTTTCTGGAAGCTGCAATAAATTGTAGACAAACTGCTTCTCCGGATTTCATCCTGTGAATCATGGTTTAGGTATCGATGGTTTCTATGTAACGTAGCTTGGGCGTCCAAGTGAATCATGCAAAGTTGTTGTAATCAAGCAGAATCTATTCTATGTTATGGCCTTTATCTGATTACCTCTGAGAAACAGAACTGTGTTCGATTACCTCAGTATACTACAAATACAGAAATTGCTCTCCTATTACCTAAATGATTAACGTATTGGATTTCATCGTTACTTATAAGAAAATAATATTCTCAACTTCCTACTTTTAGGAAAACTGTATAGATTTGATGGTTCCGTTTGGTACTTTGGCTTCTGAATTGATTAGATTACAATTTTAATTTGGAATATTTTCGTTCGATATTACGACTGTATTTAGTAAGCACACTAAACATTTTACATTATTAGACGAGAAACGAACTGAAAACTTTAGTTTCTAAAGTTTAATGTTTTTGTTTTTCTTCGCAGGGCGTAAAAACGATAAACGCCGGTGAGAATACAAAATATTACAACGAATGCGTAGAACGCACGCCAGCTCACGAAAAAAACGCAACTAGCATTCTAGAAAGCACCTGTATTTTTTATATCTAGCTGGAAAGCTGATTATAGTCGAGCGATTTCGGTTAAATTGGCCATTTGCTTTTTCCCACCAGTTCCTGCCCCTCCTAGACTAGAATAGTAGCCAGATTTATCGTGAAGAATTTCCATTGTGCTAGCAGCACTGTTGGCCCCTGTGCTGTTTGTTGCCGATGGGCCCTCGACGCATTCGCAGGCTAAACTAGTGTCGGAAACGTTAAAGGGTCCTAAAAGATTCTCCGTCGAATTCGTGGTGATCGTTGTCGTTGTTGTAGTTGTCTCCTGTAGGAACTGTGTCGGTGGTGGCGCGTAATTCTCAACGTCCACAAAGGCCGAATATCGTTCGTAGCCGTTCTTTTTCGGAATCGAGTTCCGATGCTGGATGGTGATAGTGGTCTGAGTGCGAGTCTGCGCTGGAATGTTTGCTTTACCCATCTCGAGATAGCCATAACCGTACCCGTAACCGCCGTAACTTTTCATTGCGAGGTTGTCCCATGATTTGGGTTTGTGCACCGGAGGTCCAGCATACATCGCGATTGGCTGAATCTGTCCAGTGTGTGGGTTCACGTATTTCTGCACATAGTAATGATGCTGGTGAGTATGCGGCCGACTAGGGCCAGCGGAACTGGTCGGCGGCGGCTTCTTGTGGGCTGATCCCGCGGATGCCGGCGTCGCTTCGCTGTGCGGTTCCCAGTAAAGCGTATCGGAACTGATTGAAGTGCTGTAGGATGCAGGCGAATTCTCAGCTGCGGCATTGAACTCGCTAGATGTGCATGAATGAAGGCTACAATGACTGGTAAGACTAGCGTTTAGATCGTACACTTTGGCGTGATGGTGCTCCTAAGAAAAAGGGATGGAAATGCGATAAGGAATGGGGAAAATGGTAGATGATATTTTTTCGTGGCCTAGCATCAAAATACTGTATTGAATGTTTGTACAGAACTACGTAATCATGCTGGGGAGGTTTCTATAGATTACCTATAACCAATTAATTTTTTTCATAATTTGTCGCTATCTTGTGTAAATAAAATTAACAAAACGAAACATTACATATGGGAGGTTGTATAGTTTATGGATCCTAATTAAAAAAATTATGTTTTCGAGTTTTGTAATCCATGAAACTATTTAAAATGTGTCTCTCTAACAATCGATGTAATTTGCCACTAGGCTTTAAAACTTACATGCTTGTCTTTGCTATGGCGATACTGGTAGTTGGGCTGCGATTGAGGCGAGATGTGAGGCTGCGACTTGGGACGAGGGATGCGATCTTTGCCACCTTCCTTCGTCTCCTTGCCACGATGTTTGTGCTTGTGGTGATGATCTTTATGGTGCTTTGATTTTCGCCTAGTGGGAACACACTGTGGATCACAGCACGGACTGGCAAGATCGTATGCATCCAAGCTGGTGTTGTCCTTATCAGCGGCCTTGCCAGTTTTATCCCCACTTCGCAGGAAATGGCCCATGCAAGGATTGCACGAGTGACCATGCAAGTGTCGACGGGAAGCCGACTTTGTCGATTTGGTATCGTAGTTGTGAAGACTTTTCGTAGGTGAAGTAGACTTTGGCTGTTGGTTGTTGGCAGTGCTTCTGCCTCCTAAACTACTATTGTCAAGGGAAGAACCGCGGATAACATATTGATGATCCTTACACAATTTGGCCGACGATTGAGCACAACTAGTATTGAATGAGGCAGCACCGGATGAGTAGTCAGCATTTCCGCTACCACTTGGTGAGTTTGAGGGATGGATTACGTAACGATAATTGCTGTCCAAACACTATTTAAGAAATAGAATTGAAGTAATGGTTAGTAATAGCATTTTTGGAAATTCTTATATATTTACATGGTACGCTAGCATAAATTGGGTGGGTGGTGGTACGATGTAGGGTTTCTGTCGTAGTAACTTTTTAACGTCTTCAGTAGAAGCGGCCGGGCGACAGAATGATGGACCAGACGCTGATTCTATATCAGTCGTAGAACCTGGATCAATATCATCACTGGAAACAGTCGTTTTCTTGCGTGCTGGCAAGCTATGCGTTTTCCATTTTCCCTCTAGCAATTCTCGTTCACGAAGACAGATTCTTTCAAGATCGTTCATTTTACTTTTCAACAGTTCCTGGAGTTCTATGTACTTGAGATGAAGTTCAACCTAGAAACATGTTCAAAACTTTAGTTTGTATCAGAACAACGCGTTACCTTTTTGCCTGGAGACCTTTCTGCAGCAATCCTCAAACAGCACCACCATTCGCATCCGGTTATCACAGTTTTTGATAAAGTTTACCAGTGTCTTGTGTTCGGCCTTTTCCATGTCATACCCGTTGATCGACAAAATCACGTCACCTTCACGCATTCCTGCTCGGTAGGCCGGTCCATCGTACTCCACATAATCAACGTAGGTTATCATTTCCACCTCCTGTTCCTTCTTATAGTGGATCCCGTAGCTTTGCAACGTGAAGCCGTAGGAACCGTTCTTCTTTTCGACGATAATCGTTCGCCGGCGACGATCTTCGTCCGGTTTGGTTGCGGGAATACGGTCGGACTTGACCTTCTCCAGGATCTGAGACTGAAATGTGCAAAAAAGAAAATTTTGGGTGACTGTTGTTATATTGCATGCTTTAGTTTGGTAATGTAATGTAATACTGATTGAAAGTCGGCACTTTCCGGATGTTACTGATGTGAGGTCTTACTGGGGATCAAACATTGACTCTGACCATTAGAGAGGACGATGCGTTTCAGCTGATGGTCTGGGAGAAGAATACACCAGAGAGCTGGATCACCGTCGAAAGAAGCTGGAGAACGAGGAAGGTACTCGCCAGCGCAGAGGACAACTTTGCTAGAAACGACGTGAGGATCTTCTATAGAACAGTCAACAGAGTAAGAATCTGGAATTTTCCTGTGCCGATCATGTGCAATGACAAGAACGGCAACCTGCTTACGGATAAACACGACGGTTGCAAGTTAGGTGGAGAACCACTTTCAGGTGCTATTGAACGGTGGAGAACGAGCAAAACACGACAGGATGAGGATTATGAGCGACGAACAGGCTGTGGAGCCACCAACACAAGAGAAGGTTAAAAAGGCGATTAGTGAGCTGAGATACGGCAAGGCTACTGAGGAAGATCCCGATCGAACGAAAAGCGGAAAGCGAGCGGCTGTACTATGCAATCCATCAGATCATACTGAAGATCTGGGTAGATGAAACGACTGGTGGAAGGCCTCATAAACCCAATCTACAGAAAAGCGGATTGTTGCAACTATCGAGGCATAACATTGCTCAACTTCGCATACAAAGTGCTCTCCCGTATACTGTTTTTCAGATTGAGACCATTGACGGAACCCTACGTAGGCGAATACCTGGTTTTTGGCAGATGCGGTCCACGACGGGTCAAATTATCACTCTGCGAGAGTTCCTCGATAAGTTCCGGGTGTTTTGTAGATTTATGGCTTGAAAGCTGTTATTAAACGAATTTTGGCTGTACTACAGCTTATCAATCGATTCAATCGATTATATAACAATTCCCTTGAAACCATTATCCCGAAACCTGTTTCCCCGAATGTACCGATTCCCCGAAGGTCAGTTCCCCGAAAGTTCTTTGGCCGAATGTACTATTTCCTCGAAAAATATTTTTCCGAATGTACCATTTCCCAGAAAAATATTTTTCCGAAAAAACTATTTTCGCGATAACCGCAGTAAAAAAAGTGTTCGATTTTCCAGAACCAGATTTTTTTGGTTCCACTTAGGGGCTTTGGGTTTGGGATTGACCTATAGGAAGTCGATTGGTTTTAATCCCGCTTGGCGCATTGCATTTCAAATTTGTATGAAAACTTGTATGAGAAAACGGGTTTACTGCGAGAGGAAACTTAAAAGAACACGAAAGGCTGAAATCCGAAAGGTTGGAATCACGAAAGGCTGAAAGCTACATGAGGCTGAAAACACCATGAGGCTGAGAATTCACAAAGTTCAATTCTGCCGTTTTTAAAAAACACTCTCGGCCTACGGCCGGCTCGATTGTCTGAGATGTATGCTGTCCTTACTTACTGTTGGTCGTTCGGACTAAACTAGGGGATCACACCTACGAAAACGAACATTTGGCATATGCTACCTTAAGAGAGTCATAGTTACTTCCGCCGATTACCCACGCTTGCTTGAATTTCTTCAGGTTGACATTCAGGGCACTAGGCAGAAATCATATTGTGTCAACACCTGCGGAGGTCATCACAATGCTTTGTTTTAATTAGACTGTCGGATTCTCTCAGCTGTGATAGTTCTAAATTGTTTATCTAAATTGTTTATCGGGAAGCGTATGAACCCGGACGCGGCGAGCGAGCAAGAGCACGCGTGTCCGACGTACTGACAAACGGGCGACCCACACCACCGCACAACCGGACACCCCAGAGTGCACTGAAGCAGAAGCATCGGTAGGCCCACGAGGCGACACCCAGGTAGAGCGGGAGTACGCGCAGACCGGCGACTCGGCAGTCCCGTAGCCCGAGTCATCCCAGTCTTCAGAACTAATCCTTATCTCGAGATTACGGATTTAATTTGCCGACTTCTCTTACCTACATTGATTTATCGACTAGAGACTCTTAACCTTGGAGATCTGCTCGAATTCAGTGCAAGCTGTTGAGAGTTTGCGTGCCCCAGACTTCAGTTTTTATGGTCCAAGAAGGGAATACAACCAGCCTGTCCAACCATATCTCTCTATGAAAGACTTCCATGGCTAGTATGACTGTTAAACAGAAAAGAAAACTCTTCCGATATGTTTTGTTGGCTTCTCGAAGGAAAGGAATCATGCTGCCATGGTTACAAAGATCCATCGTTTCCGGTGTGCACGCCAATGCAAACATATACTCAACAGGCTTCGGAATTGTAACCGGATTCTCATTCGCTAGTGGATGTTTCATCAGGCGTCGTACACAAATTACGTAACGCATGAATGGGGGAGGGGATTGAGAAAAAGTCTTCGCTTGCTGCCATAAACCGCCAAGCTATTGGACATCATACGAGATAGTGCTGCAATAGCCGATGAGGTGAGCTTATCGTCCATAGAAACCCCAAGAGCTTCAGAGATAACTTTGAGGTGATGGCGCAGTCTCCGACTCTGACCACCGCCTGTTGCTCCGATTTACGGTTGTTCACAACCGTGACCTCCGTCTTATGATGCGCAAGCTTTAGTTTCCTGAAGCGCATACAGTCCTTGACCTTGCGTTTACAGTGCGCGGCCGTCAACTCGACCTTCTTGATCGACTCGCCGTAAACCTTCAGCGTTATGTTGTCTGCAAAGCCAATGATCACAACCCCTACAGGGAACTTGAGTTTCAACACTCCGTCATACATGACATTCCACAACTTTTGACCCTCCTCCGTGTTGTAAACAAGTACTCGATTCTGGAAGTAATTTTTCAGAACCTTGTACAGCGATCAACTGGCGCTATTTAACGCATTCTTCACGTCGAGCGTGACGATTGCGCAATAGCGTATTCCCTTCTCTTGCGCTGGAGTGCTCCTCCGACGTCTTGGTGACGGAGGAGATGGCATCCAGCGTAGACCTGCCCTTCCGGAAGCCGAACTGGTTACTTACCAGACCGTGTACACTCTCTGTGTTTCTCACCAGCCTGTTGAGGATAAACCTCCCAAGCACCTTGACCGCAATGTCCAGCAGGCAGATGGGCCTATATGCCGATGGGTTTTCAGGCGGTTTCCCAGCCTTCGGTATTAAGACCAGTCTCTGCCGCTTTCATCTGTCCGGAAAGAGACAGTCATACGTTAACAGCCTTAGGATTGGCTATGTGTCTTCTTCTAAATTTACCACCGACGTTGCAGAAACTTAGTCACGAGAAACACAAAAAATTAATGTGAACTGAAAGCGATACACCCGAATCGCGCGAAAGTCAATGGACGAGTAAATGATGATGTGATGAAATAAACCTGTGCAATTGTCTTGAGTAGCTACGGAGAGGACTAAAGCTACAAGTATACGGGGTCGCGGATGTGGTATTATGGAAGAAAGCAAAAAGGGTTGGACTACGCGCTCATTAGTTTTTCATCATCTGTTCAACCGTCAACAAGGACTTCGTTCAGAAGACACCAAGAACACAAGCGGGCCACGGACAAGCGCCAAAGCAGCCAAGTTAGGACTCCTATACTTTTGCTGCTATCACGAGAGCTAGCCAAGAACGCTGGGGCCGAAGCAAAAGCTATTACGAAACACACTAGCTAAAAGTGAATTGTTTCACTCCTCCTGCACAAATTTTTATAAGTTTTTCTCAAGGCCACAAACACAAGAACACAACATGAATGCAATGCTGAATGTTCTTACCTTGCATACTACGAAATATGCTGTTCTTTATTTATTTCAAGCGATTAAAAATTTACGCAAAATTGTTTTTTACAAAATGCGGTCGTATTGTAGCTATCGAGCTAATTCGAGTTCTGTTTGAAATTTGTTTGTTGTTGTTATTGGGTCGGTTAGTGTGTATTTCCTATCGTTGCTTTTGCCGTCTGCGCACAGTGGGTTTGGATGGCTTACTCATTTACGGGTACCGATTGTCCGATTTAAAAAAAGTTGATTAAAAAATAACCAAATTCCAACAAAGTTGTAATTTAATTTCCGAAAAATTACTATCAATCCCCTTCGATTCCAGAACGATATATATACACAATTGGAGGGAATAAGGAATTGAATAAAATGAAACTGGATGTCTGCCTTTTCGCAAGATATGTTCTCTTAAAAATTGTGTCAAAAATTGCAAAAACAGACATAACTCCTCCAAATTAAGAGATATCGATACACTTTCCTCTAGAAAATGTGACAATTAATCTTAGTTTGAAGTTTGTAGAACACTTTAATAATGGCAAAATTTAAATAAGAGTGTTATCACGCAAAAACACATTTGAAGAGGGTGCTTTAATTTTATACTTTATAAATTTGTCAGGTTAAAAGGTCCAATTTTCCAATCCTCTACAAACTTGCTCGAAACAGCTAGTTCTACAATGTGTCGCAAGAAAGTTACAAGTTCATCAAGAAATAAAAAAGTTACTTTTTTTATTCTGAGCTTAAACCAAGCAAAAAAATTTTCCATCTAAATAAAGTATTCATATAACTGAGAAACTTTCTTGAAGACATCGAAACGCTAAAACCGCTTCCTACTATTTTTGATTTCGTCCCACTAAGAAGAATAGCCAGATTTGAAAGTTTCTAGCATTATTAGCAACGTTCTGATGAGAGGCAAAAAAATATAATAACTAGGGTATCGAACGTCTTCGTCAGTGGTTTTCTTCGGCTTCCTTTTGCATAAGATTCTGCAGAAAAACTGCCGAAGAAAACCACCGACGAAGACGTTCGATACCCTATTTTAATTGAATAACTTTGATGCGCTAAACAACAAGGCAGTGTATTGTCTAAAATTACGAAGACCATTTGAATATCTTTTGAAAGAATTTTGTGCAGCCTCGCAGCTGTTGGATCGTTATGGATTTCTGTGCAAACCTATCTTCAGTCTTGTCTCAATCCTCTGTTTTATGAAGTAGGGGCTTTTTTTTTTTGAATTGGTCCCACTCATAAGTGACTTTTGGGCGATTGAACAATTGTCTGGATTGTTTCCTCAATTTTGCCAGTTTCTCATTCCACTAGGAAACATCTCTGCTAGATGATCTATGTTGAATAGAACAACTAGCTCATCTCAACTAATGTTATCAATTAGATCATCAGAGGCACTTTCTAGTTTTGAACAAGATTCTAATGATAGATACTTCTGTTTCTACTGTGTTTTTCGATACATCCATGATAGAAGAAACTCGTGGAATCCCGGATCATTTACGCGTGCAGCAGATCCCTAAAATATTTTATAACAAATTCAAAAACATCAACTGCGATAATGCGTTTTATACTGATGGATCACTTCCCAACGGGTCCACTGGCTTCGGTATCTTCAACAATAATTTTACCGCCTCCTACAAGCTCGATAATCCTGCTTCTGTTTACGTCGCAGAATTGGCTGCAATTCAGTATACCTTAGGGATTATTGAAAAAATGCCCACGGACCATTACTTCATCTTTACGGACAGTCTCAGTTCTATTGAGGCTCTCCGATCGATGAAGGATGTAAGGCACTCTCCGTATTTCCTGGGAAAAATACGGGAACATCTGAGTGCTTTATCCGAAAAATCTTCTCAGATTACCTTAGTGTGGGTCCCTTCTCATTGTTCCATTCCTGGCAACACTTTGGCTAAGGTGGGCGCAACAAACGGTGATATTTACAACAGACCTATTGCCTACAATGAATTTTTGAAATTTTTACGTCAGAATACACTTATCAACTGGCAGGCCTCGTGGGATAAGGGAGAACTGGGGAGGTGGCTACACCAACATCATCCCCAAGGTTTCCACCAAACCTTGGTTTCGTGGGTTGGACGTAGGACGAGATTTCATTCGCATGATGTCTCGGATTATGTCCAACCACTACGGGTTAGATGCACATCTCCTGCGTATTGGGCTGGCGAGCAGTAATAATTGCGTTTGTGGATTGGGGTACCAAGACATTGAACACGTGGTTTAGGTGTGTGCTGAATTCCGCGGCGCCAGATCTCTCTTTTTGGATACCCTCAGGGCCCGAGGAATACAGCCCTATGTGCCAGTTCGTGATATCCTCGCTCAGCGAAACTTGCTATACATGCTACTTGTTTACAGCTATTTGAAGAGCATCAAGGTGCCCATTTAACAGCGAAACGAATCTCGGATAAAAAAAAACATGTTAGTTTTAGTAATAGATCTAGTTCCAGCTCGTAGTCGGCAGCGAGGATAAAAAATTTGCCTTTAGCTTATAAGATATTTTAGACCATACGGCATTAGACTTAATTGGCTCCGTAAAACATTATTTTTTATTGTGCCGTGTCAAATAAATGTTGTGTGAACAAAAAAAAAAGATTCTAAAGATGTATTGTCGTTCTTCAAATAGAATCGATATAGATCCCAAGTATTACCAAGAGTATCTGTAACTTTCTGTAATAAATGGTTCGGTTTTATTAATAATTATCAGGTAGATTCTTCATCAGATATGTGCCATTAGACAATCACTGCAGATCGAGAAGTCAAAGATCTCTTCCCGATTAGAATTTATAAATGTAGGTGAATTCCCTCTATTACATATGTCAATGTTGGACGCAATATAATTCAGCAGGTTTTCGCCTCTTTTATTTTATCATGGGCGTTTGCATTACACCCTATTATAAATTGGGCCTTTATTTTTTTACAATAGTTTATAAAGTGTGCAACCAATGGACTAACTATATCGTCACTTATAAACTCGGTAATATAAACAAAGTTTCTCTTCTTATTTACTAAAATTGCTGTTCTGGGTCTAGACTTACTGTTATCGTACACAAACTTGCAATTAAGCACAAAGCAACCCAATACTCTCCCACTATTACACAGGGCTCTTGAAATCAACCCTCGTCAAGTTTTTCTTCGGTAAATTTTCTGCTGAGTCATGATAAAAGGGATTGCGCATGTAAATTTCTAGTCAAAGTTTTTTCGTGTTGATTTTTAAATTTCATTTCTTGACACAAATCCTGAATCACCCTATAAACCATCTCCTAAGTGCAGCACTTACCAGTGATCTAACAGCGAGCCCAACCCACAGTTTCAGACCATTTTTCAATATTAAACCACGAATGTGTTTTAGCGAATACACAATGCAAAGCTCAACGGGCGATGGCACGCGGGGGAATGTGAGAAGGAATAAAACGCACTCTTGTGAATTCTGATAAATTCCCGAGAGAGCGTGAAATCGATTAAAAAAATGAAGATAATATAGAAAGTAGAAGAAAACAATTTTTGAAACCTATATTTATTCGAAATAAAAACGCAATTTATCAATTTATCATTAATGTATTTAAAATCGGAAAAGATTCAAAGCAATACCAAGGTATTGAAATTCATTGCTAAGATAATAAAATTATGATTGATGGTCTAAAAAAATCATCGCCGTGCCACATTTTTCCAAGGATACGCATTTTAAACAACTTTCTCCGCCTTGCCCGTGCGGATTAAAACTCGTGCTACGCGTATAGGAAGACATGAAAATAGGGGAAAACTGTTATGGCCTCAGGACTTTGCTACCGTTAACCTTAGAACCGAAGATATTAACACGAAGTATGTCATGAGGTGCAATCTAAAGTAGTATTGCTTTGTGTAAACATGCATTTCAGCGGAAACATTCAAAAGAAAGAAAGAAAAAAATGCCCCGAATGTGGTTTCGCTGTTGAAATGTGTGAAAATCTCCTTTTATTAAGACGAACAGAGATTGCAACTTGGAGCGTTATTATTTTTTATGAAGAAAGTGCTTTTTGTTGATTTGAGATAGGTGGTCACAAGAAGCTATTCAGCAAAAAAATATATCTACCAGACATATAATACTTAATGAAATAAACGTAAATAGAATGATTCTGACTAAGGTGTTATGATAAATACAGCTAGAAGAACTTCCCAGCTGGTTTCGAGATACGATGCTGGTCTAGCAAGCCAGTCGTTAATTGTTCAAATCCTGGCTCGGGAGAGATTGTGTGAGTATCTGAATCGTAGCGTTTCGTTAGCAATCGATACTGCTAAACACTAAACACTAAGTGTCTATTTTGGCATATATGGTTCAACAATGCATTTTTTGGTGAACAAAGTGCTGTCACAGCTTGGTTAGGCAGCATGCCCAAAACATGCTCGCCTTAGATGAAGCATATTTCGGCCACTATTTCAATTTTTTTCCACTCGAATAGACCAACTGTTGATATAGTATTTTATTGATGTTACCGCAACAATGAATTGTTTCAACAAAAGCATACGGGTCATTCCATACGAAGTGACCACGAAAAAGCACAAACTTGGACACGGCCATCACAGATTTTGCTCAAAGTTGGTAGAATTATTCATCTACTGTCACTTTGGAAAAATCCCAAATTTGGTGTCGATTGGAAAACTCCCCGCTCTGTGGGACCCCCCCGTTTATTGCAAAGTCACGCATTTTTTGTTCAAAATCTCTTTTTTTTTCTTACAATTCATAGACGTAAGATGTCCGAAAAATACTGATAGATGATTTTTGAAAAAAATAACCAAGAAATCCAGAAAAAATATAAATTTTGTCCGGAAGTGTTGGCAGATAAATTATTTTTGTATTTGAAAATTAAATTTACATTTTTCGGCAAATGCAGCCATTTTGATTTTAAATTTGATAATTTCATCGTGTTCCTTGGAAAATTTCACATAAGAAACAACTATCATCCCGAGGTAATACTAGTCAATCTCGAGATATAACATTTTTACGAAAAAAAGTTGTAAACTTCGTAATTATTATTTTTACAATTTATAGACGTGAGACACGGGAAAAATAGTGATAGATAAATTTGAAGAAAATAAATCAAGAAATCCGGAAAAATATTATTTTTGACCGGAAGTGTTGCCAGACAGATTATTTTTGTATTTTAAAACTAAATTTACATTTTCGGCAAATGCAGCCATTTTGATTTTAAATTTGATAACTTCATCGTGTTCGTTGGAAATTTTCACAAAAGAAACAACTATCATCCCGAGTAATATGAGCCAATCTCGAGATATAACATTTTTACGAAAATAGTTCTGAATTTCGTAATTAATTTTTCGTAAAAATGTTATATCTCAAGATTGGCTCATATCACCACGAGTTGGTAAGTGCTTCTTACGTAAAATTTTTCGAGTAATACGATGAAACCTTCAAATTTAAAATAAAATTAGCTGCACTGGCCGAAAAATGCAAATTTAATTTTAAAATACAAAAATAATCTATCTGGCAACACTTCCGGCCAAAAACAATATTTTTTCTGGAGTCCTTGGTTTATTTTCTTCAAAACTCATCTATCACTATTTTTCGGGCGTCTTACGTCTATAAATTATAAAATGAAATAATTACGAAGTTTACAAGTTTTTTCGTAAAAATGTTATATCTGGAGTTTGGCTCATATCACCTCGGGATGATAGTTGTTTCTTGTGTAAAATTTTCCAAGGAACACGATGAAATTATCAAATTTAAAATCAGAATGGCTGCATTTGCCTAAAAATGTAAATTTAGTTTTCAAATACAAAATTAATTTATCTGGCAACACTTCCGGTTCAAACTTTTATTTTTTCTGGATTCCTTGGTTTTTTATATTTTTTCTGGATTCCTTGGTTTATTTTCTTCAAAAATCATCTATCAGTATTTTTCGGACATCTTACGTCTATGAATTGTAAGAAAAAGAAAAAAAGAGATTTTTGACAAAAATTGCGTGACTTTGCAATAAAGAGGGGGTCCTAGAGAGCGGGGGTATTCCATTCGATACCAAAATTGGGATTTTTCCAAAGAGACAGTAGGTGAACAATTCTCCCAACTTTGAGCAAAATCTGTGATGGTCGTGTCCAAGTGCCAATAGCTTACGGAAGTTGACTTGAATGTTACCACTTCTTCTTGAAATGAGTCGACTTACTGGAGCTATGTCGTACTGAGGCGTCAAATCAAGCGAAGCGTTGAGCGTTTGAGAAGCGGAATAAACAGAAGCGTTGGGTGAAGCTTCCTATGACATACTGGAGCGAGCGTCGCAAATGCGTTGTGTTGTCATATTCCTAGATTCCAGTAGCGGTTTTGTTTGAAGGAAATATGAATTCGTCCAATGAAGATTTTTTTGCTTCTTTAAGCACGGAAAATGACGTTTCAGTTAACATAGATATTTTTTCATGAAATAAAATAATATTACTGAAGTGAGTTGCGCTACAGACGTAGTAAAAAATATAAGAAATTATTCTGAATTTTAAACCCGTTGACCCTGAGCAACGTTCAACTAGTTTACAATATCTGTTAGGATTTCAATAACCCATGTGAGCACAGCTAGTTACTCAGCGGCTTGCATTTTCGCGACCAAAGAAGTTCAGCATGCTAAATTTCTGGCCATTCGAATCAAAACTCAACAATATCAATCAATAATATCAGTGCTATTTTCCCGACGACCTGAAAATTTTTCCCGATAGTATTTTCTATCCTACTTTTTTTCTTTTTTAAGATTTAAGACCAAAATAAAGCAAATATTAAGTACCTGGCGATATCAGGTTTAGTCTGATCATGGATTTACTGCACAACCCTCTTCTAAACATTTTAACATTTTCTAAACGAAAATGTATTTTATTTGCTTTTTTAAATTACCAAACCAAAACAAAGCAAATATAAAGCACCTGGCGATAAAAGATTTAGTCTGAATATGGTATTACCGCGTACATATACCCGCGTCAAAACACTACTCGTTCTGTTTCGCCGCCTCTATCGACGCGGCTTTGCCGCTCCAGTATGACCGGTTTAAGCGTTTCATATAGACGTTCGAAGAAGTAGCTCGGACGTTTTTGCGACGCTTCTTGTTTCGCCTCATTTGACGCCTCAGTATGTCAGTAGCCTTAGGCATGATTTGGAATAGGTGTGAACTAGTTCCAAAATAATGCTACCTAGAATCAGTATTTTGCCGAAAACTAATTTTATGAGAGTTTTTTAAGATATTTAATAAGTTTTTTGAGAAATTTAATTTATAATTATATTGACAGCTTAACCGCGAGATGAATAACAGTAACCAATATGTTGTTGGATTGGTAAAATGATGGACAAAATTACTGATACCATTATTATTTCATTGCTCAGCGGTATAAATTGATAAAAAAAAAATTCAAGGACAAATCTATGCGAATAATGAATTATGCCTAATACAGACTAGGGATGTTACGGATATCTGCATTCACATCCGCAAATGCGGAACATCCGCATCCGAATGATGTGTTCGAATCGCATAAACAATAAAAAAAGTTGTCTAATCAATACGAATATATAATTTGAATTATATTCATCGTAGCTGTAATAAAGCTTAAAAACACTTTTTCAGAAAGACAGAATGTACAATTTTAGCCATAGAATTGTCATATAGGCGCTTATGTAGACTATAATCCAGCTCCTGTTGACTGTAAGAGTTTTTCTACAATCTGTACAAAGAATGAATAATCGCTTTTACAAAATCGATCAGCATGTATAAAAGTTGTTCAAATGGCTGTGTTGTTTCTTATTAAACCCTTGTTCGGCTATTTGGGAAGCCGAATGTAACAAGTAGCTGATTTAGTTCTCCGAAACCGACTGATTAAAAGCTGATTAAACACTTAGAAATTATAAATTCAGTTATTTCTAATTTGCTCTGCTATCAGAAATAATACCCATCGGCTCCATTGCACAGTGGGGAATCGCTGGCCATCAGCCAAAAAAAATTTTTCTCGTTAGCTGTTTCATGATATTTTTTCTTTATTGCTATAACATTCAAGTGTTTAAATCCAAAATTTCGGCGCAATATCATAAAATCTGAATTTTTTATGACTTTTCAAACCTTGGCAAACTGACGTTTTTTGTCTTTTTTAAAAAAAAACCTAAATTAATCTACCTAGCGGTCAGACTCAGCCTTTCTCATTCAAACTTATTATTTGTAAAAATAGATGTACATGAATGCTTAAATCCAATAAATGGTTATCCACTCTTTGGGTTCTAAAATATTGATGTTGTAATTAAAGTATAAAATATAAAATTTGACGTTATGTTAGTACTTAAGAAATAGCGAAATAAAAGCAATGACTCTTAATTTCGAACAATTTAATCACGAGCGATGCCGCGAACATTCAGATAGTACGATACCACATTTAAATCATGTTGAGGCCATATATATTGATCGAAGCAGGTAAAGTGTTGAATAGTCTTTGAATTTCTTTTCTTTCTAAAACTTTTAAACAGCATATCAAATTGTTATGAAGTTTGTTATTTGTAAGTTTGAGAGATGACTCATTTGTATGACACTATTTATGTTCAAATAAGTCGTGTAATACTTGAGATAATAGACTTTCGTTGTTTTACAAATTAAAACATAACGCTTGCTTAAGTTTGATTACAATCAAATGAAAAGGTAACGTATGGGGCAGCCAAACTTTGAAACCACGTGTTCAATCATAATTCATCAGTTAACCCTTAACTAGCCCGTTCATCTGATATCAATATTGTTCAAATCGGTTGTGTAGTTTCTAAGATAATGAAGTTTCGTGATTTTCACATTTAGATACATTACAGACGAAGTTACAGTCCGATAACTGCAAAATTCAATAGGGTGTTATGAGGTAGGTAGACCTTTTATTTGATACTAATTCTGTGGAAATCGGGTCAACCATCTCTGAGAAATATGAGTGAGTCCAAGTAAGTTGTCTTGAAATATGTTTCTTTTCATAGCTGGATTTCACTTTTTTAAACATAACAGGCAAAGTAATAATCCGTTTGTAAAAAAAAATCATTAGGGTCTTATGGGGCAATAAGACCTTTCATATGACACTAATTTTATAAAAATCGGGCCAGCCATCTCTGAGAAACATGAGTGAGATTAAATAGTCTCCAGAACACGTTTCTTTCCATAACTTCTGAACCACATGTTCAATCTTCATAAAATTCAAAAGTTAGGGTTTTTAAGGTAGCCCGTTCATTTGAAACTAATTTTAATCAAATCAGATGTGTGGTTTCTGAGATATGATGTTTCGTGACTTTTACACTTTGATACATAACCTCTAAACTAGAAATCAGATTACAATAAAATTCAATAGGGTCTTATAGGGCAACTAGACCTTTCATTTGCAATTAATTTCATTGAAATCTGTTCGGTCAGACCATCTCTGAGAATAGTGAGTGCGAAAAAGGGTGCACATACACACGTACACACCCACACACAAACATATACACCTATACATGCTCATATGCAGAAAATGCTCGATTCGTCTAACTGAGTCGAGTAGTATATGACATTCGGCCCTTTGGATCACTTTTCTACACAGTACCAAAAAATGAAATTTACAACTGATACAAATGAAAGCACATAACGGTTTCTAGCACATAAAGTGAAAAACATATACAATTTCGCACCGTAAATAATGTACAATACAGAATCGTTTTAAGACATGTAAATTTGTACGTTAATTGATATAAACTTAAAGCTTCGAATATAAATATGCATGCAAATTAACAATATATTCATTTACTTTGCATGTGAATATAATGCCACACGGAATATTACGTGGTTTCCAATGCTCCATTTAGGTGCATTTAAAGTAATGTAAATTTTCTTTACTGTGTACCTTTTAATTAGCCAGTGATCGTTAGGAGGAAGTCAATATGTTTACTTTCATTATGTGATTTCACATTTTCATGAACAACGGACAAAGTTACGATCCGATTGCAATGAAATTCAATAGCAACCTATGGGGCAACTAGACCTTTCATTTGACACTAATTTTGTGAAAATCGGTTCAGCCATCTCTGAGAAAAATGAGTGAGTTTAAACAACCTCAGGATAACTTTTCTTTACATACCTTTTGAACCATATGTTCAATCATTACGAAATTCAAAAGTTAAGGGTTCTGGAGACAGCCCGATCATTTGAAACCAATTTTATTAAAATCGGTTGTGTGGTTTCTGAGATATTGTTGTTTCGTGATTTTTACATTTTGATACATAACCTCTAAGCTAAAAATCCGATTACAATGAAATTCAATAGCAACCTATGGCAACTAGACCTTTCATTTGCAATTAATTTTATGAAAATCGATCCAGCCATCTCTGAGAAAAGTGAATGAGAAAAAAAAGTTGCACATACCTACACACACACTAACACATACACACATACATACATACATACAGAAAATGCTCAGTTCGTCGAAAGGGGTCGAGTGGTATATGACATTCGGCCATTGGGACCACTTTTATACCTTTGGTTTTTCCAGTGATTGCTATACCTTTCTAGGAGAAAGGCAAAAAGTACATTACTTTGAAACGCTCTGTAGCTTCAATGATAGCTTGGATTTTTTTGACGTCAAAGGAAAAGTTGTTGTAAATATTGTGCAAAACAAACCCTTTTCATTAGATATTGTAAAATTTGGTCATAGTAGGCTTGACACTAGAAAAAATTTAAAAAAATGTGATTTTTTGTAGCAAAGTAGCTTAAAAGTTTAGTTGCCGCAGTTTGCCACGGTTGTGACTACATTCCAAATTTAGGTAAAAACGTAAGCCTTCAAATGCATGCTGTCCGCTGTAGCGCAAAACTGCGCGAATCGCTTTAGTGAAGAAAGTGATAGCAGATTTTTAGTTTTTATTTTTGAAGTTGAAATTTAATCCAGGAATAATTTTAATCATAACCATGATACCCCATTAATGAAAATTTATGATATCGTATATAAATTTGGGCAAAAATCACAAAATTTATCAATCAAAAGTTTTAAAATAAGCGTTAAACAAGAAAACGGTAAACAAATCTGAAATTTTAATTATGTCAAACTTTATCACTTTCTGCAAATTTAAAACAATACTAAAAACATTCAGCCCTTTTCAATTTATGATCATGAAATTCGCTAAACTGATTGAAGTGTCAAATATTAGCAGCAAATTCATACCATCAAACTCCGGCCAATAATAGCCCGTTTGAAGATTGCTTTTGCTTTGCACTCGTTTTCATACAAAAGTAAAGCACACATTTTGCTTTATGAGAAAAAAAAACCTAAATTAATCCACCTAGCGGTCAGACCCAGCCTTTCTCATTCAAACTTTTATTTGTAAAAATAGATTTACATGAACGCTTCAATCCAATAAATGTATATACACTCTTTAGGTTCTAAAATATTTATGTTGTAATCTAAAACTCGAAAACTACCGAACTGATCGACGTGAAAATTTGTATGTAGGGGTTTTTGGTCCCGATAAAGGTTCCTATGATAGTTTGAGACCCCTCCCTCTTCTGGAAAGGAGGGGTCCAATACAAATGAAACATACATTTCTGCACAACTCAAGAACAAACCAAGCAAATGAAACCAAATTTGGCATGTGGATGTTTTAAAGGGTAATAAATATGTCCATAATGGTTCGACGCCCCTCCCTCTTATGGAAGCACATGTTTCTGCACAAATTTCTGCACATCTCGCGAACTAATCAACTAAATGGAACCATATTTGGTAGGTAAATGTTTTTAGTGGTAACAAATATGTTCCATAATCGACCTTAGGCAACATTTTGGATTGTAAGATAGCAACTTTCGGTTTCTGGAAAACAGCCAAAAATGGACGATTTCCACCCAATATAATAATATCCAGATAAAGAAAGATACACAGGAGCTAAATTCGACCACAGATACCATTTTGAATTCTAAGATGGCGACTTCCGGTTACGGAAAAACAGCGGCAAACGACCAAATACCACCCAAAAAGGGGGGTATTTTCGGAATCGTAATGATGCACTGGAGCCACAAATCGACTTCAGACACCATTATGAATTGTAGGATGGCAACTTGTGGTTTCTGGAAAACAGCCAGAAATGGCCGAATTCCGTCTAACATGAGTATCTCCGGATCTAGAATGATACACAGCAGCTGAAATCGTTCAAAGACCCTATTTTGGATTCTAGGTTGGCGACTTCCGGTTCCTGGGAAACAGCGGAAAATGATCGAATTACACCCAATGTGAGTGTTTCTTCAACCAGAATGACGCTCAGAGGCCAGAAATTATCTTAAATACCGTTTCGAAATCCAAGATGGCGACATCTGGTTTGTGAAAAAGAGCCCAAAATAACCAAATACAAACCAATATGAGTATCTCTGGAACCAGAATGATGCAATGAGCCTACAATTGACCTCAGGCACCAACAGCCGAAAATGACCAAATAATACTCAACATGGATATTTCCGTAATCGAGATGATGCATAGAAACCAAACATTGACCCTTGACACCATTTTGAATTTAAAGACAACCACTGTTAGTTTCTGGAAAACAACCAAAATAACTAAATACCTCCCAATATGAGTATTTCCGGTGTCAGATTGATGCCAGAAAATTTGCTGAAAATGACTGAATACCACCCAATATGAATATATTCAGAATTAGGGCGATGTACAGAAGCCAAAAGTCGAGGATGTTGTCATTTCGATAAAACCAATAAAACCGATAAACCAAACGATTTGTCTTTTGACTTTGAACATATCCTATGGCCGATTCGTCGTGCATTTGCAGACTTCAAACAAACCGCAAGGAATCAATGAACTTGGAACGTTCAAATAGTACGACACCACATTTAAATAATGTTGAGGCCACATATATCGATCAAGGCAGGTATAGTTTTAAATAGTCTTTGAATTTCTCTTCTTTCCATAACTTTTGAGCCCCATAGCAAATTGTTATGAAGTTTGTTATTTGTAAGTTTGAGAGATGACTCGTTCGTATGACACTAGTTATGTTCAAATAAGTCATGTAATCTTTGAGATAATAGACTTTCGTTGTTTTATTAACAATTTAATACATACTGTTGCTTAAGTTCGATTATAATCAAATGAAATGGGAACGTGTAGGGCAGCCAAACTTTAAAACCACGTGTTCAATCATAATTCACCAGTTAACCCTTAACTAGCCCGCTCATCTGATAATAATAATCAAATCGGTTGTGTAGTTTCTGAGATAATGAAGTTTCGTGATTTTCACAAGTCGGCACATTACAAATGAAGTTACAGTTCGATTACAGTAAAATTCATTAGGGTCTTCTGAGGCAGCTAGACCATTCATTTGACACTATTTTTTTTGGAAATCGGGTCGGCCATCTCTGAGAAAAGTGAGTGAGTCCAAGTAGTCTTCGAAGTATGTTCCTTTGCATAGCTGGATTTCACATTTTTAATTATAACAGGCAAAGTAATAGTCCGACTGCAAAACAAATCAATAGGGTCTTATGGGGCAATTAGACCTTCCATTTGACTGATTTTATGAAAATCGGTACAGCCATCTCTGAGAAACATGAGTGAGATTAAATAGTCTTCAGAACACGTTTATTTTCATAACTTTTGAACCACAAGTTCAATCTTTATGAAATTCAAAACTTAAGGGTTTTCTAGGTAGCTCGTTCTTTTGAGACCAATTTTGTTCAAATCGGTTGTGTAGTTTCTGAGATATTGATGTTTCATGATTTTCACATTTTTAAACATAACCTCTAAACTAAAAATCCGATTACAATGAAAATCAATAGGGTCTTATGGGGCAACAAGACCTTTCATTTGCAATTAATTTCATGAAAATCGGTCCAGCCCTCTCTGAGAAAAGTGAGTGAGAATGACAATCTGCACACACACACACACATACAGAAAATGCTCAGCTCGTCAAGCTGAGTCGAGTGATATATGCCATTCGGCCCTTTGGAGCACTTTCATACTCTCGGTTTTGCAAGTGATTGCTATACCTTTCTAGGAGAAAGGCAAAAAACAAAGAACAGTCGTCGCCCTCCGTATCTTTTCGTATTCATTTAGAACGTTGTGTCATTCCAGTGTCTTGGTTTTCAAATTCATAAATTCATTGAATTTTACTATAGAGCCTTCAACTTCAGCGGCACCACCTAATTCAATGTCTAGTAAGTTGTCAATTCATGGTGTTATATATGTATTCAAATGTCCTCTTTCAACCATAGAAACCGGATTAGGAAGATAACACATATATGAAACAATGAAACATCGAAAATCACTAGAAGATATGAAAATTGCAGACAATTGCAACAATGCAGAAAGACATTTTTCCTGCTGATAAGTATAATGAACTTCAAATTTTCTGGAAACAATTCAACACGAGATTTAAGCGATCACAGCGAAAGATGATGATGCTGTTGATGATTTTTTCAATTTGTAATTAGTTTGTATTACTTATGTTGTTTTAGTTCATTAAAAAAATATATATATTTAGGCAAAATTTGTTCAGTTCGAGGAGTCGTCCATAAATTACGTTTTTTTCAATGGGAAGGACGCCCGGTGGCACTACTTGTGGTCGAAGATCATATAATTCTATAAAAAAGGAAAAAAGGGCCAAAAAATATTGAAATTGGATTTCGTGCTTTATGGACGGCCCCAAACAAAAAATGGATGCCAAATTCGTGTTCAGCGCCTCAAAATTATATAAATAAAAAATAAAAAATGATAGATTTTTAGACACAAGACAGTAAGTATCAAGAAGCGTTTATTCAACCAGTTTGTTCAGTGTTTAATTGATGTTGTCTAATAGCTATTTTTTAAATTGAAATTTCGCCTAACCAGCCAACAATTAAATAATGGCGTGGATTATTTCACAAGTTTTTTTAAAGCTGAATTTATTGCTTGTTCAGCTGATAAATCAACCTGAGCGTTGTGGCAATCCGTTTCACCTGTATGCAGACTTTATTCAGCTATTTTGAAATTATTCAGCCCAATTGTTTGTTGGGCAGAGCGTTGTCTATTCGTGTGCAATCAAGGAAAAACTGCAATGATTACCATAATATTCTTAAATTTTTCAACAAGAATCGAACATTTTTGCAACGGTTATGAGTCATTTTTATTTTATTTTATCTTCGATGTTCACTAAATAAACATAACCCGCGTAGTTACGAGAGAGTAAATTCCTAAAAATACAAACTTTAGAATGAATGCTTGTGAATTTTTTGTCCATTTACCAAGATTTTTTTAGAATCTTGTTTTACATGTCAACATTGTTAGATGATATTTACTTTTAAACTTAACCAATATTTTGTGTATATTAGCTGACTTTGTACTACAGTGAATGTAATTGATGGAAAATTAAAAACTTGTCAAGTAAAACACAATAAAAGCGTTCAAGAGAACAGAACGAACAAGAATTTAGCTAAAAATACCTGAAAAATATTACTACAGGAAAACCAAAGCAGAAATAGACTAAATCTAGCTGAAAGTGGTTCCAAAAATAGTAAGCCAAAAATTATTTTTCAATAAGGAACCATTCAAATATTACATAACGCGGAATTTGGCAGTTTTCAATACCCACCAACTCCCCTCCCCCCACTCGTAACACACTTTAACGTGCTTGCCACAGGCAGTGTTACGCTTCGGTGTATACCCCCCACCCCTGAGCGCGTTATGTATTATGAATGATCCCTGAGTCAATTTTATATCACTGATATAAACCAGAAAAAAAATACCGCGGCTTGACAAGCATGAAAATAAAATAATTTCAAACATATTTAAAAGTTCTAAAACAAGGGTTCCTAGACCTTTTGCTCAGCGGAGCATTTTTTCACCTGCATTTTTCGATCAAAAAGCAAATTGATGCAAAAATGCAGATTGGTTATCAAATTTTGACAACTGTAAATCAAGGTTCCGCTACGACCTGTCAGCCCTAGTGAAAACGCCCCTATCTCAACCTTCTTAGGGCGCTAACTAAAATACATGTAACCTTAGTGAAGAGCCGATCCCAACCCCGGTGGACATGTTGGTCCTACGCTAACTGAGTAAGGTTTCCCTAATCGGCTATAACTGCGTCTGATTTGAAGCGGACGACTGAGCTAAGGAATGAAGTGTCTCGCCAGCTATAACCAAGACAGCGGCCTTGTCGCGAGACTAGACACAGCAGTGTGTTGAAGTTACCCAATTCGCGACATCGACTTTCAAATACCACGTACCGGTAATGAGAATGGCCAGGGGTTGGTGGATTTCAGTCTGGCAGTCTGAAGAGATATCCGGAAACATGCATGGCAACGCCCTAATGATTATGCTCTTAGACCGACATTATTCTAGTAGACTGGCGGCATTTCATCTATCATTATCGATGTGCCTTCCTTCCGAGACCCAAACGTCGAAGGGAACCTAATAACCAATGAGACACTGGTGGCCATGCGTTAGAAACAACATTTTGAGGTTGAATCGTGAAATGACAGCATTCGGTAGAGATCTTCTTCGTGAAGTAAGGAAGCTACAAGAGCCGTATAACATAAAATATGTCTGGCCTGGTAGAAACGGTGTGGTCCTTATGAAACGAAGCGACGGGGCTAAAATTCACCGGGTAGAAAGCAAGCAACATTTAGAGAACATCATGCAAACCATTTTCAAGCGATCCCTTGATCAGTCGGGCAATAGTTCATTGATGAGTTCGCTATCTGAAGAGCCTTCAGCGAAACGTTAAAGTATGATGATACGTGTGGTTTTTTTCTTTGGTTTTTAATTATTTTTGTAATGAATTGTACACGAAATAAATATTGTAATTACTACTATGAAAACCTTTCTCAGTTAAACCGTTGTACTGAGGAAGGAAGCGACCGTTCGTTGAGAATTCTACAATTCAATATTCGAGGCATGAATGAACCGGAGAAGGTGGACTACATCAGAGAAGTTTTAACATTGAATTCTCATAAAATCGATGTTGTTGCCGTTGGTGAGACCTGGATAAAGAAAGACAGAATCAAGAACTCGCAAATCGATGGTTATCGAAGTATTTTTTCATGTAGACCAGAGGCTCGAGGAGGAGGTTTAGCAGTTTACATCAGGGAACCTATTTTGTATGAAACGGTTTGTAACACCCATGATCAGGGTTTACACCACATTCATATTCGCCTACATGTTGGAACCGAGTTTCATATACATGCAGTTTACCGACCACCGTCTTTCGGTCATGCTGGGTTCCTTGATAGATTAGAGACAGTTTTGTCGTCACATATGCGCAATGACTGTGTAATTGTTGGAGATGTAAACATTCCATTCAACCATTTGGATCATACGACTGTTCAAGAATATGCTGATCAATTAAAATGTTACAACTTCGACGTGACAAATTCGTATACAACTAGACCTAGTAGCGATAACATTTTAGATCATGTTGTGTGTTCCGAGAGTCTACAACCCTTTGTCATGAATGAGACTATTCATACAGATGAGAGTGATCATAGCTTAATCTTATCGACTTTCAAGTTGCGGAAAACCGTGACCTTGCGAACACTAGAAAAAATTATAGTGGACAATACCAAGCTAAATGAAGCTTTCATCGCTGAGTTATCTGTTCTGCCACAGAGCTCGCCAGAGAGTAGGTTGAAGAACGTTGTGATTTTGTATCAGCAGCTGAAGGAGAAATTTTTGAGAAAAGTTACCGTCCAAGCTAAAATTAAAGGCTACTGTCCTTGGATGACTTTCGACGTTTGGAAGTTAATTCGATTTGAAGAAAATGTATCACGGATCTACAAGAGGCATCCTACAGACACTCATCTACGCGGACTTTGGTTACATATCTCCAAAAAAATGCAACAAGCCAAGAAATTTGCGAAGAGAAACTACTTTTCCAAACTTTTTTCCAATGGTAACCAAACTGAAATGTGGAGAAATCTGAAAAAGGTAGTAGGTTTCAGTAAAGAAAGTAAGGAAACAATAAAACTGAAGATTGGAACAGATGTCGTTACGCATGGTGAAACAGTTGCAAATGCTTTTAATGAGTATTTCTGTAAGGTTGGACCCCAATTAGCCTCGACAATTATTAGTTCTCGTGATGTTAACAAATTTGCCAGTCTGTCTCCATTAATTAACTCCATTTTCTTGCGACCTGCTTCTAAGCAAGAAGTAGTTGTCTTGATAAGGGATCTTGACACCAACAAAAGCTGTGGTCCCGATGAAATTCCAGCATACTTTCTCAAGCTACATCATAATGTATTTTCTGTTTTGTTGCGAGATGTCTTCAACCAATCGATCAACACGGGAATTTTCCCCGATTTGCTAAAGATTGCGAAGGTTGTTCCCTTGCACAAGGGTGGCGATACAGCGCTGATCAGTAATTATAGACCAATTTCTATCTTATCTGTTCTAAGCGAAATACTCGAGAAACTGTTAGTAGTCCGAATAAATGAATTCTTCAATAGTAATGAAGTTTTATACAGTCATCAATATGGTTTTCGCTCTGGATCTAGCACACTTACCGCAGCCAGTGAATTAGTTGACAACATATACAGTGCGCTGGATTCTCGACAAGCTTTGGGCGTACTTTTCCTGGATTTAAAAAAGGCGTTTGATACGATTGACCACGAACTTCTGTTATGTAAGCTTGACTACTATGGTATTCGGGGTCCAGCAAACGATTTGATAAGAAGCTATCTTTCATCTAGAAGGCAATTTGTAGTTATGAATGACTCTCGTAGTAATAACCTAAGGGCATCTTCAGCGGTGGTCTATTTTTGAAACAACTTTATACTAGATTTACACCAGCGAAACCTGAATAGAACCAGCTAATATAGACCAACTTTTCGTTCTCCGCACCGGTGTTGTATATCTTGTTGTTTTAAACCGCTGACATCTGTCACACTGTCAATAATTCAATACCCCATGCTATCAGTTAATGAGACTTGATATAATAAAAAACACTCAATATTTACCAAACGGAAATTCGATAATTTTTACACACATTAAGCGATTACTTTGGCAAGACACTTCATATCCACAAGACTTTGTGGATTTGACGGTTTGACCCGAGCGTCAGTGACATTTCTCAGCATGGATTGGTATGATCGAAAATTCCTGCTACAAGTAGGGTTTCGGAGGATAGCGAAAAATATTTGATTAGGTGTTCATCTTCCGTTTTCGTCTCATCAATCTTTCAAAATCTTGCAGTTCCTAAAACTTGGTTTGGGTTTTGAGGATATTGGATGGAATTGCGCAGCTTGATTCGAACAATTTTCGCTATTTTCGAGTAGGTCACATACTGCCAGTTATGCTGCAAGCTTAAAAGGAGCAGTCATTGTCATTTGTCCTGCGGCTCATCTAACCCGCAAAGTCAAAAAATACGAAAAACGAAACATAACGCCCCCCAGCGATCATTTAGTTTTGTTCGAGTTGCTCGAAACAAAATGCTCAATGTCACCCCAGCATTGTGAACGTTTTCAGTTTAGTGTCTTCGAGGAACATTTTTTTGGTCTCTTAAGTTCTCCTCTAGTCCCAATACAATTAAGGCGAATAGCCAACATATGGTTGACAAGGCTGATGGTTGCAAACCAAGTAGTTGAGCCTACGGTTATGGTCTTCCAGAATTCCCCCTTTTGCTGGTCGGTTTCCCTGAAGCCAAAAACGACAAACCTGTTCATTTTCTTCTTCAGAAAAGCCACAAAAACGAATTGTGAATTGTCATAAAAAATCTTTGTTTTGTTTATTCCCCAACACTCGCAAAACGCTTATATGGGAATAGCTAGAAATGAGGTATTCAATTAAAATAGACATTTTACCCACCTATTGGTAGCGTACAAAGGGTTTTAGAACGATCTATTCCTTGTTCCAAAAAGTGACAAAAATAGACCAAAACGTATACCAGTTTCAATTTTTTTCAATTTAGATCTGGTATAAAACAAAATTTACACCACCGGTGCAGCAGTGAATTTGAGTTTGTTCCAAAAAAATAGAACAAAACAACGATTTGGACCACCGCTGAAGATGCCCTAAGTACGACCGTCGGAGTACCTCAAGGCTGCAACTTGGGGCCTCTCCTTTTTTGATTTATGTCAATGACCTGCCAAAAATTGGACTGCATGGAATACCACGTCGTTTTGCTGACGATACGTCCTTGTCTTATGCATCCACTGACTCGAACCAAATTGTACAACAAATGAAGGAGGATATGGAAAAGTTGCAGATATACTTCGCTGAAAACTTACTATCCCACAAATTTCAAAAACTAAATATTTGATCTTCGAATCCACCCGCACCAGACGACCCACAAGCGATGCTTTGATAGTAAACTGTGAAACAATCGAGAAAGTTGAGACTTACAAGTATCTAGGCCTGATATTTGATACAAATCTCACATGGTACAGCCAAATAAGTAAACTGAAGTCTGAAATCAGTAAAACTTGCGGACTTCTGTATAAAGTTTACAACTATTTACCGACAAAACAGATGCTTAATTTATATCATGCCTTCGTACAATCCAAATTACAGTACATGATCTCAATCTGGGGGGCAGCAAGCCAGTATAAAATAAGGTCATTACAAACTCTTCAAAACCGTTGCCTGAAAGCAGTTTACCGGAAACCTCGTATGTACTCGAAAATTAGCTTATTTGAAGAGGCACCTGCATCTGTCGTGCCAGTAGCAGCCCTTCGAGAAAAGCAAACTCTGATTCAAATGCATAAAATTTTATGGCACAAATCAACCCATCATAATCAACTATTTGAACGAGCATCTCATAACCACTTCACTAGAAACCAGTCAAATCTCACAATGGCAAGAGTAAATAGCGAATTCGGGAAAAGAGCTTTTTCGTACTATGGAAAAAAAACTATACAACGCGCTACCAGCAACATTGAAAGATGAGACAAACCTAAAACAATTTAAAATATCGTGTCACAATTAGTAAGGCTTAAGCTTCCACATTTCTTACGTTAGGCGAACGTTATCTGAGAACTGTAAATTTACGAGCATCCCCTTCAAAGAGATTTAAATCTCACTGGGGGTGCAAGCCAACCAAAATAGTTTAATTAATATTTAGTATTAATCCTTGTTATGTTATAAACAATAAAGGTGAAAAAGAATGACTTGTCGACAGAAACTGGAGAGATATTGATGAAGATGAACAATCTGAGGATCCGTTAGGCTTGGATGAGGCCAAGAAAACTTGTAGAAATTGACAATCTACAGAACAACTGAAAAGAACTGCATCCCTGCCGAATTTTCCAAGATTGGGAGTAAGCAGCTATTGCGTTTCTACAAACAAAAACTTTTTACAGAAGGTTTAAAAAATGTAAGTGTTCCGCTCAATAGAAAGAATGCGGTTGGTTTTAATTTCTATCAAAATGCCACGGAGGACTTGCGAATGTTCCGCGGAGCACGATTTGGGAACCTTTGTTCTAGAAGACAGAACCACCAGTAAATTACATGATCGGAATACAGCAAAAATACCTGAGAAACGTAAAACAGCGAAAAGACCAGTAGTAATTTAATAGCTTGAAAATTTATAACCAGAAAAATACCAAAATCAAGTAAAAATATAATAAACTTAATTTAGAATTCATAAAAAATGTAATATGAAACATCTGAAAATGCTTCAAAAGACTTGAGAGAATAAATAAAAATGAAAGCAAAAAAAAAAAACATAACATCATCGAAACATAGACAAAAAGAGCTAAAACTGTTGCTAAGGTACAATAGAAACAAAAGAAAAAAAAATATATGAAAAGATTCTTCTGAAAGCGTCCGAATCAACTACAAATGTCTGAGAACGCTCCTGGGATCTAGAAAAAAATGACAATGATCTTAAATTTGGTTTCAACTAATTAAGTAGAGCGGGGCCCTAGTGTGGTTGGTAACGTCTCCGTCAACCACGCTCGACGCCTGGGTTCGAATCCCACCGCCGACATAGGTGTCGATGGTTGTGAGGTGGCGTGATCCACTCACAACCAACCCAACTGGTCTAGATTCAATCCTAGCCGACACCGGGAGATTTTCTGAGGCGAAAAATCTCTGGGATCACGCCTTCCATCGCATGAGGAAGTAAAGCCGTTGGCGCCGGTCCGTTAATAAACGGGTCGTGAGTTAGGGTCCTGGGTGTGGAGTCGCCTCCCTGGGCGTCGGTGATTGGCCACAACAGTGGCGGAACTAGACCGACGGAAAATAAACGAGAATAAAAAAAAAAAAAAAAAAAAAAACTAATTAAGTAATTCTGACGGGAGAAAAAGCTATAAAAAATTGATTCCCAATTTAGCTAAACGTGATTCCGTGGATAAATGCGACTAATGACAAAACAAACCAATAAGTGACAAAACTGATTCCGAAGTTAGCTAACATCTTAGTTGAAAGTGCCTCAAAGAATTGAAACAATGTTTATGATTTCAAATTAGCCTAAAAAACTTAAACGTACTTCTACTTACAAGTGAAAACAAAAAAAATGTATTTCTCATTTTACCTGAAATTCTTGAAAGGTTCTTAACATTTTTTTTTATTCTCGCTTATTTACCGTCGGTCTAGTTCCGCCACTGTTGTGCCAATCACCGACGCCCGGGGAGGCGACTCCACCCAGGACCCTAACTCACGACCCGCTGATTAACGAACCGGCGCCAACGGCTTTACTTCCTCATGCGATGGAAGGCGTGATCCCAGAGATTTTTCGCCTCAGAAAATATCCCGGCGTCGGCTAGGATTGAATCTAGTCCAGTTGGGTTGGTTGTGAGTAAATCACGCCACCTCACAACCATCGACACCTATGTCGGCGGTGGGATTCGAACCCAGGCGTCGAGCGTGGTTGGCGGAGACGTTACCAACCACACTAGGCCCCCGCTAAACTTAACTTGTAGTAAAAACAAAGTTTTGTTACACTTAATTAAGT
This sequence comes from Wyeomyia smithii, assembly GCF_029784165.1. NCBI lineage: Eukaryota > Metazoa > Arthropoda > Insecta > Diptera > Culicidae > Wyeomyia > Wyeomyia smithii. Next base: position 99,053,403 of record NC_073695.1, read on the forward strand.
AGGTATCATTCATATTTTTAACATTTTAAAGCATATCTTATTTCGTCAGGTGTAATCAGAGCCGGATTTATGGGGGGGCCCACATTTTTAGGGCCCCCACAAATCGACAAAAAGATATTTTCTCTTTTAAAATGAGATTTAATCAAAAGTTCGATTTACAGTAAGAAAATTTGAACAGACCATTTCAATTTGACACTTTCCTTCAGTGTTATTTTTTCGCGAGCGCCAATATCACAACTACATCCATAAGAGTTCACTTTGGATTCTCTTGGAACGACACACATTAACACACCATTCGAATCGAACCAGCGCGCATTAAACGCCTAGAGTATTTTGCGCAGTCTTTCTCAAATTGTGTGCAAATTTTTGCCTGTGGATCGTATTTTTTTCAAATTGCGGTAGTTTTTTTTTCAGGTATCAAGAAAAAAATTTGAAGATGAAACTTATTAAAATAGGTTGCATGCGACTGTGAAGAATGAAAGGCAGTCAAACTTATCATTATTAAGTTTTGAGTACGAGTATACTGAAGATGTTTAATGTTGATTATTTAATTAATAAGTTTTCTGCAAAAAAACTCGTAAAGCATAGTTTACAGTTCGAATTTGACAAGTGAAAAAGCGTAAATTTTCGCTTGTGGAATCTGTCGTGAAAACCCGTTTGTGGAACACGCAGGTATTTCACCACCCTGCAGTTTATAGTTTAAGTGAAGCGAAACTCATGAGTTTACACTCCGAGCGAAGTGAAAATTGGCTGCAACTGACAGAATAGAAACTCACTAGCGCTTGCATGCGTGAAAGAAATAAACCCAAGTGAAAAAGATGAGATCCACAACCATAGATTTCGCTGGATCGAATTTGTTTACAGTTCCAAGCGAAGTGAAATTTTTGCAGGTTGCATTTTTCACGAGCGTGAAAAAATGAACATGTTGTATGAGATTTTCACTTCGTTTGGAACTCTAAATAGGGCTTAAGAAAAAATTCTAACAAATTTTTGGTAATTTTTCAATAGCAAATAAATGCTTTTAACTCGTACGATAAAAAACAGTTTTGTTTTATTTTGGGGCCCCCACTATAACTGGGACCCGGGCCCCCACAATCGTAAATCCGGCCCTGGGTGTAATTAACCAACAGAGTGACCGCCTGACACAAATAAGCATATCATTACGCTGTTCACATACAAATGATTATATTAGCAGTACGCAAAACCAACAAAGACTGGTTTGACCGGTCATACAATGTTTTTGTTTTTTTTTTTCCTATCCGTTTGATTTTGTATTCAAATTTTGGCTGAGATTTTCTTGAATATCTCTAACTTATTGAACATAATACCAAATGAAAACATATCTACATTGCACTGTAAATCTTGAACATAACGATATTCGGTACAAATATTGCGGAAATAAAATCGACTTTTGGAAGACCATTTCCAATCTGAAAAACAGTCCATCCGAAAAAAGGTAGCGACTAGCAGAACCTTTGAAACCCCATCATTTATATAATAACAAATTGCATTTGTTAATCACAAATACAACGCAAGTAATTTCGAACTCTGAACCACAAAACAACGAGAAGGCGGTAGGTGATTCACGGTCTCATTACTATTCAGCGTGATATTCTAATGCTGATGTTATTTAGCTATAGGTAAAACCCGCACAGCTACTACACCCGCTATGAGATGTGTGCATCTAGTATCAGAACACTTACCGACGATAATTCCAGCTCATCATCGCTGTACAGATTGTTTCCGGATCGATACTGTCTCTTGTTGCGATCTGCGTTCATTGTGGCCCGCAGCATGAACCGACAGTTTGGGGCTAAACCAAGTCTTAGCTGCGCCCTACTAAGGCGATGTCGTTAACCCAGAATGTTGACTTTCCACCTGTTCTAGAGATCACGCACTCTGCAGTTTTACATATTGCTGTGTGCACACTTTTGCCGCAAATCGATTTTTTTTCTTTTGTTCGTTACATTTGGTATTCTCGACTAGAGGATATGACACAACAATAGGCTATTTCAAAGACTTCTAATTCAACATTCATTCTATGCACTATACCGCTGCATGTTAATTACCGAATAGTGACTATTTGTTTATCAAATAATAAGTAAATCACGAACACTGTGGTACAGAGGATTGAGTTAAATTTAATATTCTACCATACAGCCACTGATGGAGGAGAGGTCCAACACACGCGCTCCTCAGGCTATACGGTTGATAATAATACTGGTGGATATCTGGTATGGTGTTGACACGACTATCATTCTAATGGGCTTTGCTTCTTCTTAATACAACCGTGGTTGGCGTTTATAGGTGATTAGTCGGACAGATTTGCAGTCTACCTTCGGGCGCCATGTTTTTCTCTTTCTTGGATCAGGTTAAAATACGCGACACGCTACGGCTGCGGATGCGGAGACTAGACGACTCGAACAGCGTGGCAGTCGCCGACACAATGGAAGAGAGTCGTCCCTACAGTCCAACACGTTCCGTGCGTTGTATAGAAGATTTCCGTGTTGTACGGGAATTAGCAATAAAAACATGCAAATTTAGAAACTGCATCTCGCGCGAGAGAGCTGGACTGCGCCTGTGCGATATGTGACATTTGTTTGGACATATTCTTGAACGATAATAGCGAACACTGGAGACAGTAATAGAGAATGTGGCAATTTTAATATTTTTTTTTGTCATTTTTGAGTTGGGTGAAATTTTGCAAAAATATTCCTATAGACTAAATATATCATTTGTTACCAGTATTAGTATTACAACTAAATTTTGAAAAAGGTTTCTGTAAAAAAAATATTGATGATGGAAAACATTTCGGTTGGTTGATTGGTGTGATTTTATTACGACGAAAATAAACACTTGTTAAAGAAAACCAATGCTTCTTTAACCAATGCTTTCATGCACATCAAAATGCCTCTTCAAAGTTCAGTAAAATACTTTGCTTAAAGCATATCAGCGAACCATTTGTTTGCTGATTCACAGCATTTTTTTCCAAAATGTTGCTGTATTTCAGTTCCAAAATTTACTGAATTTCATTCAGTAATTTTATTTTTACTGTAAATCAGTATTGCCGCTTGATATATTTACTGAAAACCAGTAATCGATTCAATGATTCACGAAATACAGCAAAACTATTTGCTGAACAAAAAAACAGTAAATGAATGTTTGCTGGAAATCAGTGAGCAAATCGATGTGTCAAAAAATTTCAATTCAAGCTGTCATAAGTAAAACGCGCCAAACCGGTGTATAATTGATATGGGATCATAGCTAAGTTACTGTTGGGCTAGATGAACTTTAAAGTTGATATCATAAACATACATTTCTAGTTCAACAGTAATTTGATTATAATCCTGTGGGTGGGTGAAGGGTGGTGTCGAGAGAAACATGCACACCAAAATGTCTCTCCATGGTTCAGTAAAATACTTTGCTGAAAGCATATCAGCAAACCACTTGTTTACCGATTCACAGCATTTCTGCCTTTCTCCTAGAAAGGAATAGCAATAACTGAAAAAAAAACAAAGGTATAATAGTGGTCCCAATGGCCGAATTTCATATACCACTCGACTCAGTTCGACGAACTGAGCATTTACTGTATGTATGTATGTGTGTATGTGCAACTGTTTTTTTCACTCTCAATTTTCTCAGAAATGGCAAATGAAAGAAATAAATGAATTGCAGATGAAAGGTCTAGTTACCCGACAGATTGCTATTGAATTTCATTGTAATCATGATTTTCATGATGTGCATTTTAATAATTTACAAATAATGAAATTTATACCCTCCCCCCCTCTACTACGCCACTGAAATACAGAAAAATCAATGTTATAGAAACATATCCATCTATCGAAATTGGCACGGTAAGCAAGTTGATGTTCAAGAGTTTACAAATACCGAAATTCACCTCCCCCCTTGCCACGCCAATGGAATATATAAAACTCAAAGTCGTTGAAATACATTAGCTACTATGGACTCTACATACCGAATTTAACGTTGATCGGTCCAGCGGTTTTAAAATCATCAAAGGATGACATTATTCACCCCCCTCGCTCATCCTTGCAACGCCTCTGAGAAAGAGTAATGTCTAACATGGCACAGTAACGTCACAAAAATACATCTTTTACTCAAACGCATCTGTGTCTAAATTTGCACGGTTATGTGGAAGAAAGTTCTTACGTTCATAAACCACAAATTCAGCCCCCTTGCCTACGCTTATGAGATAGAGCAAAACTAATATTTAAGGATAACTCCCCGTACTCGAAAACCCCTATGTACAAATTTTCACGATAATCGGTTCAGTAGTTTTGGAGTCTATAGGGAACAGACAGACAGACATTCGCATTTATAGATATAGAAGACTAGCTGATACCCGGCCCGCGTTGCTGCGCCATTAAGTTTACGACGACAACCGCATATCTTTCAAATGCACATAATTTCCAACAAATATTAACATTACCATGTTATATCTATAAGGCTGTATGTATTCTGTCCAAAAATATGTATTTCTGAATCATGTTTCTCCAATGTTCTTATTTCTATCAAAACTCTAACGAATACATTCGGGAAAATAGCAATAGTCAAAAATGTTAGAAACATGACGTTACTAAGTTTATTATTTTGGCTAGGAATAGCTGAAGTATTTTTTTTTTGTTCATACAAATTAGCTGAGGTATTCTCCTAAACTTCAGCCAAACGTAAACGTAAGCAAATAGAAATTTGTTATTTCGGTTCAAAATAATTTGAAAAGTGTATGTGTTTTACAAATGAAAAAGGTATTCATACATGTTGTTAACTACCAAAACATCATGCTATTTGTTACATTGCTCGCATTATTGCATTCGAGCATGATCGCTAAGAATAAGCTCAAAGTAAAATTCTCACTCCAAAAACTAATAAAATAACTCTCTAAAAATTGTGTAGTGTCCCTGAAAAAATTAAAAAATACCTCTGGAGTCGATTTCCGGCCTCTGGATATCTTCCTGGTTTTGGAAATATTTATATTAGGTGGTATTTGACCATACCTGGCTGTTCCTTAAATACTGGGAGTTGCTACCTTGGATTTGAGGAATGGGACCGATTTCTGGACTCTGAACATTGTTTTGATTCCGGAAATAACCAAATTGGCTGATTTTTTGGAAATATCATTTTGAGCGTATTGTAGAATGATATCAAATATCAAAAAAATGAAATATTTCCATTAAATTATACTATCAACTTTGATAGTAGAATTGAATGGAAATTTTTCATTCTCTCGTTATTTCATATTGACTGGTACTTCGCCATTTTGGTTGCATTCCTTCAACCGGAAATCACAATCTTGGATTTCAAAATGGTGTTTGGATTTGGTTTATGGTCTCCGGTTATCATCTCGATTCTGGAATGACCATTTTCGGCTGATTTCCAGCAATCTGAAGTTGCCACTTAGAATTCGGCGTTTTCCACAAATTCTTTGAATTATAGTCGATAAGATTACGATGGAATATCTTGTATCAATATACAATGGACTATCTTGTATCAATATAACTTTCACCAATCATTTTTGGTTGTTTTCCAGAAAGTGGAAATCATCATTTTGGATTTGGCGTCTGGGGTCGATTTCCGACCTCTGGGTATCATTTGAGTTTCAAAAACAACCATATTGGGTGGTTTTCGCTCATTTTCGGAAAGCGGATATCGCCATTTTGGATTTTAAAATGATGCCTGGATCTGATTTCTGATCTCTGGGTATCATAACGATTCCGGAATGATCATTTTTGGCTGTTTACCAACAACTCGACATTGCAATTTCAACAACTCGATGTTGCAATTTAAGTTGCCACTTCGGAATGAAAATGTCGTCAGGGGTAATTTTTTGGCCTATGTGCATCGTTTCGATTACAAAAATTTAGGTAGTATTTGGTTACATCTGTAAACCGGAAGTCACCATCTTGGTTTTCAAAACAGCGTCTTGAGTTGATTCCAGGTCTCTTGGCATCATTTCGATTGCAGATATACCCATATTTGGTGCTGTTCGGTCATTATTGGTTGTTTTTCGGAAACCGGAAGGCGTCTGTGTATGGTCTTTGCAGTCGATTTTCGGCTGCTGGCTATTATTTTGATTCCAAAAATACCGGATGTCGCCATTGTGTTTCTAAATAGCGTCTGGATTTGATTTCCGGTCTCCGGGCATCATCTTGGTTCTCGAATAACTATATTGGCTGTTTTCAAGCAACCCACAATATTCCCACTTCGAATTTCAAAATGGCATCTGGGGACGATTTTTGGCCTATGTACATCATCTCGATTACAAAAATGCCCATATTGGGTGATATTTGGTCATTTTCGGAAACCGGAAGTCGCCATTATGGATTTCAAAATGCTATCTAGAGTTGATCTCAGGTCTCTGGGCATTATCTCGATTCCAAAAATACCCATAATAGGTGATATTTGGTCATATTGGGCCAGTTTTCTGGAAACCGGAGATCGTCATCCTGGATTTCAAATGGAGTCGATTTTCGGCCTCTGAATATCATTTTGGTTCCAAAAATAACCATAATGGATGATATTTGATTATTTTCTGGAACCGGAAGTCGCCGTATTGGTGCTATTCTGGTTTAAGAAATATTTAACCGGAGAACATCATCTTGACATCTTAGGTTGATTTCCGGTCTCTAGATATAACCTCGGATTCAGAAAAAAAAACAGGGGCAAAAAAGAGCATTTCCCGTGCCCTGCACAGAATTAAACCATCACAAATCGACTTGTTGACCTATTCTACATAAAAAATCTATATTCCAGGTTGTTGGCACCAATAATTCGCCGCTAGACTGGCAGCCTGAAATATAGTATTTCTCATGTAAAATTGGTCAACAAATCGATTGGTGATGGTATTATTTTGTGCAGGGGAAATAACCGGTTTTGCCTTTTTTCGCCCTATATTTGCGTATTTTTGGAAATATAGACCTTTTCCCGTGCCCTGCACAGAATGATAATATCACCAATCGATTAATTGGTCAATTTTACAGAAATGGCTATATTTTAGGCCAGCCCAGCGGCTTGTAATAAGTGGGTATTTTGGTTCATTTTTTTCCAGTGTTCAATGTTATGATAACACTTTTGAGCCTTAAAAACTCTCACAATTAAATTAAAATAATGATAGGAATAAATTGGAATGATGATAGGAATAATGATTTAGCTGCGCCACTAAGATACAAAAAATCAATATCACAGCATTTACCCTTTATTTGAGAACTCAAGTATACAGAATGATACGATGATCGTGTTTGATTTAGGACTATACAAATAACAAATTCGCTATTGCTACCCTCCTCCCTGACCACGCTGATGAGAAAATAAAATTAGAATTAATTGAAACAAATACGCTGCTATATGACTTATGTGTACCGAATTATATGATATTCGATGAGGCGGTATCAAATTTAATAAAGATTGACAACATTTATCCACTTCCTTCCCCTCCTAAATGACAGAGTAATGTAAATACCACGCATCATACTCAGAAACGCCTGTATATAAATTTTCATGATAAATTTCTCAATATTTCGCATATAGTGCAGTTCGAAATTCCCCTCCCCTCTTGACTACGCCACTGAGAACAAACAGAAAAGTCTATGTCATAGATACTTTCTTGAGAATTCATTTATACATATTGACACGGTAATCAAGTAAGGTTTTGAAAAGTTTACCCCCCGCCTGCTTGTTACGCTTATGAAATACATTAAATTTAAAGCCGTTGAAATATACCACCCACTATAGCTTCCAAACACCGAATTTAATGATGATCGGCTCAGTGGTTTTAAAATCGTTAAACGGTGATGTCATCACCCCTCCCCCCTTACTACGCGAATTAAATACAGAAATCTCTCAAATGACACAGCAACACCACAGAAATACGCTTCATACCAAAAAATCTCTGTGTTTTAAGTTGCACGGTTATTGTAGGAAACGTTTGCATGTTTACAGAGTACAAATTGACTCCTCCTTGCCTGCGCTAATGAGATAGAGCGAAACTAATATTTTAAAGTTACTCCCTGTACTCGAAAACCCTTATGTACAAATTTTCACGGTAATCGGTTCAGTAGTTTTTGAGTCTATGGGGAACAGACAGACATTCGCATTTATAGATATAGATACACCCTCCTCCTTACTACGCCACTGAGATACAGGAAAATCAATGTTATAGAAACATACTTCACTTATACAAATTGGAACGGTGATCAATTTATGTGTTTAGGTGTTTTCAAATAACAAATATTAGCTCCCCCTCCCTTGCCACGCTTATGGAATGAGTAAAGTTCAAATTCATGAAATATATCAGCTAATGTAGATTCTACATACCGAATTTAATACTGATGGGTTCAGCAGTTTCAAAATCATCAAAGGTTGACATGTTAACCCCCTCCGCCCTCTCATCCTTACAACGCCTCTGAGAAACAAAAAAGTCGTCGGACAGTAACGACGCAAGAATATATCTTAGACTCAAAAACATCTGTGTATATGTTTGCACGGTTATCGTAGAGGTTTTCTCGTTCATGAAACACAAATTCACCCCCCCTTTGCCTACGCTTATGAGATAGAACAAAACTAATATTTTAGGATTACTCCCCGTGCTCGCAAACCCCTATGAACAAATTTTCACGGTAATCGGTCCAGTAGTTTTTGAGTCTATAGGGAACAGACAGACAGACAGACATTCGCATTTATAGATATAGGAGATGTTGTTGGCTGGGTTCACACTCAGCCGCTCGTTCATCTCTCTCAAAGGTTCCCTGTTGTTTTTATTTTCAAATTCTTCAGTGGGTTCTTCAGTAGATGCATGTTTGTTCACTGCAAGGTCCTTTACTTCCTCTGGTCGAATTGTCTCGTGCGATACCTATTACAGGATGGCAAAAAATTCTTCTAAACTTACTCCCTGATTTTCCCTGAAATATGACACTAATTTCCCTGGTATTTTTCAGCATTAAGCAAATTCTCTGACATTCCATGATTTTCCAGGTTTTTGTTATCCTACCATCATTTCCACTATGGTCACATTTGTGGCCATGATCGATTTGTGCTATGTGAGGTACAGTGCTTTGTCTGACTTAAAATCTTTTAAACATGGTCGTGTTATCTAGTGCTTCATTCTAACGTTATCAAACAGACTACATAGGGTAGTAAACCTATTTAACGCAGCCTCTGGAGCCGCCGGTGCATTGAGGAGAAATACTCTATATCTGTAAGGTGAAATATAAACATGAGTATATCAATTTGTTTACTATTTTTCTCTCTGACAGCACTTGTTTTTATTTTTCAGATTGTAAAACTGATTAGAAACACTATCCCAATCACTAGTTGAGCTAGTGAAGTTGCACAAGGAACCGCGTTTATGACTACTTGGGATTAGTTTGCCATCTCCAGTGTACAACAATTCAGTAACTGCCGTTTTGTTTGGATCCATAACGGCACCGGCCACATCCTTACGATCGTTAAAGTATGCTTACGTCGCGCGTGAAAAAGCAACTGCCACTCATAGCATCCAACTATTCGTCTATTACCAATCCCGAGTACCTTCGAGGAAGCAAGCGCACTTCTACCGACGCGGTTCTTTGAAAGCTACACATCGCGTTTTCATAAACATGATATTTATCGATGGAAATCTTCGGCGTTAAACCGAAGCATTGTGCACTACCGCTCTGACACTCATTTCACATGACATTTCACGCCGATTTTTAATAGTAATGAGGCTCTTGCTAGTAAAAACTTTAAATGCATCCTTTTTTGATATATTTTTAGCTTGAGTTTGAAAATTTTCAGCTTTTTTATGAATATACGCTGATTTGTGATTCTCCAGCAGCAAACAGAAATTAATTGAAAAGTACCACAATACCACAATTCATTCTTTCTGCCTTTCTCCTAGAAAGGTATAGCAATCACTGGAAAAACCAAAGGTATAAAAGTGCTCCAAAGGGTCGAATCTCGTATATCAATCGACTTAGTTTGACGAGCTGAGCATTTTCTGTATGTGTGTGTGTATGTGTGTATGTGTGTGTGTATGTAACGCTCTCCCAATCTCACTCGATTTCCTCAGAGATGGCTGGACCGATCTTCATGAAATTAATTGCAAATGAGAGGTCTAGTTGCCCCATAAGACCCTATGAATTTCATTGCAATCGGATTTTTAGTTTAGAGGTTATGTTTAAAAATGTAAAAATCACGAAACATCATTATCTCAGAAACTACACAACCGATTTTAACAAAATAAGTTTTAAATGAACGAGCTACTTAAAAAACCCTTAACTTTTGAGTTTCATGAAGATTGAACGTGTGGTTCAAAAGTTATCTAAAAAAACGTGTTCTGGAGAGTGTTTAATCTCACTCATGTTTCTCAGAGATGGCTGAACCGATTTCCACAAAATCAGTGTCATTTGGAAGGTCTTGTTGCCTCATTAGACCCTATTGATTTTTTTTTGCAATCGGACTATTACTTTGCCTGTTATGTTTAAAAATGTGAAATCCAGCTATGAAAAGAAACATATTCCGAAGACTACTTAAACTCACTCACTTTTCTCAGGGATGGCTGAACCGATTTCAGTGTCAAATGAAAGGTCTAGCTGCCTCATAACACCCTATTGAATTTCAATGCAATCGGTCTGTTACTTTGTCTGCAATGTATCAAAATATGAAAATCACAAAACTTCATTATCTCAGTAAGTACACAACCGATTTGAACAATATTGGTATCAAATGAACAGGCTAGTTAAAGGTTAATTGATGAATTTTATAGTGATTAAACACGTGGTTCAAAAAATGTGAAAAGAAACATGTTCCGGTAACTTTTCAAATTCACTCGTTTTCCCAAAAATTGCTGGACTAAATTCAACAATCTTAACTTCGTCTGTAATGTACCGAATTGTGAAAATCACGAAACTTCACTATCTCAGAAAGTACACAACCGTTTTGATCAATAGCATTATCAGATGAACGGGCTGGATAAGGGTTAACTGATGAATTATGATCAAACACGTGGTTTCAAAGTTTGGCTGCCCTATACGTTCCCATTTCATTTGATTATAATCGAACTTAAGCAACCGTTATGTATTAAATTGTTAATAAAACAACGAAATTCTATTATCTCAAAGATTACACGACTTATTTGAACATAACTAGTGTCATACGAACGAGTAATCTCTCAAACTTACAAATAACAAACTTCATAACAATTTGATATGTGGTTCAAAAGTTATGGAAAGAAAAGAAATTCAAAGGCTATTTAAAACTAAACCTGCTTTGATCAATAGGGGTACTGGGGGTTAGCCCGGCCCCCTAAGGGAAATGATTCTTCAGTAGCACTTGATGGCGAATATTGTTATATTTCTTTCACAAAATCATTGCCCATATTGTTTTCTACAAGATATGAAGGTTTTCAGTACTTGAAAACTGTTATTTTACAAGGAATAGTGAAGTTTTGAAACTAAGGTAAAAACGACGTTTAGCAATCAGTGCGGGTGAAAGCGGCACCCCTTGGGGGTAACATCGGCACCTAAGTTTGTTCATGAATTTACTCGAATTAACTGAACCAATTGGAATTCGGAAAACACCGAATGAGAAATCTTACATTTCTGTATGTTACTGTTGAATTTGGTTGTTGTCGGTTAGCTGGTTCTGGGGAGATTGCCGGAACAAGTTCCGGTGAACATTATGTATAATCAATTAAAGAATTTGATACTCGGCAAGCCTATCATGTGGCACTTCAAATCATATTATTAACTAGTTTCATCGAAGCCAGGATCACATTGAGCACACCGGAGCATATTTCAAATATCTCGCTAAACATGTGAAAAGGGCCCATGTGCCATATGTAAACAAGCCACAATTTCACGTTTTTCAATGAATACAAGCTTATTCTACTCGTACAAATAAGATTTTTTGATAAAGAGTGAATTCTTTTATCAATAAATCTTTTTGGTAAGAGCAGATTTCGCTTGTATTGATCAAAAAACGAGAAAATTTGGCTTGTTTACATATGGCACATGGGCCCTTTTCACATGTTTGGCGAGATATGCTTTTCAACCTCTAATAACCCTTGTAATCATTCAAAAATCACAGAGGAGCTTGAGTGCATGGTTCTAAGTCAATTAAATAATTTATTTATCAGCAAGACATCGGTTATAGATGAGAAATATGTGTCAGTAACATCAAACTAGCCTCAGACCATGTCGGGCTTACCTCACTCACTGGGTGACGCTGTTACCCCGACAGCACACATTTGTTTAAAAAGATTATTTCTACAAATTTATGGCTTCAATTTACTTCAGATCGAATTCCTGTGATTGCTAACAATACAGGCAATAAATTGTAGAGCAACGAAAAATTATTTTAGTCTTTCCAAATGAATAAAAGCTTACGTTCCACTCACGAAAAATTACATCCGTTTAAGCATTTGCTGCAGTAGCGTATGTTTTGTCTATTATTTTGACCTTTGACGTTTCATGGTGGCTTCGATGTGTCTTAAAATGTCTAAAATATTAAATACCAACACTTCACCACATATTCCAAAACACAGTTAGTTAGCGTTTTCTAGTAAAATCTTAGGGTGCAGTCTTACCCTCAGTGCCGGGCTTACCCCCAGTACCCCTATATGTGGCCTCAATATAATTTAAATGTGGTATCGTACCATTTGAATGTTCCCGGTATCGCTCGTAATTGAATTGTTCGAAATTAAGAGTCATTTCTTTTATTTCGCTATTGCTTGAACATTTACATTACGTCAAATTTCATTTTTTATACTTAAATTACAACATCAATATTTTAGAACCCAAAAAGTGAACACACATTTATTGGATTGAAGCGTTCATGTAAATCTAGTTTTACAAATAATAAGTTCGAATGAGAAAGGCTGGGTCTGACCGCTAGGTGGATTAATTTAGTTTTTTCTGTATAAATGAAATTTGGAAAACTTTCAACTTTAACTTTTAAGTAAAAATTTATTTTCCATTTCTCCATCCAGGCCTTCATACCAAAAGTTTTGAAATAATTTTCAAATTTTCGAGGAAAATGAATTTGGAGAGAAAATTCAACTTTTTTTATTTAATGCAAACAAGCAAACGATAAAAAGTGTGTAAAAAAGTTTGTGTGCGCAAAAATATACCCCCCGAATTACACCCCTCGTCATGCAGAATGGCGAAATAAAGTGTGATGGATTACTGGATTGCTGGTCACTGCGGAATAGAGCGCAATGAAGTTGCAGATGAACTCGCCAGATTTGGTTCCCAATCAACCTCCATTGGTTCAAAACCGTTTCGTGGTATCTCAGACTGTGTCCTGAAGGCTGAGCTAAAGAAATGGGAACAACGAGAGAGCTAATTGGAAGGCAGTGAAATCCCTTAACCAATCAAAAAGATTCATAACACCAAACACAAAAATTGTCCGAAAGTTGCTGAGTCTCAATAAGAACGATCTCAGCATATTTACATATTAGGCCAGTGAATGAGTGTCCGAGCAAACATCATCTTCAGAAAATTAGTTTCACCCAAGATGATATTTGTCGCTTCTGCAACTCAAAAAGCGAATCCTCGGAACATTTGCTCTGCAATAGACCTTTCCAGTTGTGCATGTATTGGTGCACTTTACACCGTGTAAGTCGAGTGGGAAATGAGGCCAACTAAGTGCTGTCAAAATGCCTGCCAATACTGCGCATTTTTTTTTCTTTCGCTGACTTTAATGTTTTTTTTTGTAAGATTTGGACCACTGCGACCATTGTTTTGGTAAAGTTGACTTTAAAGTTAATTTATTCCTTCGCGGGTTGCAAGATTTGTTTACGGATAGTATCTTACTTACAAATTAAATACTTGATTTCCCGTACCGAGGAACTCAAAAAAGACTTTTCTTAACCCCGGTAGAGTTAGGCAAGAGTCATTTATGCGGCAACCAACCCGAATTTAGTGTGCGTGACTGAACTGTAAGAGAGTTCTGTTGCGGAGCACTAATTAGACGCAGAATACAGTACTTCAATAAGAGCTTCCTAGAACCCAAGGAAATCTAGTCTGCGCCGCCAGTCAGGGTAACTAGTTTCATAAAACAAGTTATTCCCGATTGGCACCTATCTCGCTATAGCTCGCCGTCTATCACTTCCTCAATTACTGGTAGACAAGCATGAACAGTAAACCGGGGCGTACCACAATAGTTCAAATAAACGGATGCAGTGGTCCAAAAAACCCCCCAACAGGAAAAAAGTGAAAAGTGCATACACTGATAAACATACAGGTTGTTTAGCGACATCACACTTTACTTTACCATTTAGCATGACGAAAGGTTTAGTTCGGAGAATATTTCGTGCACAATTTTACACACTTTTTTTCAAACTGTTTGTTCGTCGCCTGTTAGTCTGTTCTCTGTGTGTATGGTTCAATGTTTATTTTCTAACTTTCTCAACATGATCTTGAATGAATTCACGAAGTAAATTATTATGAACTCGCGAAGTAAATTATCGTAAGCTTGTTGATTTAGAATATTTTATTGTCATTTAACCCTTTCCCGCTCATGGTGACTCTAGAGCACCAAGAATTATAATCATCATATCTTGACATAAAATAGTTTGTTGTGCTTACGATTGTTCCAAAAACTTGTATATGCTGTCTCAGAGCATCACTGGGCGTTTTCTTCAAAATACTACAGTTAACAGTAATGTTAGTTAGTCTACAAAGTGTTCAGCTTGAAGTTTCTCGTGAAGCTATAAATTTTAATGATAAACCTTGTGAGCAGGAGAGGGTTAATATCATCGGAATATAATTATTTTTATTGTTATATACAAGTGAATAAGTCTTGGTTGAACGAATGAACAAATACGAATGAGCTATATTTTTTTCTAAACTACTGACATTAATAATACTTAGCATACTATGGCCATTTCTGTTTTCTACTCTAACACTCCTCCTAAACGGTAATGGTTAACCCAATTAGTTTTGCTAGTTTTTCCAGTCTAACGCGCTGCAATGGTTTCGTCATGAGGTCTGCTACCATATCTAGAAATTTCAACCATAAAGCTTCTTGTGCTGCTTCAGCAAGTGCGATAAATTCCACTTCTGCTGTTGATCCTTTTTTCACAATCTGCACCAGCGACAGAAGGTTTGTCGAAAGATGAGGGATGAATTGCACATCGTGTACTGGAATCTCAGCTCCATTTTTCTGACACTCTGGATGAAGAGTTGCCTTACCACAAGCTTCAATTTTCATCGTTTCCTTGTTTGCAGCAACAACAACTCCATTTTCGGTTCGTAGGTCCTCCAGCAGTTCCGGATCCCACGTCATGTCTGGTCGCCCCCGAATCTAAATACCACTGGTTCTTCTCCTGGCTTCGAATTGTCGATAGTACCATGCAAAAGGCATCTGCCTTTTTGCTGACGGTTCCAGAACTCTCCGGACAGAGCTTTGCGATGTGACCGAACTTGCTGCATTTTCTACATTGCGGGCCTTTAGACTGTGCCGAGCTTTTGTTTTTGCTTCTTCCGTTACCATGGGCGAATTCCGGTTTGGCTTTGAACTTACCTCTAGCAACGAATGCTGTTTTTTCGCTTGGCAACAGCTCTTCCTGCAGCAGAATTGTTTTTATAGAATCCCCCCATGACCATGGGTTGATATCGCTCATGAAGTCCAGCTAACAAAAGAACACCTACAAACCGTTCCGGGATCGTGAATCCAACTTCGTTTAACTGGTGGCACGTCGATATCATCCTGTTCGCGTAGGCTTCCATAGTTCCGCCCGATTCTAGGTCAGTCCGAATCAGCTTGTAAAGCAGACCAACGTCCCGAGTCAGGCCACCTTCCTCGAACGCGTTGTTGAGCTTCGTCCAAACTTCCCGAGCTGTTTTTGCGTCACGTCCATGATAGAAATTTGCCGGTTCCAGGAACAAGATAATCTTTCCTCTGGCCTTCTTGTCCTTGACAGGATTCACCGCTTCCAAACTTCCATCTTCATTTTTCTTAGGCTCGATGGCTTTCCAAAGATCTTCAACTTCGAGATAGGGTTGTACGGCGAATTTCCAAGTACTCCAATTTTCTCTGCCAACCAGTCTCTCGATTCCGGGATTCGAATTCGCCATTTTCAACGTCGTACTGGACCGAGAACCTATAGTTATATACAAGTGAATACGTCTTGGTTGAACGAATGAACAAATACGAATGTGCTATATTTCTTTCTAAACTACTGACATTATTATTACTTAGCATACTATGACCATTTCCGTTTTCTACTTTAACAGTTTTGCTATAAATTCAGTTTCCTAAAGAAAAATAAGAAAAGATTCTGCTATTTTTTGTGAATCAAAATTTATTATTCATTTAGAAATTTTTGCATATTGAAAAAAAAACTAACCGTGTATACTTTTTTTACATGGCTGCATTTCTTCCCTACAATTCTTTCTCTCAGACAGTTTTTATTTACAATCAAAATTTTCTGAATACAATAGACCATTTTACGAGACTTTTCTGAACTCAATTCATGAATGAAATTTTGACAGAAAACTCGGAACCGCTGACATAACGCACGTAAAAGCAATATCAATATCAGCAGGATCCGTGACACCTGTCAGTTCGTAAAATGGTCTGTGCTTTGAAAGCTGGGCAAAATCCTTTCAAATCGCCTGAAAATACGCGAAAATTTAATCGGCAATTTTTGATTTGAATGAAACTTTGCACACGTATTTGGCTTAGCAAACTGAGCATTTTTCACTGGTGGAGAGATTTTTCACACCCATGAGTTACATTCTAAAAGGGCGTATGCCTTTTGGCATAGGTTTTATTCGAAGCATTGTAGCCCAGGTTGTATAGAAAACCTGTCTGAGAATAAGTTGTAGCGAATCGAAAATGCATCATAAAAAATATACACTGTACAAAAAACATTTTTTGACCAAAAAAAATTGAAAATAAACATTAAATTTCAATTTAAAAAAAAAGAGTTGAATTTTTTTTTTTTTAAGAAACTTGACGTTAATATGCAACTTTTAAAAAAAAGTCCAGGATGGAGAAATGAAAATTAATATTTTTATGGTAGATTATTTTTTTATGAAAATTCTAATTCAAACATTTTTCAAAATATTTGTATTCTGATGATTTTAAAAGATGCAAATAGTCATTTTGAACCAAAAAGCTCTTGGTAGTAAACATTCTAAAGGCATCGGTTTTCGAGTTATTTTTAATTTAAGCTCAAAAAATTATTAATATTTCGGAAAATACACGTTTTTCTTCATTTGTCCATGGTTCTCCAGCAAAAACCATACGTTCATTGGAATGCGTGATCAAAAATATACAATTCATTCTTTGACAACAAAACGATTGGGCGAACGGTTCTCAAGAAAAGAGTTAAATGTTTTAAGTGATATAAATAAATATATATAAAAATCAAATATTTATTTTCGAGTTTTATTAACTAAGGAACATATTTTTTTATGACATAGATACTTTACAGAACTAGTTTCACCTTATATTTTATATACATCATAAGTAAATGACTCGTCATCTTTTGAAAACAGCTTCGTTTGTATCTTATTTTCTGAAATCGGAACAAAAGAGTAATACTTTTGAGTGGCAGCTTTTATTATAGATTTTTTGAAAATATTGCTTCATTCTGTTACTCCTTGTTCATATTTTTCATATAATACCCAACTAAATGACATTTTTGATGAATTTTTATTACTTTTCTGATTAGACCAATCATACAATTCTTTTGCGCTTGTAATGGGATGTTCATGTTCTTTAGCTAAACTTGTATTTCCTGCCATTCTTTTTAATATGCCACCAATCGCATCGCATAGGCCTTTACCATGAGAAGTCGCAAAAAAATGCCACTCTGCATCGTCGTTATATTTTGTTTTGAACTTGCAAAGACTTGCAAAGTTTTTTCTATTTTTATATTGTGAGGCAGCTCCATCAGACATTAATATCGCTTTTTTCAACTCTATTGTTGTTTTCAAAAAACTCATTAGTTTGGCAATGAACACCTGAACCACAACAGTATCATGATGGAGTACTTCCGATATTATGATGAAGCTGATATTCTTAAGTGTTCCAGATTCTGAATAGTAAACAACGAAGGGATGAATGATGGCTTGACTATCATTCCAATAACTACACGAATCACAAATTGATAAAGACGTATTAAAATGAGCTTGACTGTTCAATATTTTCAATTTTGCAATAACGTTTTCGTTTAATTTGCGTAAGCTTGATGATCAGGAAAGGGTTTACAGCATTTGGGCTTGGTGTATAGAGATGAGTGACTTTTCACCTACGCACACTAGTAAACGTGTAAACCCGTGTAAAGTTGCTTTTGTTTCTTCTAACCTGTAAATAATCGCATCTCGTTACTTCGACTTTTATCACCATTTTTGGTCGATTATATTTAGCGCCTTCTTCCGAATTCTGATCACGAATGAGAAAATTTATTCAGAAACAAGTTTGAAACATATAATGAGTGTTCAACTGAATTTTTGTCCAGCTGCTAAAAACATAGCATTGCAAACAAAACAGCTATTTATAAATATTTTCCCCAACCAGTGGCACTAGCACATTCGTACGTAAAAAGGTCTATTCCATTTTCACTTTATTCATCTTCACAAAATGCAAACTGTTACTAACACATCTGGAGTAGTGCAATCGTATTTATATACGAAAACAGATATTATACACTCAAAATATTTTTCACGTTATTGTTACGTGAAATATTCCTGTACTTATTCATTTTCTGTCATTTTTCATGATTTATGTGACAAACATAACATCTACGTGAAAATCACATGCATACTATGTTTTATCACGTAGTATCTACGTGAACTTGGCAACGTCAAACAGAATGAACTCTCTCTGCGCGAAAATATACAAGAATCAAAATGGCGAAGCTGTTGTGTAATTCGGTCTCTGAACATAAAATTAATTTCATCGATGGCTTGCCAACGAGTGTGATTTAGAAAAACCATAAGAATTCGACATGGAATCTTTAGCTTACAGATTTAGCACAGATTCAGTTCAAAGATCCAGGAGCTACCTGAACATAAACAGTAGCAGCTAACAGTAATTATAGACAGTGAATGTCTTAATATTTGTCAGTTTTAATGTCGTTCAATCCATTTTCGAATTGGAAATTTTGCATGCCCGTGCGATTTATCTAGCAACATATTTCAAAAAATTCTGAAATCTAATTTCTCTCTTAAGAATTTGGGAAACCACAATCGAAATTAATACGTTTTATAAAACGTAGTAGCTATTCGTTAATCAAATGCTTTTCACTTTGCCGGTAGTTAAATTCTACGTGAAAATCACATGAAACGCATATGTCTACTGAATAATATTCACAGGATAAATCATCTCAACAGATCATGATGAACTCAAATGACAATCACGTAAAATCTACGTGAAAATGACAGTGGAAAATATTCACATAACTTTTCCGGTAATCATAACGTGAAAAATATTGTGAGTGCAGTAGTTATTGGTTGCGTACTTTACAAACAGTTATTATTAGTAAACAAGTAGGTAGTGTTGCACGACAAACATATTTTTTTTTTATAAAACATTCGGCAAGGGGGAACGTGTAGGTAGGCTAAGGTTTAGCGCTTGAGTTATTCATCCAATCGCTTTGTTGTCAAAGAATGAATTGTATATTTTTGATCGAGCATTCCAATGAACGTATGGTTTTTGCTGGAGAACCATGGACAAATTAAGAAAAACGTGTATTTTTCGAAATATTAATAATTTTTCGAGCTTAAACTAAAAATAACTCGAAACCCGATGCCTTTAGAATGTTTACTACCGAGAGCTTTTTGATTCAAAATGACTATCTGCATTTTTTAAAGTCAGCAGAATACAAATATTTTGAAAAATGTTTGAATTAGAATTTTTATAAAAAAATTAATCCACCATAAAAAAAATATTTTTCATTTCTCCATCCTGGACTTTTTTTAAAAGTTGCGTATTAACGTCAAGCTTCTTTAAAAAAAATAAAAAAAAATTCAACTCTTCTTTTTTAAATTGAAATTTGATGTTTATTTTTAATTTTTTCTGGTCAAAAAAATTTTTTTTTGTACAGTGTATATTTTTGATGGTGCATTTTTAATTCCCTACAACTCATTCTTAGACAGTTTTTCTATACAACCAACGGTTTCTGGGCTACAACGCTTCGAATAAAACCTATGCCAAAAGGCATACGCCCTTTTAGAATGTAACTCATGGGTGTAAAAAATCTCTCCACCTGTGAAAAATGCTCAGTTTGCTAAGCCAAATACGTGTGCAAAGTTTCATTCAAATCAAAAATGGTCGATATTCGACGATCTTGCTCTGCTTTGAAATGATAACCTATACCAAAATGCATACACCCTTTTAGGAAATTAGTAATGATTCTGAAACATTTCTCTGCCTGTGAATAATACGCAGTTTGCTAAGCCAAACGTATGCAAAGTTTAATCAAAAACATCATATCAAGAAGACTGGCATCTCTAGATCGATCCCATACAAATGACAAGCGTCAAATCAAACAGCTCACTCCATCTATCAAAGGTGGAAGTTTGCATCGCTCCGAAAATAGAGTGGGCGTATGTGGTAGTCCAACATGTGGGTTCAGCTTGCATTCGCATCGCCAGCATACACACTAGCATGCGTCAGTTACACTTTTACTCGAAAGACTGCGCTGCCAAAACTGTCGATCAATCTCAGGCAGAGTTCCCAGTCTTCTTGATACGATGTTTTGGTTTAATTCAAATCAAAAATGGAAACGCTATATTTTTTATTCGTTAGTTTTTCAAAATACAAAGGTAGCCCTAATTTTTACACGCTCCTGTCGTTTTCGATGTTTAATTTTAAACATCGAAAAGGACAACGAATCACACGCATTTTTGTGTTAACTGATATAAGCGTGCAAAAAGAAACGTCAAATACTAACAAAAAATTTATTGTAAACGAACCAACGTAAATACGCGGAAAACGTTTACAGCCGGTTAGCAGGAACGTGTGAAAACGGCCCAACTTACGTTTTATGTAGATATTCAATCTATTCAATCAAGGTTTCAGTGATTAAAAATGGCCCAAACAACAATTTCCAACCAATCGACTCTTCTACCTCTCGGTAATTACTATTTCTCTTGTTTTTCTAAATTACTATTGTTAGCTTCACACAGAGTTGGTGGATAAATGTATCGGTTCTAGAATACACATTATAATGAAGAATGATAAAGAAATTGTCGGAACGCTGCTGGGATTTGACGATTTTGTCAACATGCTGCTGGAGGACGTTACAGAATACGAAAATACCCCGGAAGGGCGACGAATTACAAAGTTAGATCAGATTCTACTAAATGGGAACAACATAACCATGGTGAGTTGAGCAATGTTGGCCTTTTGGCAATTTGTTTTTTTAAAATATTTTTGTTTTAGTTGGTGCCTGGAGGAGAGCTAACAGAAACTACTTAAAAATAAGCAAGTATTTTTTAGACTCAACAATTTATTAAAACAATGTGGTTAAGCAGACATATTTTGTTATGTTTTAAGAGAAAATATCACTAAACCAATCAGTTTATTGCAGAAATTTAAAACTGTCTCAGTGGAATTAGTTACTTTAGACAAGCTATTACTTAAACTACAACAGATAAAATCACTGGATCGGCTGCGACTTCATTGATTTTTACTGCAATATCTTCTCCAGAACCATTCAGTACGATAACATCGAGGTTGCTTTTTGTAGTAGAAAAATTGATGCTACCAATATTTGTAGTTGGAGTTACAGTTACTGTGGCTGTACTAGCGGTAGACACAGTAGCGGAACTAGTGTTTACCTCAGTTACAGTAGAAAGCTTTAGCTTATCGGTTTTCGTAGACGCTTCAGTAGTAGCATTGTCTGGAGTAACGGTTACTTTTACTATTTCGACAGACCCATTATTGAACACAGTA
Organism: Wyeomyia smithii; assembly: GCF_029784165.1. Taxonomy (NCBI): domain Eukaryota; kingdom Metazoa; phylum Arthropoda; class Insecta; order Diptera; family Culicidae; genus Wyeomyia; species Wyeomyia smithii. Next base: position 99,075,309 of record NC_073695.1, read on the forward strand.
GATAAATTCTGCACTGCCAACTGATGATGATTGGGGGAAAATGTAATCGATTGTAGCGAGGATAGATCAAACGGTTGAATAGCTGTGTGTATGTTTCTGCTTGTCTCAAGAGAACGTTCAATGTTGGCAAGTGTGTCACCAGTATCATTTCCTGTTGGGGCACTGTAACTGGCACTTAGCACCGCTATGATCTACGAAAAAACAACCATTGTTTGGTAACATATGATAGTAGTTTACAGATGAAAACAGACAATGACTCACCATGAGTAAGAGTGCAAACATTTCGTCAATACTGCTGCGAACACAGGACACTTGGCAACTGATCTGCTCACGCAGCACGGGTAGACTGAACTGTTTATTCTGTACGATCAAGATTCCGAGAGGCAACCAAAAAATCGAACCACCTTGTGAAGTGCCTGGCACCGACCTTAAAACGTTCAAAGTGTTCGCAGAAAAGCGTTGCGAACGGTATTAATCATTCAATCGCCGATCGTTGATCACTATTTGGCATGTCAATTAGCGCTATCCCAATCAGCACTGATCTGGTGACCTACGTCGTAGTGCTGATAGGCGTTTATGTAGAAATTTTTAAAACAACTGCGATTCAAAATTGTCAGATTTATGCAAAATTGTGCTTATCTAATTTAATTAACTGGCGCTAAATATTGAAACTAATAATTTGATCTCGAGTATGTTGGTTACTAGACAAAACCAGTATGGAAAGATTAGTATGTTTATTATACTACATCTATAATTAATACCCTTATAAGTCGAACTTTTATTCAATAATCTGTTGTAACAATCTGTTGTGCTTTTCCGCCATAGGTAAAGTCCTTTCTTTAACCATTCGTTTTGCTTAAAAACAGATTTCCAAAATTTTCTCGAACGTTGCCGTAAATACCGGATTTATAAAAAACAGTCCATAGGTAGAATAAATTTAATGGACGTGTTAATTTGCTAGAACACGAAATTGCAGTTCCTGAATTCTAGTTTTGAGGCTAAGCAAATTCAAGTGTTTGCCTGTTATAACCTGTTACAAGGGTAGTTTATGCCAGGGATTGAATTTAATACATGACATGATAAAAATGGGTATTCTTATCCGATTTTTAAACACTTCGTTTCTTAAGGAATATTTCAACAATTATTTTCTGGTAATGATTATTTTTTAATGGAAAAAGACCAGTTATTTGACGTGTCATTCAGTGGTTACTATCATTGAAAAAAATCTAGGTAGCGCCAAACAAATTTACGGAGGTCATAAATAACTTACAAAAATGTGTTTTCATAAGAAATTCAAATTTTCCACACTTATTCTAAATCTGGAAAGAAAATTTGTCATCAAGGGCTATATGATTCAAAATAGCTATTAACATCATATTCCATAATTGAAATGTAAACAATTTCGAAAACGTTGAAGACGAAAAAAATGTTCTAAAACATACCTTTAAAAAAGTCATCGTACATTTCTCCATTCTTTTTGACGAAAAAATTTGGAATAGCTTCAAATTGTCATTGTCATTGTTAAGTGTATAGCCCGTGCTTTCCGCTATTTTAATCCTTCCCGTTGCACGTGTCGGCATGTGCGATATTCTGGATTCACATGGGTGGTCGTGTCCGTGTCCTCCCCTGGGTAGGCGCAATGTCCGGCCAGGTTCTGGTACATTAACTTCTTACTAACCCCATTCCCATTTTGTTACATTCAAAGATGTTGAAGAAAAATAACTATTTGCAACAATATAATATAATGATAAAAGATATAGTAACGTTCAAAATATGATTGATCGTCACGAATCAATCACGAATAGAATAAATTTAACGGACGTGTTAATTTGCTAGAACACGAAATTGCAGTTCCTGAATTCTAGTTTTGAGGCTAAGCAAATTCAAGTGTTTGCCTGTTATAACCTGTTACAAGGGTAGTTTATGCCAGGGATTGAATTTAATACATGACATGATAAAAATGGGTATTCTTATTCGATTTTTAAACACTTCGTTTCTTAAGGAATATTTCAACAATTATTTTCTGGTAATGATTATTTTTTTAATGGAAAAAGACCAGTTATTTGACGTGTCATTCAGTGGTTACTATCATTGAAAAAAATCTAGGTAGCGCCAAACAAATTTACGGAGGTCATAAATAACTTACAAAAATGTGTTTTCATAAGAAATTCAAATTTTCCACACTTATTCTAAATCTGGAAAGAAAATTTGTCATCAAGGGCTATATGATTCAAAATAGCTATTAACATCATATTCCATAATTGAAATGTAAACAATTTCGAAAACGTTGAAGACGAAAAAAATGTTCTAAAACATACCTTTAAAAAAGTCATCGTACATTTCTCCATTCTTTTTGACGAAAAAATTTGGAATAGCTTCAAATTGTCATTGTCATTGTTAAGTGTATAGCCCGTGCTTTCCGTTATTTTAATCCTTCCCGTTGCACGTGTCGGCATGTGCGATATTCTGGAATCACATGGGTGGTCGTGTCCGTGTCCTCCCCTGGGTAGGCGCAATGTCCGGCCAGGTTCTGGTACATTAACTTCTTACTAACCCCATTCCCATTTTGTTACATTCAAAGATGTTGAAGAAAAATAACTATTTGCAACAATATAATATAATGATAAAAGATATAGTAACGTTCAAAATATGATTGATCGTCACGAGTTTATAGTAACGATCAATAATAGTTACGATAATAATAATTATAATTAGGGATTTCAAAGAAACATAAACAATGAATAATAATTGGCTTATATGTTGGCGAATCCGATGCTCGATTTCTGGGTCTATCTCTCTTTTTATTCTATCGTGTATTGGTGGGGATCGTGGAAATGCTCGTGAATGGCGCGAATTGCGAGAAAAAAATGGAAATATGATGAAATATGATAGCAATATTGAGATTAATAATAATAACAATAACAATAAGTTAATAAAATAAAAATAATGATAATTCCAAACAAATAAGATATATACAAACCAACTTCAAGGATAGGTCTGTCCATACATACGGCTCTTCCCAGCACGGCCACTTCAGAGTATCACAGGTCTGGACGCAAAAAGCCCCCCGAAACATCCACCAATCCTACCCAAAATGCATAAATAAATTCTTGAACAATAACCGGCAAATACCCCCAAAGGCCCTCCGCATCCTAACCTATGGCGCTTCAGAGCAACCATAGTAAAGAAAGGGTTAAGTAAACCACAGGTCCTGAATCGAGTGGGAAATAAAACTTCATTCCAATCAACCCGGTCACGGATGGGAGAGTTCCTCCCACACAAGCTCTCCCACGCTCATATTTTAGCGCCATCTGGGGGGGGGGGGGGACTTAGCTTTGTACCCGATGCTTTCCTTATCTCCGTTTCGCTCATTTTATCGCAATCTTTTGTTATATGATGAGCGAAATATGATTTGAAATAATTATGTGCAGACGTCTCCCGAATTGGGAAGATCGATAGGTAATCGGTGGGTGTTCACCTGGCTCTTCATAGCATTATGCTAAGAAGAAGGCTGGAAGTTTTGATGAGCTTTCCCCCCCTAAAAAAAAAAAAAATTGGAATAGCTTCAAGTTGTAACAAAAAAAAAAACAAAATCAGGGAATATTCAACTATTTTTTCAGAAGAGAGCCGTTGTGATGATCGGCTTACCGCAACCGATTGACTTTCTACAGATGCGCAATGGAGTTCACTCCAAGCAGCGCGTGCATTTTGTATTTCATGCGTCTTCGCCATTTTCCGTCATCCCTGTGTACTTCACCGTAAAAAAATCACAGGAAGGTTGTATGCAAAGCGACGACCGCAAGGTTGAAGTAGAATACTTTTACAAGAAAGATAACCCGGCTGCTTGCGTGTCAGTCATTTTTCCTAGCAAATAAATGTTGACCGCTCATTGGCAGTATTGAAAATTCTGTGCAAATGAAGTTGAAGTATTACTCAATTTCAGTTTGCACATATAAATACCAAGGTTGTTAATCGATAACCTATCGAAAACGCCGATAACGATACCGTCTGTTATCGTTATCGACGATGACGCTTACGTCTTCAAACATTATCGTCATTGTCAAAGGCGATAACTGCTGGATGGTATCGAATCGATAACGTTTGTTTTGTTTATTAACAACCACTGCAAGACCAATTTTTGCATCATTAAATATATCATTTAGATGCATTTCAAACGCAAATATGACAATGCAACATACCTTGCAATTCAATGCCTTGCTATTTTGTGCTACAAAAAGTGCCTTAAAAGCTAGAACAATCAAAACTCGGACATTTATTTTCCTGATGAGAAGCGAAACATAAACAAATAAGGAAAAGTTTCTTTCTGTTGCCTAGTGATGCTTCGTCTCCAACCCTCCGAAGTGAAAAAACGTTTCCTCACCCCGTGCCTGCTTTTTGGTCAAATCGTTACATCACTCGCTACAACAGCAAACAAAATTGACATAAGACGTTAGTGAGCTGATAACGTGTAGTGACTATCGTCATCGCCGATAACGTTAATGTTTGAAGACGCTATCGTCATCGTCAATAACGATACCATACGTTATCCGTAACGGCGATGACGATTGTCGACGATATTCTATCGTATTAACAACCTTGATAAATACGACCTCACTAAACAGGAAAAGAACAAACTCTTTGCGGCGCAAACAAGTTTCAACTGTTTGAGTATATGTACATGTAAATTCAAATTAAGATAATTATCTTTTGGTTAAAGCTCAGAACGAGAAAATATTAAATCTTCAATTCATTTGTTTGGTTGTCCTAAAAATGACAGTTTGTTGTTGAATTTAAAATCGGATATGACGCTGATTGCATCTCTGTGTTGCGCCGATAGCGGGAGTTATGGTGAACTTAAAATCGGTTGCTGATCGCAACCTTTGAGCTGCCCTAATAGTACGGGGATCAAGATACACGGACAACATGCACTGTGGAAGCTATTTCACATTCAGTAAATTAGACTGGTGCGACAGGTTAAAATTGCTAGGATCCAACACAGAATGCTTGCTTGCGTTGTCAAAAATTATTAACTTTCAATGACTTCAACAGTGGGGAAATAATGGCAGTCTGGCGACACACACTGAGAGGAACCGCGCTGCTTCTGAGACGTGGTGACCAACCACAGGGCAAGTGTTCAATTTGAAGCCAGCCACAGGCGCGACCCGCTGCTATGGTCTGTTAGTGCCGAGTGCCGATATCTGCTACTACTGCTGTCAACGTTGTGGACGGTCCATCCAGTTCACCTTCCGACTAATGAATGTAGCTAGTTTTCCCAGAAACACTCTTTTATAGCCGAAGGGTGCTACGTAATAGGCCACGCCTTTCATTCCAGTTTTACCATTTCCTAATGTTCTTTAGACGAATTATTCCACAATTCGCATATGATTTCTGTATCCAGCGAATAAACACCGATGGTGCTTTCACACACGGTACGGTTTTAACCCGTATCTTATTGCGATTTGTAACATCAAACGATTTCGTTTGCTCGCTGTTGCGTGTTGCATCATGTTGCAACTTGGCAGCTGGGAGACGACGAAATTCTGTTCATGCTGATTGATTGAATCGACTTCATATTGACTGCATAGTCGAACTAACTGCTTTTGTGAATGCGTTCTAACAGGGCAGTTTGTTATTCAAAATCGGTTATGCTTATCACAGCCTTTGCGCTAAAATTATTAACTTTCAATGACTTGTTTATTTGCCTTGGAAAAGGCATTTTGATTTCCAAATTTGGATTTCCTGATGGCAATCTTCATGCTGCCCTAACACGGGGGAATAATGGCAGTATGGCGACACACGCTGAGAAGAACCGCGCTGCCCCTGAGACGTGGTGATCATCCACAGGGCTAGTGCTGCTGCTAAGGAAGGACGACTGCTGCTGTCGCTGTCTAGAACAATTATGAGCGACTTCAGTTGAAACAGGCTCTTATATAGGGCAAATAGCATGTTCTCAATTGCAAGGTATATGATTCTGTCGACCGTGCTTGGGAAGCAATCATAGAACGACCAATCAGAGGCCGAATTTTTCGTTTTGACAAGGCTTGACTATTTTCAATAGTACAATAGTGTGAATAATAAATTTATAATTATCTTCTTTTGGGAAGAATCTTAGAAGATTTTCCAATCTATTGCTGCAAGAACGAAGGAAATTCATCGAATACTAACCGATCTATTAGCATTTGAAATTGGACATATTTTTCACTTTTTTCGGTTTTAGATTTTCATTTCACATCCCTATGTAGCCGAACTTCCTGAGAGAAGTATTCTACTTCAAAACTACAAGGGCCATCGAGTAATCCGCGAGAAGCATTTTTGTCTCGATTCCGTAGAGGCATATCCGTCTTAACAGGGTTTTGTACAGCGTCAACTTCGTGTATCGTTGCACACGACATGAATACCCATATTGTGTACATATCCGTGTAATTTTTGTGAATCTCCCAGATGGTCTCGAGGTACGATGCTGGCCTACCAAGCCAATCGTCGTAGGTTCGAGTCTCGGCTCGGGAGAGACTGTTAGTGTCAGTAGGATCGTAGTGCTAGCCCCACACAATTGTCCTGTACACTAAACAGTCGGCTGCGAAGTCTGTGTATAAGTAAAACAGAAGGTCGAGTTCCGAATCGGAATGTAGCACTAAGGCTTTGCTTTTTTTACATATCCGCTGTAGAACAAATTCAATTGCTTTATCTGTTTATTTTCATCACGAGCCTTCAGAGAACAGGTTTGTTTCGCTATTGCGGTGTTGTTTGGATAGGTGTGTGCTAAACTGTAATCATAATTAGTCGTAAGAGGGAACGAAGTAATGAAGTCAGAGAGCACCACTCATACTTAAATTCAAGTAAACTTTAAAAGGTGTTCTGCGCGAGATACTGTCACCAAATTTCCACCAAACGAAAGATTTAGGGCCTAAAAAAGATTTGTTAAAGGTTCCAGCTGCATATATTTGCATCTTAGTCGATGACAAGCGACTAAAGATGGTTTATTTTTCGTTTGAATTTCATACTTTTTACATAGTTTCTTAAAAGTACATTCAGCTCAAATTTACAAATTCGTTGATAAACATTTGTCTTCATTCGAATTTTGATATTTGATGTTGGAACACGGGTGGTTCCTGAGAAAATATCAAATTTGTTCGAAGTTATTCCAGGAAAATAACGTAAAAGAAGAAGAATCGAACTTCAATCGCTTCGAGGGTTTACTTAACGAAACCATATTGAACTTTTGAAAGCTGCTGCATTTTGAAATTCAATGATCAAACTTTTCCCTATATTCGATTGGTACCCAATTATAATAATTTTATAGTAATTTTATTCAAAATAACTGGAGAAAACAAATTCGCTTTTACGCAATAAACAATTGTATCATTCATGCACGTCTCGCGTATAATATTATAGCTCACAAGCGCGAAAAATAAGGGTTTTTGCATGCGTATATGTCGTTTTGGGCTCGGAAGTTTATTTTCGGTAATCGTTATTGATATTTAAACAGTTTCAATAAATAATGCAGTGTTTTCAAATGAAACATCATCTAAAAACAGCTCTTTCTCATAAGTGTTTCTCATGGGGTAGAATGGCACTGTTGGTAGGGGCAAAATTGCCATACCTATGCACGAAAACATAACCTACAAACCAGAAATTGCTGTCAAAAAAGTAGACATCGTGCTAGCAGCAGTTAATAGTAAAATGGTTCGGAATTACAAACGGTTGTCGAGGCGCAAAAAATGGTCACAGTCATCATTGGCCACTGCTATAGACGCGGTTATTTCACATCGAATGTCAGTGAACCGAGCGGCTATTGCACACGGCATTCCACGGCAAACGTTAAGCCGACATTTAAGGCTGCGTCGAACAGATTCGGCGCAGCATAGCTTGGGGCGATACGCAACGGTGTTCTCGATCCAGCAGGAGGAAGAATTGGTGCAGCATGTTTCGAACATGAAGAAGCGATTCTACGGGGTAACTCTTCGGGACCTACGAAGTTTGGCGTATCAGCTGGCAGAGCAAAACCAGATTCCTCATCCGTTTAACAAATCGACAAAACTAGCTGGGCTGGACCGGCTTCACGGATTCAGGAAGCGGCATCCTGAACTTTCCTTGAGAACACCGGAAGCAACTTCTGCAGCACGAGCTCAAGGCTTCAATAAAGTAGCTGTGGATCATTTTTTTAATGTTCTGGGAGAGGCGCTTTCCACTGGCAAATTTCCGGCAAGCCGGATTTACAACGTCGATGAGACTTCAGTGGTATCTGTTAGTTCTTTTAGAAAATAAATAAAATAGATAAAAAGTTTGACCCGCTTTTACGAAAAAAATACAGGTTCAAACAAAGAGATCCAAGATTTTGGCATTGAAGGGGTAACGGCAAGTTGGATGCAACACATCGGCCAACCGAGGAGTGTTGACAACGGCATGCGTTTGTATGTCGGCAGCCGGAAGTTTCCTGCCACCGATGTTGATTCTCCCGCGCGTTCGGTTGACTGACCGGTTAAGAAAAGGTGCTCTTCCGGACACTTTATTCAATTGCAATACTTCCGGCTGGATGACAACTGATAATTTCAAAAATTGGATTGACCATTTTTTGAGGCACACTAGGCCTAGCTTCGAGAATCCCGTATTGTTGTTGTTGGATGGTCATGTGTTTTGAAAATGCTAGAAAAAATCACGTCAGTGTCATCAGTTTCCCGCCACACTGCAGTCACAAGTTGCAGCCGCTGGATGTTAGCTTCATGGGACCCTTAAAAACCTCTTTTTCCAAAAACATTGAGGAATTCCTCAAATCAAATCCTGGAAAGTGGTGACCATCAATGAAGTAAGTCACTTGTTCGGAAAGGCTTTCATTTGTGCAGCCAGTTCCCCAAATGCTATTAATGGGTTTAGAAAATCCGGTATTGTGCCGTTCAACCGGTTTATTTTTCAAGAGGATAATTTTGCTCCGGCAGACGTGACCGATATTTTCAGTTATGGACCTTATGCTTCGGATGGCGATGAACCAGATTTGTTGGATTTGACGATCAAGGACGGGAGAGCTTATTGCAAGATAACGAAAACGTCGTAGCTGAGGCCTCAAAACCCGCTAACGTGATAAGGGAGAATATCAACAATGATGGATATCCAATGATGGATGGAAGTGCAGTCAAAATTTCAACCACGTCAATCCAACCACTACCAAAGTTAAAAACCGAAAAGTCGGCAAAAAGCTACAAAGTTAACAGCGAATTCGTAAATTGCGGCTTTGAAAGTATCACAAGCTAAAGGAGACATTTCGCAGATGAAGCGGATGAACAAACGATTGACCAGAACAAATACCGAAAACCCACCAAAAGCAAGCATCAAAATAAAACCGGAAACGAAGTAAAAACGGATTCACTATGCGATGTTTGCGGTTGTTGCTTCAATTCCTCTCATGATGGTGAAGGATGGAACATGTGTTCAAACTGTAACGTGTGGTTCCATTTTTGCGAAAGAGATGTGTGCCCAGGATGCATGCAATGATGTAACCTTTGTTGACAATCATTAAAATAAAGTTACCTAAATTTAAATTTTGTCATGTTTTATTATTTCTTCGTCCGCACAGTAGTGTTTATGGACCAAAACCTTATTTTTATATGCGGGCAAATTCATAGATAATTTTCAAATTGAAATAGGCTAAAAAATTATGCTGTTTTGGAGTATAAATAGTGAAACAGGAAAGGAAAACTTTGTTTCGGTACCTACGATTGTCCTTTACATTGATGCATTGTTTAATGTTTGCTTGAAATCGAAAAATATGAACATGCCCATTATGCCCCATAGGAATGCCCAATTTACCCCGTACCGCGACCAGCCTCATACTTTTTAGTGGCTTAGGAAATTATTTATAAATATTTAAATAACCTTTTTCTTTAGTTTCCAATGAAGCAACTCTTGAGTATTATTCTTACTCTATGTAGTAAAAATGTATTCAGTAGCTTTTTGCTCACTTTGCCCTAACAATTTGATAAGAAGCTTAAGGTGCTCCTCTTGCCCCTTGTCCCCCTACACTGAAATAATCTCACCTATTCATATTATATGGGAGTGTCATAAATTTGCACTATTAGAACTTCCAATTAAAACGATGTGATCGGAAATGTGTCATGCATTCTTCATAGGATCGTCTGATAGACTCTCATTACTACCAAGCTTTTAAAATAGATAAGAAAATCCTTTAAAAACTAACGAACAAATAATTCATTAGACTCATTAAAAAGGCCATAATTTATATCTTGGCATATAATAACAATTTCATTGGAAAAACTCATGCATTTCGTGTTATTATCCTATAGAAATAACTTCACTAGAGGGACTGTTTCTTTCATATGATATGTACATGAAAACAAATCGAAGTGCTTTTTTTATAAAGGATACAAGAATTTATTATAAAAATAATATTTATTTTAAGAAATTTGTACTTGATTGTTGACTGTCCTATAAATCCTATAATCCTATAAATTAAAGCAAAAATGAATTGCGTCGGTCAGTGGCAATCACAACTTTCGAGAGATTTCACTACCGACTTCCTGACAAATGATTAATAAAAAAGAAATACCGGTTCAACGTTGGCCACTTCATCCGAGTTCCAATGGTCTGTTCGTTGTTTGCCCTACGATTATATAAGTGCCAATTTCTTCGGTGTGATCTATAGTTGTGAATATCTATGTAAGTTTAAACTCAAATTAAGTAAAAAAAAAATAACTTACCCATTGGAGATAAGAAAATATCCTTCCAATCGCTCAATAAGACGCCGTCTTCTCGTAGTGTAGCCATTTTGAATAACTATCTGGATTATTCGATACCAAATCCAAACGTCAAAACAAAACTTCACGAGTTAAACTGACAAAAAGTCACAGCGACATGTGTTTTTAATGGATTTATCAATAAGATTTATATGTTGGGGTCGATACATGACGGTTTTATATACCTACTTTATGAAATGTATTCCGCAATGTTGCCCGTAAATTTAAATTTTTACGGCACATGTTAGACGTAAATGAATTTCAAATAGAATGGATGTGAAAATCCGATAATTATTATTCCATTGTGCGATTCGTTAAAATTATTGTATCACATTTAATTTACAAATGGATTTCCAATGGAATCATATAAAATTAGGAGATCGTTTGGTACGTTAAATTCATTGGACAAATTTAATAGAGAATATATGTCGACTTGTTTCAGTGTACATATGTTATTTGTTCGTACCTTGTCAAAATGTGTTTAAAGCTTTAAAACGACGACTGCACAAAGTTCGGTTGTGCTGAAATTTTGCATGGGAACTTTTTTTGAGAAGACGAAGCATTTGAGCTATACCGCTATTCGAAGCTCAAAATTTCCCCATACATTTCATTTATACCCTTATTTTTTTTAAGAAGCATCATCAGTTCACTACAATTCATTCTCAGATAGTTTATCTGTGCAACGAACGGGTTCTGAGGTACAATGCTTTGAATCAAGCTGACGCCAAAATGCATTCGCCTTTACTTTCAAATCAGGGTGTCGAAAACCTGAAAAATCAGGGAATGTCAGGGATTTTATTTTTCAATCAGGGAAAACTGGAAAAAATATTCAGGGAAATTTTTTTAACTGATACGCGGTCCTTTTTTGAACGGCTCTTTGGCGCAAAAACTGTTTCTGTTTAGGCGACAATCCATAAATTACGTAACGCAAAAAACACAATTTTTGGACCCCCACCCCCCATGTAACGTAACGCCAACACCTTCCCCCCATAAAAATTACGTAACGCTGCAGAAGGATTTCCTTGATAAAAATGCTCGTTTTTGAGAGTCTCTCCAGAGATTTTTCGTTACGTAACGCTGAACTCACCACCCCCCCCCTCACCTGTATAACAAATCGTAACGCCCAAGCATACTCCCCCTCCCCCCTATGAGCGTTACGTAATTTATGGATGCCGCCTTACCTCAAAAGGCTTATTCAGGACCGCTGACGTTCAGTTTTATATCTTATCAAGTTCCTTTTCCACTTAGATATTAGAGTTGTGTTTATCTACGTTGCACTTTTTTGTGCCGAATACTGAAGAATATCAGGAAAATTAATGTTATATTTCAGGGAGGGAAAATCAGGGAATTTAATTTTGAAATTTTCTTCTTTTATAGATTTTGCGCTGAGCTTTTTGAAATTGCAGCTAAACCAAAATGGACGAAATTCGCCGTTTTTTTTTTTTCATTTCAAAATGCAAGGTTGACTTAAGCAAACAAGAAGTGCTAATAAATTTTCGATTAGATGAATCTTTGCGATACACATACAGTTAGATTACAAATCATCACGAATTATGCTCTTGTCTGATTTTTGATTTCAACTCAACATCAACGCATATATATTTCTGTGAGAATCGTTTCTGGAATTACCAAGAGCTGCATCACATGTACTAATAATTTTGGGTGAGAAAAAGGCATTGGAAAATAATTAACCTTCTGGAAATACCTGTACAATTTTTATTTTTGGAGTTGATTAGACATTCTGATAAGCTAAAAATATAGCGAAACTGAAGAATCTTTTGAATCAAATATTTACGGGATCACATTAAGACAAAATGGGTGTAAAAAAATGTTATAATTAGGTATTTATTGAAAAAAAAAAATGGTATTGGTGGTATTCAAGACACGACCGCATGACGTTGGACGACGGTATTCTTATTTTCCATTAAAACAAATAATAGAGAGAATTGCAACTCTAGTATTTGCTGCAATTTTATCTAGTGCATTTCTGAATGCTGGACGTTAAAACGTTATAAATAATAATATATAGGGTAGGGAACGGCTTAAGCAGTAGCACCTATTTTAATCAGTCGAAGAAAACAGGCCTCAAACTCCTGCATTTCGACCACTATCGACAATTTCAATGATGGAAACGAAAACTTTGATTGTCTAGCTGTCTTACGAATATAAGAAATACCGTTAATCACAAAGAAATCTGTGAACAATTGCAATTGAAACAAATCGACCTATATTGCAGCCATTCAGGAGCCACTTCAGGTGCTGAAAAAAAAACGCCTGCAAAACAGATGGAAACTGCTTAAAATAGGTTCGGGGTGATTGGAATAGTGTCCCTCGATTGGTAACTTTGATTGATGATTGTCAAAGTTTGCTAACTTAGTTTTACAATCCGAAAACAAGTTCTGACAGAGGAAACGATAGAGAGCAGAATGATATACTACTGTTTGAGTTTCACCCAGCACATTTCGAGTATTTCGTCTAAATAAACAGGCGGTTCCTAAAGCTGCTTAGAATATGTTCCCTACCCTACTAAAAGAATGGATATCTTTTATTTAATCGCTGTCATTTCATACATATTCGAATCAAACCTTTGTTCGTAGCTGCACCAGCAAGACAATCATTTAATTGAGCGAATTGGTAAAATTTTCCTATCTAAGCAAAAAGCAAACTTAACGAAACTAGCTGAAATTGGAGCCCAGAACGATTCAAACGAAAATTTTAAATTTAAAAATTGTTTGACATTTAATCGATAAAACTCATGCTAGGTTAGTTCCAGCCCAGCATATAACTTCATGTATTTGAAAAAAAAAAAAAAACGTTTGGTTCAATAACTCAATATAGCAAGAGCTCAATCACACGTTTTTCGGTAGTTGTTATCAAGGTTTTGGCGAGTGACAGGAAAATATCTTAACTTCTTCAATTGTGATTTAGAGCATTTCTAATTGTTTTGTTATTTTTCACGATAGCGACAAGTTTGTTTCTTTCTCTGTGTGCGAGAAACAAAATCAAAACCGCGGACCGAGAAACAAAAATGAAAATTTAATGAATGCTTTTTGAGAAAACTTGCAACTCTTTTTACCAATAATTTATGACACTCAAAACAACCTGTTTTGATCTAAATGAAATTTTTTGTAAATAAGTGTTGATCATTCATAGGCAGTAATTTTTTCTCGATGAATAAAGACTGGCTGAAGAAGTTAAAATCGCTGCTGTAAAATCAAATTCACAACTGTGTTCGTTAAGACGTTTTAATATTTTTAATGACAATAATAATCTTCGATAAACACCCGCTATAGTTATCCACACACATGCTATAACTATCTATACACACGTTAAAACTATTCATACACACGCTGTAGCTATAGTTTTTTATACACACATGCTAAAGTTATCCATACACACGCTATTCCTATCCATACATCCGATACAACTATCTATAAACACGCATAAGCTATCCAACCATGTGCTATTACAATCCATACATACGCCATAAGTAATCATTACACACGCAGCAGCTATCCACACACACGCTATAACTATCCGTACACACGCTGAAGATATACACGCTATAGCCATAATATGCTACACATGCTATATCTTACACACGCTATAGCTAGCCATACACACGCAACAGCTCTAGCTACCGAACAGAATGAAGAAATGCAGCTGCCCACTACCTCCGCCGCTGCTGCCTGATACCACCGCTCTGGTTCTGCTGCAGCTCAGTTTCGCCACTGGAATCAGCCACCGCTGCTGATTATTCAAGACCGTTCTAGTGGCCTTCCACTTGTTAACTGATGACTACTATGAGACGACGCAGGTTATTATATAGCCCAAAGCAAAAATCCATTCGCGAGCAAAGGGGAAGCGGCTTGTGATTGGTTGAATGTGCACGACTTTTAACACAACTTTTAGCTAGTTTGGTATCGAAAACATATTTAAATTAGTATATGACAATCTTGCGCAATATTTCCCCTATCAATCAAGCCATTCCTGTTTAGAATCTGTTCAGTGGTAATGATAAAAGAAGCATTTTAAAATGGTGTTGAAACACCTGTTGCAGCTACCGAAAGCGAGCTCGTTATTGGTTGAAAGCTGCGAGACTGTTTACAAAGTCAGATCGGTTGTATCCGTTAGTGTCGACTGTGCTTGTGAAGAGAGGTGGTGATTGATTGCTCGGTATGATTTAGACAATCGATGTGATTTATCAATTTTTCAATAGTGTATCTCGAACAACAGGTTATTTTTGTTACATAAATTCAACCGTAAAAGAATTTCTGATCGGTTGATGTCAAAACCTCGAAATTCTGAAAAGAAATGACTGATATATAAGCGCTCAAAACCTGACCACTTCTTCCTGGTTTTCCTTGGTTGAATTACTAGATTTTCAAATTCAGGTGCCTAACTTCGATATAGACGTTAGTCCAACGTCAAAAAACGCCGAGTAGCAATACATTTTATAAAAACAGTGTAAAGATTAAACTCAATGAAATATATGACTTCATTTTGTCTTCTAACTTTGATGACATTTCAAACTTATTGAAATTAACGTACTAACGCGTTGTCACGCAAACTTCAGTCGATTACACGAATGTAAACAACATAATATTATAACCTTGTAACCGTTGAATCTTCTTCGTAATTTGTCATGTTCAAGTTATTATTTGAAAAAAAAAAAGCAGCACGCGTTCGGTGCTATTTGTGTCAAATATAGATTTGATAATTTAGTTTACACTTGCATTAT
The DNA here is from genome assembly GCF_029784165.1 of Wyeomyia smithii. Classification (NCBI taxonomy): domain Eukaryota; kingdom Metazoa; phylum Arthropoda; class Insecta; order Diptera; family Culicidae; genus Wyeomyia; species Wyeomyia smithii. The sequence goes on from NC_073695.1 coordinate 99,090,795, forward strand.
ATGAAGCTGTGTTTGAAAATCGTCAAAAATTGTGCTAATTAATATATAACTGATTCATAACCTAACTGAATTGCTGTTGCTAATGCGCTTGTACCAATAGCTCCACCTTTCCAGCATCCTGATTCTTACTTTTATCAATGAATGAAGCGCGAGCAGGAATGACACTTCTGATTCAATTAGAAATTTTGTCCCGTAATGATTGCTCGACTGACACAATGTTCTGGCTGCTATTTGAAACCGATAGGCTATATGGTGCCAGCGAAGGAATAAAATCACCTCTAGCGATTAATGAATACATATAAAACAAGCCTAGGATGCGTTGACATCGTCGTCAGTATGCGAAAAACAAAGTATCGGTGCTGGTGCACTCTTTTTGCTTTCCTCTTTACGATATATTTCTATTCATTAGTGTACACCACAATACGTGGTTCTCAATGTGCACAACTCGGTATATGAAGTTATTCGTCTCTGTTACAGAGAGCGATCAGAACTTGTTATATCCTTATTCTTTTGACTCATGAATATGATTTTTTGTCAGAAAAAGAAAGAAAATGACAGTGTATGTTCTCCTACTCTCGCTTAAACTCAACCACTGCCGAAGTAGTTCCTTCCCCCACACATTCCCTCTCACCGCACCACACCTCTGCTGCTGTTCAGGCGACATAATTTTCTCCGGTTGCTATCCTTTCTTCCCGCAACTACCGGCCTATGGAGAGACAAACGCAACGATCGAATCGCTTCTCAGAGCTGATGTAGTCTAGTCATGTGTTTGTTTTCTCCCAGTAACCTATGCACCCTATCATCATTTCATTATGGGTTGAGAGGATTCGAATTTAGTCCCGGCCTGTACACTTCGTGAAGTGCACGTATGATGAATAAACGACGATTGCATCATATTCGTTTCGTTTCCATCACTGTATGGTGCTCCAATCAGTTATAATTGAGTCCTAATTATTTCCTTCCACACGTATCACATCGCACATCGTCATTTATTGACACACTGCCTCAAAATAATCCGTCACAATAACGAGTCCCGATCTAAGATTTACGATTTACGATAAGCACGGATGGCGATCACCAGCGAAGACGACAACGACAGCACCCATAGGGTGCTAAACATTTCGCCAAATGAATATAAAGCATTCAGTGGAAGCTTAGCACGGGTCATTCGTATCGGGGCTTCGAGATCGGCAGTAACCCTAGCATCCTTCCAACAAAGCCAGTCGATCCAGGCAGCCGGGACGTGATCTCAAAGAAGAAATCGAGTGTTTGCTTAGAAAAAAAAAAATTAAGCATTTAGCAGTTTCAGTGTTCGCAAAACTTGCATTACATACAGCGAAAGAAATGGCTGCAAGGTTCGGTATTGTGCTAACTGTGGCAGTATGCGCGTTTTTCCTGCAACTCCACAGCATACCAGTGCCCTTCGATAAGGATGCCACATCACAGCCGTTGAATTCGCTTTTCAACTCAAACAGTGAAGAAAACTCCAGTGAAGTAGACAGTGATTTACTGAACTCAAACTCCACGAACGGAACGCATCAGGAACTGTGAGTATACCCTTGTGTGCAATGTATGTGTACTTTGGCAGTGGACAGCGCAGTATTATACGCATGTTAAAGGTTGTCAGTAATTTATATGAGGATTGGGTCTTATAACGAATTCGCTTATTTTTAGAGTTGATTCAGTGATAAATTTTACACTTAGGTCTTTTTACGCGGGTTACTTTCCTCAATCGCTCAAAAACGGTACAAGATATTGACCACAATACAATCACGTTTGCCGTCTTAGACTAAAAGTAATCATATATCCGTTTAAAAAAAAAATCAATTTTTGGCGTAAATACTGAAAATGCAAAACATTATACTTTGGCGTTTACATTGACTACTATCATCAAGGTTCAAACTTTCAAGGAAGATTTTATTCGTTAAATTTTCAACCCAAAATTGTTTATTTTTAATTGTCCCATGCAAATTTGAAATGCCTTAGTTTATTTGATCACCTTCGTACAAAAACACATAATTTGTTTGCCAGTTATGTTTCGTTGAGTAAAATGGGTGGATACATTATGACTGGTGACGGCCGACTACCCAAGGTTTTTAAGTTTTATTCCTCTCTTAGTCATATTTCATGAAACTAGACGTCAGTTTCTCAGTGACCATATTCTGAGCGATCGTGGGGACTTTAAGTCGTGCGTGAAGCCGAATGATCAGTACAGTATCATTTCCTACAACGGTTAACATATTTTTCTGTGTAACCGTTATAACAATTTTCAAGTTTAGTAGTCAATTTAGTACAGGTCGGACTCGATTATATAGAGACTCCATTATATATTGACTCGATTATATATGATTCGATTATATATAATTTTGGACTCGATTATATATAGAAGCAAGAAAAAAAAATTTCTTGAATTACAAATATGACTTATCTAAAGCTAATATATCGTAAGAAAATATCTACAAAATACGTAGCACTTGATAAAAAGAGGAAAATATAGAAAAAAAAAATTAAAGAAAAAATAATTTTGAAATTTGTTTAAAAAAATTTAAAAATAAAAAAAAAATAAAAATACCATAGTAAAAATAAAAAAATAAAAAAAAATTAAAAAAAAAAAAAATTTCTAAAAATTTGAGAAATTCAATACAAACAAGTTGACAAATCTACATATACTTTTATAATTTTTTAAAATAATTTTTCTTTACATTTGACTGCAATTACATAAGGAATAACTACAAGACATGAGCGGGGGCCTAGTGTGGTTGGTAACGAATCCCACCGCCGACATAGGTGTCGATGGTTGTGAGGTGGCGTGATCCACTCACAACCAACCCAACTGGTCTAGATTCAATCCTAGCCGACACCGGGAGATTTTCTGAGGCGAAAAATCTCTGGGATCACGCCTTCCATCGCATGAGGAAGTAAAGCCGTTGGCGCCGGTCCGTTAATAAACGGGTCGTGAGTTAGGGTCCTGGGTGTGGAGTTGCCTCCCTGGGCGTCGGTGATTGGCCACAACAGTGGCGGAACCAGACCGACGGAAAATAAGCGAGAATAAAAAAAAAAAAAAAAAAACTACAAGACATGTTTTTTATATAAGAAATGTGTTTTCTGACTTTTAGGGGGATGAATCAAAAATAAAATTCTTATGCATTCGAAAGCAACAAATCATTTATGAAAAATAAATATAAAACATTTTTTCCTCTGATTCGATTATATATAAAATTCGATGATATATAGTAAAAAAAAATTGGAGACTATATATTATCGAGTCCGACCTGTATTAACAGTATCACTAATGACACGCTGATGAATTGTGTGCTTGTGTGTGAGGTTTTATCATTCCCTTCAAGCTTACTACTGCTAAACTATACCGAGCCGAGAAAGAGACTTCGTCTAACGTTCATCTTTTTCCAGATTTATTCTAAGAAGGACCTACTATGTCAAAAGGAAGGAGTCTCACTGAAACTTCATTCCCCGTGCTAATATCGCCACTTACAATTCCCTGGAGAGGATCAATGTTCCACTTATCATTTATATTTAGAGATTTTTCCCCCGTGGAAACGTAGGGAATTCCGTTGTTTGTACCTTCGAATAGTAACGTAAGCAATCAGTCGGAATATTTAGCACGTGCCCTTACACTTTCCCAGCTGGTCTCGAGGTACGATGCTGGCCTAACAAGCCAGTCGTCGTTGGTTCGAGTCTTGGCTCGGGAGAGACTGTTAGTGTCAGTAGGATTTGTAGCGCTAGCCCCGCAATTGTCCTGTACACTTAACAGTTGGCTGCGAAGTCTGTTTATAATGAACAGGAGGTCGAGAGAGATTTTGATGTTATATCTATTCTATGAAGTTACGCTATAAAATAATAAAAATCAAGTGTTGGTTCGCTCTTACAGAATTTTTAAAAAAGGTTATTTTTTGGCACTGCCAAAAAAGCGGGGCAAGTTCGGTCATCTAAGATGGGTCACCCTCTTAGACAGCACAAAATTATGTTTGAATGTCAATAAACTTTTTGCGGATAGCAAGAAAAATGCCTCCCCTTCATAGATAACAAAAATATGGGGTCACCTCGTCCATGTTATACTGCCGAAGCGGGTAAATTTTTCTCTACAATTACTTTCTGCAGCATTTTGAAGAACTTCTCTACTGTCGACTCATTGAAGCAACAGAAGTTTTTTCCTGAATGACAGCACCGCTTGCGTCAAGTCTAGCCATAAAGCTGAAACTTTAACAATGAAAAATCAGCTATCAATGCGAATCATCGCCTCACCTTTGGTGATCCATGCTGTCCTAATCATTAATTTATTCCACGATCGTGATAGGGGGATTAGGGGCATAATGAGCACACGGGGCGAAATGGGCACCCCTCTTTTATGCGAAACTACGCGTTTTTAATACAACGTGGTATTTGGAACTCTTCCGTAGTTACTACAGTATCTTTTTATGTAGAACAAAAGTAATTTGTCTGTCTAAAATATGGAAATAATTTGAAAAAATCAATTTGGTTCCCGGATGTTGGAAAAATTATTATTATTGCGCACTACAAAATAAGCTTCTACGGTCGTTTTAATGTCTCAATTAAGTATATAGACACATCAATATGACGTATGGGTCGTACCCCAAATTTCACCATCATTGAAGTGTGGATTTTAAGCTATAATTAGTATTAAAATCTCACGTTAACTTCAACTAACTCGATAGGGGCAAAATGGTCACCTTTAGGTGGGGTGAAATGAGCACACCTTGCACCATGGTCAGTGTTTGTTTACAGTGATGGTGCGAACATATTTTAGAAAATCTTTGAGACCGAATCAGTCAGAAAAAGGGGACTGCAGGCAGAATTGGCCACCATAAGGCGCGACGGGACATTCACGAAACAAGCCGCCAAGTATCACGGCATCTCGCGACAATTGTTGGCCCATTATTTATACTTCTATACAGTTTCAAGATATGTTCTATAAGAGTGTGTAAATATACCCCGTGGGTGCTCATTATGTCCCAGTGGGGTGCTCAATGTGCCCCACACATCGACTGATTGTTAGTTTTTGATGCATGAATCTAATTTGTGTTTTTCACCATTATGCGATAAACTTTTCAATTTGTGAATAGTGTACCTTTAATTATAGATAGTTAATTCAAGTTTTGCACTGAAGACAGCTTGAAATTTTTGTCGTTTTCCATGCTTAAATCAGCAACCAAGTTAGGGTGCTCATTATGCCCCTATTCCCCCTATGTATGTTCATTTTACATTTATTTATGCTAAAAAGTGTATTATTTAGTACATCATGAGCAAAGCTGCTTCTGCAATGAAGGTTTACTTCACCTTCACGCGTTCTTAGCGTACGACGAGAGAACACCTTTTTTTCAAAAGTGGGAATCGCACAAGAAAAAATATTTTTTTCATTCAAAACATGCAAAATGCAAATTAGACTATGAACACGTGATACATAGTCAAAAATACATTACGCATCATACAAAATTAGTCATCACAAAAAAGTTATTTCATGCTCAAAAACGACGTTGACCCATCTTGCCCCACCTAACCCTATAATGCAGAAAAATTTGTGATAATCGAATTAAAAATCAATTTTTAATGTTATATAAATTAATTGTTCATCAGCCAGAATTATGTTCACACGTGTTCCTAGAAGTAACTAATAGTTGTTTACCTGTCTGATGCTCGAATACACGCGTCATTTCCCTGTACGAAATACATATCTGGTATCGAAGGTTCATCATTGACGCGGTTCCAAGGTTTACCGGTCTTCAGGCGTTCAGCACTAAGATTCGGAGACACTTTTTCCAGGAACCGTTCCTTATATGTACACCTACTAATTTTAACTCTACGATGTATGGTTCATGTATTTACAAGGATTACTTACAGTCATTTCCGGTGGTTGGATTTTTTTCAATTCGACAGTCGCCGAATGATGTTCTTGTCTTAATCCTCTTGCGGTCGATTTTGTTTCATATAGTTGATGCGACTATATAGTTTTTCGCCAAGATTGTCCTTGCTCTGTACGTAGTAAGTATGTATCCTGTTTAAAATGAATGTTATTCTCTTTTTATTGAGTGATATTCTCAGTACCTTATTCTCTTTTTTAAAAATGCGTACTATAATAGTAGCATACTTGGCAAGTTGCTCTGAATCTCGTCAGGCAGCTCTGGTTCTGTGACTTTTTGAGGAATCCTTGCCTCAAAGACAGACTGTTGTAGTTCGTTTTTCAAACCGTCAATTACCGACGTTTTTGGATCAGATGTACTGGCAGGAGTAGTCTGTGTTAAAATGAAAGTGAACTAAATACATATCATCGAATAGTGTTCAATTTTACTTACGCTCCTTTCTTACCACTCGGATATCCACGTGCAAATCAACTCAAATTTCTGATCAATGTTTCAACGAGATAACGCTCCTGAATTTCCCGATTAAGCCCAAGTTAATAGTGCTTCCGTGTTTACGCTACATTTTGTAATAAAGCAGATAAACATTGGAATACTAAAACGTTATTTTAAGTTAAACTTACCTCTGAATGCGTTGAAAGTTTCAGAAGCAACATTCAAATCACTGAGGGCTGTTTGTTCAGATTCGACCATTTTTCCCCTTTTTTGTAGTAATATTTCCAATATTTCAGAGAGTATCGTCTGATTTTTTCTTCATCAGGGTTTGGTCTCTTGAAGCTTTAAGGCGTTTGTTATAAAATTTTCCGAGTAAACCAGGATATCCATATGTTGCTGGCATAATTGACGGTCTACATTCTTAAAATTTTCGTTTAAATTGTTAGATCCATGAACTCCATCTGCTAGGAACATGTGCAAAATTAAAAAAAAAACACTTTTGCGTCTTGCGTATTTTAAAACTAGGGAATCACTTACCAAAGATTAAAACACGCTATTTTGGTGAAATTGCCTTATTGTAAGCGTTATTGAAGATTTCCGGAAGCGCTGTCCACACTTTAAATAGCCACCTTCAGCACATATTCAACTTTTTTTACTATAATTTCTTCCAGATACGTCGTAAAAGCGATTGTGTACGAAGTTGGCATCCTGGTGAACGTGCCGGACAATGAAACTGACAGCGAGCCTAGCAGGTAAATTCGTTTAAACTAGTAACTTTAACTATAACCTTTCGTTCAACAATGGGCCTTTTTTGCTTTGCTTCCAGTGAAGAACAAGTTGACCTGACCTTCTACGGCTCATCTTCAAACAAGTCCCACATCAACCTGGGTAATATCCCACTACCAGTGGCGACCAGCGTCAAAGGCCAGGTACTGACCGGCATTGCGCCCGTGAACTTGGGTGCTGTTTCGGACCTGGGTGACGTGCTGCAGACACTCCCGTTTACCGGTACGATCGTCAACATCACACAAACCAATTCCTCGTACATTGAGCTTTCCAAGCACAACATCAGCAGTCTGGAAGATACGGCTCAACTCGTTAGTGTTGCCGATTTGGCAAACCTGCCCATCAAATCGCCGGCCAGCCATCCGCTGATACCGACTTCGCTAGATGAAATCATAAGCCATCTGGCGCAAGTGCATTAGATAGGGCGACATAGGCAGAATGACGTCTGTTTATGTGTCTAATTAGGATGAAAGTGTGATTTTATTTTTTTGTTGCTCGTTTCTCCATAGAAAATACATGAGTAAGGGTATTTTTTCCACAATATGTTTTTAATATAAGGTGTTGTTTTCCCCTTGATGACAGCCAAGGTTTGCGAAGCGATACTGATGCGCTAAACAATGCGATAATAGAAACAATAAAGACAATACCACCGTGGAAGCTTTTAGCCCTGAGCTTGGATGGACAATATACTGGGTTTCACAATTGAATAATGTTCGACTGTTACTATTTCTCCTTTCTTATTATCAGTTGTTTATTTAGACTATAAAGAGTTTTACCTTCTTTTTGCGGTACCTTCTAAATAATGTCCCAATTCTTATACATAAACTTTTTTCTGTTTGCCTTTTATCGGCAAGATTTGTTCTGCTTGTTTTTTTTTTTTACTTTTTTTAGCTTACGAACGGTCTGATGAGGTTAGTGTACTGCCTTAAATTCTGTAATTTCTAACGCACCTAATATGTTTGCTTGCTTTTTTCAACGCACATACCATTCTCAATACAATAAGATATTCGGTACTACGCTATAGTTATATCTCTATAAGAAAAATCGTTTAACTTAAGTATACTCACTATACGCTTAGTCGCCAAAACTGCGCACTCATCATTACCTTCTAAAAGTTTAGATTAGTTATGTTCTCTTAAAAACAAATAAATTAATCAGTTTCAAAAATATACAAAATACAAGGATGTTAGCCCATGTGCTAGTAATTTGATGAATGAGTTACTTTTTATTTCAATTGTTCCATCCTGGTAATTATACACAAAATCCGCCCGTGCTTGCTTGGGCCATGATGCATTTAAAGGAAGGTAGAGTTTGTTCTTTGAAACATTCGTGACCAACTGAATTTTGCCAAAAGCATCAGTGCATTGAATTGTTTACTTTTTCGGTTAGATTCAAACAAATCACCTAAAATACGCGTGCTTAGTTTCAGCATTTCTTAGGTTGTCAGTGTTCTTTTGCAGTTCAATAATGTACACGTTGCTCAAAGATAATCAAAATGGTCGGATTATGATGGTTGCTATTATGATACATTTGAATGCGGATGGTGGGTGTTTGTGTGGAAGGGACATACTGCAATTTATATCTGTAGATTTATCAACAACCAGCCTTCACGCTGAACTACGTTGAACCGAAAATAATTCATTTTAGTCAGTCACAACAGACTGCATCTGATCAATAGGAACTTGTTTACGTATTTCCTCTCTAATGATTCCTGCTGGATTCAACCTCTTTCGATCAGACCAAGCGGATTAGCTTGAATTTTCGGTAGCCGGTAAGATCTGGACAGCGCTGAAAAATCCGGATGCGTTTATCAAGAGAGGGGAGGGAGACCGACGATCGGAATTGGGATGTGGGTGAAGTAGAGCATGGAAAGAAAGTAGCTCGAACTTGACGCTTTATTTTCAGCTTGCTTAATATTGTAGATTTTGTTTAGCCGATCGCTTCGTTTATATAATACATCCGATCAGAAAGTGGTAATTGGTATAGTAAAAACTGCCCTAGTTGTGAAATGGTAAAACCGGAAGCTACGTTCAATCTGAAATGAAGAGAGGAAGAAAAGTTTATATTTTATACAGGACTTTTTATTACAAAGCGTTATACGTTATTAATGATAAAATGAGTCATTCCTATGTATTTTTTTGTTTTCGTTGCACAATTAACACCTTGTCCCTTTGTGGGGTTCCCACTTAGCAGTAACGTAAGTGGGCGCCAAATTTTGGAACGCTTTAACGGCGAATAGAGATAAGAACGATAAACAGGCAACAAAAAGTGCGTAATAAAAAACAAGTTTCTGCATGACGTTTCATCGACGATAAACAGTTCATAAATAGGCATACATATTCAGTAATAGTTAGCTTCTCCGAAAACGTTGTGACATCACTTTCGACATCTTCTAGCAACAGCTTGCGTTTCCTTCCTAAAACATGCAGCAAATAAGAATTATCACTGTCTAATGCAAATGTGTCGTTCCAAAAATTTATGATTATTAAGAATTTCTGGGTAGGCTTAAGAAATGTATCTATGACATGTCTTCCTCCCCTGAAAATGCTGGCTCCCATAAAAAAATTATACAACTCCGTACAATCCATGTCTATATGAAACACAAATAACAAGAGGGTTGTGTGCAAAGCCACGACCGCAAGGTTGAAGTAGAATACTTTTACAAGAAAGATAACCCGGCTGCTTGCGTGTCAGTCATTTTTTCTAGTAAATAAACGTTAACTAATCAGATCAATCGAATTTTGCGCTTCAACAAGGATTGACCATTTTCAATAATATAGTAAGTTGCTTGTCATGGTTGGGGCTTGACAATTTTTAAATTTTGAGATGAAATTTTTTCGGATGTGCTCATGACTGAAGGAAAAAATAAATAAGTACGTTTTGAGACACGGAGATGAAGTAAAATTTATAACTTTTACAAATTTAAAAATGTGAATTAACTCATTAGAAAATCTCTTCAATCAAGTTTTTATTACATCCTGAAAAGGACAATTTGTTGTTCATTTTAGTATCGGATAAGATGCCGATCACATCTTTGCGTTATCACTGACAGTGTGAATAAAATATTCCTTGTGATAAAATAAACAGTGAGACACAGAGACAGAGACTGCATTTCACTAAAGTGCCTCACTGAGAGAGCTCCGTAGCCGCAAGGTTACAGAGTCCGCTTTGATAAGCGAGTGGTCGTGGTTTCGAATCTTAGTAGAATCAGGCCATTTGGTTGTCAAAGGACTTTAATATGGGTTCATTCTCAGGCTCTCTACTACATACCCTTCCTTCAAGCTGAATTCTATGGTACCCTTGCTGACTTTCATCGAAACAAAAAAGTCCCTCTTATAATAAAACTGTTCTGAGTAACGTATAATAGTTCTCTTCAGAGAATTGTAATTATGACGCGATCTTGGCTGGAGGAACGAAGTTTCGATAAGACTCCTTCCTCTTGACAAAAATATAAGTCCTACTTATAATAAACCTGACCAGAGGTGAAGTATTGAGTACCTCTTCAGGGAATTGTGATTGTGACGCGGTGTTGGTAGGAGGAACGAGGTTCGATAAGACTCCTTCCTCTTGACAAAATAAGTCCTGCTTATAATAAAAACTGATTTCAGAAATATTTACCCTCTACAGGGAATGGTAATTGGCGATATTGGCACGAGGAACGAGGTTTCGATAAGACTCCCTCCTCTTGACATAATAAGTCCCTCTTAGAATGAACCTGGCCAGAGAGGAGCGTTAGGTGTAGCCTCAGTTCAGGGAATTGTAATTTGGCGATATTGGTAGGATAGAAAAGAGGCTCGGTATAGTAGAGCAGTAAGCTTGAAATGAAAGGGTAAACTCTCACACACAAGCACGGATATAAAATAAAGCGTATCATTCACTTCAATAGTGATACTGCCAATAATCTGAAGTGCGGAATACAGAAAACACCTGGGCAATATCACAAAAGATCAAAATGTCTCTGGTCGCAGTGATGAGTCCACACAGAGAGAAAAAAAGTGCCTCACTGCATCAGCCGCTATCGATGCTGAGATCCCCTGCAACTAGTTCGCTATCCATAGCCATACCACAGTTGTGGCCGCTTTACGCTGCCATTGGTATCCACTGTCCCTGTATCAGCTGGCCCAGCTGCTATCGTTGCTGGAATCCGCTGCAACTAGTGCGCTATCCATTGCTACGCTTTCCGACATCGCTAGTATCCACTGCACTGCTAGTGCTGCTGCTAAGGGAGGACGACTGCTGTTGTCGCTGTCTAGAACTATTATGAGCGGCTTCGGATTTTTTTTTTTTGGATTCAATATTCTTTATTTTTCTTATGGTATTTTCATTATACATTTGTTTTTTGAACATTGTGAGAGATTCAATTTTATCAACTTTTCAACTCTGATGTTTTTAATGTACTATAAGTGTTACTACTTTTTCCTTTTCTACGTACATGATTTACATTTTAATGCTCGGCATTAGAGTTTTAATTATCAAATAAATATACCTAGCTACTTATAAATAAAGCTCACGAATGAGCACCGCACTAGAGTTAAGTGCATTGTTTTTAGTGTTTTCAGCGTGTACAGAGATTATGTTTTCGGTCATATCGATACCAGCTATTTGATGCACTTCTGATGTTCGGATTCCGAAGGGCACGTTCAAGATCATTTTCAGGAACTTGTTCTGGATCCGTTGAATCTTCTGCAGGTGGGTTCTCGCGCAGGTTCTCCAGACCGACGAGGCGTATAGGAGCATCGGCAGGATGACCTGTTTGTATACCGTCAATTTATTCACGACGGATAATTTCGATTTTCGGTTGATTAGCGGGTACAACTTCTTCATTAGCACTAAACTTTTCGTTACTGTTTGTTCAATGTGGGGGCGATAAAGTAGCTTATGATCATAGGTCAAATCAAGGTAGCGAACATTTGACGACCAGGGAATATACACATTGTTCAACCGAATCTTTGTAGTCGGCACCAAACGTTGACTATTCCGATGAGGAAAGACTATTGTCTGAGTTTTTGCTGCATTCACATAAATTTTCCATGAGGTGAGGTAATTCACAAAGACGTTAAGCCCAGTTTGCAGCTTTTTAACTATTTGGTTGATTTGTCTGCCCTCGTACATAATGGCGGTATCATCAGCAAACAGCGACAGGATGCCTCCATTGGGTAGTTCAGGAATATCTGATGTAAATAAGTTGTACAGAACAGGACCAAGGATGCTGCCCTGTGGAACACCAGCTCCTACGTCGTATTGGTCAGACAGGCCACACAGCACACAGACCTGAGATTTGCGCAGCGTAAGATAGTTTTGCACAATTTTCACTAGATAAACGGGATAATTGTAGCGCTGTAGCTTGTAGATAAGCCCGTCGTTCAACACGTTGTCGAATGCTTTTTCTATGTCCAGGCAGGCCATGGCAGTTGTTTTAGATAGCTCCTTGTTCCGATTGATTCGTTCGTTCTCTGCAGTTGATATGTTGTTGAATGGCCTCTGCGAAAATCGAACTGCTCGTCCAGGAATATGTTGTTCACTTCTGCGTTGCACAGAATACGGCTGTAGATGCATCGTTCGAATACCTTGCTGAGGGCAGAAAGCAGACTGATGGGACGGTAGCTTTTGGGGCATGTGGGATCCTTTCCTGGTTTTAAAATGGGAATCACTTTCGCCAGTTTCCACTTTGCTGGAAAGTACGCCAATTCAAGGCATCGGGCGAACACTTTTTCCACCACAGACAAGGCTGTTGGTCCAAGGTTTTTGAGCACAAGGTTGAACACTCCGTCGAATCCGGGAGCCTTCATGTTCCGAGAGAATTTGATGTTGTTCTGTACCTCGTCCACTGTTATCCGCTGATCAGGTGGTAAGATATTCGGTGTGCGCGCCAGAATAACTATCGATTCACTGACAGCTGGTTCGATTTCACTCACAATATCAATATCCATGCTGAGAGATAGCACCAACCTTTTCGCTGGAAGTTAGCAGAGTTTCACTATTCACTATTAACGGCAAGTTGGGCAAATTACGTAATTCGGTCGCAAACTGTCTGTTTTTCACTTTCTCCAGACGTTCTTGAACGATTTTTGTCAGCTGTCTAGCGTAGAATCGGTGCCTAGGGTTGCGGGTGCGTTGATATTCTCAGCGAGTTTCGCAAGGAAATTATGCGCTTAGTGTTATCGTCGATTTGCGCAAACTTACGTGTCACTGGAACAGATGGGATGTAGCGGCACTCTGCTTCCTGGATGACGTCTATCATGGACTGTAGAGTACGATCGATGTCTCCAGTGCTGTTCAAAGTGATGTTCGCATCAAGATGGTTTTCAACATACCGCTTCTTGGCGATTCCATCATCCTTTTCAGCAGTATCACGCGGACGCTTGTTGCTTTGCTCCTTACTGGAACCCGTTTTTCCCATTTCGTTGGGACCCGACAACGTACTGTTGTATAACGAATGCGATAGATAAAATAAACGAATGCGATAGGTAAACTAAAACTTTCAGTTTTTGTAACAAACACGTCTGTACACACCAAGTGTGAGACGAAGAATTGATGAGCGGCTTCGGCTGAAACAGGCTCTTATATAGGCCAAATAGCATGTTTTAAATTGCAAGGTATATGATTCTGTCAACCGTGCTTGGGAAGCAATCATATAACGACCAATCAGAGGTCGAATTTTTCGTTTTGACAAGGCTTGACTATATTCAATAGTACAATAGTGTGAATAATAAAATTACAATTATCTTCTTTTGGGAAGAATCTTAGGGGCCATCCACATACCACATGAACAGGTTGGGCGGGGGGGGGGGGGTTGTGGAATGTCCACGGTCCTTACAAAAAAAAAAAAGAATTTATATGGGCATTTGTCCACGGGGGAGGGGGGGGGTAATAATCGTTAATAATCTGTCCACGTGGTATGTGGATGGCCCCTTTGAAGATTTTCCAATCTATTGCTGCAAGAACGAAGGAAATCCATCGAATACTAACCGATTTATTAGTATTTGAAATTGGACATATTTTTCACTTTTTTCGGTTTTAGATTTTCTTTTCACATCCCTATCAGGGTTGCCACATTTAAATCTGTGTTTTCCCTTGGAAAAATCTGAACATCTGTATCTGGAACAAAAATATCTGTAAAAAAAATCTGTGTTGTTTAAACACAAAGAACTATTTTTATTTTTTAAGTTTTTATGGTACATAAACCAAATTTTTAGCTTAAAACGTGTGAGGAGTTGAAAATATGTTCAATTTGCTCAATATTTAATGAAAAAAAAATGGATTGTTTTTGAAAATGGTTGTCAATTACGAAAAATCTGTAAATCTGTACTTTTCGACGAAAATCTGTATATCTGTATATACAGATTCTGTACCGTTTTTTCGGCCAAAAATCTGTAAAATACAGATTAATCTGTACATGTGGCATCCCTGATCTCTATGTAGCCGAACTTCCTGAGACTTCTACTTAAAAACAGAAGTTTCTGCATAACTTGAAATTAATTGAACCAACAAACTGAAGAGAGAAAAAAATCAGGAAAAATAGATAAAACGCAAAAAAAACAGTGAGTTTAATCGGCATAGGAATGCTCTGTCAAAAATTCGTAGCAATTAACCCTCTAGTGCCCAGTGCCACCTTTAGACGGTCTTCAGTTAAACCTCTGAAAAGTTTCAATCAATACTTAAAACATGTTTATAAAGTCAATAAATGCACCGCACAATCCATGTAGGCGCCTCACAATCCCAATTAATAATACAGCGGACTAGTTTCTCACTTACCTATAACATGACTTTCGATTTCAATTGTTTTTGGTGCGACACCCTTGTTACTCGTCGGTTGCGGTATAATCGTAATTTCGTCGTTAATCTTCAAGGGTTTGAGCAGCGAATCAGTTCCTCCGGTGGAGCCGCGTGAGGGTAAAAGTCCGGCGGTGCTGCCACCCGCTCCAGCTGTTGCGGGTTTCTTGTTGTCCAAAGCCTTTTTCGCGACTGTACTGTGCGCGGAATAAACATGACTCTCGAATTGTTTGTACATGCCGAATGTGGCCGTACACACCGTACACTTGTACGACAGATGGGCCGGTTTTAATGTCATGTTGTGATCCCGGGATACGTGGTTCAGAAGTTTCCACTGGTATACCTAGAAAGAAGAGTAATGCGGTCAGATTTCTGGTCAGCAGTTCCTATCAACAAAATTACCCGTCCACAAACTGGACAGCGTCCGGCATCTTTTCCCTTGTTTGCGGCTTCTTGCATTGAGCTTGTTACAAGACCATGAGAGCCAAGTAAATGCCGTTCTAGACCTTGATCCGTGAAGAAACGGTACTGACATTTTTGACAATTCAGCGGGGGGCGGTTGTAAATCATTTTGGGGTGAATCTGTGTAGTTGATAAAATTTTGTTAATTGGATTAGTTAAAAACATATTAACAAATTTCAAAGTTACCAACCTTGACTTTATGTATCCATTGCATGTGATTGCGCAGCTGATCCAGATCTTTTATGTAGCCATCGCATATTTCACACACAACGAACGCCGTCTTGGCACCAACTGGGCTCTGCCCTGGCTTTATCGCAGATGTTCCGGCCGCTTGAAGTTTTGACAGGGCACCCGCAACAGCCATGTTGGTGGCATTGGTTTGTCGTGGCAGGGGTGTGATGGAAATGCTGGGTTGTTGGGAGGGTTTCATACCTGGCTTCATACCCATAGAGTTCTGTATCGCAAGAAACAAAATTCGATTTAGTAATCTTAGAGTATACATTTGAAACAAAAGGAGCGTTATTGCTGTTTCATTATTGTACATTCGTTTTAGATCCTAAAAGCTTCTATTGTCTAGTGAAGAACGAACCTGAATCGTTACCGACGCATTAGTGTTCGCTAGAAGAGATCGTCCAGCGGCGTTTTGGTTCTTTTTTTTTAGTGCAGAGTGTTTCGTTTGGTGCATAGGTAGAAATAAACGAAAGAAAACAACATAATAGAATAAAAGTTTATACAAACGATACAAAAAAAAATCACCGTAAAAATCCTTGTTATAAAAGTCTTGAAAACAAAGGGAAAACCAACTATAAAGCTTTATGTTAATAAACGGAGCCCAACAACAAACCAAATTAAAACAAGACAAAATATACTCGGACATTACCGGCAAAATCTTATTAGCGGCAGCGGCGATTGCCGCTGCTGAGAGCTGAAAGTTGTTGGGTATTACCATTCCGGGTGACATCGACGTTCTTAGATTGCCTACACTGCCGGGAACGCCAGTTCGCAGAAGATTCGTAGGCGCTGCTGGAGAAATAGACTGCGGGCGTCCAGTGGTTCGAGCTCGTTGCAGTGCTGCTGCTTGAGCTGCTGCATTCATGTTGTTGATGTTGACCGGGGCGATGCTGTTGACGGCCTGTAATCGTTGACTAGCCAGGGCTAAGTTCTTCTGTTGTTGTGCGGTCATTGCCTACAAATTCAGTAAAATGTTGAGCAGTACCTACAAACAAAACCGGTTGATAAGCTCGGTTGTACTTACTTGGTAGGCCGTTGCCGTTCCCACTAAGCCGTGCTTGGGTTTGATGCGCGGTATTTTCGCCGGTGGTTCCCAGTCAATTGGTGGATTCAGGTTAACCTCCGGTCGGAATTTTTTCGCACATGCAATGGCATGCCTGGCCAATTTAGACTTGCCGTTATCCTCGAAAGGACAGTTGGGGCACGCATGGTACATAGCTGCCTTTTCCAGTCGACCCTTGATGTTGTGAATTGCTTCCATGTGATACAGGATGTCATGCGGCGGGCGAGTTTCATACGAACAGAAGTTGCACTTGTACACGTAGTTGCGCATGTGCGGCGTTTCGTAGTGGTGCGCCATCGCAAGAGCTGACTCTGATTTGAACGAACAGTACTCACACCGTTTCATGTCGTATTTGAAGGGCTTGTTGTTCTCCTTGCTTAATTCTAAGTTTTTCATAAGAGAATTGATAGCCATCTGAGTGCTGACCGATGGTTTTCCTTCGCGGTCACGTTTCTTTTTATGCTGTCGCAGCAAATCGGTCTGCACATGTTCCTGTACTAGATTTATGCCAATGTTCATAAAAAACTTTCCTAGCGGGTTTTCGAAATAATTTTCAGATTTTTTTGTATCAGTTGGAGTACTAGTGCCGGTTGAGGTTAGCTCCTCCTTTGAAGCGGGTGTTATTATGTGCTCCTTGATCATTTCTATATCGGATTGAACTTCTTTGATGAGAACTTTAGTTTTTTGCTCCTCGTCAGAGGCTTCCTCATCTGTGGAAGTGTCCAACTCGTCCCATTCCTCATCCTCATCAGTTCGTTTTCGCTTGGATTTTTTCTTTTTATCCTGCTCGGATTCAGGTTCAGCAGAAGTGGACGATTTTTTCTCTGATTTCTCCGAATCTTGACTGATTTCATCCTCCACTTTACTGCTATTTTCCTCTTCCTTGTTAGTTTCTTCTAGTTTTTTGCGTATTTCCTTAATTTTTGCCTCCAGTTCATTAACAATTAGTCGGAGGTTTTCCTGCGGGGGTTTCTCGTAGATGTACGGCACGATGAAAGAGGGTGCTTCCAAAACAAACATATCGTCCGTTAGCGCTGGCAGCAATGGAGTAACGGGAGCTAGCGGTGGTGGGTTAGTTTTCGAGATTAGATTCGAAGCTACGGCAGCTACCGGGTTTAAAACGCTGCGAGGTGAGTTAAAAGAACTATTTGGAGACAGGCCAGTAGGTAGAGATGAGTATGAACTATTGACAGACTTCGGTATTACAGAATTGGATCTATTCATTAGTGAATTTGTGTCGATTATCACCAGAGTCGGCTCTTTTGTGGCACTGTTCTGGGTATTGGGTAGTAATGATTTCTGTGGTATTGGAGTACCCGGTAACTGCCCTTTAAATGAATTTTGCTGCAACGATTGATTTATCGATAATCGAGGTTTTTTAGCCGCAGCAATGTTGAGAGGATCATCGATTATTTCCTCGATGTCATCATCATCATCGATAGTGGAAATATCCTGCGACAGCATGCTTTTTCTCGCCCTAGAGCTTCTCCTCGGGGAAATCTCGTCAACTTCTGGTCTCTTTTGACTAGGCGTGCTGCTAGCGTTCGTATCACCATCTTCATCATCAATCACAACGCAATCTTCCTCCTTATCGCTAAGAATCGTCACGTCATTATCACAGTCACCGTTGTGCTGCTTGGAGCTGTCCCCATTGGACTTGCTAGACATTGACACTGTGTCGTTTGATTTTGAATTACAATCCAAACTATCTGGAACCGTTGCTTTGATTGGTTCTCGCCGATCATCTTCGTTTTCAGAATCCGAATTAATACTGACCGGTTTGTCACTATCGTCATCGATCATTTCACTGT
Organism: Wyeomyia smithii; assembly: GCF_029784165.1. NCBI lineage: Eukaryota > Metazoa > Arthropoda > Insecta > Diptera > Culicidae > Wyeomyia > Wyeomyia smithii. The sequence continues at coordinate 99,109,250 of NC_073695.1, forward strand.
CATCATTTTTGTTGTCACTCATCATACTATGACCATTAGTAGGAGCGCCAACATCCATCGACTCGGCAGAAACCTTAGATTTTTGTCCTAAGGATCTTTCTGCGCTAACCTCATCCTCTAGAGGATCTTTGCTTCCGTCTTGAACAGAATTATGAGACTTCCTCCCACTAACTGTTTCCTCTCCATCGACTTCCATGGACTCCACGGTATCCTGATTTTCACTGTCAATCGGCATAGTTTCCGGTCGACTTTCTTCCGTTTCTGCGTCCTGTGAAGTATCGTCTTCGTCCCCCTCCAACTGGCCGTTACTACTTATGGGTCGTGATGTCTGTGAGTTCTCATCCACCTCGCTGCCCTCGCTGGGGGCGGCAGCCGCTTTGGTTTTGTTCTCCCGCTCTTTGGGTGCTTCCGCTGCCGGGGTGGCAACTTTTTTGGGAATGTCACCTCCTGTTGGCTGTACTGCCTTCAGTTCCAGCTTGTCACTGTTGCCGTTGATTTCGCCATTCTCCTTGACTTCGTCGGATATGGGATGTTCGTTGGTGGCCATACCAACTTCACCCATTTCCTCGACAGACGACGCCACGGTGAACGCGGTAGAGACTTGCGGGTGGCGCTTAACGACCTCTCAAAGTGGGCTCTGGAACGGTAAGGAGAAAGAAAGGGTAAATTAGATTTTATTCCTGGTATTAGAATTTTATGTTACGCAATTAGAATGCAAAATATCGATACTATTTTAAATTGGTTTATTTAGTATATATTAAATATATATGTCAGAAATAGATTTCCGTTTGAAGGGATCTGTGAAAATTTTATGCAAATCTGCACAAATTTTTTAAAATAATTTCAAGCTGTTTTCCAGAAAAATTGGTTGAAACAAGTGTTTCTGTGAAACCTACTAACCCCTTCCAGAGTAGTGGGAGGGGGAGGGGGGTCAAATCATCATAGAAACTTTTCTTGTACTTTAAAACCCCCAAATTCCAAATTTGGTTCCATTTGCCTTGGTTCTAAAGTTATGTAGGAATTCAGATGTTCCTTTTATATGGAAGCCCCTCCATTTGGAGAAGAGAGAACTTTCTTATGTCAAATTTGGTTCCTTTTGCTTGATAAGTTCTCGAGTTATATAGAAATATTTGTTTCATTTGTTTGAGACCCCTCTCTTCCAGAAAAGGATGTTCAACCACCATATAAATAATTCTTGCTCCCAAAAACATCTACGTGCCAAATTTGGTTCCATTTACTTGAGTAATTTTCGAGGAATTTATCTTTCATTTGTGTGGGACCCCTCCCTTCCAGAGAAAGAAGGGGTGTCAAACCACCATATAAATATTTCTTGCTTTCAAAGACCTCTACATGCCAAATTTGGTTTCATTTGCTTGATTAGTTCTTGAGTTATGTAGAAATTTGAGTTTCGTTTGTATGGCAGCCCTCTCTTCTTGAGGCCCCTCAAACCAGCTCAAACCTTCTTCGGCCCTAGAAACGCTTACATACAACTTTTCACGCCGATCTGCCGACCCGTTTTTGAGTTAAATCGTGATTTGCGCACTCTACTTACTTTCATTTAAAAATATTTGAAAAAAATAGAGCAAAAATGAGCGGGAAAACAAAATCTAAACTAAACGATAAAATGTTTCAACGCAGTGCAAAAATAAATGCATTAAAATCATTCATTTATCTCCTCTGTGTGGACTCATCACTGCGACCAGAGACATTTGATTTATTGTTATATTGCCCAGGTGTTTTCTGTACTCCACACTTCATATTATTGGCAGTATCACTATTGAAATGATATGCTTTTCATTTTTATCCGTGCTTGTGTGTGAGAGTTTATCCTTTCGTTTCAAGCTGACTGCTCTACTATACCGAGCCTCCCTCTATCCTACCAATATCGTCCAATTACAATTCCCTTAACTGAGACTACACCTAACGTTCCTCTCTGGCAAGGTTGATTCTAAGAGAGGGTCTTATTATATCAAGAGAAAGGAGATTTCGATAAGCCTCGTTCCCCTTGTTGAATTTCTACTTTTCAGTTCAATTTACCATGCTTTCTCGTTCTCATGAAAAACGGAACTTAGACAAATAATCTTTTCACTTTATTGCTGCAGCTGAAAAATGTATTAAAATAAGTTATTTTTAATACTAAATTTCGACGACTTTCGATTTTTTAATGCAGAATTGTGAGCGACGCTAGATATTTTTGTAATTTAAAATGGGCTTCATAATACATAACTAAATAATAGATTAGGATATGCAATCATGCGAACAATAGTTACGCGCTATCGAAGACGAGGAAGCACGACAACCTGAAGCTGATGAGGTAACAAACCACTATCCATATCGGTCGTTGACACACCGTCGAAAGCGACGGCCTCTCAAAATAACCGCACTGTTCTAGAAATTATTTAAAGTTTATTTCGTACGTTTCCGAATGAGGAAAAAAATTATTGAGATGGGGAAAAGTGTCGCTTGTTTATCTTCAGCATACCTTCAAATATTTCTCGATAAAATATTTAGCTAGGCCAAGCCAAAAAAATAATGTAAAACAATTTTTTATAGTTTCGGTTGTTGTTGTTGTAAGATATATACTAGGGTGGGGAATCGTTATATGGAAAAAACGAAATTTGATAGCAGAAAGCCAGAACCAAGTTTTTTTTTGTTCTGTTTCCTGAAATCCTGAATTTATTGCAAGTCGATTGGTTTTGTCTCCGCTTGGCGCATTGCATTTTAAATTCATATGGAGATTGGTATGGAAAAACCAACTTTTTTGCATTTTCCATTCTAAAGAGCTAAAAATGGCTTAAACCATAGGTTTCATTACTTCAAACAGTAGATTTTTTGGTGCCTTACAACTTTGCCGAAGCCACTAAAGAGCTAGGGTGAGCCAAAAAAATACTAGAGCTGTTCAAAGTTGAGTATGTCGAAATTTATGTTGCAAACCATTTTTTCTGCCAACACTGCCAGTGTACCGGCGTCAGTCAGATTTCCATCAGAAGTTACCCCTGAAACACGTTGTAGATTATATCTACGCCTGGAATATTGACCTAAATTTGTTTACTTGATCCAGCTGAGTGTATAAACTCGTTACGACAGGTTACTTTTGATGGGAATCCTACTGACGCCGGTACATTGGTAATGTTGGCAGAAAAGAAGATTTATTGCATTTAAATCGACATACTCAACTTTGAACAGCTATAGCTCTTCTTAGGGACATCCTAGCTCTTTTGTGTCTTCTACAAAGTTGTTAGGCATCTAAAATAATATACTTTAACATACTGTAGTGCATTATTAGAGCATTATTGAGCTCTCTAGAAAGGTAAATGCAAAAAAGAAGGTTTTCCCATATAAATTTTCATACAAATTTGAAATGCAATGCACCAAGCGGAGACAAGACCAATCGACTTCAGGTAAGTTTAGGGTTGTTTGGGAACCCAAAAGGAACCAAAAAAACTTGGTTCTGGAAAATCGATCATTTTCCCCACCCTAATATATACGTTAATGCAATTTATTTTGTGCGGTCCCTATCCCTCGCACAAAAACAGGTTTGACTGTAATTAAACATAAAAAAATTCAGTCCTGTTTGTCTGTCTGTCTGATCCATATTGACTTGGAAACTACTGAGCTAATTGATGTGAAAACTTATATGTAGGGAACATGGGGCCGGGGGCATAAATAAATGAAACACGAATTTCTGCACAACTCGAGAACTAATCAAGCAAATGAAACCAAATATGGCATTTGGAGATTTTTGGAAGCAAAAAATATTTCTGTGATAGATTAGGCACCCCTCCCTACTCTGAAATGGAGGGGCCCATACAAATATAACACAAATTTCTGCATAACTCGAGAACACTTATCAAACAAATGGAATCAAATTTGAAAAGTAGAAGTTTTTGGGAGCAAACAATATTTCTGTGGTAGTTTGACACTCGTTTCTCCTCTGGAAGCGAGTGCAGGGTGGCCACTCGAAATCAATTTTCAATTCCCCGGTTTTTTCCCTGTTTTCCCAATGATATTTGATAAAATTTCCCGGTGTTTTATTTTTAAAATATATGAAAAAAAAAATTATTTTTCACATGTTTATTTATGCCTTGCAAAAATAGTGTTTTTTTTTTTTGTAAGATTTGGACCATTGAAAAAATAAAGCATTGTGTTGATCTTTTGTGGTAGCAAAAATAGTGTTACAAAACTATGAAAAATATTTCTTTTTCATCGTTTTAGCTGTTCGTGGATGTTAGCAAGTACCTTCATAGTTATCTGCTGCACAATTTTCGCCCTTTTTATCTCCAAATCGTTGACAATCTTCGCCTTCCCGCGCTTTCTTGCTTCCTTCTGCTTCTTTCTCTGTCAATTTACTTTTGAGCTCGCAATCTCCGCAATCTCCGTTGTCTCCAGCAAGGTGTTTTAGCCAATTAAACTACTGGAAAAGGTATAACTCGCCCTAAAACAAAGTCGAATCACCCTCTACTATTGTGTTCCCGTATCTCAGCACGCCACGAAGAACTGCACACACTGCCCTGTGGGAGTTTATTTCTGTAACTAAGAGAGTGATCTCTTCACGCATACTGTGTATAACGACTTTTTATATCTACAGCCGGAGACAACGGAGATTGCGGGTTCAAGTCCCGTCTGGACGAGGGAAATTTTTTTCTAAGTCTAAAAGTCACACCTTCTATTCCCGTTCATTTTCGCATTCTCGCAAACTACATGCATTGTCCGCTTTACTTAACTTAAAATTAAAAAAAATAATTTGTGCTCGATCTTATAAGTTTTTTAAAAGCCATCAATTTTACATCGTTATAATTTGAAACAAAAAAAAAATATTCAAAAAAAATGTTTTGTTCCAATATCATATTTCTTCCAAATCTAGGAATTAATTTGTTTTAATTATAAATATGAATGAAAATCATTACGTTTTTAAATTTGTAGGACAGAATTCGCGGATTTGATTTTTTTATATCTTACAAAGCATTTTGATTCAAAGGTTCTAGAACAGTTTTCCTTATTTCTGTGTAGCACCTGTTTGTTTTTGATACAGAATAAATCTCAAAAATCTTTAACAAATAGCTCTCCAAGGTGGCGTCTTTCATTAACAAAATCCAATAGTCAAAATGTCGAACACAGAATAAGAAAAACCTATTGCAAAAAAAATAATTCGCAGTTTAAATGTGCTGCTTGTGATTAAAATCATATCAAAAATCGAGAAGTACAACCAGGGTAGCTCCGTTCCGGTCCGGTACGGTTCAAAATAAAATCGAGAATCGAAGAAAGGCAGCAAGTTTAGGTCCTATCTGACTTTCAATTGGATTCTATCGGATCCGATGTCGAACACTATTAACAAGAATTTTCAATACGCCTCCTGCGACGCTGATATACGATGTTTTGTTTTGAGCAATCAAAATTTCTTCCATCTGATTCAAAACTGAGCAATCCTTGTTCACGTTAGAAGCATTTCCGTAACTAAGGAAAATTATTAGGGGGAGTTAATTCTCTATATGTTTCATGCAAAAACGACATAGCCAATTTTTTTTCCTTTTTGTATTTCTCGTGGGATCCCATTTCGGTACTGCAGCAGTAGTTGGAGGTCGACAAGAAATTGCCGAATATCTGCTCTACTGTTCGCATTGTTTTTCGTTCCTGAAGAATATTAGATCAACTCTAGGTAGGGCTACAGAAAACCTAGAGTGGGCTATAGCACCCCTAGCCCCTTCGTAGTTACACCAATGGTTAAAGGGGATAGGTTATGCAAGAAGAGAACGTTAAAACATTTTCTTTAAAAATCTGGCAAAAGATGTAATGGACCTGTAAACTATGTTTTTCCGCCTGACCAAGCTTGATTTTATTCAAGCAGATCTTGCTGCGAAGCCGCTGTCGACTTTGGCTGAAACCAACAACCAGCTTTTCCATAACCGGCAGAATCATGCTAGTTAGGTCAACGTGCAAAAAAGGGTGTCATGTTGACATTTCCTCAGAAATTTTGGAGGATGAACTTCCCGGCGTGAGGTCTAACTTCCCGGTTTCCCGACTTTTTTTCCCGGTGATTTGAAATTCCCGGCTTTTTCCCGGTAGAGTGGCCACCCTGTCCGAGTGCTTCGAATTTGGCGAGTGGATGTTTTAAGGAGCAAATTTTTTTCTGTGGTAGTGTTTGTTTATTGAGGGTAATAAATGTTTAAATGGTGGCTCAACACCCCTTCCTCCTGTGGAAGAGAGGGGTCCCATGCAGATGAAACAATTTTTTTTGCACAATTCAAGAACAAATCAAGTTAATGTAACTAAATTTCGCATGTAAAGGTTTTTGGAGCAAGAAATATTTTTACGGTGGTTCGAAATCGTTCCCTCTTCTGGCTTCTATACAAATCAAACACTAATTTCTACATAACTCGGAAACTGATGAAGCAAATGGAACCAAAAATGTTGAAGTTTTTGAGGGCAACAAAATGTTTCTATGATGGTTTGACACTCTTCCATAGTTTGAAGGAGAGGAGGAAGGGGCCAAAAACGAACGGTTTTTTTTTCATTCATATTTTTTAGTTTCCTCATTTGTCCTCCAACAAATTTAGGTTATCAAACCGCCAAAAATCTCCCAGCTTGTCTCGAGGTACGATACTGGTCTTACAAGCCAGTTGTCGTATGTTCGAGTCCCGGCTTTAGAGAGACTGTTACTGTCAGTAGGATCGTAGCGCTAGCCCCACCAATGTCCTGTACACTTAACAGTCGGCTGCGAAGCCTGTGTATAGTAAACAGAAGGTCGAGCTCCGATACGGAATGTAGCACCAAGGTTTTGCTTTTTTTTAACCGCCAAAACAGAGATATTATGGTCCTTCATGTTGCCGAGGTGGATGTCCGGAATCGGTCAACTGGTTATGGAGATATGACCGGAAACTGTTCCGGTAATATAATGGTAATGATCAAAGCAGTACTGAGAAGCGTACCACGCCTATAATTACTCGGGTGGTCATATCAAGTGTCTTTGTCATCATAGGCAACATGCGAACCTGTTCCGGTTGAGTTCCGGATATTACGAGATTATTGAGCCAAAACAATCAGGCGACAACTCTATTCACTCGGAATCCTAAAACTAGTCCATAGGTGGTCATATCTAGGGTCTAAGTTAACAAACTACTTATTAAGTAAAAAAATATGATTAAAAAAAACAACTCGTTTTTGGGACATGTACCAAAATCGAACAGTACCAAAATTAAATCGTGCCAAAACCGAACGAGGTCTGTACCACCATACTATTTTCACAATCAGTATGATGCCCAGATGCCACAAATAGACTCATGTTGAGCAACTTCCGGTGTCTGGAAAACAGCTGAAAGTGTCCAAATACCACCCCACATGGAAATTTCCGGAATTGTAACGATTCACAGAGGCCACAAATCGACCTCAGATATCAGTTAGGATTATGAGATGACGACTTCCGGTTTTGACGTAGAACTTCGTCTCTCAGGAAGTTCGGTTACATACTTGGCTACATAGGGGTGTAAAATTTGGAAAATCTTCTAAGATTCTTCCCAAATGCAGAAAATTGTAATTTCGTTATTCAAACTATTGTACAATTGAAAATTGTCAAGCCTTGTCAAAACGAAAAATTCGACCTCGATTGGTCGTTATATGATTGCTTCCCAAGCACGGTCGACAGAATTATAGATCTAGTAATTTGAAATGTGCTATTTGGCCTAAACAAGAGCCTGTTAAGCCAAAACTGCTCATATTATTTCCAGACAGCGACAACAGCAGTACACCCTTAGCAGCAGCAGCAGTGCAGCGGATAGCAATGGCAACGGATAGCGGCAGCAGTCGCAGCTGATATCAGCATCGGTAGTAGCAGGGCCCGTTGACGAAGTGGGGAACTTCCTTTAGTGAAATGCGTCTCTGTGTTCAAAATACATGAGCCGTCTCGTTTTGAGTGTTAAAACAGCTTTTCACTGTGTTATCTATCACAGGGAATACCTTATTCGCACTGTCAGTGATAACGCCAAGAATAAATAAATACCTAATTGAAGGGTTAATATTTTTTCTTAAGTTAATGTCAAATTTGGAACAGTTAGAAATTTGACTTCTTCTCCGTGTCTCAGAACGTACTGAATTATTTTTTCCTTCGGTAATGAGCACAACACTCGAGTCGTTATATGATTGCTTTCCCGCGCATGCTCGACAGAATTATAGACCTAGTAATTTGAAATGTGCTATTTGGCTTAAATAAGAGCCTGTTTCGGCCAAAACTACTCATATTATTTCTAGACAGCGACTACAACAAACCTTACATAACAGCAGCAGCTGTGGCAGTGGATAGCATCAGCAGCAGCAGTGGTATCAGCAGCGCTATTGTGGCCAGCTGGTGCAGCGGCACTTCCTCTAGTAAAAGCTGGCTTGTGCAGGAACGAGCAGCATCAGTAGTAAGTACATTAGCCGGCAGTTCCTCTAGTGAAAAGTTGCCGTATTTTGACAATACACACACGTTTTGGAATGCTGGCCTTCGAAATATATGGGCCGTCAAATTTTCAGTGTGAAAACAGCTTCCAACTGTGTTATCAGATAAATTCCTTAATTTCCTCTGTCAAATTATTGAAGATTTAATATTTTTTGCGGTCGTGGCTTTGCATACAACTTTTGTGATTTTTTAAAAACAACCCAAAATGATCGATTTCTACCTCATATGGGTTTTTCGGAACCAGAATACACAGAAGAAAAAAAAAATCGAATCACCATTTTCAATTCTAAGATGGTGACTTCCGGTAGCAAATGTTATGCCATTTCCGCAACCGAAATGACGCCAAGAAATTGAAATTGACCTCCATTTTTAAAACCAATATGACTACTTCCGATTTCTGAAAAACAGCCGAAAGTGACATAATACCACCCAATATGGGTATTTCCGTAAACATGGCGATTGGTAAACATGGCGTAAACTTTCGGTTTCTAGACAACAGCCGAAAATGATCGAATACCACTCAATGAAGGTATTTTCGTAATCGGAATAATGCATAGAAGCGAAGAATCGATTCTGGACACCATTTTGAATTCTAAGCTGGCGACTTCAGGCTTCTGGAAAACAGTCTAAAATGACTGAATACCACCCAATATGGATATGGAATGAAAAAATACCCGAATACCACCCAATATGGGTAGTTCGTATTTCCAGAAACAAGGTGATGTTCGGAAGCCAAAGGCGAGGATATTATCATTCCGATCCGATGAAAACAATCATTGCAAACAATTTGTCTTTTGCGTTTGAACGTATTCAAAAACTAAATCGTCATGCAATCGCAGACTATAAACAAATCGCAAGGTAAATGTTTGAAATGGTCAAGATAAAGAAAAAATGGACGGGACGAAGTTTGCCGGGTCAGCTAGTAGCTAATAATCCGTGTAACCATTACATCGTTTTCAACAATAATAAAACAAATGACCCTCTCTTTACTATGGTTATTCTAGAGTACACTAAGTTTGGATGCAAAAAGCCTTGATTCCGTTGCCTGATTTATAGAGTATTTAATACTAAAGGCAAAAACATTTTTTTTTTTTTGTTAAAATTCTTGAAAAGTTCTCCACAAGTCTGAAGAATCCAATAAACGAAGAGGCCACAAAAGATATGATTCCAGATTTATCTTAGATATAGCTGACAACGTTTCTAAAACCAGAAAATTTGTAGAATTCTTACTATAGGTCCCTAATTTTCTGAAAAAAAAGCATTACTCCTCCCCCTTTCGTGTACAAGCGTGAACATTTGCGTACACTCCCTACGCGGGGATACGTGACGCGCAAATTTCGTAATCAGCGTAGAAATAAACCGCGTAAATTCTGAAATACGCCTGAAAGCTTAATAAACTTGCAGTCTACTAAATACTTTCGAAAAAGATTAAAGTGTAGAGTTAATTCCCCCTGCGAATGAAGATGGAAATATAAAAGGAGTTAGGTGAATATTAGAGTTAGATTAATTTCGGATTTAAACAGGTTCGGGTTTAAAACCATTTAGAAATATCGGGTTCGGGTCGGGTACGGATTTGAAAAATATCAAAACTGAGCATCTCTAGTAAATATTCCAGAATTAGGTTTTGGATATTCAACTGACACTTTGAATAAATGATTTGAAAACAGAAATATCACCAAAAACATACCACGTAAAAACTGACTTTTCTGAAAAATTTGCCTATTAAACCGCCTAAAATCCAAACTTCACGTATTACATCACATAACAAATGAAGACGTACATAACAAAGTCGCCTCAATTTGATATAAAAAAATATACAAATGTCTCTCGGAAAGCGATCGAATGGTCGAGCTAACTGGTGAAATTTCAAAATAACAAAGGATGTATGGGCGTTTGTGAGAGCGTTGTGTTCGCTTCCTGAAATGGTGCATTTTTTGAAATGAAGAAAAACAAGACAATCTATTCTCCCTTGCAAATCTATGTAAGTACATTCCATTAACGAAAGTGGTTAAAACTTAGCCAGAAAGATAAAAATCCTCGAAAGTACTTGACTTTCGTTGGGCAATAAGTAACTTGACCCACAGCTTCTTGTCGCTGCTAACGGACGGAAATTATTTGTTTTATTTTTTGCATTTTTTGCTGTCACCAACTCTCTGCAACTGTTGTGCAATGCTATTTGATCGAATAGAAAAAAGTGCTGCGATGGCAGTATTTTTGTTCATCTATTTTCAATAACAAGATTTCAATTTTGTCAAGATTTGGCTACCTTGAATAAGTATGTATCTTCACAAGCTCTGAAATTTGCTTGAAGACCGTAGTCACAACAGTTGTTATTTCAATCCGCTCTAAGCTGTGCTTTTAATTTTGGAAGATTGCAAATAAAAATGGGAAATGGGAAATAATTTAAATAAAATAAAAAATTTTATATTCAACATAATAACTTACCATCATGCACTCATTAATTATATTAATAGATACTTCCAACATGGAAAGTCGGTTTTGCAATTTAATAAAATTTCATAGAAATAACTTACATTGAAATATTCTTATGTAGTGAGCTTGTACAAAAGATCTCAACACAAAGTTCAATTCATTTCTCACAATAATATAAAAATGTGCAATTCGCAATAATTGCGTAGGTGTTGAAAGTTTCATCACCAGTGTTTCGTCGCTCTCATACGGCAACTACTTATTTTGCGAAACATAAAAAAGCGACAATCAAGATGGTTAAGCTATTTATAACCTAAGATAGGTTCTAACTTTGAATACGTTTCAGAAATCAGATGATCTTCTGATTCGATGATTCGTATGTTGGATGCAAAAAATACTTATCAAGGGTCTATTGCAGTTATAGTTGAACAATTTCCAGCTCATTGGTGGCAAAAAGAGTCTAGTTAATAACCATTCAAGGCTTAACGACAACATTTGAACCTACATTTGAAGTCACAAAGTGTTCAACAGTATAAACCTAATCAAGCAAATTATTTTCCGACAAAATCAATGTTTCATAAAATAGCTCTAGAACAGAGACTCCCAGGAAAAATAAATCGATAAAATCCTTCTTACGGGTATCTTCGGCTACCACACCGCACCGACTACCAATCCATCCGCAAGTCCGCGTCGCCGTCGCCGCACCTCTGCAGATGTTCCACGTCATCCGGGGATCGCCCACAACTCGTACCGAACGAGCGAAACATGAACAAAAAAAAAGTCCCTTGCCAACATGGCTCAACTCTCTACGGAGCCGAGTTGTGCTTCAACAACACCAGATGGCAGCCCGGTTCTACATCGGCAACAGCAGCTGCTACTGCTGTTACTTGGGTAGCGAGGGTAAAGCGGGGGTTCTACTGCCGCCGCTGCTGCTGAGGAAAATCCTACAGCGTTCCAAAATGGCCGACCTGTTTCTGTTTTAGCAACATTTAGTAGGCAACCACCAGAACCGATCGGATTTGAAGACCCAATGTGGATCTTCGTAGTAGGTAAAAAAGTAGCGGGGCATAGAGTGATTGCTCTCTAGCTCAACCTGTACCCCATTAGAATCACCTAACAGAAAACATGATATCAAACATGTGAGACAAAATCTGGTGCTTGCGAAACGTCATCCAATTTACTTCGCGCGGCTCTGTGAAGGGAAGCGAAACGACAGGGGAATTTTCAACTAACGGCCGCTCTCATAGCACAAAACGGAATCATCGACTAAAAGCACGAACAGAAAGCAAAAGCGAAATCAGAGACAGAGACAGAGAAAACCCTGGCGAAGAAATTAAGAAATAAAGAAGCAGGAAAAAACATGACTAAACGGCAGTAAAACAACCATAGAGCTTGCTTATGAAAAACACTGAACCCGGGAAATCGAAAACTGCACATAATCACGAAAAAATAGTGCAAGCGCGGCAATTACACCTGACCGCGATTCATGGGGGCAAGCGAATTCCGCCGGTGGTTCGTTTAAATATTTCACCACTCTGATGTTGTGTTATTGCTAGCGGCAACATCATCCGATAATTGTGAATCATAATCATTCTGGTAATTAGTCGTTCCAATCACTTCGGGTGTACCGTCATCGCAAGAGACAGATCTAAAATTTCAAACGCATAAAGTAACACCAAACAGCATTTACCTATTATTTCCGACAAGGGATGATGATAAGCGGGTAGTGAGGAAGAGACGAACCCTCCTAGGGGCGGGGTGGCGGACACGCAAGGGGATGAATTTCTGCTGCTAGTTGAATTGATTTTTGAATGTATGTGGAATTCTCTGGCCGACAACTGTGTGTCCGTACCGACAGTGGTGTTGGTGAATGTGAATACACACCGATATTGGCACAAAGTACGATCGTTGGGAAAAACTGTTCGCCAATCTACAACGGCACCAGTATAGTAAAACAACCAACGGCGGCGCACCGGAGGTCGACGGTTTGTGGAAAAGTGGCTAACGGGTGTGGGAAGCCGTGGTGGAAGCGGTGGCGACACTGAAAGCGAGCACACTCGAAGGGACGGGCTGGGTGGTGGTACGCGGCGGGGATAGCATTTTTTGCAAACTTTACTAGAAAGTCGAAGAAGCTTCGATTGAAGACATATCACTTAGCAACGGTAGAAACGGTTTTTGATGTAGGCTTTTCGTGTTTGGTGCGACATTCTTGCAAACTGTAGCTTTTAAGAAGCATAATTTTTTGTTGTCCTGAGACTTATAGGATTAAGCCTTCATAAAAGTTCCACATATTTATTCGATTTTCAACAGTATATACCTTAAGATTCATAGAACAGAATTCCAGCTTGACTTTCGGAGAAGAAAAAAGAGAAAATTATTTTATTTGAGCATGTTGTTCACAAATATCTATGTTAGATACAACTTGAGGGTCACGTACAACTCGCATATAACTTCATAGTTATAAAAAAAGATGTCAATTTTGATAGTAGATAACAAAAACTTCGACAGGGTGTACTAGTTAGTTACTAAACCTTATGTTTTTGCCTTCTATGAAAACTAACTAATATTTTTTTTAAGTGAGTAATGCTCCTTCCTAACATACAAATAATCACATAGTGGATCTATGTATCATCAATTTAATAAACGACTGCTCCGAACCGACTGCTACTCAAAGTTTTATCAAAACACTTGATTAATAAGCCCAAAGTTTAACACAGTTGACATGTGAATGTTCATACGAGAATACTGTTTTTTTGCTGTGAAGTTTCTAGGAATATAAATAAAGCAATTTAAGAAAAAAAAAACATTTTATTTTGTTTTACATAACTTATTGGGGAAATAGTGTAATGTGCAACGTTGCTAACAATTTTCAAAATAGTTTGGCAAAGCGAAAAATTCTAAGATGTATTATTGTTGGTCTTAGTCTTTCCAAAACATGTATAAGTTTGGATTAAATTGCGCAGTTATGAAATAGATACCTCAGTGGCCGAACGCGTGGTTAGACTTCAGAAAGTCTAAAAAAATCCAAACAAATTTGATGGGTTAGCATTTCTTACAAATGGAGTAATTCTTAGCCTTAAACATGTAAAATTCACCTGAAAATACAAAAATAAAAGAAGCTATTGATATGGAATATCAATATACTACCCAGTCCCGGAAAAAATACTCAACATATCCTTTTCTCCATGAACAGCACGTGCGAAGACCTTTGGTACTAGTTTGTTAAAGAAAAATTGAAGCTACATGATCTCAACTTTGCGATGAGCCACACCTGCAACAACAATTTTTGTCACACGGCGTGATAATCTATATCCATCAACAAAATTTTGCAGTCGTTAACATTAACATTGAAACACCAGCAATGAAATGCGAGTGAAATCTCTGAGCAATCGAAAACCAGTAGTAGTGTTCGACACTGGAACGAAAAGTTGGGTCCGGGTTCCGGTCCGGTTGAAGATCAGAACGAATCAGAGTTCCGGGCCAATTAACTCCATTCTGGTCCGGTCCGGAGTTTGGTAATAACAGTTGCCAGGATTTTCGAGAAAGCATTTCTAGCGAAATATTCAATAATGAATTCTTATATATGATATAAACTGATTGAATTGACTAAAAACAATACAAAACAAGTTTTGTTGTAAAATTTGCAATCTTTAATTCGATGTATGATGACTTATGACAAATTAAGGATCACACAGGGCTAAATCTACAGTTTTTCAAATATAAGATTTCGACGTTTAGTTTCGAACTGTCGATATACATACCCTGTTCGATTTCAGCAACACGTCCGAATTTTTTGTGTTGCCAAAAACTAGAGAAGTTTTAAAAAGGTCTAGAGAAGTTTTCAATTTTATTGTAGCAGAAGAGCACTATATTGATGTTCTTTTAAACGGTATGAGTCCTTTTTTCTAATTGGTATAAGTCTCTCTCAACTCCACTATATATTTAAAAATCATTAAATGCAAGTTTCTAAAACCAGCGTGCAGGATAATTATTTCATTTTCAACAGATTGGAAGCAATTTGTTTTATTAGGCTCTGTTGTTGCATACTGAAAGCGCGTACGTAGGATTTTTTTATAATTTCTCTTTTTTTTTCATAGTTTTATTTCAGTAGATTTTACGGGGGAAAATAAAATGTCAGCCATTTCTAAGGAATAAAAATAAAAAATTACAGAACTTGTATCTGATAATCACTATAGGCGAAACTGCACTGACACAGTCGTCGTACGTTTGAAACTAAGTTTAACCCATTATGGACCGGACCAAGATCCCGGTTTTTCTCCAACGTGATTTTCATGACGCGGGCTTGTATTGTTCTAATCAAGAAAAAAGATAATTTTTTTTCGACTTCTTACAACCGAGTTGCTTGCAGAACATTGATAAATGGTACACAAACGATGTCATCTGTTAGCTACTAAATATATTATTATCAATAGCTTCTATTGTTTTTTCAGCTTCAAAACAATTTTTGGAAAATTGTGTTTTTGAACGCATTTGCGCGAAACGCTCCCCTCCCTACGGAATGGGAGAAGTTTTTTTGTACCTAGCATTTCCAGCTATTGTATACAGATATGTAACGGAATATAGGGGAAAGTAGGTAAAGACGGACACTGCGGGTAAGATGGACACTCTCAATATTTCACAAACTAGAATGTATTACGATAGTTGAGTGATGCGAATACCTTCTTTGTAGTGTGTTAATACTTTTGAGATGCATTGTCAGTTTTCAGCAAGCAAACTGTCAAATTTGTAAGTAAAACAAAGAAAATTTTCGTGAACGCGCTTCTTGATGTAATTTTCATTCCACGGAAAATAGTGGAAAGCTCGTGAAACTAATGTGTTTTCATTTGCTCCCGATAGTGAAGTGTTTAATTAGTCTTTCCTCAGTTCTCTACTGAAAATCTAGCAGATTTTCGATGTTCCGATAGAGAGCTATGATCGTTTGAAAAATTTACAGCCAGGTCGGGCAAGACGGACACACTATGGTTGGGAAAGATGGACACACGGATTTTCCAAGAATTTTCACATGTATATGGTTGTGTACTACAGATGTTTACAAAGTACACCTGCGAGAGAAACCAGCAGATATTAATCACTTAGCAATTAGAAAAGGCCATATAGGTCGTGAATTATTGCCTTCATCCTAACCCACCCTCCCGAACTGTTCACGTGATGTATAGATGGAGGGTAATAACGTAGAGTAGTGTTTGGCCATCACTTCACACATAGATCAAAAGAATACGTAACGTACTACATCTTTTTTGTAAGTGTCCACCTTTACCATCGTAGTGTCCATCTTACTCACCCCATGTGTCCGTCTTTCCCAACCATGTCAAAAAAAAGCAATTTGTAGTCGTATTTTTGAAGACCCAAAACACATAAAACTTGGAGGAAGTTCACTAATACCAAAAATAATTATGACAACAAATGATCTTAAGTTTCAATTTGTATGATTACTACGATCTTTCATATGAAGAAAAAAAAAAAATTACTACGATCTAAATGACAATACCTGAGTAATTATTTAGGTTAAACCTTAGGGTGTCCGTCTTTACCTACTTTCCCCTATTTATGTGTAAAGAAATTCTTAAGTACTGTTCGTTAAATCGAACACCTCTGCCGTGGGCTGGGATTTTGACGTAAGCACCGGAAGCACAAAATCGCCTCAGAAGCGATTTATTCTAAATCGTTCGCAAATAAACAGAAGCGCTTTATTACGCAATCTGATCTGATAGAATCTGACTCTCCAAAAACGAGCATTTTTATTAATCAAATTCTTCTACAGCGTAAGGTGTCGTACACAAATTACGTAACGCATGAAGGGGGGAGAGGGGGTTGAGCCTGCGTTACTTATTGTTACATAGGGGGAGGGGGGGTAGTAGGGTCAGTTACGTAACTACGAAGTTGGCTCGAAATTGAAAATTTTGAGGGGGGTCAGGTTGTTCAGCGTTACGTAATTTGACGGGGGGGAGTCATATCGAACGTTACTTATCGTTACAGAGGAGGGGGTCTGAAATCTAGATTTTTAGCGTTACGTAATTTGTGTACGACGCCTAACGTAATTTTTATGGGGGGGTTGGTGTTGGCGTTACGTTTCGTTACATCTGGGGGGTGGGGGTCCAAAAATTATTTTTTTTGCGTTACGTATTTATGGTTGTCGCCTTAGCATGGGTTTATTCTCAGGCTTCCCACCACGTACCTTTTTTTCAATCTGGATTCTACAGTACCCCTGTTGACTCTCTTCCTAACAAAAATAAGTCCCTATTATAATAAAACTGGTGCGAGTAACATATGAAAGTACTCTCCAGGGAATTGTAATTAGGCGATATTGTCAGGATGAACAGAGGCTCGGTATAGTAAAGCAGTAAGCTTGAAACGGAAAGGTAATTACACACAAGGCGTCGTACACAAATTACGTAACGCATGATGGGGTGGGAGGGGGGTTGAGTTTGCGTTACATATTGTTACATAGGGGAGAGGGGGTAGTAGGGACAGTTACGTAACTACGATGTTGGCTCAAATTTGAAAACTTTGAAGGGGGTCACGTTGATCAGCGTTCCGTGATTTTAGGGGGGGGGAGTCATATCGAACGTTACTCATCGTTACATAGAGGGGGAGGGGGTCTGAAATCTAGACTTCTAGCGTTGCGTAATTTGTGTACGACGCCCAAGCACTGATATTAATGATAACCGTATCACTTACTTCAATAGTGTTACTGCTAATAATATGAAGTGCGGAATACAGAAAACACCTGGGCAATATCACAAAGATCTAAGCTCTGGTCGCAGTGATGAGTCCACACAGAAAAAGATAGAAGATAGTAGAACAGAGCATTTTTCAAAGAAATGACGGAACATTAAATTCGAAGTTATAGCATTTAATGAGCATCAAATGAGCACTGAATTTCCAAGCTAAAAATTATTTCTTTTTGCTGACTTTGTGCTTTCAATTTCGCCTTTTTTTCAAATCGTTAATAACACTGGTCAACACAGGTATGGCCCTAAAGCTCGAACTAGGAAAAAATGAAAGCTTATGGGCCTCCAAGCCACCAACATTTTTTAAGAGACTTAGATGAGTTTTCTCGTAAACATAACGTTGAAGCGACGAACTAGGCGGGCAGTTACTATGCGACACTCCCACGTAAGTTGACGCAATTCTACACTGGCTAGCGACACCAAATTATGTATTACGGTGCCAGAAAATTTGACCATCCACCTGACGCACTTTAAGTTTTGTGTCTCGAAAAAAGTCCTCATGCAAAATTTAATCTCAAACGGACTTTGGGAAGAAGAACCTCAGTCAAAGTGATTAAAGTTCACTTTTCTGACCGATAAAAAAATGCACACGAATTTGTCGAAATCTTTTGATGTGGGACTACATCTTTGTTTACTATACTGGGATGCATTCTGTAAAATTGGAAATGAAACTGGCAAATGTTGCGTCAGATTTCAAATATTAATAACAACATAACCACATGATGGATAACAATAACCAATATGTTGTTGGATAGATAAAATGTAAAACAATTTTGTAATATCAAAATTTTACTTTTCTGACCAATATCAAAATTTTACTTTTCTGGCCAATGAAAAAATGCACATGAAAATTGAATTTTTTTGTTGATGCCAGATGTTTTTTTTTTTTTTTTGTTCACAAAAATGCCGAATGTCTTAGAAATGCAACGTCTGTTGTTATATCAAAACTTTTTTTTTCGAAAAACCTCGACTTTTCCTGAGACTTACAGAATTGTCGGACTGGGGCCAATGGAATATATGAAAAATTCTCTCAAGTTACGTAAAATGAATTCAACCGTAACTTTTAATAAACGACTTGAAAAAAATATTCGAATTAATCACAGTTGAATCCAACTTTTCCTGGAAACCCTCTTGATAAACCACATACTTCTGGAATTCGCATTGAAAAGACGCGTAAAAGCCACGCCAAAACTGTATAAAAAGCAATTTAACCTATATTTTCAAAGGAAATCATGCCAGTTATTTAAAGAATTCGGTAAATGTGTGCTCCTTTTTTAAAACAGTATACAACACATCCTAACAAAATCGTCTAGTTCTGAAATATGTCAAAAATAATTTGTCAAAAAATTTAAAAATAATTTTTCACCAGTTTACAAGTTTTTAAATAACATCTACATCATTAAAATTTGAAAGAAAAAAAAACAATTGTACTATTGCAAAAAGTGGATAATTTAATTTTTTATTTAAGAGAAAAAATTTTTTTTTGTATTTTGTGATTAAATATTTTTAAATCTTTATTATAGTACATTTTTCCAAGTCTAGTAATTCTACTACTCGGCGATGTATAAAAATTTATAAATTTTTAATGATGTATATAGAAATCTCTGAGATATAATTTTTCAATGATTTTATCTACTAGAACCAAAACCCCCTTTTTAAATATATTGTTTAAGTCAAAATGGTCCAAATATCTATGAAAAAGTCATTTATCATCTAGTTGAGAGCAAATGCAAAGTTTCATTCAAATCAAAAATACTCATGTTTTGTCTTTCATTTCACGTTGAAATGCAAACTACTTGATGTGTTTCATTTATAAATAAAAATAGAAATTGTTACGTTTTAAAAATTTTCATGTAGAACACTACATTAACGGTTTCGAAAAATCTTTTTTTCCATACCTCAATGACATTTTTATTTGAAAGCACTTGAACAGTTTTCTCCTTTTGTGTTAGTTTGTTTTCGATGTAGAAAAAAATCTGAGAAACCACTTCCAAATAATTCTTCAAGGTGACGTCTTTCCTTAACAAGATTTAGTAATCAAAAGGACAAACACAGAATAACAAAACCGGACTTTTTCGGCATTACTCGATCCGGCCGAAAAAAAAACCGAAATCTACACTTTAAAGTTCGGTCCTGCCTGCTTTTTCGCCGGAATTTTCGTACATTACCCGGTCCGATGTCGAACACTATTCACAAGAACATTCAATACGCCTTCCGCGACGCTGATAGCCTTCTATACGATGTTTTGGGCAATCAACGTTTCTTCCATTTCGTTCCGTTGGATACGTAAACAAAATATATTACAAAACAGCAAAATATGTCTATCCGCCTGATCGAGCTTCATTTAATTGAACGTAGATTTTGTTATGAAGACGCTTTTGGCTTCGGCAGAAAACAACAACCAGCTTTCTTGCAACCAGCAGAATTAAGGCAATTAGGTCGTCATGCAAGAAGTTTCAGATTTTCACTTTGATATTTTCTCAGAAATAGTTGCACAAATAAAGCGGATGACAAACAGGAAGATGATTTTCCCGGTGTGAAGCCTGATTTCCCGGTTTTCCCGTCTTTTTTTTCCCGGTGAATTGAAATTCTCGTCTTTTTCCCGCTTTTCCCGTTTTTCCCGGTAGAGTGGCCATAAATTTTATGGCTTAAATCTGCACTTTTCTTCTAACCTTTTTCTAATGAGCCTTAAGGTGAAACGGGATTGTGGTCTTTTCCTATACAATTATGAGGTTAGAGTTCTTTTTACTTCTGTAGTTTGAGCGTAAACAATCGGCTTCCACTAAATAAACAGCACTCAAATTGCTACTTCAGGCATGCAACAGTTGTGAAAAAAATTGATCAAAGTTTCATGTACGTAGTCTTCATAAATCAAGAAAAAATTAGATTGCAAAATTCGAGTTGATCGCGACCACGTCCCGTTTCACCTTAAAGCATTCTGACAACGAGATTCGCCCACCTCTATTTCGCCTTAAAGCATTCTGATAACGAGATACGTTCATCTTTTTTTCGCCTTGTTTTTATTTTTTCTCCAGTTGCGCCCCTTTAAATGCGCCTTTTTTTTGGAAAACAAAAGTTGATCCGCCCTTTACTGTCGCCTGTTTACGAAATATTTCGCAAATAAGCCCGTTGCTTCAAAACAATGTAAAGGGCCTAGTTTCAAAGTATCTTTTGTTTTGGGTAAACTGCTTTATCGCCCTTCACTAAAAGCTTGATTTAAATAATTTTATCGATTTATACAAAAGAAAGGATTCTTTTCATGAATTTCGTAAGTCTTTTCAAACTCAATAGTGTAAGAAAACCATTTGTTTACATTTTGTTAGTTGAGCCCTAATCGCGAATCACTCCGGATATGAGGAATTTTCTTGAGAACTTCAGAAGAATATCATTCAAAATAATCAGAATAAAATTCGACTTATCCCGCAATCCGCGTGATAAATCAAGAAAATTCCGAAATCCATATTAAAAAGACGCGTAAAAGCATTTTCAGTATATTCCTAAATGAAATCATGACAGTTTTTTAGGAATTCGATAAATATGACCACCTTTTTTAAAACATTATACAACAAATTCTAACAAAATCCTCTGAAAAATTCAGAAATCTGTGAAAAAATTGTTCTGCCGAAAAATAGAAAAAATAATTTTTGCTTTAATGACATCAATTTCACATCGTTATAACTTAAAAAGAATAAAAGTGCTATGTGGAAAAGGTAATTCTTATTCAAAAACATTGAAAGCATTACCCGGTCCGGGTAACTCTGTTTCGGTTCGGTCCGAAATAAAATCGAACTTCAATCTTCAAAGTTCGGTCCAATTTGCCTTTTGGTCGGATATTCAGGACTCTACCCGATCCGATGTCCAACACTATGATTAGAACTTTGAACACAACTTCTCTGACGCCAGCCTTGTATACGATGTTTTGAGCAATCAAAGTTTCTTCCGTTCGGTTCAAAACTGAGCAATCCTTGTTCCCGTGAAAAGTGGATTTGGATACGCAAGAGGAGACCTTCGAACATTTCAAATGTGTTTCAAAATGTGTTACAAAACAGCAAAATATGTTTATCCGCCTAACCACGTTTGATTTCATTGAATGCAGATCTTGCGGCGAAGCTTGTGTCGACTTTAGCTGAAACCAACAACTAGTTTTTCCATTTTTCGGTCTCTCTTCTTTTTTCCAGGTTTTCTCGTCTTTCGATAAATAAAAAACATGAATGCTAGTTAACATTTATTAAAAGTGGAAAAATAATCTAATGTTCAAACTTCATATTGTAGCGTTCGAATTTCGAATTAAACCTGTGTTCCATTTTGAAAAAATGCCTATGTTTGCTTACGATTTGTTCATTGATATTTGGAAAATTCATTTAGGGTATCGAACGTCGGCAGTTTTTCTGCAGCAATCTTATGAAAAAGGGGGCCGAAGAAAACCACTGACGAAGACGTTCGATACCCTATATATATTTAAAGGTGTTTTCTCCAATTTATTTGAGTGGGGCAGCATTTGAGTAAATTTACATATTATAATTTATTATTTTTAACAATAATAGTTTATAGTTTTGAATTGAAATTTTTTTCCAGAGAACGACTTTAAAAAACTAAACGTCATTCAGGTCCAAGATTACCGCGTCCAACTATTCTGTTGGTCGTGAAAAATCTCAAAAACATTCGAAATTCAGATTTCAACAGTATATCGTATTTTTGGGTCAATCAGTTTGGATGATTATCACACGATATCATTTTGACCTGGGCTCGCATACGCCGGAATAGAAATGAATTCTAGGTGAAAATATTGTATCCATCTGTGATGTCTGCGCATGACTTCTTTACCCATAAAATTAATTGCTGGTGATAGAAAAAGCTTTTTATTTACTGAGCGATAAATACTCTAATTCGAAAACTTGAATTATTTAACGTTTCCGAGTTGAGTCTTAAGTTTGTACATTGAACGTATCTTTAAAACAATGTCGGCTACTAATACATATTTGTTGGGATTTTGGGATGAGTATGAATTACAAAACATGTTGCAAATGTTTCGATTGTATTATGACTGGTCCACACAGGAATGGAGAGTGGCAATAGTAGCGGATATCTAGGTAGAGTTTAAACGACGAAGGTGGTAGTGGTAGTGTAGCGGTAACACAATTGGGAAGAACGAGGGCAAAATGCCATCATCAAAATAGCCATACTGTTGCCGCTGAATGCGTTTGCTTTCCACAGTCAGTCAATCTTGGATTTACCATTAAGTAGGATTTCGGGCGATTGTAGCCCGGTGATGATGATGATGACGATGATGTTGACGGCGGTATGGGTTGGGGAATGACGTTGTTACTGATGCTGTTAATAATAATGTTCCGGGAAGCGCGTATGTATGTGTTTGGTTAGGCGTACACGTTTATGCAGTTATGTGAATTCAATGCTAGTTTGTCCAGGATAGGATTTTTTTTTCAAATTCAAAACCATTGAAGTGTTCGCTATTTGCACGCTCGTTTATCAACTGTTGCCAATAATCATGGCATTGTGATGGCTGAAAATATGGCAACAGAGGATGGTGACCCCAGAATGGTGGTTTCTATAAATCGGGTGGGAAGTGTACCACCGGGAGAAGGGATGACCGTGTTTTTAATTGTCAGCCAATGGGTCGATAATCTGTGATAACATGCTGTATGTAGCACAGCAAATTTGATGCTGTGAATGTGAATGCCAAATTCAAAACGACAATCAAATTTATGTGCTTGTTCAATTTCAGTAATATAACTACTTGAATGTTTCTTATGTACAATTTCCATACTAAAATAGTCCTCGAAGAGGACGAGATAGACTACCATGTCCTTTTCGTTAAATACGTTAAAACCATGTAACCACAAATACAAGCTTCCAAGTTGGATAAACAATTGTTTTTTTTTGTATAATAATTTGACCTACGAATTTTGTATAGAAGTAGGGCTCAGAACTTTCGTCTTCTCAAAAAAGTCCAAAATTTCTATCAAACTCTCACTTTTTTGGCCGATGAAGAAAAAATGCACAGGTTCATGAAATTGTCGATACCGAAACTTTTTTTTTTTCTTTGATCCCAAATGTCTCAGAAATGCATGAAACGTCGAGATCTGGTGTTATGCAAAAAAAGACATTTGACTTTTAAAAAATGGATACCGTACATTTCATGTACGGTTCCTGCGCATTTTTGTCATCGATCAAAAAAGTGAAATTTTGACCGCTTTGAGGTGCGTGTTCCAGAAGTTCGATTAAGCTGAAGTTTTGCATGGGAACTATATCAAAAACGACAATGTCCTGAGTTCTTCCCCTTCCCTTTTTTTGGGAACCAATTCAATCATAATTTGATGCAATGTGGTCATTTTTTCAAATATATTCTTCAGCTTTCCATATTACATTCACAGGACATTTCAAACCTGTTAGGAAAGACCCCAATGGCAAACGATAAAGGATCCTGCATCAAACAGTACGTTCTTGGAGAGAATAATATTCTTTGCTGAAATCGCAAAACAGCCAAAAACATAGTGAAATATATAGTGAGTAAGTCTCGTGAGGGTATAAACCCTTACTTTGAAAAAAGCTAAAGTTTTAACATTTATCCTATTTGTTAAACACCTGAAATATATGAAACATAAACAATACTTCTTATGAATCTCCGAAAACTTGTTTTGCGATTAAATCTGCTGATATCTATTTTATCGCTAATTCTTCTCCAAGAAGTAAAATCTTGAGGCATCGTAAAATTTTCTTTGAAACAAATCTGCGTAATTTGAATTTATAATTAGTAAATAAAAAAAAACGATCAAACTGCAAACCGAAATGTAGTACCTGGGCTTCGCTTTTTATTTCGTGCTAATTTTCTAACAATATTTAAAAGAGGTTAATTATCAAGTATAGAGTCTTTCTATACCAATTTTTCAATTGAACTTTGGATAAATTGACTTTACTTCTCCAGTTTGGCCTCAATCATCTACACGACCGTTTTTTGCCTCTACACTTTTTCTTCAGTTTCTGGATCATTTTTTGCCCAATTCTCGCTGTAATATTTGACAACGAAAAGCAATAGTAATAATCTTCTTCTAATCAAAATGTTCTGAATAGTAATAATCTTCTTCTAATCAAAATGTTCTGACTTGACAAGAAAAGTGGTCACTTTTTTGATAGTCAAATTGAAATTACAAAGTTACTATCTAAACGCATATCTAACATAAAAACTGGTTGTAAAAATAGAACGCAGGATAATTTGCTGACAGTCACCTGAATAGGAGAGCCAGCCTGAATAACCGCGAGGCAAATGAACCGTTGCGTAATCTATTGTACGCGTCTCGAAATGGTTGCCTCACAGGCCAACCCCAGCACTATTAACCACTAAGTAGCTTTAAACAAATCGTGCGGTAACCTGTAGAAGCACAATACTAGCTTAGCGGGATCGAATCCTACTTAGGAATCAGGACAATCTCAGCATAAGATGCGCAAGTAGTGAAGGTTTCAAAGAAAACTTTCAATTACGGCATTTACCCTTAGCAGAACAGTCTGTTACTGCGGGTAAGTTCCTCTAGTATTGCGCCCACAAACCCCTCTCCCCATGCGTCATCCCGTTTGTCACTTTCCCTTCGCTTCCACACCGCCAACGGTTGCCTCTTCTGGAACACCTCATCGTTCAGTTTTTGCCTTTTCATTGCTTTCGTTAGTGCTCCCTGCGTTCTTCCTTTCAGCTCCTTCCGACCAGACCCACAATCTGCCACTACCCGTAGATAGCCATTGTGGATGGATGGATGGGTCGTTCGTTCGCAGGCTGGTTGGTGGTGTGTAGTGGTAGTGGTACTTCGAAACCTAACCTCAAAAGCAGCAGCAACTCATAGACTGTGTGGAGGAAAATTTTTCACAAACTGGTGCTCAGCCCTCCGATGTGGCTGCTCTTTGTGCGCTGATTCGTACAAAGCGGAGTGGAGAGGTAGTCATTATAAGAATTTTTCAACCATTTCCACTATTAAAAATTAAGCATATCTCGACAAAAACCAAATGTTTTCATGCATAGAAGGAAAAAAACGTAAACAATGCATATTTACTAAGGGGATTCTGAGGAAAACTTCGAGTTACCAAACTAGTGAATGAAAAGTTCCACAAGACGAGGCTCAATTTCTGGATGACCTTTGCAGTGTTATCCTTTGGGGAACATTCTGCGGGAGTAAATTCATCGAAAACTGCCTAATTGATAGAAATAAACATTCAGCAGCAGCTAATTGCAAGGGGAAACGTGTGATATTTGTATATAATCAGCTGTGCGCTGCAATCGGAAAGAAAACGCGAGAGCAATAACAGCAGCCGCGGTCGGGACGAGTTCAAACTCGTAACACACTACTACCAATAGCTCCCTACAGAAAGCCGAATCAGTGTCAACACATACAAGTTTTGGTTTGTTTTCACTGCGAATCTGCCGGGAATGCCGGAAATCCGGTGATTCCGGACTGTTTTAGGACCTGGTTACAGCTTAATTGCCCCCGGTCGCCATCTTGAATTTATTAAACGGAGTCTCGCTGGGCCCCAGTGCAGAGCGCTGTTTTTAAAAACTACACAACACTCCGCCACTCTCCCCACAAACAGGCGAACCCCTTCCTGCAGTGGCTAGGCAGCGATCCACCCCGCAACAATCGTTCATTCGTCGGCACATGCTGTCCGGCAGTGTTGCCAAAGCACGAGCAGTGCGATAGCTCAAAGCGCAGATTTATGGGAAAATCTACTCATGAATATAGCAATCTTAAGCCTGAAAACAAAAAGTGATGCACTACTTAGAACCTCACTTAATCTTGGACCATTGAATAAGGCTACGAAATATCAATTAGCTCAAATATAATTGATGTTTTGTACAAATAATCAGTGATTAACATAATAAACAAATTATTATCGGTTATTCACATCCAACCTTGTAGAGAAGTCCAACATAGTACTGAAAAATAAGGGTTGATACAGTGGAAAAGTTGTATGTATTCGTTTTTGGCACATCCTGCTTTCTATGCCATAAAAAAAGCACTATGGACTAAAAACGCCCAACAAGTTCAGAAATCAAACCGCAATTTATGAATTTTTTTTGTGTACTCCTGAAGTAATGAATCATTTCAAAACATTTATTTTTAAACATCATGTCATCTCATTTTCATATGACTATCAAATTGAATATTGATGTAATCAACTACAATCAACTACAAGCTAAGAAAAAACAAAAATACTCACATTTCTTAACAAGTTACGGACGATTGATAGCACCAACCACAATTCTTTTTAACTGAAATAGTAAATGAAGGGAATTTATTTTGGTATCACAGCACTCAGAATCTACAAAAAACACTGACGTAAAACAACTCTGTCCTTAGAGAACATTTACTGTTTGCTTCAAGTATTGTGCAAGATAATCACAAACTCCGGTAATCACTACAGATTTCAATCAATTTGCCAACGCTGACCTACTGCCAAACATTCGCCCCTATCAGAACACACACCGCCAAGCACGACTCGTGCGATCGTCGAATTTCCACGCAAAACTGACAGTAGCCAGCACTCACACAACGACACTTTCTACCGCCAACTTCGGCCGAAGCTAGAGATCATTGTTGTACATGCTTCTCCGAGACTTTTCACAATCGTCAAGAAAAAAAATGGCCCATCGATTTTGATTTGCCAAAAACACCCACCAAAACGGGTCGAAACCGATCAAATGCATCTGAAAACACCGTACCTTTCGTGAAACTTCACTTTGCCGCACTTTTCATCACATTCACAACGGTACTCGATCGGAAAATTGCGTTTTTTTATCCCCCAGCTGCGAGAGGAGTTCACAAAACTGCACAGCAGAACACCAACTCAACTCAGCGACGGTCGAAAACGGAGACCCCTTTCCACACCGTGAGTGGAAGCGCAAAAAACATAAAATGGCGTCAGCTTCTCGCTCACTCACTCGCCCTGGTCCGATGCACGGTTCACAGTCAAAGCTGCTCCTTCACTACTGTTTCCCGATACTCATATATGTATGAAAATGCGCGTATACTTGCGTGTACCGAGAGAGACGGCTGAACGGTACGAGTGTTGGTCTGTGACTGACAGTACATTGACGTTTGGGGCGGCAGCGCTGCCGAATATTGCAAAATCCGTCGAGCCAAACAGGAAGTGCGATATTTTGTAACGTGCGCCATCCAGTGGCGCTTTTCGGCAGTTTTTAGCTTTAGCGATAGGCTCGTGAGTACGATCGACCGGAAGTGCATACAATCACAGTAACGGTTATGCAGCACCCTTCCAATCACTTTATGCTTTCACGGAAGGATCATATCTGGTCTTCATGTAGAACAATATGGGTCAATTTACTAGCTTTACTCATGATAAAAATGTGAAAGAATTGATAATATACCTATATTATCTCAAATCAAAAATGCCCCTTTAAATATCACAAATTGAAATTAATTAAACAATATTGGATAGTATCTATAAAATGAGCCGTTGCAGATTAGAGTGGTCTATGTGCCACTCGAAAAATCTCTGAATAAAATTCTGTTCAACGGATTCTTTCAAACAAAATGTTCTAATATAAAGGTTATTAAGTTGTTTAACATCAGCATGCATAAAATTAACAGTTTCTTTGCGAAATAAGTGATTTTGTCTCACCAATGTACATAGACCACTCTGACTTCATATATATATTCACTGGAATCCTCGAATCGTTTCGGAACAGAGTGGTCTATGTACACAAACCCGGTATGTATATGACAAAGAAAATGACGGTAACTCGTATAAAATGGCTAGTGTTACATGTTATATGATACATATAGCATGTCACATTTAAGATGGCACGTGTAACATTATATGTACACATGTTACATATTACATATTGCCCCTTGCATGACTATTTAGACTTCTGTGATAATCATTCATTGCCCAATTTCTTATTTCGCTCTATCAATTTGACACCTCAGTAGCGCAGTGGCGGTTTGTTTGTGTTCATTGCTTGTTTTATTTTTCATTTGCAACATTAAGTATATATTTATGGGCAGCTTTAGTTGAAAATTAGGTTGAATATTAAAACAAAACTAAGTGTTACATGATTGATTGGGTGATACTGAGTATCGATACTTTCTCGATTGTCATTGTATCGATACCAGACCTCACGGTTTCAAGTATACTTTATTAATATATATATAGGTATCAAGCACTGACCATTGCTGGAGTGATTTCTTATTAACCTACCGAGGTAGCAGCCATGATAGAGATTTTTTTTTGTCTATATAATAAAATGTTTTTGTCAAGCGTTTCGATATCGCTAGTATCGATACTTATCATCCACACTGCGAAATCGTGTGCGAGATTCGACTGTGATAATCGTGTATTTCGAGGTAGTCCAATTTGGTGTGAAAGTCGCAATAATATTTCACGTTCTATTTTTAGTGTTACATTACGTGTAACATGTTACATATCACGTGTGACATGTACAACACAAGTGACATGTTACTTATCACATGTAATATGCTACATGTTACTGGTAACATGATAGTATTACACCGATTTATGCACATAGATCACTCTGTTCCGAAACAGAATGGCGATTCTGTTTCGGACGAAATTTCAACACGGTATAAATCAGCTTTAAAGTTTGATTTTTCGAAATTTTCTTAATATCCCAAATGCAGCTTCTTGAGTTGATGCGGTTTATGCAAAAAACTCATTTTCGAAAAAACGGTCTTTAGACCACTCTGTTCCGCAACGGCTCAAATAACAACATTATTCACCCAAACACTATGAGTATGATAAGTAAACCTAAGACTCTGCTCTTAAAATGCTGCAGTGATTGTAAGTTTTTTATTCCAATGAGTAGGTACCTATTCCATAATTATTTTATAATTTTTCTTCAGTCGTAGTAGAATCCTCGTTGGCGAGCGGGATGTCGTTAGTTTGAATCTTTTGTCAGAGGCCATTGGCGAAGGATTTTAAGTGAATGTTGGTTTCACCCGCAACTTATTGTTTGATTCTCTAAAGATTTTTTTAAAAGTTGATCAATATAATTCAAACATGAAGTAAGCAATGATTTTTGATGGTTTACGCATATGTACCTACCTAGCTATATTGTATAGTATTCACTCACGAGATCGCGTTGTCGCGTTGGAGAACAAGATACACATAGTGCTCCATTGGGAAGGTAGGGATGATTACAAATATTTTAAGGGCCAAAACGGTTTGTTTGATCGGTGTGAAGTCTTCGGCAAAATTTGATTTTGATAATAATTTTGTGTTTCTGAAAAAATGGGTTAGTAACGAAAGGCTGAAACTCAAAAGGCTGAAACCGAAAGGCTGAAACTCGAAAAGCTGAAAAATGTGTATCATAACGAAAGGCTGAATGCACAAAAGGCAGAAACCCCAAAAGGCTGAATGAACGAAAGGCTGAAACATGAAAGACTGAAACTTTTGTAACTTGAATCATAATCGTTGAAAAATTCGGACTCATGAATAGCGAATCTTTATAAGGTGACAGAGTTCAATGTTTGAGTATTAATTGATTTGTGCAATGGAAAATTGATTTTCGGCAACATTTGAATCTATACGCACTTGATTCTTGTACACGTTTCCTAGATGATTCAGGGCGAGATGGTCGAAGGCCGCGAGTGTACGCCGGCGACCCGCCGTCGGAAGCGCCGGCCACTGCGGGGGGCAGGCCTCCCACAGAAATTACCTTTGTATAGGATCGTTCGTATTCCTAGGTCTACTGACTCGTAGGGGTGATCCCCTAGTTTAGTCCGAACGAGCGATAGCGTACGCCTGCGGGTACGCGAGAGCCCTCAGGGGGTACGCGAAAAAATAATCAGTAATGGCGGACAGAGCATTTTTTTGAAAATACTTTATTTGTTCAAACTTGCTCTTGAAACATGACTGTAGCAATCAAACAAATCACAGTTCATTTTGAAACCCGAACTAGACTACCACAACATGATCTACCACTACTCTCCCCCACTCTGCGTGAACATTCCAAGCCTGGAAAATATCGCCAAGAGGTACGCGGACAAAAAAAGGTTGAGAACCGCTGTTTTAGAAATTTTTTTTTGTTTGATAAATAATTGCACAACAAAAAGATTTTGAAATCAAAATTGATCAAAAACGACTATCTCAAATTTCTCGCCATACATGTCTGGAGGGCCCATGTACCATATGTAAACAAGCCACAATTTCACGTTTTTCAATGAATACAAGCTTAATATACCCGTACAAATAAGGTTGTTTGATGAGAAGTAAATTCTTTTATCAACAAACCTTTTTGGTAAGCGCAGATTTCGCATGTATTATTCAAAAAACAAAAAAAATGGATTGTGTCCATATGACACATGGGCCCTTTTCACATGTTTGGCGAGATTTCTTACAAATTAGGTTTTTAGGTTAATGTAAATCTCGTCTGAATATTTCAAAATAAGCAGGACTTTATTTGTTAAACCTATTTTTTTCTAGTTCGAGTTTTGATATGGTTAAGAGCACAGAGTAATTAAGCAATATTTATTGATAAACTATTGTTATTGTGAATATCGTGACCTAGAATTTTTCAGCAAGGCCTGTTCACAGTTTAAATAACGTTATGTGTACCTTACAATTACATTTATTTTATACTTTCAAATCTTAATTTCTTCATCACTTACCCGTCATCATCCTCATCATCATCACCCATAAACGAAAGTTTACTTTTGGTGTCTTTGTGGCTTTTTTTCTGTCTTTCCCTTAGTGGTGTTTCCGTAAGATCATCCTTTTTTGCCTTTCTAGACTTAAAAACTATTTTTTTACTTAGATCTGCCGGTTTCTCACTTTCCTCTGTAACGAAACAATGTTTTGATGAGCCGCTTAGATGTCTTAATGATGATAATGATACCTTTTTCAGCACTGGCGGCCTCTTCCGCTGTCAAATCACCTGCTTTTAAAACTACAACCTGTGGTTTCTCATCTTCTCGTTCATCATATTCTTCATCCGAATCATCCAGGTTCTGTACTTGTTGTCTCTAAAAGATACTTATTGAATTTGCGTTTGCTTCTTCAAATTTACTTTACCTTTGTTTCAACGGTCGGACCCTCTTTGTAGCCGATTTGTGCTTTCAGTCGTTTCAGGAAATCAGGCTCTTCAGGTTTAATAAATGCTACATTACGTTTTGACATAATAATTAGTATTTACAGCTTAAGTACTTTCCTAAGTGTATGAATTAATTATATGACGCAAATGAGAACCGAAATATTATTGCAGGCAAGTAAACAAACATACACAGCTTAAACAAAATTGATAAACTCTCAATCAAATGTCACACCAGAGCTGCCAGATTTTATTTTAAAAACTCTGTATGCACTCGTAAATAAATCTGTATTTTTCTGTATTTTATTCGTGTGCCTACAAGTGCTTGAGGTTGTGGTAGTTAGGCTTGGAATCGGACCTTAAATTTCGCCTAAAACCGTTAAAAGGTTGGGAAACAATCCTGAAAGATAACTCAGGTCTATAACCGTGTTTTTTCCTATGTATTCTCGAATCAGGTATTTTTCCCGCTTAGCCAAATATCGGATGTCCAGAAGAAATCGAAGAAAAGCAAGTTCCCGCTTAGTTAAATGCTGGACGTCCAGTAGAAGTCGAACAGAAATAATAAAAGAGCAAAAGAAAAGCGTTGGTTTTCGTTAACGCAAGTGAAATTACAATAACAATTAGGCGCAAATATTCACACTTAAATTTTAGTGCCGGGTCTCGGTAATTTATTGCCGAGAACTGCACCACTGAGTGCTCGGATGAAAAAAAAATGACAGCTGTCACATTTTTTCGTAAATCATGGTTCACGGGTTCACCAAACTGAAATTTCGGCACAAAATATTTAAAATCCGAGTATGTGACAGCTGTCATTTTTTTCTTAATCGAGCACTCAGTGGTGCCGTTCTCGGCAATAAATTACCGAGACCCGGCAAAAAAATTTAAGTGTGTTCCACGTTGGACGAAGAAACAGATTTTAAAGCCTACTCGCACCTATCCAGCTTTCCACGAGCGGTAATGGCGGACAGTGCATGCAGCCCTTTTTGACGTTTTCTGTAGGTCAGGGAATTTTCAATCGCAGTAACGGAGTAGAAAATATCACAACATCGTAACGTAGCGTAGCAACTTCAACAAACAATGGGCGTTTTGTTATTTTAATTTCTTCGTGCGCATGCGCGGATCATAATAAACAAATCTGTTTATTTAAGTTGCTATGCTACGTTGCAAAATTTTCATGTCTTTCACTCCGTTACTGCGATTGAAAATTCTCTGACCTACATAAAACGTCAAAATGGGCTACGTGCACTGTCCGCTCGTGGAAAGCTGGATACAAATTTCCATTTGGAACTGCTTGTGAAAACCCAAGGGGATGGCAACATGCTATCTCTTTCTATGTTGAATGAGTGAAGAGCCTTCCCGACTATTTTATTTATTTATTTATTATATTAATAACGAGGTTTTAACCATGTGTTGGTCATTCGCCTCGAACAAGTCTTCCCGACAAAAGTGATAAGTATATGGAACTTTTGCTGGGCGTCTGCCTCGGGGCTTTATTTTTAAATAAAGCCCCGATATGTTGCCTACTGTCAAAAGTGTGGAGTTCAGATAGGGCAGCCATCCCCTTTTGAAAACCGAATCGACTAGTTTGGCGGTTATGCGGGAAACGCATTCGAAAAACTGAAAACTGATGTTCGGATAAAATATTTGTGAGGCAGAGCTACCAGTGCTTTAGTACGAACATTTTGTAAAACACCACAGTTTCACACCGAAACTTTAAAAAAATCGATAGCTGAAATTCTGTAAAAATCTGTATAAAAAATCAAAATTCTGTATGAATTCTGTATTCTTCATTTCT
Source organism: Wyeomyia smithii (assembly GCF_029784165.1). Taxonomy (NCBI): domain Eukaryota; kingdom Metazoa; phylum Arthropoda; class Insecta; order Diptera; family Culicidae; genus Wyeomyia; species Wyeomyia smithii. Next base: position 99,142,726 of record NC_073695.1, read on the forward strand.
ATATCGTGGTCAAAAAATCTGCATAAAACAGAAAAATCCGTATACTTGGCAGCCCTGTATCACACATGCTCATCACAATATTACACGTTTATTCAGGTTACACAGAAACGAATAAAACTAACTCTACTAATAACTAAAAAGGCAATCCACGAGACAGTTGCGATTAGCTGATTTCAGTCTGTTTTCAACTTACACGGTAAGAGTCGAAAACCCATTAATGGGTATTGTTGTACACATTTTTTTCTGTCATATGCGGCTGTCAAAAAAATGGGTAAATTTAAAAATGTGAAATGGGTAAAATTGTACGCATTAGAAAGACATGTTCTTAGAAAAAAGGGGTCGTTTGTTTACCCATTAATGGGTGAATAAATACTTCGATACTACTGTCGATTTGTTCGCACGCGTTACTTCCACGATCTGTTTTGTTTATTACTTGTCACAATTGCCATGGAAGGACTTTAAAAGAGATTTGATACTGCGTCGTATAAGAAGTTGTAAGGTAGAGAGTATGTTATATCAAGTATTGAATTTTACAATGTGAGATTTTTTTATATTAGGTCAAGAATGTTCACTATCCGTATGGTATTGGCTTTGTTGCAGAGAATAACGATTCTGACAATTGATGATAGCAGATGAAATACTCCTGTATTCATAAATAAGATTCATTTTTGCAAAAAATTAAAAATAATTGATTTCACTCTCTTTTTACTTTTTATTTCTTGACAAAAATTTCACAAAATTTCCGTTTGTTTTATAATGGGTAAAATTTCACCCATTTCCTTGAGAAAATTCATATCTCAAAATGAGTGAAATTGTATCCAGTTTTTGACGTTTAATCGGTATACCCGTTAATGGGTAAATCGAGTTTACCCACTAAATGGGTTGGCTCACTTTTTGGCGAAATGGTTGAAGAAGTACCCATTAATGGGTTTTTGACTCTTACCGTGTATGACACTTTTATGTATGTGTGATCGATCGCAACTTGGATGCAATCCGGATCCAGAAGCGCGAAAAACAAATCTTTTTCGATCGGTAGTTCTAGTATCTAAATACAACAATAAAAAGTCACTTTTGATATCATTGCCGACGTTAAAAGATTTCGGTTTTGATCGTGTTTTGGTTTTATTTGTATTTGTATTTGATTCCGCCCATTCATCAAGACGAAGTCGAGTTTCGCCTCTTACTAACTTGAACAACAAAAAGGGCGTATTCCTCATTCTACTTCGTTTTGATATAAAGTTCGCCCTTAACAAACATCGTACTTTTTAATAGTTAGAAAAGAGATACATTATTTTTTCGAAGTTTGAAAGTAGATAGTACACTACATAAGTACTCCGGCTCCGGATAGATTTTTTTCAGATTTCAAGCAGATATTCAGATTTTCGAGCAATTTAAGCAGGGGGGATTTGCTGCTGTCAAAATTCATATATGTGTGCGTTATCGCAGATCAACTCTGGTCCATGATGTTTAAAAGATTTCATGTGTGGCGAGGAAACTTCATTATTTTCAGCTAATTGCAGGCGGCTGCCACCAAATTTCACTACGCAACGCAGTATGAATAAAAGTTTTCCGCGATTTCTAGTGTTTTGTTAGAAAAGAACGTTACATTTCTACTAAATTTTACTTCAATCAAAACGACAAAAACCAAAACAACCGGACGCCTTGTTGCCAAATATGCTGGTCACGGTTACACGATATTTGACAGATAGATTCCCCCTGAATTTAAGACATTTTCCAAAAACATCTGGCATCTCTGCGCCGGTCTGATTATAGCAGGGATACCAAATGAGCAGATTTGTCTGCAAAACGCAGATTTTTGGCGTCCGTGTGCAGATATTTATTGATTTGCAGATATTTGCAGTTTTTCCACGGTTTCTACAGATTTATATCAGAGTCTCCTTATATTTGCGCAGATTTTCTTAAAATGTTTGCAGATTTTTACAGACTTTTGCCTGCGCGGCGAATTTTTTTCGGATCACGGATAGATATTTTTCGGATTTCGAGTACATGTTTCCGGTTTTTCGAGCAGTTGCAGACATTTTTCAAAAACATCTGGCATCTCTGGATTATAGAGATTTTTCTAGGGATGGGAATCGGACGCAAAGGTATCGATATTTGGTATCGCGATATATTGAAACGATTCGATATCAAGTAACAAATTTATCGCAATGAAAGTATCGATATTTCAATATTATCGCAATATCGAAACGGGTGAAATGCAGAAAGAGAAAACGAACGAAACCGAGAATCAGGCAGTTTTGCTTGTGAGAGAGTTGCATCGGTTTGTTTATAAGCATAATCAATTTTCCAAATTTTCAAATGGATCATATATTTTCAACGGTGATAGATAAAACAGTAAATTCATTTAAAATGGAATCAATCAAATGTAAATTCCTTGAATTTCGGGGAGTTGATGGAAATCAACTAGAAGACAACATGCGATTGGTGAAGGTCATGATTCACATAAAAACACAAACGCAGGGGTTGAAAAATATGCTGCTTGTTGGTTCGAATAACAACACCAACCTTCCGGCGCAACAGTGTCCAGAGATTATCTACAATGAAAGGATCGTAGCTGTGACTCACTCCAAAGATTTAACGATATATAAATGAAAAATTTGCAACAAGAAAAACCTAGGGACAATCATTCATATTTTATTAATATTCATTTTCTCGACGATTTTACGATTGTCGATTCTAGTGATAAGTATCACGGACAGTCAGGGAAAACCCACACTACTGTATACGCCGCTAGAGAAAACTGTATATTAGAGAAAAGAAAGCACTCATCGTTAAGGCAACTATCAACATAAAAACGAAAGAGCGATTATCGTGGTTCTGAAAATATTGGATGTATTATTGGTATTTCATTGTTTCTATGGCCACTAAAAGCCCCAGAAGGATCTGTTCTGGAAGGAATATTTCGGGGGCATATCCCCATAACACCCAAAACCATAAAGATGACTTGTGAAAGTAATTTTATGAACTTTGAACCAATGACTATTAAAATTCTGTTCAAATATTCATAAATTTTTTTAGTTTCGGAGCATATCTCGAAAAACCGGTTTTCCGAAAGTAAATTTTTTTTCCTAGCACCGTTGGCACTGATTTCTAAGTAAAGAAGTCGCTGAATCTTTTCGTGCTAAAACTATCTTCGTCGGGCATGAAAGAAGTAGAAAAAATAAAAAAAAATATTTTCACAAAAAAACAATTTGTGTTGTAAACTTTTCAGTTCATCGATAGCGAATTTACGTGTGCATGCTTCAAAGCCACGGTTTGAGAAAGATACAAAAATCGCGCTGTTTTGTTTGCTCTTCGTCGCACAAATTCCACAAATTCGTGTTGACGGTGTTGAGACCGTTAGAAGAGATTTTCAAGGGTTTTTGCACCTGCGGGAAATCTCGTATGTAATTGTCATAATGTGCGTGACAACAAAAGAATATTTCCTTCCTTATTTCTCATGTTTTCACATGCAAATATCAGCAACACCGCCAACGCGAATTTTCTTCCGATATTTTTCGAGTATCAAATGAAAATATATCGATATCCGATAATATTGCTTGCTGAACAGGGGGCTCTTGTGGCTGTCAAACTCCATACATTTTTCATCTACCTAGTCAGCCTATACACCAGAGAGACGCCGAGACACTCACCGTTAAAGCAACTGTCAACATCAAAACGGATGACGGCAATGCAAAATTATACAACTCGCCCGTTTTGATGTTGACAGTTGCTTTAACGGTGAGTGTCTCGGCGTCTCTCTGGTGTAAAGGCTGACTACATCTACCACTCATTGATTCTGGTACCCACTTTTTGGTTGGTTTGTCCTAAAACAAGTGAAATAGAGTAAACGTCCCATTTTTTCGGTAGACTTATTCTCGAGTAAATGTCGTTTTAGATGTAAAAAAACAAGAGCTCAACATTTGTTTTTAGTACAATGTGCACTTTCAACGAATAAGATAAGTTTTGTAAGTATTTGAAATGAAATATTACCGCCATAATGAATTTATGATTGGTAGGCAAAATGTTGACGTTTATAGGCCCCTGTTGCTGAAGCATCGATGCCAAATACTCGATATATCGAAAGAAAAGTATCGATACCCGCGCCATTGATAAAGTATCGCACATTCCTAGATTTTTTTTCTCGTGCGGTTCGATTGTGGCTTGGCTTTCTCGTAGGTAGTGTTTGATTTTATTTGAAAAATTTGTGCCTTAGACTGTAACTAAATAATCTTATTTTCTCTAACAACAGCGGTGTATTAAGTGTTCTGCTTTGGACATTCAAAATATCTTGAAAATTAGGAACAAGAAACATTTGCATCAAGTATTGATTTTCCATTGAAGGAACTTGACCGGCATTATGGCGACCAAAGATATAAAATCTTTCTTTTACGAGTGGTGTCAAAAGAATAACTTATCTCCGGCATTTGAAGTAAGACCTACGGGTAAGTGATTTTATAACCTTACTATAGCATAGTGAATATATCTTGATTTGAAAACAAATTTCAGGTCCCAAGCAGCGACAGCGTTTCTTGTGCGAAGTGCGTGTACCTTCGATTTCTTACGTGGGCGCCGGCAATTCCACAAACAAAAAAGACTCGGAACGTAATGCGGCTAAAGATTTTCTGAACTATTTAGTCCGAGTTGGCAAAATCGCTGCCTCGGAGGTTCCAACTGATTGTGATGCACCACCCGCAGCGGGACCGGGTGACGCTCCTGCTTCGGGAGGACCACCGTCGCTGATGGCTCTAAACCCGGCCAATGTATTTCAAGGCGGCCTTGGTCCGTCCGATCTTGGCCAGGCCTATAGGCCGTACGTACGGGAGGGGAATGAATACGTTCCTACAAAGGAGGAACTGGCCGAGCAGGCAGCTAATATGGAATCTGCTGAATCGCTAGATGTAAATGCAGGCATCCATGGTAATTGGACGATTGAAAACGCCAAGGCTAAGTTAAATCACTGGTTACAGCTGAATAAGTTAAACCCGGAGTACAAATACACCGCTGTTGGACCGGATCATGCCAGGTGAGTACTTTGCTAGAAATGGAAGACCAATGTTCTGTTTCTGTAGTTTTCATTTCTCTTAATTTCTCTGTTTTTGAAATTTGGAGAAATGTGGTATTTTTGGTTGTGTTTATTATCTATGCTTAAATTTTACTGTTCTTGAGGCAGAACTGTTAAAATGTATGAATAGTTATATAACTTTTTTGCATTGTCACGAGTGCAGCAATCGAAACAAAAACATGCATCTTTGTAGGCGCGAAAAGATCGAATGAAATGGTTTCCGTGGATAAAACCTCGAGAAGAAACGTTTGATATCGTGAGGAAAATTCTTGCTCGCTAGGATATTCCTGAATCGATGTTAAACCTGATTGAAAAAACAGATGTTTTTGCAAAATCTCAGGCAACCGTTCAAGGCGATCTTTTCTAATTATTTATTTTTGCATTGTTTGCAAGACAAGTGATGACAACGTCAATGACGGTTATTTACTATCGAAAGCTGTACTCGTGAGAGGTAGAACAATGCGATACGGTAAGTAGTGGTGTTTTTATAGTTTTATGGAATACAAATATTTCTGGCATTTTATTTCATTTTTTAATTAAATGCGGCGTTAGAGGTTTTTTCTCATGATAAGAAGAACTAATTCAGCGCTGGCCTTTGGTAATACCATCTCAGATTTCAGTGCAAAGTTCACTTTTTCTCAGCGTTGCATATTCACTTTTTTAGTAAACAAAATAGCGGTAATTACTGTGGATAAATAGCGCTTTCATAGCTTGTCATTCATGTTGTACTCTTTTGTTTACTGTATTGAGTCGGGTTTGATAAACGAATTGAAATCTAAAATTTTGCTTTACGATTCACAGGAGTTTTATGGCTGAGATGACAATTTTTGTGAAACAGTTGCGTCGATCAATCACAGGACGAGAGTCTGGTTCGAACAAGCAATCGGCAAGTAAATCTTGTGCGCTTTCGCTGGTTCGACAGTTGTTCCATTTGGGTGTTATTGAAGCCTACAGTGGTAACATCAAATCTGCCAAGTAAGTATTTCAGTTAAGTTTTACCGTGTCCCACTATCCCATCCTTACTCTTCGTTTTCTTCCGTCAACTAGAAGCCAAGAACAGATGAAACCTTTCCCAGTACGAATCTCACCCAGCTTGGAACAACGTATTGAGGAATGCTTGCGGGATATTGAAATTGTACCCGTCCAGATGTACAAGAATGATAGCAACGAACCAATCAGTCTGTTGCACTCGACAGACGATGTTCATTTTAAACCACAGACTATTAATTTGAAGCAAACAGCATCGGTTATTCCGTGGTCTCCACCACAGCCGAATTGGAATCCATGGGTGGCCTGTAACATTGATGAGGGATACCTGGCCACTGCGACTTTGGATCAACTGAGTAACGATTTGTTGAGTGCCTCTCGGGAACGTATTCAACAAGATCAGGAACTTCAAGAACGTATGCGAGAGAGAGAACGGCTTCCAATTGCGAAGGTACGAGGTCAGATTATGGAAGCGATTAACGAGAATCCGGTGGTGCTCATTCGTGGTAATACTGGTTGCGGTAAAACGACTCAGATTGCACAGTACATTCTGGAGGATTACATAAATTCGGGTCAAGGTGCCCTTTGCAACATCTGCGTCACGCAACCTAGACGTATTAGCGCCATTAGTGTGTCAGAGCGTATTGCCAACGAGCGTTGTGAGAATGTGGGAGAAGCAGTCGGATATTCGGTGCGTTTCGAATCTTCTCTACCCCGTCCCTTTGGATCGATTATGTTCTGTACTATAGGAGTACTGCTGAGGAAGTTGGAAGCCGGTTTGCGCGGTGTTTCGCATGTAATTGTAGATGAAATTCACGAAAGAGATGTAAACAGCGATTTCATTCTGGTAGTTCTTCGTGATATGTTGCATACTTATCCGGATCTTCGAGTGATTCTTATGTCTGCCACCATCGATACAACTCTGTTCTCAGAATATTTTGGTAACTGCCCTTGCATTGAGGTTGAAGGAAGTGCATTCCCTGTAGAGCAATTCTTTCTGGAGGATTGCATTCAAATGTTGAACTTTGTTCCTCCGGCTGATAACAAGAAACGTAAACGTGGTGGCAAAGATGATGACGATGAGGCTGGCGAAGGAGACGCAACGCTAAAACTTACCGGTGAAACTGACACATCTAATTTGAACCAAGTCATCGACGAAAGACGTTACTCTATCCAGACTAAGAACGCTATGGCACGGATGTCCGAATCTGAGGTTTCATTCGAATTGATTGAAGGATTGCTTAATTATATTGAAAACCAAAACGTTCCCGGTGCTGTGTTGGTATTTTTACCCGGTTGGAATTTGATATTCGCTCTAATGAAATATCTTCAATCGAAACCACAGTTCAGTGGTTCTAAATGTATAATCCTACCGTTGCACTCTCAGCTTCCAAGGGAAGATCAGCGAAAAGTGTTTGCCCATTATGGGGACACGCGAAAGGTAATTTTAGCGACAAACATAGCCGAAACATCAATTACGATTGATGATATTGTGTATGTAATCGATGTGTGCAAGGCCAGAATGAAGCTGTTTACATCACACAACAACATGACCAGCTATGCCACTGTTTGGGCAGCTCGGACCAACCTGGAACAGAGTAAGTAAAAAAAAAAACAACATGTGTAAAATTATCTACTTATTTGTTTATCGTATTTTACAGGGAAAGGTCGTGCTGGTCGCGTTCGACCGGGAAAGTGTTTCACTCTTTGCTCGCGGGCTCGGTTTGAGAAATTGGATGAACACATGACTCCGGAAATGTTCCGTACTCCGCTGCATGAGCTGGCCCTCAGTATCAAGTTACTTCGACTTGGTTCAATTGGACAGTTTCTGTCGAAAGCCATTGAACCACCGCCACTGGATGCGGTCATCGAGGCAGAAGTAATGCTGAAAGAAATGAAGTGCTTAGATGCCGCCGAAGAGTTGACGCCGTTTGGTAGAATATTGGCCCGTTTGCCGATTGAACCAAAGCTGGGCAAAATGATGATACTGAGTACTCTGTTCGGGGTTTGCGATCCCATTGCAACACTAGCTGCTTTTTCTGGTACCTTTTCGGAAATTTTCCAGCTCGACGTTGGACAACGTCGGTTGATGACTCACCAAAAGGCACTCAGTGGAAAACGGAACTCAGATTACGTTGCATTGCTGACAGCATATAGAGTAAAATCATTTGACGGTTGATTAAAGATACGATGACTAAGGTGTTTTTATTTTTCTAGATGTGGAGTGAAAAACGTCGTCGAGGCGAGGAGGCAGAAATCCAGTTTTGCGAGTGGAAAGGTCTACAGCTTCCTACTCTTCGCGTCATTTCCGAAGCGAAGCGGCAACTGCTGGAATTATTGTCCCAAGCAGGATTCCCAGAAGAGACGATGGTCGAGATGGGCTTTAGTCAAGACGACGATGATCCACGTTTGGATATGGTTCTGTCGCTGCTCTGTGTCGGTTTGTATCCGAATGTTTGCGCTCACAAGGAGAAACGTAAAGTTCTGACTACGGAATCGAAGGCTGCCCTGATCCATAAGACTTCGGTAAACTGTAGCAATCTGCAGGTGACATTTTCACATCCATTCTTTGTGTTCGGGGAGAAAATTCGTACCAGAACCGTTGCTTGCAAATCCATGTCAATGGTGGCTCCGATTCATTTGCTGCTGTTCGGTTGCAAAAAGGTCGAATGGGTCGATAATGTAGTTCGTCTCGATAACTGGATCAATTACGATATGAGCCCACGTCAGGCTGCTTTGATAGTAACGCTGCGGCCGGTTTTGCAGGATCTTATAATAAGAATATCGGAGAGTCCCGAGGATGCCAATCAGTTGGAAGATAAATATCTAAATCTTCTGGAAGTCGTGAAGGATTTGTGTGTCTTTGACGCCGGGGATTTCGAAATCAAGCGCGACACAGGTTTGTCACCGCTCGATCAAGCCCGAGCCAACTCTAAGTTCCCGCGAACGGATAATGGTGGGGGAAGTCGCTTCGGAGGTGGACGTGGTGGTGGTTTCAACAGTGGTGGTAACGGTAACGGTGGAGGCAGCGGCGGTGGCTTTGGACGGGGGGGTTACGGTGGAAATCGCGGGGGAGGCGGCGGTTACGGTGGTAGAGGTGGCTACAGTGGTGGCGGCGGTGGTGGTTTTGGCGGTGGTGGTTTTGGCGGTGGACGTGGAGGAGAACGACGTTGGTAAGAGAAACAGTTTATTCTTTATTGACTTACAATGACACATAGTAACTTATTGGATACAAGTATCCAAAATTTAATTCGAAACTATGTTGTAATGATTGCAACTATTGACAAAGTAATAAATTAACTATCTGATGAGTCAGAAACGGCGGGTTTTTATTCTGTTCTTAAGTACATATCAGAAAATGACATCTTTGGACAACTACATTACCTAGTACAGTCTAATCCCTCTATTACAATAATTTATAGATCGATAAATCTCTCTTTAGCGACCTTCTTAATGGTACCTTCTGCTTTACAATCATTAAATTTTTTCGTTTTATTGCGGAACGAGGCATCGGTTTCGTAGTGTTGGGAAATCAGAAAACAAGAGTCATTCGGTGCAGGCTTGGATATGTGTATTAAGAATAAAGGGCTAATTCTTTAACTACGGTTTAATAAACACATACGCTCCGACAAATGACAAATCCTATGACGTCGAAGATGAATTCTATGAAAAGCTTCTAATCTACACACTTAACTGCATAATGTTTTCTCGGTAAAGTAAAATGCCGAACTACTTGAAAACATTTTCGTTTACTGTTGTTCCGTATCAAAATTACTGAGAAATCGGAAGCCGAATGTGTTTACCGGAATACCGCAAATTTGTTTACCGAAAAAATCCGTAAAACAGCAAATTTCCGAGTTCAGTAAACTAAATCACCGAATCTCGGAAGCTTGACATCATTTAACCGAGATTTTGTTGAAGCAAAAAAGCTCTTACCGAGATTCCAAAAAATAGAACGGTCAAAATAACGAAAGCTTCACTATCAGTTTTGTTCGTGTTTCGGTTTGGATGTAAAAGGAACAGGTTTCGCGGTTAATCATCATTCTGGAGAAATCTGTAATATTCAGACTAACCTAAAATGTTGAGTAAGTATACAATATTATGTCTCAGATCTTGTTTGTGTTTATTGCAAACATAATACTAAAAGAAAACAATTAATTCTTTCCTTACTCAATTTTGTAGGTTAATGACTCGCTTCGCAGGATGGAAGTTGCAGTGATGGATGTGGTTTTATTTCCAGGAAGCAACACAACTCTCCTGTTCTACCAATGCTGTAATAAGTTGAATAATTTGACATAATAATTAATAAAATTATACGGATAATAATTGATCGTTTTCATCATTTCCTGGATTTATCTTAGAAATCGCAAAATGTGTACTTCAGTAATTTTTACCGAAATTTTCGTAATAATTCGACAGTCGAAATTTCCGAGTCCCGGTAAAATATTACCGAGAATCTCGTTGAAGTTTGACAAGTTGTCAATTGCTGATTTTACAGAATCTCGGTATTTTGATGTATTACCGAGATTTTTACCGAGATCTCAGCTGTTGAAATCTCGGTAATTCATTTTACCGTACTCGGTGATATTATCTAAGTGTGTATGTCGAAAAGAAACTAATCTATGTCGAGTGCCCAAAATACGACGTAACAGTCGTCATCGGAGTTGCACACTAGACTGGGACACGGTTATATGGGAAAAAAACGATGGTGTTATTTTTTCGCCCCTATGCACTTTTCGTGTTCCTTAGGGACCATCCATTAATGATGTCACGCGTTTAGGGGGGAGGGGGTTTCAATTATTGTGACATTTTGTGACATATGGGGGAGGGTGGGTTAGCTTGAGTGTGACATCACATTTAAACTCAAAAAATAAATAAATAAAAAAGTCACATACCTAATCACAGAGTTCAACTCAGAACTATTTATGATATTTGCATCATTCATTTATCTCATTGAATGATGCACAGTGAGGAGGAATTACCCCTCCCAGTCGTTCTTTCAGTTGATTCATTGTGCATCTTGAGTGGCTCGAACCCATCACGGAGTAGCAACCATTTATATGTACAGTCAGAACTAAGCTAAGCTAAGCTATTTGCATCATTCATTTATAGTTCTACGATCCCCTTTTTTGCTTAAGATTTGCTTTAGATAAAATAGATGACTAATGTTCATTAATTCTGTTTTACCGGGCATGTTCGTTTATGAATGACAGCGCAATTTCATTAATTTCTCTCAATCCAATCCATTCTAAAATTGTGACAAAATGTAAATAAAAATGCTTGGCTATTGTAACATGTGGAGAAGATTTGGATCGCGAATTGATTGAAGAAGAGGAGCTAAAAATTGATGATCTTTCAAAAATCAGCAATGATGCTGCAGTTACTGTCTCGGCTTTCTATGTCGTCGATATGCGACTCCATCAACAGCATCCTTGGACTTAGAACTAAACGCCTTTTCTAGTTATCTTCTATAATCTTCTTTTCCTTTTAGTTTCAGTTTTTCTTTCAGTAAAATCGTTCTTATTAAGAAAAATTGCATTCCTAACGAATTTCTCGATTTCCAATCAATTATTACCAAAAAAGGGGGAGGTTTAAAAACGTGACGTAATTAAGGGGGGGGGTCAAGGAAGTTGTGACAGCTTGCGACAAGGGGGAGGGGGGGGGAGTTAATTTTTTCCAAATTTTGCGTGACATTATTAATGGATCGTCCCTTATGGGTTCTATAACAACTGTGTAACTTTTCAGATCGATCGGTGAAACGCTCGATTTGCGCCCGATTTTCAAAGCTTCCATACGATTTTATATGGGTAAAACCACTTTTTCAAAACTTTTTCTACAGAGATGTCCAGTTGGCTCTTAAAAAAATATCAACATATGATATTTGCAGGAAATTTTCCTGGGAAAAACTCTTCTGAAGACCGCAAGGCGCTACTTTGCTTGTGAAAAGAGATATTCACCCCAGACTGATTGAATATCTGACGAACGGCTCACCATTAAATTTTACTAGCAATACTGCTAGGTGGATTGATCGAAAAACCAAAAACGCTAAAAGTAAGGCCTAATTCTATAAAACAATTTTGCTGAAGACATTGAGTACATAAAATCAATTTTTCACAGTCAAATCTAGAACGATCACGATTTTTTGAACTAAGACCACTGTGCACTGTGGGATTTTCAAATAAATCTTTCCACCGATTGTTAATGTCTCGAAATATAACCCTTGGTATGTGTAGAAACTATTTTGGAAGTTATTTAATAAAATGGTGGTTGAAAAACGTGCTTTACAATAAGTATTTCGTCGGTTTTATATCACTTTTTTGTACTCTACGACCTTTAAAAGGGTATTACTCAAAAATGTACCGTATGATGATTTTGAAATTTTGACCAGAGATTCTGGAAGCCATAACGAATCGAATGGTGTACTCAGATTCTTTGGTGCATTTTGTTTTATAATAACGGTCTGTGGGAGCACCGTGTTTTCCGTTTGGTCATTGGAAGGTATGTCCTTTACTCGTCAACCGTGGAAACGGTCTCAAGCTGATAAACTTTGCAGCGGCTAAAGCAATGGCCATATGTTTTTTATTTCTGTTTTTTATTTTTTATGTTGCTCCTATTTTCCACGTTTGAAAACTCGGAAACACACCTGGATACGTCCAAATGGAGAAGCCTACTCCCAGATCGATTACATACTGATTGACGGTCGGCACGACTCGAATGTTTCTGATGTTAGGTCTTTTCGGGGATTAAACATTGACTCTGTCCATTATCTCGTCGTTTATAAGATCCACGCACGGTCGAACGTACTGAATTCTTGCACTGAGAGGACAATGCGTTTCAACATACAGCGGTTAAAACTGATGGCGTGGCAGAACAGCAAGAGGAAGGAGTGGAATACATAAATGGGCAGTGGAGTATTCCTCGCGAAACCATTGAAACGACTGCGAGGGATGTGGTAGATATGACGCGTGAAAGACAGCGTAATGGCTGGTTTGATGCTGAGTACCAGGAACTCTCGATAAGTTTCGGGACGGACGAGAAGAACTGAGCTAGAAGCCGCACGCTTATTGCGGCAAAGCGTCAGAATAGAAAAAGGTACATGAAGGCAAGAGCCACCGAAAATAGAGTCTACCGGGAAGGATGGTATATCGACCGAACTTCTAAAAGCGGGAAGCGTGCGGCTCTACTATGTGATCCACCAGAACATACTGGTGCTTATTACGGGAGTCACTTTACGGTGAAATCAGAGTGAAGTGAATGAAGTCCTATTACGGGACTCACGTATGTGAGAAAAATGTCGCAAAGTGACATCTGCCGTGGAATCTGGGTTATTCTGAGTGTCATATAAGTGAAGTGAAAACGGAAAAAGCGACGTTTCGCGTGGAATTATTTCACGACCATTTTGAACGGTGAAGTGATTTCACGAATATAGGGAAGTTTAAAAATCGGTTGATTTGTGATCTAGCGGTAATACGTATGGGGTTTATTTTCCAGTAACAAGGCGAATCTTTTTTTTGTTGAAAAAAATCGGCTCTCTGGGACTTCCAAATTTTTGAGCTGCGGCCAATGGAACGTAAGGAAAAAATTGACCTTCGAATTTCGTTTAGCGGTAGGGCTCAAAAGTTTCTTTTGTCGAAAAATGTCCTCATACAAAATTTCAGCTCAATCGACTTTCCGGGACTTAGAAATTTTCGAGCAGGGAAACTCGCTCATTTCACTTGTCCTATTCTTATTTTCACTTCACTGCCAATCTCACTCCACGGAGGTGATTTTTGTCACCTCACTTGAGGTGGAATCGGGAATAGGTCTCAAAAAGTGAAGTGAGCGTGGAAGTGAAATTTATTTCACCATGAAGTGACTCCCGTAATAAGCACCACTGAGGAACGGGGCGGATGAACAAATGCCGAACGACTGGTTTGAAGGCCTCATACACCCAATCTACAAGAAGGGCCATCTACAGGATTGTTGCAACTATCGAGGCATTACCTCAACTCCGCATACAAAGTGCTCTCTCGTATCCTGTTCTGCACATTGAGATTGTTAACGGAATCTTTCGTCGGCGATTACCAGGTTGGTTTTTAGACAGAGGCGTTCTACCTGCCGGATCAAATAGTCACCCTGCGACTGATTCTTGATAAGTTCCGGGAGTAAAACTTGCAGACCCGCCATCTGCTTGTAGATTTTATCGCAGTATACGACTCAATGAACAGAAACGAGCAGTGGCATATCATGCTGGAGCACGGTTTCCCGCGAAACTAATTAAACTGTGTCGTATGACGCTTGAGGGATCGAAATCATGTATGCAGATAACTGACGAAATATCTGTCGCGTTCGTAACATAAGATGGACTGAAGCAGGGGGATGCGCTCTCTAACTTACTTTTTAACATCGCTTTTGAAGTAGGAAGAGTAAACGTGCAAAGAAACGGTAGGATCATTACGAAATCTTACATGCTCCTTGTTTATGCGGACATCATCGGTATCGACCGTAGGGCAGTGGAGATGGCCTTCAGATCTTTTAAGAGGGAACAGCGAGGATGGGACTCAGCATTAACTCTGCCAAAACGAAGTACAGCTGGCAGGGAGCGTGGGTGTTCCGGTGGTGTTGGTGCGTAAGTGGAGATGGATGGGGAACGATTTGAAGTGGTTGGTGAATTTGTTTATCTTGGTACGCTTGTGACATGTGACAACTATATGAGCCGTGCACGACGAACAGAACCTTCTGCAAACTACGTAATCAGCTAAGGTCCCGTAGTTTGCAAACTCAAACAAGACCAGCACTGTACAGGACACTGATCCTCTCGATGGCCCTTTACGCACATGAAGCATTTACGCTGAAGGTAGCTGATCTACGATTGCCCGAAGTTTTTGAGCGTAAATTTCTGCGATCGATACTGAGTGGTAATTTGGAAGATGGAATGTAGTTGAGTGCATGAATTACGAGTTGTACCAGGTATACAAACTTGCTGATATAGTGAAGGTAATACAGCGTGCCAGGCTCCAGTGGGCTGGACATGTAGCCAGAATGCCAGGAAAAAGAGCCGTCAAAATCAACAGCAAAGAGCCGTCAAACTTCAGCAAAGAACCAGGAAGGGGCCGTCGACTTCGTGGTAGGCATGCACGATCTGTACGAGGTGACTGGAGAAGCTGGACATGTCTAATCCGTTCGTGAACGGTCTGTCGGTCAACAAAGAAGAGTAAAGTAAACTAGCAAAACTGGGTTGTGGAAAGTCGGGAAAATTCAATTCACCATTTTATTCTTGATTAGTATTACACAAAACTGTGTCGTAAAACGTGTTGGAGAAAAATCAGTATCTAGGATCGGTCCAAAATGGAGTGTTTTTATCGTCTGTAAATTTTTGTCCATTTACCGTTCAACGTTCTATGCGGAAAAAGGGGTTTGAACTCGAAAGATCAACTATGATGGCCATGGCTGAGTGATTTAGAAAATCATTTATAATATTTATTTTTATTTATTGTTTGCAATAATACATGAGGTTTTTATACACAGTTCCGAGATTGTACAATTTTTCGTAAATGGGTGCTGTTAATTGTCTTTCAGTATAATTAGCAAGGATTACTGCCGTAGAGTATGCTTCGGGGAACCATCGGTTCGCGGTGTCTTTGTAATAAACGTGTTTTAAGTAGTTCGTCTTTTCATTATTATCATCGAATAAAGATACGGTAAGCGATTATAATCGCGTAATTAAGCAAGTATAATACAAATAATTAACGGTTTCAACTATTTAATGGTACATATAATACTTAGATAAATGTTGCTGTTACAGATATACTTTTTTGTTTTCAAAATATTGGCACTTATACTTCGGTTCAATGTACATATTCATGTTGTATGATTGTCATTCTTTCGCTTTTCCGTCCTCATTACACCATTCCGAAGTCAGTCACGATTTTGCTTGGTTCCTGGGCTTGCTGGCCAATGGTTCGTGCATCGTTTTTCAGCTTCATTATTGTCTGCTGTTTTTCCTGGTTAATGTTCAGCTCAACCAGGGTGTCGATACTGTTCAGGCTGGCATCTCCCTGCAGAATCTTCTGAGCCGCGAGGGACGTAAAGTTAAAGCTCAGATCTGTGAGACTAGGAAAGTCGTACATTTCCTCGATCATTGGGTCTTCCTTGTTCTGAAACGAAAATCGTCGATCGGAGTTGTTCGGTTTATCGGAGTCTTTCACCAGAATGGTGATCTTGTTCGTTTCCTGCATCTGGTTGGTGAGATTCGGTTCACTGGAAACGGACAAGCTCTTCTTCATAACGATCAAACCGCTGATCTTCTCCGAGGGACATGTTTGATTCTTCAGATCGAGAGTGGAGTTGAGTTTTTTGATTTCAGAATTCGACCGGCGCAGATTCGACTGGTGATCGTTGTGCTGCAGGTTTCCACCCATCGAACCGGTTAGGTCCTTATCGGTGGCCAGGTCGCCGCATATGTTCTTAGCATCGTGCTGTATGTTTTTGAGGACGTTTTTGTAGAAAAAATTAGCCGGTTGTACTGGAGGCGTCGATGGCAACGTTTTGCTATTGTTCATAGGAGTATTGTCCTGCTTGTTGATGTTTTTGTTGTATTTGTTCAACTCGTGAAGATCGGCAGATGCTTCGGAATTGAGTTTGAAGTTTAAAAGCGTTCCGTTTAAAGCTGAGAGCTGATCGTTCCGAGAACTGAAGTCCATTTCGTTGCTCGCATTCGATAGTTCTGTTTCTAGCCTATTTAGGTTACTGCTGTTGGTGTTTGCTAAAATGCTGTTGTTTGTAATGACTTCATTACAAAGTGCATTAAGTGAGTTCTTAACTAGATTGCTATTGTTATTAGTGCTACTATTGCTATGGTTGTTTGTGCTAGTGTTGATGGCCTGGTTATTGTACCCAAAGGTTGTTTCGAACCCTTTGTAGTGTTGGTTGCTCTTCGATGCATTAGTGGTTGTGGTGGTTACCGCAGATGGCGGGGTGCCTTTCGATCCGTTGGAGTTAACATACGACGGTTTTGTATCGTTGGCTATGAAGAAGCTGGACGTAGTTGTCTGCTGTATTGTGGTGGTAACCGTAGCAGCAGAAACGTGCGACTCCAGGCTAGAGTGGGTGCTCGTACGCGTGGAGGAAAGTTTCTCGCTGTCAAAACTAGACGGTCCGGAGGTTATGTAGGTCATCTTACCACTGTCGATACTGGACGGACCACTACCTACACGACTAGCTTTGTTTTCGATCTTATTTTGGCTGTTACTGTGCAGCTTCTCTGCCGATGATAGCTGCTTACTCCGAGATACCTTGTAGTACCCAGAACTGGCCGGTGTGGAGTGGATGGATCGCGGTAGACTGCCACAATAGTAAGAGGGAGATTTTCCTCGTCGAACCGGTGAGCAATCGCGCGATGATATGAAGAATGTGGACTCGCTCGAAAGGTTTCGTCGATGATGGCGTCGCCTCGGTAGCGAAAGCGATCGTTGACTCACATCCGAGCTGTCGTAGAATGTGGAATTCATCATGCGGGATTTCATTGGGACTTCCTGTTAGGAAGAAATACAGTCACGGGCTATGTTAAAATTTTCTCAGTAAAGACAATTTTATCATACCAAATAATCTACAGTCTGTGTGCCAACGCTATGTAGATGGGTAGTTTTCGAATTGAACCATTCGGGTGGTGGAAACTGAGCCGAATATGTTTCAATCTGCTTCGACTTACTCTTCGACCGGGTGCTACGTCGGAAAATCCTAGACAGTAGAGATGGTGAAGATGCCTGTTTTTCTACAAATAAAAAAAACAAACAAAAATGTAGATAAAACCTATTGCATGACAAAATGAACACAATACTTGTATCACAATTGGACTGGTTCTCCGAGCTTGAACTGGTCGCTATCGAAGGGTTGTTGTCTTTTGATATTGTCTGAGCATAGTTTTTGGACAGACTGCGGGTGGACGCGGAACGCTGCAACCTTTTTGAAGAGCCAAACAATCGCAAGCTGTGTCGCCGTTCCAGCGTTTTGGCACTTCCTGCCAGTGACGCACTTCTCTGCTTGCTGATATTACTTCGCGGGTAGAGGATTTTGTCATTCGGATTACCACCGCAGATCACATCCGCCAAGTTGGTTTGTATGCATTGATGGGTCTGGTCACCATCGCGTTCAGTCGAGATTTCTCCGTACAGACTACGCAACGCCTCGTGGCTACTCATTAACAGTGTCTTTGATTCCTTCTGAGGCGGTGTACTCTCGTCGCTTGCAAAGCTGTAATCGATCGGTTTGGATTTGCTACGTCGTTTCCTAGAAAGAGAAAAACATTCGATTGCAATTAAACGGACCCCGCGGAAGCTTTAAACATTGCGTGACTTACTCTGGCGTGACGATAAAGTAACCCTTTGAAGTTTGATAGATTTTGATCTCTTGCATCAGCTGCACAAGCGTATCGTAGATCACCTCGACCGAAGGTTGCTGCATGTGGGTAAATCTGATGGGGATCGAAAGAAGAATACAGGTAAGGGGTTTTAGTTAGGGCACCGAAAACAATAACATTCACAATTACCTTGCCCGTAGTCGCGTTCGAATATTTTCGATAGTCGCCGATTGGCCCTGGGCCGTAAGCTCCATGATGACGTCGCATAGTGCCTCGGTTAGTGGCGTAAATTGTGTTTGCACTATTGGCGTCACGATGCAATCGTCAATGTCACCTGCAGACGCGGAAAGAGAGAAACAAAAGGACGGTATCACTGGCAGGTAGAGTTAATTGGTGTACAATTAATTGTGGCTTAACCCAAGACGGTTCCGAAACGGAGAGCGATTAATTGCTTGCTTGGATGAATCCAATAAAGTGTTTTACCATCGATTGCGTCTGCTTTATTACGTTTATGGAAATGATGAATTCGAGCTGCGTAGTTAATTAAAAACTGTGACTTTATAAGCGCTAACAATTCAATTTGGGCAAATGTTTTCGAAATTTTTACGTGAATTCCAAACTTCATTGTTTGATGATCTACCTATTAAAGTTTCATAAATTGCGTTTATATAAAATCAGGACAATTACATGAGGATCCCACACGAGTTGTAGCAATAAAAAGTTTCAGAAAAAAAAAATTATAAGTTAACCATGAGCATGAGCATGAGCATTGACGATCGTACGTATCGTAGTTGCACCTCCGTGATTGACCTGAGCTAGTGAAGTTGCACAGAGAATCACATAGATAGTTGTTGGGATGTTATACCATCTTCAATGTACAACAATTCAGTAACTCTCACTTTAAAAAGATCAATAACGGCACGTCCTTACAGTCGTTGGGGAAAAAATAGGAAGAGGATTGTTAGTTCGACAAACGTTGTTATGAGACCGAGTTCACCTTTGCATCTCTACGGATGTCACAGCAAGGGTATTTGTGTTAGTATTATGGGGTAAGAAAGATCAGGATTCGCCGTGGTAGGCAATACGATCGGATATTTTCAAATCCCGCGCGCGAATAATAATATCTAAACCAAATAATAAATCGTCAGATACAAAACCTAAGCGCGAATCATTGAGCTGATTTGTAGGCACCGATTTTATGACCTGTGAGAGTAAGCTACGCGATACGAATCTCCAGATCACCAGCCACCACAAACCGAACTCAAACGATCGATCGCTGTACTTAAAACAAAACCTATCTATCGTTTTTTGTTATTTTAAAATCAATAAATTTGATATATTAATAATAAAAAACATAACATTTAACATTTAACGTTTCAAAATTTCTAATTTTGAAACTGTACTCAACGGCTTAGATATTGGCATTAATTCGTCTCGCGAAGGGAGACATAGCAAGCAAAACTAATAAAATTTAACGGTGTTTAAACAAAACAGACATTCTCAAGGCCATTAGCCTTTTGAAGGCCACATTACTCATAATCGTTTCCCAAACCAACTTGAAAACTAACGAAATCGCTCATCCACTAAAAATTAGTGTCGCCAATTAGCAAATTAGCGATTTAGTGAAACGTAGCCCGCCAAACTTTTTCTTCGATGAAGCAAAAAAGTCAATATTGCATAAACAAATCATTTAATTTATACACATGGAAAAAATACGCTCGTTGCACAGTGGTCCAATATGGTAAAAAGTGGAGCTTAAATCCATAGCACCTTTCATCTTCATCCTAGCTTAGTAATGTCTTCGGAACAATTGCAAATTGTCAAAAATTAGGAAAAGTTTACTATACTAAAAATTAAACAAACTAACCTTTTCTGTGTTAAGAGATAGGAGAATGGTTTATTCAAGAATGTTGTGGAAGATTAAAAAATATGCAAAAAGTACCTTGGCCTTCCAAAGTTGACGCCTATGGTAGCATCCCTTGTATTTTATTTTGATTATTCCACATGACCATGTCCCTCACCAGTGCAAAAGTTATTTAAGCGAGCAGTGAATACACCAAGGAAAGTTTTTCTACAAAATTTTATGAAGCGATATGTTTTTTCAATATCCGCATGGTATGATGCGGATGCGGATGTTCCGCATTTACGGATGCGGATATCCGTAACATTCCTAGTGCAAATTGTCCTAATTGATAAAATGCTTGGGGCCATGCGATTTCTGGTTTCAACTATATACTAGAAGTAGGCGTTCAAAACAAGCAGAAGAGTGTGGATTTATTACAAAATTCTCACAAATGATCTGTAACGAAAACTTGAAATTACCATCCCGCCCATAGTGGTGTTCACCAGCTCAGACCAAGTTAAGTCATTTGTTTCAATGAATCTTCCGGTCAAAAAGTTTTTTTCAAGCGTACGAAATTCGTTAGACAGCCCTTTTCAGTCAGTTACTGTTACGAATTTGGGGAATTGTTGCATCGAATCGTTTAAATTTTCCAATTCTACGAACGATTTAAGATTACTTAAAGCTGCCGTTTTTACAACAGGATCGGGCTCTTTGCAATTTGTTATACGAACTTTGCATAGAAATCCTGACAAATATTTTGAAACGTTCATTTTCGCGCTTCGTTCAAGTCACATTCCACTTCGTCGGTATAACAAAAAATAATCTGTAATTTTTGGCAATATTCTGTAATTCTGTAAAACAGATTCTGTATTGCTTTTTCAGGTCAAAAATCTGTAAAATACAGAAAAATCTGTATATGTGGCATCCCTGGCAACAAGCAAAACCTTTCTCCTGCTTTCTGGTTGAAAACGAGACATATGCTACGCTTCTCAAGTCTTTTGCACACGCACTTTCGACATACTCTTTATTCTTTAAACACTCGCTAGAGTAGCAGCTAACGTGCACCGGTACGCAAAAACTCTTTTGTCTTGCTACTCAGCGACTGTAAAAGAGTATGCGAGTTCCTGCTTGCGAATAGGAGTACTCGACTAAAATTGTTCGACTAGGAGGAGTGCTTGAAAACGAAAATGCTTCCATCCTCTACCCGGTTTTGCTTCGTGCATCGATAACCGAGAGTGAGGCGAAGAAACTGTGAAGTATCGCATACTGGAACGTGTTGGGTATCGGACTGCTTTGGTAAGTTTATTTTACAGCAATCTAATGCAAAACTAGCTGAAGCAACCCGCTGCTGAAGTAGTCTAATACCCTATTCGAAGAATTTTATGCCCCTTCGCAATCATTGCAATGCATCTTGAAACAGTTATCTTCGGCTGGTCGTGCACGCGAGTAGGAGAGTAGACGCGGGTGTGTGCATATGATGTCAGGAGCGAGTGCTTGCGAGGAAGAAAGCGAAAAAGAACGAGAAATAGATTGACTGGAGAACACTCCAGTGTGTGTTATCGGTAGCAACGAGAATCTCAATTGAGGCGTTGCATGCTGAGCGAGACTAACAACACTGATCACAAAAGAAATGCTTCGTTATTCCGAGCGTCAGTTCACCAAGATGGTGTGGCTCAAAACATCGTCTGTTCTCCATGCTAGAAAGTGCTGATCAACGTCCTGGTGCCAGCGTGGGACTTTAAACAGTGCTGTCACGATGGTCCTCCGGCGAGACTGGAGGTTGGGGCAGGCCTTTAAAGCCAGCCGTGAATATCAACAGTACAGGAAGCATGTAATACGGATCGGAACAATTAACATAGACCTAGGCAACGAAAACGGACTGACGATTGGAAACTCGAATCATGGGACTGCAAGTTTCTTAATTTTTTGGAAGGCACCCTCATACTTTCCGACTTATTGAGGGTCCGCAAGTTCGACATTGTAGCGCTGCAGGAGGTATACTGGAAGGAAGTATCGGTACACACACCATCTACCAGGGCTGCGGCAACATACACGAGTTATGCAATTTGAGGATTGGAGGTCGTTTCTTCAACGTTAGCATTATTGAAGTTCACAGCATACATCTAGGAAGGAACAAAAACGATAAGGATGCTTTTTATTCGCAGCTAGAGCATGCATACGATAGCTGCCCAAAACATGACGCCGAAATTGTTATCGGAGATCTCAACGCTTAAGTCGACCAGAAGGAGCAATTTAAATCGGTGATTTTGAAGTTCAGCACACACCGACTCACGAACGAAAAAGGCCTCCGACTCATTGATTTCGCTGCATATCCTCTTATATTGGTACGTCTGGATATCAGCACAACAGTTCGAATCGCAAATCGATCACGTTTTGACGGAAGGTGGCGCAAACGTCGATTATGACACCTATCTCCTAATGATCAAAATGCGCCAAAGACATCCGGTTGTCAAGAACATCCGCTACCGTCGCCCGCCACGGTATGATCTGGAGCGACTTAAACCACCAAAAGTCGCTACTGAGCTTGCAGTATTTCCGCATGAGGGAGAGCTCACCGAAACACCCCTCTGGAGGGCTGCTGGAGTACTGTGAAAACAGCCATTAACAATGCAGCGGAAGGTGCTGTTGGATTCGTCGAGAGGAATCAACGTAACGGCTGGTTCGACGAGGAGTGTTAAACGATTTTAGATAAGAAAAATGCAGCGCGGGCAATGATGTTGCAGCAAAGGACTCGTCAAACAGAAACGAAGACAGCAGACCCATCTTTTCCGGGACAAAAAGCGCCGTCTGAAAGAGCTTAAATTCTACGAGAAACTAAACTCATCTCGCGCAGGCTGAAATTTGTCGGGATTAAGATGGAGGAATCTTGACGGATGAACGTAGGGTGATCGACTGGTGGAAGCAGCTCTACAATGAAAACCTGAGTGGCGCAGTGGCAGAGGACCAAAACGGTAAGGTAAACGACTTCTTCAGCACAGCGGATGAGGGAGACATAGCGCCCCCACGATAAGTGAAGTTAAAGATGCTATCAAGCAGCTCAAAAACAACAAATCAGCTGGAAGAGATGACATCGCAGGGGAGCTTATCAAGTTGGGCCCGGATAGGTTGGCTTTATTTTTGCATCAGCTGATGGCCAGGATCTGGGATACGAAAGAGCTAACGGACGAGTGGAAGGAGGGAGTAACCAAATCTTTACGCTGCGGCAGGTCCTCCAAAAAATTAGCGAACATGACGATTTCAAATATCTACAGCCTTCCAAAGCGGACGGATCGACAGAGGAACACCTTCCACAACGGTAATATTTGGATCTCCTGTCAGTATGAGAAGCATCGTAATACAGGTATGTCTCTAGTTTGCGAAAACTGAAACCAATCGTCCCTTCAAGAAAGACCAAACATTTTCAATTGAAGTAGTAAAGATGAGTTTCCGACCATACCTCCGCAATACGACGTTTTTTTCTACTTTGCTTTCAACAATCAACAATACTGAAACTGTTAACTGTTACTACATAGTTCAATTGCCTAGTAAATATTTATAAATAAAAAAGGTCCGCTGCTATGGTGAGAAGTATTATTAAGCCCTTGCAGTCTGCGTGAAGGAATATTTTGGTCTCGATTACCACAAAACCTATACACCAGTAACCAAACTGACGACGATTCGAACCGCTCTAGCAGTCGTGATGAGAAGAGGAGTAGTTATACATCAGATGTATGTGAAAACGACCTTTCTGCATAATGGACTTCAGGGACAATTTTCATGGCTGTACCTGATGACATCGATGCGGATCCTGATACAGTTTGCCGGTTACAAAAATTCTTGCATGGTCTTAAGGAGGCAAATGCTAGAACGAGAAGCTGAACCAAGTACTATTGAAGTTTGGATTCAAGAGATCGTAACATGACCATTGTTTATGCACCTAGATCGACGAGAGGGAAAACGAGAATGTCTAGCTGTTATATACGTCGATAACCTGTTGACGATAAAAGAAGTGAAGAAACGCTGTCCCAATTGCGGCGAGCTGTGACACTTGATTGGCACAAAAATTGAGTTCGACCAGGAATCTCATTCGGTACATGGGTTCATAGTGCAAGTACGAAGGACATGTTTTTTTTCAAGCGTACGAAATTCGTTAGACAGCCCTTTTCAGTCAGTTACTGTTTCGAATTTGGGGAATTGTTGCATCGAATCGTTTAAATTTCTCAATTCTACGAACGATTTAAGATTACTTAAAGCTGCCGTTTTTACAACAGGATCGGGCTCTTTGCAATTTGTTTTACGAACTTTACATAGAAATCCTGAAAAATATTTTGAAACGTTCATTTTCGCGCTTCGTTCAAGTCACATTCCACTTCGTCGGTATAACAAAAAAAATCTGTAATTTTTGGCAATATTCTGTAATTCTGTAATACAGATTCTGTATTGCTTTTTCAGGTCAAAAATCTGTAAAATACAGAAAAATCTGTATATGTGGCCAAGCATGGAAATTTTCCCTCACTAGCAATATTTCATGCAAATGTGTTCTTTGATTCATCAGGTATCGTTCAATTGTTTCCACTCGCTTACAAGTTTTCCATAGAAACGCTGCTGATTGTTTTTCGCTTATAAAAGTTCCGAATACCACTGAAGACTGAATGATACAAACACGATAGTATTTATTGTATCCAAGTTCACTTTCATTCAACGGTATCGCGAGAATCTTTGAGCTATTATCTCCAGTGATACAAAATTATGAATCCAAATGAACGTTAGATTGCGTTCAACTGTTTGCTTAACGGAGCAAGTAGGTATCATCAATGCTTGCGGAAATGGTAGCATGGTGCATTAGCATGTGATATTTGAAATCACTAAGAATCATCGCGGTATATCACGGTGAAAGCACGACGTGGAGTAGCCGAATTACGCCTGCAAGCAACCAACATTTGAAAGAATCGTTGCGATCGCTAGAGTGCAATCGTTTACGATTCTTTCGTGAAACACTCGCTATATATTGCTAGCTCCACCTAAAGCAGGCAATACTGAAACAAAATCATCAAAGAAAGCTACCATTTATTTTTTTTGCTATAAGTTGTCTCTTGCCTGCGTGAGAATGTGTAACTTTTAATAGCGATGGTTTGCTGGGATTGAAAGCTTATGAATAGCAAGTTCAGAAATGATACCCGAATGATTGTTATGCGACACGATTTTCTCCATCCTTGTATGTGGCATCCCTGGCAACAAGCAAAACCTTTCTCCTGCTTTCTGGTTGAAAACGAGACATATGCTACGCTTCTCAAGTCTTTTGCGCATGCACTTTCGACATACTCTTTATTCTTTATCCACTCGCTGGAGTAGCAGCTAACGTGCACCGGTACGCAAAAACTCTTTTGTCTTGCTACTCAGCGACTGTGAAAGAGTATGCTAATTCCTGCTTGCGAATAGGAGTACTCGACTAAAATTGTTCGACTAGGAGGAGTGCTTGAAAACGAAAATGCTTCCATCCTCTACCCGCTTTTGCTTCGTGCATCGATAACCGAGAGTGGGGCGAAGAATCTGTGAAGTATCGCATACTGGAACGTGTAGGGTATCGGACTGCTTTGGTAATTTTTTTTTTACAGCAATCTAATGCAAAACTAGCTGAAGCAACCCGCTGCTGAAGTAGTCCAATACCCTATTCGAATAATTTTATGCCCCTTCGCAATCATTGCAATGCATCTTGAAACAGTTATCTTCGGCTGGTTTTGCACACGAGTAGGAGAGTAGACGCGGGTGTGTGCATATGATGTCAGGAGCGAGTGCGTGCGAGGAAGAAAGCGAAAAAGAACGAGAAATAGATTGACTGGAGAACACTCCAGTGTGTGTTATCGGTAGCAACGAGAATCTCAATTGAGGCGTTGCATGCTGAGCGAGACTAACAACACTGATCACAAAAGACATGGGGTTGGAGCTCGCTCGTGCTGATGCACCGCAGACACAGTGAACCGCTAGTCAGCAAGTGGTTTCTTGTTCCAGATTTACGGCAACAGAGTCTCGTGGTTAAGCAAGAAGCACGTGACCCTGAGCGTTGGTGGCTGAGACGATTTGGATAGCCGGGAATCTTAGTGTTGCGATTTATTTAAGTGGTGACGATCTTTATGGACAACCGTAGTTACATAGGATGACCCAAAACATGGAGTGTAAATTAACACCAAACACAATTTTATCCGCGACTACATCGCAGCTTAACGCATACGAAAAGACTTTATTGGGACCAACAAGCAGTTGATGAACATATTCAGGCACTGAACGTTGGATGATTCTAAGATCTACGACAAACAGTTGGGCTCTAGGCTTGACAAGCGCTTATAGAGAAGATTTTCACTCAGTCCAAGTCCAAGCTCAATTTTTATTGACTCGATAATTCTATTAGTTAACAGTTTAACAAAAAAAAAGTCAACTAAAACTGCCGAGCATTCAAATTATTGTTATGGTTCGAGTTTTCATTTTTTTCGCTTACTCATTTGGCGCCCTTCGATGATTGACGAGCAGGCCCCCTGCATTTATTTAAGAACATATCGATCGTACTCCCGAACCTATTGCAAGAAATACATTGGTATAAGACAGGCTGTCGTGATTCTACGTTAACCTTGCGGTCGTGTCTTATAAACCACCTCTTCAACTTTTCTAAACGCCATTTTGTTACCATAGACTACTATGGAATGGAATATCTTATATATAAAATAAAGTTACATCTTATTCTTATCTTATTATATATAAAATAAAGTTACATATATGTGCGACCGCCCATAACTATTCAACGGAGTGTCCGATTCGAGCTGGTTTTGTTTTGTTGTGTTCGTCTTTGTCCAAGGAAAATTGTTACGGCGAGAAAACTAGGAAAATTCAAAGGATAATGGTAGAATTCACGAAAGTAGAATTTCCATATAACGAAGAAATGAGATCGCAGAAGGCGCAATGAACAACAATAATATGACAGCAATTTAAAACAGGTGATTCTCGACAGTTATTTTTAAATCATCCATTAAAACCTACCATCGGAAATTAAATACAAATAGGAGTACACTCGACTGGTGGTTACCGTCACGGTAATCAGTTGAACTATCTAAACAAATGAAAATGCAGCTCTGTCTGTCTGATCCATATAGGCTTGGAAACCACTGAACTGATCGATGTGAAATTTCGTATATAGAGACTTTAGGGGCCGAGCAAGGTGACTAAAATAGTTCGAGACCCCTCCCTTCTCTGGAAAGGAGGGGTCCCATACAAATGAAACAGAAATTTCTGTACATCTCGAAAACTGACCAAGCAAATGGAACCAAATTCGGCATATGGATGTCTTTAGGGGAAACAAATATGTCCATATTGGTTCGGCACCCCTCCCTCTTCTGAAAAGGAGAGGTTTCATACCAATGGAACACAAATTTCTGCACATCTCCAGGACTAACCAAGTAAATGGAACCAAAAATTCGGCTGGTGAATATTTCTAGGGAAAACAAATATGCCCATAATAGTTTAACACCCCTCTCTTTTTTATAAGGGAGGGGTCCCATGCAAACAAACCACAAATATCGCACAGCTCGAAAACCAATCAAGCAAATACAACCAAATTTGGTATGTAAATGTTCTTAGATGTAATAAATATGTCTATAATGGTTCGACACTCCTTCCTCTCCTGGAAGGAAGAGGTTCAATACAAATTAAACACAAATTTCTGCACATCTCGAGAACTAACCAAGTAAATGGAACCAAAATTGGCAGGTGAATATTTTTAGGGGTAAAAAATATGTCCATTATAGTTTGACACCCCTCCTTCTTCTGGGAGGATGGGGTTTCCTACAAATGAAACTCAATTTATTTCACAACTCCAGAACTAATCGAGTAAATGGAACCAAATTTAGCATGTGCGGGTTTTTGGGGGCAAAAAATATTTTAATGAGGGTTCAACATCCCTCCCCCTTCTGGATGGGAGGGATCTTATACAAATCAAACATAAATTTCGATGGTGGTTTGATACTCCTCCGTACTCTGGAAGCTTACAATGATCGGGTCGTACACAGGAGTCAAAACTCAACTCCAGACACCAAATTTAAATTTGAGATGGAAACTTCCAGGTATTTCCGGAATCGTAATGGTGCACTGAAGCCACACGTCGACCTCAGACAACATTTTGAATTCTAAGAGGGCGACTTCCGGTGTCTGGAAAACAGCCGAAAATGACCCCAAATAACACCCAATATAAGGGTTTCTTAAACCAGAATGACGCTCAGGGGCTAGAAATTGTCTCCAAATTTCATTTTGATATCCAAGATGGACACTTCTGCTTCCGGAAAAACCGCCGAAAAAGGCCGAATATTACTTAACCCTGTAGTGCTCAGTGCCGCCTTTAGACGGTCTTCAGTCAAACCTCTAAAAAGCTTCAATAAGGACTTAAAAAATGTTTATAAGGCTTTATAGTGATTTTTTCGAAGTCCGTCTAAAAACTAATCTGGGCACTAGAGGGTTAATATGGATATTTCCGTAATCGAGATGATGTATAGAAGCCAGGCATTGACCCTGGACACTATTTTGAATTCATAGATGACCATTTTCAGTTTCTGGAAAACAACAAAGTTACTGAATACCACCCAATATGGGTATTTCTGAAATTAGATTGATGCCAGAAAAACAGCTGAAAATGATCGAATACCACTCAATATAGATATTTTCAGAATAAAGGGTATGTACAGAAGCCAAAGGTCGAGTCATTTCGATAAAACCAATCATTTCAGACGATTTGCCTCTTGACTTTGATCATATCCTATGGCCGAATCGCAAGGAATCAATAAATTTGGGATGTTTAAAATTTTTAAATTATACACAAAAATGGGCTAGACGAAGTTTGCCGGGTCAGCTAGTAATGGATATAATAATACAATCATTACTGAATGAATGTTTGATAAATTACACGTTTTATAAATGTTTCATAAACTTGAAACATAAGCCAGCAACGCTTTGAACAGTAGATCTGGAATAAGTGATGCACAGTAGCAACCGATGCTGAATAAACATAACCCTGAAATTTGTGTTGAGCAAGCATTGTTCCCATGAAGTTTTCACCGTTAGCTGTTGTGTTTATTGTCAGTTTTTATATTTTAAACTATTTTCATAGAAGTTACTCTTGGTGTCGTTCACCGCCCCGGGTATCACCAAGTCAACCTTTGGCATTGTTTCTGGTCGGTTTATCGGTAGAGATGTGTATTAGTAAAAATTAACCCCCATCTTTAAAGCAATAATTTCTCCACTATCAAATGAGACTCGTGAAACTACTTTAGCATCGACAGAGCTTGTCATATTTAGGAATATCGTAAATGAGTTTAGATTTCACTATTTCAGGTAGGCTTGGGACACGATTGGCCAAGTCTCCAAGTGTTCGAATATTTCCTGCTTTTCCCATTTTGGTGAAAAAAAACAATATAATGAAAACTCTTATAAAAACACATTACACATTTCCACGTGTGTTTCAGTCACAATTCCCTTCTGGGTATTTAAGATTGCCCGTTGTGATTTAGCCGATAGCTACATATATTGGAAACGCTTTCATATACGTCGTAATGCAAATAAATTACACACACGACTTTTACTTACCTACGGAGTTTATCAGATAGGTGGCCGGTGGTTTGAGGACGCTGCGTGCGTAGGCACTTCGGATGATTTCCAGGGCACATGGTTCGGCCGTTATCAGTAGCATCCCGGGCGAGATATGGCCAAGATATTTTAGTACTTTTGTGGCCGCTGCCAGTGGGGCATTCCACCAGCATTGCAGGTTCGCTGAAAGGAAATTCTGTGAACGATAGAGACGAGGGAAATATTTGAGTTTGGATTGCAAACCATGGAAAGATTTTTTTTACCCTCTGCAGGGACTGGGAAATTTACAGGGGGATTGTGATATGAATTTATAAGTACATATCTATTCTAGGAGTTTTGCAGAATATGGTACGACTCGCAACGCAAGTACCAGACAAGCAAAATCAGCCTTTGCTAGTATTTTATTCGAAATAAATCTATTGATGATTTTGAATAATTCCTTGCAAAATGTTAAAATTAGAATGTGGCCATATGTTACTAGTGTATAAAATTGCAACGACGGTAAAATAATATTTGCTTTGGCATTCAAATGTCGTCGGTCTGTGGAAAATATAATATTTAATATCAAATTGCATTGTTTGTTTGTTTCTATGGTGAGTACAGATAAATTAAAAACGTAAGTAAAGGGGATGGACAAGTGTAATGAATCATCTGTTTTGAACATGCTTAGAGTTTTAATCATGGGGGAGAAACGAAATAAGAGTTAACAGTCGAGTTACGGCTGTGCTATGCGTACCCTGTTTACCAATATAAATGAAGTTTGGTTCTGCGACCGCTTTTGATAACTGTGGTCACATTTGTTGTAATCAGGGTAAAATACATCTGTTATTTAATTTGTAAATTTTGCCGAACTACATTTTGCACAGCAACATATTCACTCTAGCATAACCAAACTAAGACTTTCGAGAAGCTACTTTTGCTTCAACTCCGGTATAATTAATTTATCATATCAGTCAACTGTCAGCAGTACCGTTTTTCGCCGGTTGCAACAAATTCATTTCGGAAGTAAGACTTCTAACCACAAGCAACAATCTGTAAAAGTAAATTTTCTTGTTCCGATAAAATCAAGATCTGTTCCCCTTGCTGTTGACGGTACCTCCCATTGCGTTATTTTCGTAATACATCTAGACCGTACTGTGAGGGAGTGAGTCAAAATCCGATTATTTCGAGTAGCAGATAAGAGCAGTCAATTCGAATCGGGATGTTCCATTTCTCTTTCGAAATAGGACAGACAAAAATGTAATAACACCATTTTTTTTGAACATGGTCCGGTAAACCTATATAGGAATCGTTTTACTTCATCATTCACGTGCATCCCTGAAAATCTTTCCTGTTTCGGGAGGGAAATCTCCGTTTGGCATTCTGTCAACGTGCGTCTGTATTTTGCACGTCCAACGCAGAAGTATTTGTTTGCAAAATCAAGGGGGAACAATAGAGATGAAGAAAAATCAATAAATTTCAACGGTCACAACCACGACGCACGGCTGCATCATCGTTTAGCTTAAAGTGTGTCTAGTTTGCTGGAGAAGATTTCATCGAAGATGGATTGCCTGTGTGATGCCTAATGACAATATTAGCCAAACATTTTACCAAGTGCTGGGGGAACCAAAAACAAGGCCTCAACGTAAGCCGTATCGCCGATCTTCTTCCAGTGGTCGTGTTTGTTGATGTACAGTTTTTGTCAGGAGTTCGGAAGAGTCCTTCACGGAGGGGAAGTTTCGGTGATACTTCCGACGTTGTTTGTAGAATTAGCTCTCGAGACTCAATGTTTATTTTTGGTTCACTACGAATGCCTCGTTTGTTATTTTTAGACAGGTGCTAGAGTTTATCAACTTTATTTTATTTGACATCTTCAAGTGCATGTTTTATATTATTCATCTGTTCAAATTTTGATGGTATGAATCATATGTTTCGTATAAGTTTTAATTACTGTATGGAAAGCTTGAAACGTCATCAAAACGAGTGAATTAATCTATCATGAGCTATCTTCCGTAGTGCAGAGGCTCGCTATTTCATGTTTTTTTTTTTCAAGGAATAAAAAGACAGAACTTGGGTGACCAGATTTTTCAGATTACCTATTTTAGCAATACTGATAAACAGCTTATTATATTCTTTTTTCATTTTACCAGATAGAAAGTGTTGTGAAGATAAACTATTTTTTTTTATTTCTACACGTGAAAGCTCGAATGCTAATCTACTATTGTGGATGTTTTAATTCACACAGGTTTCTAACCGGTTCCGAGCAAAAGTTGTGCGAGAAGCATAGCGCAACAATTACAACAAAATGGTACAATTAACCAAAGTCCTCTCAAGATTTCGGGAAACTGTGTTTGTGCGGGAAACTGTGTTAGTGCGAAGTCAGATCAAAGCTTGCGCGAATTGGAAGAATGCAATAATCGCTTAGGTTCGAAGGTAAAAAATTGATGGTTGAAGGTGAATAAATTACTTTCAACACTCTAAAAGGTCTTTAGATTTTCTTTGGAAAAATAATAATTGCTTTCTTGTTGCCCAAAATAAATAAGCTATTTGTGGTAAAATTTACGCCACATTTCCGACATCCATTCGAATTTAAGACATTTTCCCCTTTCAGGAAGGGGGGATTCCCATACAAATAGGACTCCAATACAAATTACACCCAAATTTCTGCATACCTCGAGAACTAATCAAGCTAATGGAACCAAAATTTGAAAGATGATTTCAGATTACAACAAATGTTTCTATGACAGTTTGACCCCCCTCTCTACTCTGCAAGGAAAGGGAGGAGAGCCTTAGCGCCACATTCTGATTCGGAACTCCACCTTCTGTTTATTATACACAGACTTCGCAGTCAACAGGACAATTCTCGCGTAACTTTTTGAAAGGACCTAGGGGCTATCCACATACCACATGGACAGCTTTGGGGGGGTTGGGTAATGTCCACGGTCAATACATTTTTTTTTAAATTTATCAAAATCGGGGGGTCAAAATCGTTAAAAATCTGTCCACGTGATATGTGGATGGCCCCCTAAGTAACATTGAAAGACTCTCTGTGTTTACTTTCTCTATGATTAATAACTACGATATTTGTACATTGTCCACGGCATAACAAGCTACCCGAAAAAAAACATTATAATAACCTTAAAAGTTGCTGTAATTGTACATAGTTATACCATAATTTAATTATGTTTTTCACTGTAAATACATTAATTTTACATTAAATATCATTGTCCAGAACAATAAAAAATATCGTTTTTGCCATTTTTACCATGAAAAAGAAGGGTCGTTATGTATCTTAACAGCATTTTTTCAGGCGTTTTTCCCATACATTTAGAAGTCACTGACAATGTTTTTCATGGTAAAATTATTGTCGGTGGTAGATTCAGCAACAAAAAACGTTGTTGAAACATGGTAATGACAACAATTGTTTGCAAGCTTACAGTAAAAATACCGTGTTTTTAATGGTTACAATAAAAAACATTGTCCGTTTACTGTTCTCACCGCAAAATACATCGTAAATTTTTTTTCGGATAGGCAAATTAAAATCTTTCGATTTGTGGCAAGAAATCGTTTAAAAATTTCATACTGCCGCTGTATTCAACCAAACAGAGTGAGAGAGAAGAGGCCCTCTGACACTAAAAGTCTTTTCCAAGCCGAGACTCGAACTACGACGACTGGCCTGTTAGGAATCATTGGAAACAAAAAGTAAAACATAAAACGTCCTAAAATGATCGGGATGATGCACAGCGGCCAAAAGTCGACCCCAGACACTATTTTTAAATCCTCTCAACTCATTACAAATGAGTTTTCGAATATCACCCAGAAACATGTGAACCATTCTTGAGGGCACTTGCAGTCCTGGCGGCCATAGCCGGATTCAGAGGGGAGAATTTCTATTTTATTTAATTAATTTTTTTTGCAGAGAAATCAGTATAATGTTGAGTGATAGCAATCACGTTTGTATTAAAAGAATGATCAAAAATTGCTGATTGTTCATGGGTTAACCTTCACGCACACTACCAAAACTACCCATGCAACTTCAATCGAAGTAGCCCATGAGTCAGTAAAAAAAAATCGACAGCTCTATCAACCGAACTCTAAGGGAACATTCATAAATAACGTAGCATTTGAGGGGGGAGGGGGGGGTTTGCAGTTTTGTGACGAAATGTGACGAGGGGGAGGGTGGGGGTTCAAGCTACGTAGGAAACATGAAACTTTGCTTTTTTATCACTATTTTGTCTGCTCAGAGTCATTTTTATTCCTTCCTTGTCTTTTCTTGTTCATTAATGACTCAAGGTATGTTTTGGATAATAAAATTTGCAATTTTTGTTATTTGTTATAAAGCTACGTAATTATCTAGAGGGGGTCCTGACTTTGTGACGAAATGCTACGATGGGGGAGGAGGGGGTCAAAAAAACCTAAAAAAGCTACGTTATTTATGGATGTTCCCTAACAGTGATGGCGAAAACAATGACGATACTCCGTTCGGAAGAGTGCCGCGTCGAAAATGGACACCGTGCAGCGCATTTTGGACGCCGGATACGCCCGTTCCGGCATCTACAACATCTTGGCACTTTTGGAAAGAGCATCAAAGGAAAGCCCGGTTGCGAACGGCCGACGATCCTGAGTGACGAAAACTCCAAAGAGGAAGACCAAGGGAAATGTAGCTACATCGCTGCGTGCGCTTGGCCGAGAGATCAGTGGAACCGGCCAAATATAAAAAAGTACCTTGCGAACATACATGTTAGGAAGCTGCAGTCCCGTCCAGGGGCCTTGGAGCTGCACGCAATGACGCAGTTGTACCGGTTGAATAAGAGGGTCAAGTTGATTTTCCCGGCGAATTGTGACGTGGCGGTGGTGGTGGACGACGAGACCTATCTCACCCTGGATGGCAACGACTGGCAGGGCACTTAGTATTTTACTTCTCCCACGAAAGAAGTGAGCACCGAAGTGTAGTTTATTTCACTCACCAAGTTCCCCAAGGAGGTACTGCTGTGGCTGACACTCAGCGAGAATGGGATGTCAAAGCCGCTCTTCATTCGCTCCGGACTGGCCGCCAACGGGGAAATTTATAGTACGAAGTGCCTGTCGGAGGTTGCGTCGTTCATCAAGAAATAAGACGCGGTGTTCTGGCCGGATCTGGCGGCCCATTACTCGAAGCGATCGTTGGAGGAGATAGAGCGACTGAATATCGATGTGGTACCCAAGTCGGCGATCCCATCTAATGTCCCCCAGCTGCGTCTTATCGTACATTTCTGGGCAAACCTGAAGCGTAAGATCTACTCCAACAATTTTGTCGCGAGAACTGAGGAGGAATTCGTGAAAAAAAAAAACAAAGAATAAACTCAAAAACATGACTACATGCATGATTGGGAATTCGACACAGACTTCGAAGCAAACTGTGATTGTACATGATAGTTACGGAATTATATCTTTATTCCCATTGGTCCTAATGGTTTTCTTCTGAACCGGGACTCGGACATACGACGATTGGCTTGTTAGACCAGCCACAAACAGTCTTGGCATACCATTATGAGTATTGCGGAAGTAGTATTGCGTACGGTTATTACTGTGTAATAACCCGTTCACACTACAGAGGATATTTTGTGATATCGCCAATATATAACAAAGATAAATACTACAAGGTATACAGCCCTAGGGTTGTATGAAATGGTGACGTGGGACTAAACACTGTAATTAGGGGATTTTTTGTTACAAAATATACAGAGTCTGCAGACAAAATCAATGTGTTTGCTCAGCGGCTGTACGTATATTTATTTTCAGCTCCCCTGGAAATCAATTTTTGAAATATAT
Organism: Wyeomyia smithii; assembly: GCF_029784165.1. Lineage (NCBI taxonomy): Eukaryota > Metazoa > Arthropoda > Insecta > Diptera > Culicidae > Wyeomyia > Wyeomyia smithii. The sequence goes on from NC_073695.1 coordinate 99,178,369, forward strand.
TCAACAACTCTCACAAGAATATCGTTTATATTTGGCGATATTATACCTGTAGTATTTTTTTAGTGCAAAAACATGTATTTGACAAGGCACAAGCATATCGTGCTTGTTGAAGAAGCACCAAGAATTTCTCGTAATGCGTCAAAGTCAGAAATAACTCTATCTCCTCAAAAACCAAATCCAATAAAACTTACGTTATCATAATGAATGGTTTTGTATTATTTAACTCTGATCAAATCAAATCTATAATATGGATCTTACTTTCAAAATAATATGGAAGCCCTTACAAAGGTTCATTAATTGGCAAACATAAGAAGATATGTTGAACAAAATTATTAACAAGTTTCAGTAAAAAATCGTAGCAATCAGCGATTCCATTTTTGTTTTTTGTTTGACAATCTTTTTCATTTGCCTACAACTACATTCGCTGTATTACGAAGACAGCTAAAATACGTTTATTATGGTAAAGCTAAGATCAATAATACATCATCTCACAATTTTGAAATGTAAAAAGAGATTTTGAATGAATCTTAGTAGACAAACCAAAAATTCACAAGCATTCGCAGGCTCTTGCCCTTCTATTAACGTGTATATTTGGGAATTTAATCTTTCGATTCTATCCGGTCACGATTATTTAGAATATCGAAGATAAAGTTAAATAAGTATCTGTTGCAAAAATTTCCAATTCTTGTTGAGTAATTTATGGTAATCATATTTATGAGATAAACATTCAATCACCATCAGCAGCAGCATTGCAGTGTTTTCCCGAATGCGCACGAATAGAAATGTACGAACAAAAGTGTACCACTGCAATACGAATAGTACCGCTGCAGTACGAATAGAAGTGTACCGCTAGAATGTACGAATAGAAGAGTACCGCTGCAATCATAGACGACGAGAGACCTGCGGTTCTTTACTCCACTGGTACTGTTACTTTTACCGGCACATTTTCTTTCAAGACTTAATTTTTTATTAGGATCTGAAAGCAGGTTTAGAAATTGTTCAGGAATGGGGATTGTTTCAAACTTTTCGGAAAACTTTTACCTTCGAGACATCATATTAGTCTAGGCTCATGGGAGCAAAAAATTGACCTATTGGGACGGAGAGGCTCTGCCAATTTTTATATCGATATTACGGATGGGGACGGATGGTGTCCATTCACGTCGTCTGTGCTAGGAATGCTCGCATGTAATTGATTCATTGTTCGCGTAAATTTGTCATTGAAACTTTTTATCAATTTTACCGCTTAGCAATGAAATTAGAGTGATAACTAGCATACTAAAAAATTGTTCTACATTTTATCTATCCAGCAACATATTGGTTATTGTTATCCATCATGTGGTTATGCTGTTATTAACGTTTGAAATCTGACGCAACATTTGCCAGTTTCATCTTCAATTTTACAGAATGCATCCCAATATAGTAAACAAAGACGTAGTTCCACGTCAAAAAGAAAGCATTTTAACGTGCGTTAAAAAAATTGGTAAAAATTGTCGATTTTTCATGGGTTTACATTCACACGTACTGATGAAATTTATTTATTGGACAACAATCAGGGCATCGAAAGAAAGCCCGCTTCCGGACGGCCGATGACACTGAGTGACAAGAAGTTCTAAAGGATGCTGAAGAGGAAGACCGAGGGAAAAGTGGCGCATGGCCGGGAGGATTGCACCGGCCAAACAGTGAAAAGTACCTGGCGCACATGGACATACATGTTGATTTTCTTGGCGAATTGCGACGTGGTGGTGGTGATGGAAGACGAAACCTATCTCTTTCTGGATGGTAACGACAGGCAGGGCACTTCGTGCACCCTGTGGCCTTGGACTGGCCGTGAACGGGGCTGAGCGCTTTGGACTGGCCGTGGGCGGGGAAATGTTAAGTTTGAAGTGCATGCAGGAAGTTGTGTCGTTCATCATAAAATACCATAAAGGCAAAGACGCGGTGTTCTTGCCAGATCTGGCGTCGACCGACCACTGGAAGCGATCGTTGGAGGAGATGTAGGCGAACCCGTCAGCTGCATCCCGTCAAGAATTTCTGAGCAAACCTGGAGAAAATGGACAAATTCGCGATACTAGACACAAGGCCTATGGGTTCTAAAAACGACTGGTTTGATGACGAATGCAAATAGTACGAGAGCGAACGTAGAACGATTTCGACGGGCCAAAACTCAGTTCTCTGCAGGAAGAGTCGCCAACAAGATGACCAAGAAAGCGTAGCGATGAAAGAGCTGTACTAAGCAAGCGACACTCGGAAGTTCTACGAGAAGCTCAACAGTTCCCGCAAAGGCTACGTTATGCAAGTTGATATGTGCAGGAGCTCAAGCGGCATCTTACTCACAGACAAGTAGGTATGCGGTGATCGAAAGGGGGAAGCCACACTTCGATGACCACCTTAATGGCGATGCAGTAGAGTGCAAAGGCGATATGGTAATTGATCATGGTGTTCGGCCAAACACAACAGGATATTAGTCACTGATTTTTTGGGAATGAAGAAAGAGAATGGTCGGCTAAAAAGCAACAAAGAAACAACTACTCAGTGAGCTTCTGAAATATGGTCGACAAACACTGGCTAGAGCGATGCACTACACGGTGACAAAAAAGTCCGGTCACACTTTTTTGGGGTCGCCTGTAGCCTACACGTTGCATCTCTCTGGTGCCATCTATATGTCAAATGAAAGGGTTAACTTTGCTGCCCAAAGTGGCAGAGTTTCGTTTCTGTGCAGTTTGTTTACATTGAGTTGTGAGCCATGGCAGAGTTAAGAGCAGCTGTTATCGCTGAATATGTGAAAGGGTACAAACCCGGACACATATTCAAACACCTAAAACCGCTCGGAATCGACCGGAAATTCGTGTACCGGACCTAGAGACCGGAGGCACCGATGACAAGGCACGATCTGGACGACCAAGGGCTGTGAGAACTACAAGGCTGATCGAGTTTGGAGTGTGAGCAAGCTGCTGCGGACAAGCTGAACGTTTCCCGGTTCCAAGATAAGACGTCAGTGATGATTTGGGGAGCCATTTGCAAGAGAGGTAAACTGCTTTTATTTTTATCGATAAAGGGGTCAAAATCAACGCAGCGTACTACCTGGACACGGTTTTGAATAAAAATGTTCTGCCTCAAGCTGAACTATTGTTTGAAGACGATTACTACTGCTTCCAGCAAGATGGCGCCTCATCCCACACCGCAAAGGTTGTTCAGGCGTGGTGTGAGGAAAACTTGACCGATTTCATTTCGAAGAATGAATGGCTTCCGTCGTCTCCGGATCTGAATCCACTGGTTTATTTCATGTGGGGATACATGATTTCGAAGCTGAACGACTATAAAATAACAAATTTGGAGCAATTCAAGCGAGTTATCACGAAAATCTGGGACGAGATGCCGATGGAGCACGTGTGCGCCGCTTGCGACGACTTTCCGCTGGTTCGATCAGAGAAAGATGGTGTAATTCCGAGATATCGTCTGTGAAGTATCTTTATGAGTTACTGAATAAAGCTATGAAAGCCAGATTCAGATTTTCTTCTAATTCTTTGAAATATTGAGATTTTCCTGTGTGACCGGACTTTTTTGTCACCCTGTTCTCAGCTGAATTGAGTGTTTTTAGCTTTTCAATTGTTGTTTTCCACCAGCAACATATTTCTGATAAAATATTGGCAAGTTTCGAAGAGAATTACCGCTATGTAACCAGAAACATTATTTTGTTACGTTCGGGGCATAAAGCTTCCCGTAGCTCGGGGCAAAAGGACTGTTTGTAAACAAATTTTTTGCTTACATTTCATCTCGTTTCCAGCATTGTACGGAAATCCAATCGGCGGTCATGGACCGTTGAACAGTACGATCGGTGCTAGAGACAATAAAAAACGGTGTTTGCAGAAACCATGCCGCTCGAGTGTGTGGAATTTCAAAGAAAACCATTTTGCCATTTTTATGACAAATGAGATGACAAAATGAGCCTTACTGCCCCAATATTGTGGTGCATGCTGCCTCGTGGACAGGGTGCATTTTACCGCATCTGCATGGTGCTTCTTGCCCCTTTGTTGCGGTGCATTTTACCCCAGCAAGGGTGCATTTTGCCTCGATTGACGACTTTTAAAAATTATTACACTCACTTTAAAAAATGTGTGTTATGCATTCTCTATAATGGTTTAGCATCAAATGCGAGTTCGAACGAATAAATAAGGGTGTTTATATTTTGATCAGTAAATAACATCCCTCAGCTTTAACAAGAATATACTCTGCTCTCGTTAACTGGTGCGTTTTCCCCTTGAAACCCCTACATTACTTTATCATCCGCAAACATTTAAACGCATAAAAAGCAAGAGGAATCATGAATAATTAATGCCTTTCAATGCTCAAGTACTGTTAATCAAATTCGTCACGTCAGTCCGCCCAGTGACGCGTTATCATATCTAATCTTCGAAGGTAACATACCTTCGGAAGGTGGTAGAGACAGGTGCAGAGCAGTGTTTACAACATCATCTGGTTCGCTAGTATGATATATATTTTTACACCTTCGCCACTTATGCCATCACGCTTGAGAGACAGTTGTGAGAAAAGTTCACTCAAGCGTCCGGATTTAATGAAAAAATTGTGGCTTTAGCAGGGGCCCACACATTACTACGTAACCGAGTTAATTAAAAATCAGTTTAAACGTTCGAATAAATGCAGCCGTTTTTTGATGCGTGACTGTTCGGTAGTCGCTATTCATGTGAACGTGAAACTGATGGAAAAAAGCAGTAAGAAATATGTTTTACCAAAAGACTGTTAACAGTGCTCGGAGGCAGGCCGTAGGAAAAGAATCTCGGCGTTAGAGCGGTACATGCTTACTGTCACAGCCAACAATGATAGCTGAACAATAACCTAACAGTTTATTCGCTGACCGGGCGCAGCTGCTGCAATGGCGACCTGTACACGCAGCTCGGAACACCAGAAGAAAAGCGGAAAAACGACAACGATTAATGACGGATGTGAAAAGAAAAATGCATCTCCCATCAGATTGAAACTTAATGAGGGTCGTTTGCTGAACAGTTGCTGCAGATCCCCGGGTGTCATGGGAAAAATTGCTTTAGAGATTACATAATTTATTCTGTCCTCTCGCGGTCCATGTTGTGATAATAAATATTCCGATCTAGAGGCGCTACTCGGCGTTGGGGAGCAGCCCATAAGAAAAGTGAATCGCTTTTATTTTTCCACGTTTTACCGTCACTGTGAGATGATCTCGTTTTGCCTTCCGCTCCAACTTGTTCACGCTAATAAAACAGAGCGGCAGAAAAAAACCAACGACTCTAGCGTGGAATAGATTCTTATTCGATGTAAGCAGGAATAAAAAAGCGAAAGTAAACGATGAAATGTCGCTGATAACGGGTTTCAACACCTTGAAAATTGCACTGCTGGAGGAACGATGGGTATATTTGTTTTCTACTCTGCTCAGAGTTTAACAACCACAACAATATCGCACGCTAGCCTGGGGGGCTAATGCGGTCTCGATCAACTAGATTAGTTGAGAGAATACGTTATCGATATTGTTTTCGGCACATTTTGCATGTTGTAGGATAAGTACAACGATACACCGTGCCCCAGTGCTGAGTCGAGAAAATTTCCAGCTCGAAAAGACCCTCGACCTGATCGGGAATCGAACCCGATATCACAACCGTGTGGGAGAGCTAGCCGACCGACATCGCTAACCACAGAACCACGGGGACCACTAACAAGTATCACCTAAAAAAAATTGATAGTAAACTAATTAAAAACGAACCTGAAAAATCGTATAACCGCTATCGTACATCCAGAAGTCCTCCGGTGGATTGCCCGGTTTGGTGAGCTGAATTGCCAGGCACTGCTGAAGTATCAGCCGACATTTCTTCGGCGTTCCGGGTGAGTTCGTACTCATACTGACGCCACTGGTTTCGTGCTGCTGCGGGAAACTTTCCACTTTGGCCCGTTTGAACGATCATAAGAACGGATTTTCTGCTTCCACTTTCGTCACTTGCCCCTCCTAGGATGCACTGAGCAAGTGTTGCACTGGTGTCGAGACTCAAAATTACCGGAGGGTAGAGCTTCTCACTAGGTCACACGATAAAGCGCACACCTGAACCGCTCGCAACGGTGCGTCCGCTTGAATGCTCTTTCGCAAGTGTGCTGGCTTGGGTGTTGCGAATGTGAATTAATTGGAACAACTGCGATATTCCGAGCCCTTTATCAAATGGTTCATTATTTGCAAGATCAGCTGCTAAATAACCTGTTGCTCCGTCGGGTTTCCAGTTTGCTGACGGGATGCACACTGTTATCTCAACTGTTTTACTTTCAATGCTGCGCACTTGGGGCCTTGTACGGGCGCGAAATTGATCCACCTAGTGTCGGTTCAAGCCTACCTACAGGTAGAGCAGTCGAGCGTTTATTTAGGTTAGCATTTCCCTAGATGCGCACTTTCTGGAATGATAGAGTGAAGAGAAAACATAATGAGTGGCTTGAGGTCATTAGGTATTTGTCTTATGATAATGATGATCCACAAGAAATCCAAGAAATCATCTGAAAGGAACAATTATCGATTGTCACTTAAATGTCGTTCTGATATGTTTATCATTAGCCGCGTCCGGCCGCTTTAAAAAATAACGATAATACATAACAACAACGACAAACTAAAGCGAATCGATTTTAATGAACATCATGAGAGCGTGCTTTTCTCCTCGGCATTAGCATTGGAACAATCTTAAATGGTATGGTAAATTAAAACTTAACTCTAGGTATGATAATGACAAAAACTCGATTGATTTTGCTGTTGAGTCATCATTTTCGGTTCCAGTAATATCTTCTTAGGTTCAGCTGAAACTGGGTAAGCATTTATTATGAAACAACTACGAATTCAGTTGTTTTTCCATTAGCGTAAGTTTATCGCCTGTTTTAACACTAATGCTGTCCAGCGATCAAATTGGTGCTAATAGCTCTGAGTCAGAGAGGTAAACGACCTTCCCAACTGACAGTCGATTGTGTGGTACCCCTTCAACCAACGGGAAAGCTAGTTTTTGCGGAGGACGATGAAACTCTTTGTTGATCCCATGTACAGACATTGAGGTCCAATAGTTTCGTGATTGGCGAATCAATTAATTCTTTTGGTCACCCAGTGGAAGTTTTCGGTTTCTTCCTAAATGAGTTTTGATTGTGGACTTGACCTGTTATTTAATTGTTGGCTCTAATGAGCACTTGAAGCTTACTTTCTCGTGCAATTCGACTAAATCTTGAATATCTAAAATCCGACTAGAGAGAATTTGCTGTAACTTCAAATGTTTGCAAAGATGTATACGGACTTTTAAAAGTAGGAGGGTGGTATTCAAGACACGACCGCATGACGTTGGACTACGGTATTCTTATATTCCATTAAAACAAATAATAGAGAGAATTGCAACTCTAGTATTTGCTGCAATTTTATCTAACAGTGCATTTCTGGATGCTGAGACGTTAAAACGTTATAAATAATAATATATACTAAAAGAATGGATATCTTTTATTTAATCGCTGTCATTTCATACATATTCGAATCAACCCTTTGTTTGCTGCACTACCAAGACAATCATTTAATTGAGCGAATTGGTAAAATTTTCCTATCTAAGCAAAAAGCAAACTTTACGAAACTATCTGAAATTGGAGCCCAGAACGATTCAACCGAAAATTTTAAATTTGAAAATTGTTTGACATTTAATCGATAAAACTCATGCTAGGTTAGTTCCAGCCCAGCATATAACTTCATGTATTTGAAAAAAAAAAACGTTTGGTTCAATAACTCAATATAGCAAGAGCTCAATCACACGTTTTTCGGTAGTTGTTATCAAGGTTTGGGCGAGTGACAGGAAAATATATTAACTTCTTCAGTTGTGATTTAGAGCATTTCTAATTGTTTTGTTATTTTTCACGATAGCGACAAGTTTGTTTCTTTCTCTGTGTGCGAGAAACAAAATCAAAACCGCGCACCGAGAAACAAAAACGAAAATTTAATGAATGCTCATTGAGAAAACTTGCAACTCTTTTTACCAATAACTTATGATACTCAAAAGAACCCGTTTTGATCTAAATCAAATTTCTAGTAAATAAGTGTTGATCATTCATAGGTAGTAATTTTTCCTCGATGAATAAAGACTGGCTGAAGAAGTTAAAATCGCTGCTGTAAAATCAAATTCACAACTGTGTTCGTTAAGACGTTTTAATATTTTCAATGACAATAATAATCTTCGATAAACACCCGCTATAGTTATTCACACACATGCTATAACTATCTAAACACGCGTTAAAACTATTCATACACACGCTGTAGCTATAGCTATCCATACACACGCTATTCCTTTCCATACATCCGATACAACTATCTATAAACACGCATAAGCTATCCAACCATGTGCTATTACTATCCATACATACGCTATAACTAATCATTACACACGCAGCAGCTATCCACACACAAGCTATAACTATCCGTACACACGCTGAAGATATACACGCAATAGCCATAATATGCTACACATGCTAGTGTCTTACACACGCTATAGCTAGCCATACACACGCAACAGCGCCATCCCTATCATCGCAAATGTCATAGCAATACAGATGCACATACGCTATATGTGCACACTGCACACACACCCAACGTTTTCACCCAACGATATCTGAATTGGATTACCGCTGGTGGGGTCCAACTCAGATCGAAGGAGCACCGAACTGAATGAAGAAATGCAGCTTCCCACTACCTCCGCCGCTGCTGCCTGATACCACCGCTCTGGTTCTGCTGCAGCTCAGTTTGGCCGCTGGAATCAGCCACCGCTGCTGATTATACAATGACTGCTATGAGACGACACAGGCTATTATATAGCCCAAAGCAAAAATCCATCCGCGAGCAAACAAGAAGCGAGCTTGTGTATGGTTGAATGTGCACGACTTTTAACACAACTTTTAACTAGTTAAGTATCGAAAACATATTTAAATTATTATATGACAATCTTGCGCAATATTTCCCCTATCAATCAAGCCATTGGTGTTTAGAATCTGTTCAGTGGTAATGATAAAAGAAGCATTTTAAAACGGTGTTGAAACACCTGTTGCAGCTACCGAAAGCGAGCTCGTTATTGGTTGAAAGCTGTGAGACTGTTTACAAAGTCAGATCGGTTGTATCCGTTAGTGTCGACTGTGCTTGTGAAGAGAGGTGGTGATTGGTTGCTCGGTATGATTTAGACAATCGATGTGATTTATCAATTTTTTAATAGTGTATCTCGAGAAATAGGTTATTTTTGTTACATAAATTCAACCGTAAAAGAATTTCTGATCGGTTGATGCCAAAACCTCGAAATTCTGAAAAGAAATGACTGATGTATAAGCGCTCAAAACCTGACCACTTTTCCCTGGTTTTCCCCGGTTGAATTACTAGATTTTCAAATTCAGGTGCCTAACTTCGATATAGACGTTAGTCCAACGTCAAAAAATTACTTTTGAATCTAGAAAAGTTCTCGTTTTAATTAACTATGTGTGCAAAGTTTCATTCTAATCAGAGCCACATGAATTAGTCAAATTTGTTACTGAAAGGTCGAACGTTAAACAGACTTTTTAACACTTTTTGGATAGAGAGGGAATGAAAAAATGCTGAAAACTGATGTTACATTGAAAACGATCATCAGTGTAAATGTTAAGACAGTGCGACGATTTTGAAAACGTTGTAAATATATTTCTTTCTCACAATTGGATAATGTTTAAATATTATTAAATATATTTGAGTGCTTGTGATTCAGGTGCAAGCATGCTTGCCATTCTCCTCAGTATGTGGAAAGAGCGGAGAAAAAATGCACCGCGCACTTCCCTTTCAGTATGTGCCTGTGTGGCAAATGCTTTTACCACATTGCTTCTTTCTCCACTCCAAAGTGTCTCAACCAACTTACAGAGAGACAAACACAATTCCAGCTCATCCCACATCTGATAGAAACAAGAGGGGTGTATCACTCTACAGAGAAAACGCAGAAGTACACCGCAGAGTCCACTGGCGAGTAGTGAAAAAAAACCTACCGGGCAAAAGTGTAGTCCTCGTGTAGCTACACCACGAAAACAATTTCGACCAGAGTAAACTTGACCGGCTCTAGCAACGCAGTCTATTTTTTTTTCTCCCAATCACTTTTCCTCTTTTGCCACGCTCAACAAACAAACTGTAAAACGTACCGAGGATAGCTCTGCTGTGTAATTATTGTGCATGATGTCCATACGTGTAAGTACACCATAGTTCATTGTCTCACAAGAGAGAGAGTTCAGATTTCACCGCGGTGCTTTCAGGAAGCTCACCAGATAAAAATCGACTGTTGTTCTCTTCTAGCATGTGCGTTGATTTGCTCTTTAGTGTGAGAGCAGTTTTTTTCGCAGTGCAAGATGTTCTCCTGCACTCTAGAGGTTTACTTAGGAGAAAAGACAAGCATGGGTGCAGGTTTGCACAGTTGTTTGATTTTATTAGAGATAGGGGGATTAGGGGCATAATGAGCACACGGGGCGAAATAGGCATCCCTCTTTTATGCGAAACTACGCATTTTTTAATACAATGTGGTATGCGGAACTCTTCCGTAGTTACTACAATATCTCTTTATGTAGAACAAAAGTGATTTGTCTGTTTAAAATATGGAGATAATTTGAAAAAATCAAATTGGTTCCCGGATGTTGGAAAAATTATAATTATTGCGCACTACAAAATAAGCTTCTACGGTCAATCAAGTATGTAGACACATCAATATGACGTATGGGTCGTACCCCAAATTTCACCATCATTGAAGTTTTGATTTTAAGCTACAATTAGTGTTAAAATCTCATGTTAACTTTAACCTATTCGATAGGGGCGAAATGGTCACCTTTTTTTTGCCAAAGGTGGCGGGGAAATCTGCAAACAGACACCTGAGAAGAGAACTCAGGGTGTGGGGATGAGACTAGGGGAGAGATGCTGGGGTAGTTACACTCCCCCAGACACCTACTGATCCCTGTCCCGACCCACTAAAACCCCTCCAGTCTCCAGCCCTGGTCTTCCCGGAACGACGGTTAAGTATTACGTCGGGAAGTGGCTTTTGTGCGTGATGCACCCTCTTTACTCTTATAACCTCCTAGCTAACTACCTGGAGACTGGTAGTTAGCTACCACTGGCGTGTTGGTGATTGACCCGCCACACACGTTGTAGCTCCAGGACAATCTGAGAGGCGGCCGCACAGGCCGCGTTCCAGATGTCCGGGTCGTCGCACATCCTCCGGACAAGATTGTCCGGAGTAGTGCCAGGCCCGTTCACAGCCATCATGTTGCTCCTCGCTCTTACGAAACGGGGGCATATGAAGAAGACATGCTCTGCAGTCTCCTCCTCTTCCACGCACTCGGGACACATGGGGGACCCCGCGTGCCCGAACCTGTGCAGATATTGCCTGAAGCAACCATGGCCTGACAGGATCTGTGTCAGGTGGAAGTTCACCTCGCCATGTCGCCTCCCGACCCAGCCGGATATCTCCGGTATAAGTTGGTACGTCCATCTGCCCTTTGTGGAATTAGACCATTCCCTCTGCCAACGGAGCATCGAGAATGACCTTCTGGTGCCTCGTATGCCTCTTGTGTCACGGTGGTCGAAACACTCCCTGTCCTCCTTGATGGCGATGCTGATAGGCATAATGCCGGACAAGACACAGATTGCATCGTATGACACCGTCCGATACGCACTCACAACTCTCAGGCACATGAGCCTGTAGGTACCTTCCAGTTTACCGCGGTAACTGTTAGTACCTAGCGCTCTGAACCATACTGGCCCACCATACCTAAGTATAGACGAAACCACGCTGGCAAGAAGTCTTCACTTGCTGCCATAGACCGCTGAGCTATTGGACATCATACGAGGTAGTGCTGCAATAGCCGATGAGGCCCTCTTACAGGCATAGTCGACGTGGCTCCCGAACGTGAGCTTGTCGTCGACCATAACCCTCAAGAGCTTCAACGATCGCTTCGAGGTGATGGTACAGTCTCCGACTCTGACCACCGCCTTTTGCTCTGATTTACGGTTGTTCACAACCGTGACCTCCGTCTTATGGTGCGCAAGCTCCAGTTTCCTGGAGCGCATCCAGTCCTCGACCTTCTTTATGCAATGCGCAGCCGTCAACTCGACCTCTTCGATCGACTCGCCGTAAACCTCTAGCGTTATGTCGTCTGCAAAGCCGACGATCACAACCCCTACAGGAAACTTTAGTTTCAACACCCCGTCATACATGACGTTCCACAACACCGGACCCAGGATTGAACCTTGCGGAAACTCGGCGGTGATTGGGACGCACTTCTGATCCTCCTCTGTGTTGTAAACCAGTACTCGATTCTGGAAGTAGTTTTCCAGAATCTTGTTCAGCGACACCGGTACGTGGATGCTCCTGAGCGCGAGCGCTATGGAGTCCCAACTGGCGCTATTGAACGCATTCTTCACGTCAAGCGTGACGATTGCGCAATAGCATATTACCCTTCTCTTGCGCTGGAGTGCTATCTCCGCCGTCTTGGTGACGGAGGCGATGGCATCCAGCGTGGACCTGCCCTTCCGGAAGCCGAACTGGTTGCTTGCCAGACCGTTTACACCCTCTGTGTACCTCACGAGTCTGTTGAGGATAATCCTCTCAGGTACCTTGCCCGTCGTGTCTAGCAGGCAGATAGGCCTATATGCCGATGGGTCACCTGGTGGTTTCCCAGCCTTCGGCAGTAGGACCAATTTCTGCCGCTTCCACCTATCCGGAAAGAGGCAGCCATCCAGGCACCTCTGCATGACTACTCGAAACAGCCCGGGGGCCGTTTTTATCGCCAGCCTGATTGCCAGGTTAGGGATTCCATCCGGTCCCGGTGCCTTGCTCACTTTTAGAGAGTTGGCGATCACGATGAGTTCCTCATTCGTAACCCTTGCATCCTCCTGAACCTCGACACGGCTGTCGTCGCCCACGGATTGGATGCTCGGCAGGTTGGCCGACCATCCCTGGTCTGTGTCTGAGATACTGGAACGTCGGACGTGGGACTCGACCGCCGGAGGCCAAGGACTTGGCTCGTGGCGCGGAAAGAGTCCCTCGATGATTCGCTCCAGCATCGCTGGTGATCGCTCTGCAGGCACCAGCGCGCCTTTGGTCTTGGCCATTACGATCCTGTAGGCGTCACCCCACGGGTTCGTATTGGCACTCGCGCATAGCCTATCGAAACAGGCCCTCTTGCTGGCCTTAATCGCACTCTTCAGCGTCGATCTGGCAGAACTGAATGCTGCGCGGCGCTCTGTCCTCTGTTCGTCTGTTCGCGCACGCTGCATCCTCCGTCTCGCACGGAGGCACGCACTGCGAAGGTCCGCTATCGCGTCAGTCCACCAGTAGACCGGTGGCTTCCCATTCCTAGGTTGGCGAGTCCTAGGCATGGTGGCGTCGCACGCCCGAGATAGCATAGCAACTAGTTGGTCAGGCGTCGGGCGAAGCCGACTGCCCCCCACGCGCTCTCGTCTAATTGCCTCTTCAAGTACCTCGGCATCAAAATGCGATGTCTTCCACCCGCGGGCGAAAGGAGTGTTGGCCCTACTCGTCGCTTGCCGCCTCTCGTTGTTGTCTACACTATAACAGACCGCCTGGAGGTCGCTATTAGTGTAGCCATCGTCTACCCTCTAGTTCTTGATCAGTCCTGGGCTGGAGAACGTCACGTCGATGATCGACTCCGCGCCATTTCTGCTAAATGTACTTTTGTTCCCAACGTTGGCCAAATCTAGGTTGAGCTTTGCCAAAGCCTCCAACAAGATCTGGCCCATCTGGTTCGTGAAGCGACTTCCCCACTCAACAGCCCAAGCGTTGAAGTCGCCCGCCACCACCAACGGCCACCTTTAGGTTGGGTGAAATGAGCACACCTTGTCACATAAACTTACGTGAAATTCATCTCAGTAGACTTGTGAGTTTGTCCAAGAGATCCCTAAGATTTTTTCCAATAAGTTTAAACATGTTAGTTATGATAAAAGGTTTTACACTGACGGATCTAATCTAGATGAGCCCACTGGCTTCGGTGTTTTCCACGAAAATTTTACCGCCTCCTACAAACTCGATGCTCCTGCTTCCGTAAACGTCGCAGAACTTGCTGCTATTCAGTACTCTCTTGGAATCATCGAAACCCTACCCACAGACCACTACTTCATCTTCACAGATAGTCTCAGTGCCATTCAGGCTCTGCGATCGATGAAGCCTGTGAAGCACACCCCGTATTTCCTGGGGAAAATACGGCGGTTTTTAAGTGCCTTAACAGATAAAAATTACCGGGTTACCTTAGCGTGGGTCTCTTCTCATTGCTCGATTCCGGGTAATGAAAAGGCTGACTCTTTAGCTAAGGTGGGTGCTATTGATGGCGATATTTATGAAAGACCAATTGCTTATGATGAATTTTATAGCATTTTGCGTCAGAGAACACTCAACAGTTGGCAATCATCATGGAACTCAGATGAACTGGGACGGTGGCTACATTCCATTTTTCCTAAGGTATCGACGAAAGCATGGTTCAAGGGGTTGGATGTAGGTCGGGACTTCATTCGCGTGATGTCCAGACTTATGTCCAATCACTACACGTTAAACACGCATCTCTTTCGTATAGGGCTTGTAGACAGTAATCACTGCGTTTGTGGCGATGGCTACCATGACATCGAGCATGTTGTTTGGTCGTGTATCGAATACTGTGGTGCTAGGTCCGAGCTTATAGATTCCCTTCGGGCCCGAGGAAAACAACCGAACGTACCCGTTAGAGACATTCTGGGAAGCGGTGATCTCCAGTACATGACACAGCTATACTGCTTTCTGAAAAACGCTGACATTAAAATTTAAAATTTTCTTTGTCTATTTGTCAGATTAAGGATACAAATATGCTATGCTGAAGACACGGAAACGAAGAGCCCGCATCTATGCTTACACAAATATTTTGAACCCACAACAAACAAGAATACAATTGCTCTACCAGTTGGAAAACAAAGTTCCAAAATAGTTTTAAATCTAAATTGTATCTCCCCTCCTCTCACCTTAAATCCCCACTAGCTCGTAGTCGGCCGCGAGAATAAAAAAAAGGCCTCCCTCTTTTCCCTGCTAACGTAGAATTAATACGAATTGTACTTGGCTCAGTAAAACAGAAAATGTATCGTGCCGTGTCAAATAAACTAATTTAAACCACTTGTGAGTTTGTCTGTTTCCATAGTCAGTGTTTGTTTACAGTGATGGTGCGAACATATTTTAGAAAATCTTTGAGACCGAATCGGTCAGAAAAAGGGACTGCAGGCAGAATTGGCCACCATAAGGCGCAACGGGACATTCACGAAACAAGCCGCCAAGTATCACGGCATCTCGCGACAAACGTTGGCCAATTGCTTGTACTTCTACACAGTTTCAAGATATGTTCTATAAGAGTGCTCATTACACCCCGTGGGTGCTCATTATGCCCCAGTGGGGTGCTCATTGTGCCCCACACATCGACTGATTGCTAGTTTTTGATGCATGAATCTAATTTGTGTGTTTCACCATTATACGATAAACTTTTCAATTTGTGAGTGTACCTTTAATTATAGATAGTTAATTCAAGTTTTGCACTGAAGATAGCTTGAAATTATTGTCGTTTTCCATGCTTAAATCAGCAACCAAGTTAGGGTGCTCATTATGCCCCTATTCCTCCTCTCACAATGTGTGAACAGCCGAACATAAAATTCAATATCGGGTAATTAATTGTACGGCCTTTTTACCAATTTTTAACTATCATGTATACCCAAAAATTAATTGTCGTACTATTCCGTACAGTTGCTTGTGACCGATGGTATAAAGCAATTTCGTATTGTGCAAAAGTTCGCTGTTGATGTTTTTCTGCTGAGTCTCACGGTTGTGTACGGCTTTTGTAGCAAATTTTACCTGCCACTCTGTGTATTGAAGAAGTCAATTTCAAGTTATTAATTTTATACTACTCGCAGCCAAAACCAAATCGTTATAGAGCGTTTCCATCCCAAACTATCTGAAACTTTCCAAAAATTTAATCGATCATTTTTTATTTGAATGAAATTTCGTACATGAATTTGACTTAGCAAACTGAGTATTTCCCGCGGGTGGACATATCGTTCAGACTCAACAGTAGTTTTTGAAAAGGGCGTAAGCATTCTGGCATAGATTTTATTTAAATAATTGTGGCTCAGAAAGTTACGGTTTTATTTACATTCGCTATTGATTCAATTTCTTTGCTGTTAAAAAATGAATATATTAATCATACATTTTAATAAATCTATGTTGTTGCTGGAGAATGGCGAATGGCTTACAAAAAAGCGTATTTTCAGAAAAAGCGCAAGTTTTCCGAACTTAATTTTGGAATACTGCAATAGTTGAAGAGGTTATGTATGACACACGACCGTAAGGTTAACGTAGAATTACGACAGCCTGTTTTATGTCAATGTATTTTTGATATAGGTCGGGAAATACATTCGAGTGGGGTAAATCAATTTGATGATGTAAACTTTGAAGTGAAGTGTTGTTTAATTGACGAAAATAATGTTGAAGGCAGGCTTGTTATTCTCCTCGAAATGTAGAAAGAGCAGAGTGAATATTCACCGCTCATTTATTACGCAGCATTAGCACTGCGTATACATTTTTTTATTCTAATTTGTACTGTGTTTCCGCCGCTTGCAGAAAAAACATACTGCCTACACCACAGCTGAGCGAAACAAGAGTGGTTAATCACTCTAATGAGAACACACAGAAGTACAACGCAATCTACTTTCCTACCTAGAAGCTCCCCTTATTTGATGTATTTTAAGAGGCACACAGTAAAAGCACTGCAGTGAGCTCTGTTGTGTAGTTATTGAGCGTAATGTTTTTTCGTATGAGAAAAATCACACCAGTATATTATCTCTTTGGAGAAATATTTCAGAGTCTACCGCAGTGTTTTCTGCAAGCTGCTTAGATACACACGATTTGCTGTTCTTTTAAAGCAGGTGCGTTGCTTTGCCCACCAGTGAGAGAGCAGATGTTTTTTTTGCGCAGTATCTTCTCCTACACGCTAGTGATTTTCCGAGGAGAAATGATAAACCTGGTTGAAGTTAGAGTACTACTACAGTGTGATGCGTCCGAATCGTGCTCGATAAAATGTTATGTCAAATTTTGAATTTCAATTAGAGGCAAAAGCTTATTTTTACTGCTTCAATTGAAAGCATGTGGGCGATCTTAAAAGGACGGTTGGTTTTAGTATTCATGAGGCTAAGATAAATTCGATCTACCGGGGATTGATACTCAGCACGATATGAACGGGACTTTGAGTTTCTTTCGAGTTAACCTCTTTTGCCACGATCACGATCACACAGCGGCTGCGAATATGATGCTGTGACATTAGTTGAAACCAATCTTACTGACAGCATAACATCTGAACAACTCTTTGGTGACGAGTATATAGTTTACCGTGCCGATCGGAGCTTGATCAACAGCAACAAAAGGTCTGGTGGAGGCGTTTTGATCGCTGTTCATCGTAAATACGCCTCATCATGTGTTGACAGTAATGATGAATTTGAGCTCGTTGTTGTTCGGATTTCTTTGACGGGGTTGAATCTGTTCCTGTGTGCAGGATACATTTCGCCAGATGTCAGCCGCAATTACGCCTTTGTCCAGAACTTTGTTGAGTCTATTCGCATGACATTCGAGTACGCCGGGATCGATGATATTATTCTTATCTGTGGTGATTTTAACCAAGCAAATATTTCGTGGAGAAAGAGTAATGCGCATGCTATTGTAACAAACCACGATGGTGTCAGCAGTGCTAGTGCTGCTTTATTAGATTGCGTAGCAACAATGAATATGCAGCAGTATAATACTATCAGCAATCCTTGGGGAAATATTTTCGATCTAATTTTCTGTAATGTAGAGCCGTGTGTCGTTGTTGAAGCCGCTGTTCCTCTCGTCAAAATTGATGCTCCGCATCCACCGCTCGATATCACTCTAAGATTATTTAGTGAAAATCCCATATGCACGCATGACAACGCACCTCGACTAGATTTCAAGCGCATCGATTTCAACAACTGGAACAGCGTATTCGTCACTGCTGATATCGATGATGTCGTATTGAGGTTTGTCGAGGTTCTGCTGCAGTGGTTAACTGCAAATGTTCCTGCTATGCGTAGGCCATTGAAGCCCCAGTGGGAAAATCCTACGCTACGGTTACTTAAGCGCGAACTGAACGCTTGTCAACGTCACTATCGCAAACTTCGTACACCACTCACCAGAAACAACTTTAAGTATGCAAGCGAATCGTACCGTAGAATAAACACACAACTGTATAGACAATATGCTACTAGCATACAAAGTAACCTCCGCCGAAACCCAAAAAAAAATTTTGGCAATTTGTTAAAACAAAACGAAAAAGTAATGATGGAATCCCAGCAAAAATTTATTTAGGCGATAAATCAACCATTGAGCCGCTAACGAAATGCGAACTATTTGTTGATCACGTCTCTAGTGTTTACAATACAACCATGGCCACTCCTGACGAAGCTGTACTCGCCGCTTCCGATGTCCCAATGAATACTACTTCGGCTGATGTTCCCGAGATTACCGATGAATCGCTACTAGAGGCGGTAAAATCGCTTAAGACATCTAATGCTCCTGGGCCTGATGGTATACCTGCTATCATCTTCAAAAGAAGCATAAATGAGCTCGCAAAACCACTGGCAAAAATATTTAACTTGTCCCCGCTCTTCAAAAAAGCTCGCATATTTCTCCGGTATTCAAAAAAGGAAATAGACACGATGTTACCAACTATCGTGGCATCACATCGCTAAGCGCCTGCTCAAAATTATTTGAATCAATTCTTAGTAACCACCTGCTGTTTCACACTAAAGGCAGCATTTCTACTGATCAGCATGGTTTCTATCCTGGTCGTTCAGTGACCACTAACTTGCTTTGCTTCGTCTCGGATTGTGTCTCTAACATTGAAAATGGAAAACAGGTTGATGCTGTATACACGGATTTGAAGCCGCATTCGACAAAATTGACCATCGAATTCTACTTGGCAAACTCTCGAGAATGGGTATCTGGTTCAATGGATGCAATCATACCTTTGTGACAGAAGCCTGAGCGTTAAACTTGGATCCAACACATCCCGACGATTTACAAACACATCCGGTGTTCCTCAAGGGAGTAACCTTGGGCCATTATTATTTGTTTTATATTTCAATGATGTCGCAGCTCGTCTTGGAATTGGTTGTAAGCTGTTTTATGCCGATGATTTGAAGATTTTTGTGGTCATTGAAGATTTATCCGACTGTCAAAAGCTGCAAAGATTATTGAATATTTATGAGGATTGGTGCCAAAAAAATCTGATGATCATCAGTGTCAACAAATGTACTGTTATTTCGTTTCATCGTGGTAGCAATCCGATTAAAGCTACCTATACAATTTGACGTACACCTCTAGCTCGTGTCAACGAAATTAATGACCTTGGTGTACTGCTTGACGAAAAATTGACTTTCGGGCCACATCGAGCCAATATTATTGATCGTGCAAGTCGTCAACTGGGATTTCTGATGAAAGTTTTAAAAGATTTCACCGATGTGCATTGTTTAAAATCATTGTACTTTGCATCAGTAAGATCCATTGTGGAATCGTCTGCTGCAGTGTGGGCGCCATTTCAAACCACCTGGATTGACAGGATTGAACGGCTACAGAAGCGTTTTGTTCGATTCGCACTCCGTAGATTTCCTTGGACGGACAGGCTAAGTCTGCCACTGTATGAACACCGTTGCAATCTGTTGGGAATTGCTACCCTTGAAAAAAGAAGAAGAATTCAGCAAGCAATGGTTGCAGCTAAAGTGATTCTTGGAGAAATTGACTGCCCGGCTCTTTTGAGTAAGTTTTCTTTTAACGCTCCTGGAAGAATTCAACGCAGGTCACTCGACGAAATGTTTGTAACACCGTTCCATCGTTCTGTGTTCGGGTATTTCGAACCAGTCACCAGGATTATACGCACCTTCAACAAAACGTGTCAATTTTTTGATTTTGGAAATACATCTATTCTCTACAAGCGAAAATTGCTCGCAGCTAGACTATTTTAATTAATTTACATCTGTTAGGTTTAGATAGTATTTAAATTACATTCATTAAGACGGTGATTTTCTGATGAATTAACAACAATAAACAATAAACAAACAATAAACACATTGTAGCTTGCGAATTCGATTGAATAAAATAGCGATGTGACGATGAATAAAACTGCTTCATTTATGATGCAAAACCCGTGTAATTGTTTAAAATACCTACGGAAAGGACTAACGCCTCAACCAGGCGGCGACACGAGAGTGATAGAATGAAAGAATGTGAAAAAGGGGACGGACTGCGTTGCACGCTGTTTGTAGGTAAACAGACGAACATTGTGCGTGAAGTAGAGACAGGTTTTTCACGCGGTTTTTTTCCACGGATGCGGATGGATTTGGAGGATTTTCGAATTAACGCAGTCTTTTACGCGTTATTTAAAAAATATTCACGCGGTTTTTTGAATTGACCTGGGTTGGAAACCAAAAACGTCTGAGTATTTATTGAGCAAAAATTTAAGTACGAAAAAACCCTCCGCCCTCCGAAGGATCTTGAATGATCATAGAAAAGGACAATTTCAAAAAATGAGCGTCTTGGGTTTTTAACGAGGTTCTTATCCGTCGCGTAAAAAGTCCTGACTGTACATTAGTTTTTCGTCAACTGTAGAATCGTCAACAAGCATATTCTCAAGATGGAACCTAACACAAACAGCGGAACAGCCTAATTCAGACTTTAGTACCTTTACTGTTGCTGGGAGAGCTAGCCAAGCATGCTGAGTCTAAAACTAAAACTGAAGATGTTACGAAATAAAATAGCTCGAAGTAAATTGTTTCGTTCTTCCTGTCAAGTACAAATTTCAATCTGTCTTTCTCAGAGCTACAAACAAGTTCATGGAACTATTTGAATTTTCTTACCTTGCAGATTATGAAATGCGTGACCGCAGTTTCACATTTATTCCAAGCGATCAAAGAAAAATGTCACTAACAATCTTATAAATAAAATTGTTTCTCGCTTAATTCGATTATATTTCGATCATCGAGCTGGTTTAAATGATGTAAATTCGAAATCTGTGATTGGGCTATTTAGTATTTTGTAACATGGATTTAACCGCCAGTTTCATGCAACATCGAGCCAATATTATTGATCGTGCAAGTCGTCAACTGGGATTTCTGATGAAAGTTTTAAAAGATTTCACCGATGTGCATTGTTTAAAATCATTGTACTTTGCATCAGTAAGATCCATTGTGGAATCGTCTGCTGCAGTGTGGGCGCCATCTCGTGAAAGTCGTTGCAAGAAATGCTGCCTGAAATAACAAGAAAACGAGAATCATTCCGCCTCATATGTAAATGGAATGACCAGAAAATTAACATACTTGCTGGTTGTTACTATTGTGACAACACCAATGGCATATTTAATTTGATTTATTATTTGAAATCACCGTTTCTTGCGTTATGATTGCAGTAGTGCTAGCCGTCGATCGATCCACTTTCCAGTAGATTATCCTCTTGCAACAGTGATTGGATAGACATAGAGAAAAATTTGTGCATGCAAGCCTTTATACGTGACTACTGTGTCGTTGTGCACTCGAGCGAGCAGAACATCAAAAACAACAACAAATCGTTTAGAAAGTTAAATTGTATACTTTAGTAACGGCACTTCTTGGGAGGAAAGGTTGTGATTGACTTTTAGCTTGAGTTAGATTGAAACCAATTGATTTGCCTGATACTTGGCCTTGTTTTCAGTGCTAATTGGCCGAAGATGTGTTTAACAAGGCTTTACATTTTTCAACAGCATAATTGTTAGACTCACATAATCACAATTTTACGCATTTTGGTAAACAAACAGTTAGTTTTCCAATCGATTGCTGTGAGAATGAAAGAAATACTAGCTACGTGACTGAGTTTTGGGCATTTGAAAGTGAACAATTTTCAAGAAGCTTTCGATTTTTTGGTATTTCAACCCCTGTTTTGCCGTGAGACGTAATCCTACGTCAAAACGGACGCATTTAGAAGGTTAGTCGTTAGGAGTTTCATATTGCATCATTAGAATTTGACTTTTTTTTTAAAGTTGCAATTAAAAAAAAATCTTAAAAACCTATCTTTGAAGTATCAACTCGTCTTACATTACTCCATCCTGAACTTTTGGAATAATATCCAGTTTCAACGAAGAATAAATAAACGAAGAATAAAAGTATGACATTTAGTATTTATTTTCTAAACTTTAGTTCAAAATAAATAAAAACAGATGCATTTACGAAGTTAGTCATTATAAACCTTTTGATTCGAAATGTCTTTCTAAACCTTTTAAAATCATTGGAATACAAATATTTTGAAAAATGGTGAAACAGTGTTTTTTTAAACTAAACCTTCAACAGAAAATTTGTCGAACCGCCGTTCAAGTATTTAGTAACAACCTTTTCACCTATTTACCTATTAACTTTGAATAATGCAGTACGCTAAACATAAATTAAATTGGAAATAAGAATATTTATTAGAACTAATAATAGTATCTGGAAATTAAAATCAGAAAGTTAATTATGCCTTAAACCGAAATTCTCAATGCGTGAACAATTTCTAATTACTAATTACAACAACTTTGAAGTTACACGATTTTCGAAAACAAAACTTTCACTTCAAAGCCCACGAATTGTACTGGGCATTGAAGAACCTTCCAATTGAATTGATTCACACGTATGATAAAGGATGTCAACAGGTAGTAAGCGACGAACCAATATGCTGGAAGTGTTTCTTTGACATATTTTGGTTCTAATCAGAAAATCTCTGTGGAAATGACAAAAGCAGTGAAACAGTAAAAATTTTCAATACTGTTCATAAGGGTGTTTTCTTTTCGACCTGATTAGATTGAGACAAAATATTAAAAAATTTAATTGATTTTGACACAGTTTCGATGCTTGATCCCTTCTTCAATACATTTCATGAGATGCGAGAAAAATTCGAAATGGCACCTTTCGAAGTCGTTTGACCTTGAAAGTCCTACGTAAACTGTGATAAAAAGGGGATTTCACAGAAAATCCACAATTCTAGGAATTTTTAGTAAGTATGGCTATAAAACATAGCTTTAGTCCTTATGACGCAGGTAGAATCGCTCTAGCATTCAAGAAAAACCAGCATCTAAACCTGTCAGCGAGCAGAATTTAAAATTATTCAATAAATTAATCCGATTTTAAGCTGTACCATTGTCACCGTCTTTGTTTTCGTCTGCTATTTCGTGCACGACAATTTAGAAGAGCGCTGCTAACCTGTTTGGCGCGGTGTTGAAAATATTTCTCAATAAAAATTGGAATTTAACCGCATATATTCTGTAAATCTTCATTTTCACCAACCGAAACCAGTTTCGGATATGCTAATTGACCCTGTTCGCATCTCCTTGGGAAGGATTATTTCCAACGCAGCAGTTTCGTTTATGCCGTTTGCCAATTTAACACGACTGAAGCAATATATATCTGATTAGCACGCAAGTTAGGCAAAAGCGGCGTGCGAATTTAACTAAAAAGCAATGCGAGCAACTCAGCCAAGTGCTGGCGGAGAAGGTTAAGCAAGTGTTTAAACTTTGAGCCGCCTGATTGAATTATCGCGGAGGTTTATGCTGAATGCGGCCGACATAATGCTCGGAACTGTAGCTATTGATATTTACTTCGGTCGGAATGGTCTTGGACGCCAATCGGATTACCTGTGCAGCACGGCCAGAAGGAAGTCGAACCCATTGTCAGAGATTAATATTCAGTGTTGTTCAAATACACTGAAGCTGCCTGAGGCCAAGGTGCACTTTCCTAAGGTCTCGCGAAAGGAGCGTGCGAAACTTGGCGCATTTTGAGTGCGCTGACTAACTTTTGCTGAAATATGTTCGGCTATTTATTTGAACACCGCAGGGATGAAGGTTTCATTTCATACTATCGGGCAATTAAAAATGAATCTGTAGAGAACTGCATAGGAATGTAAACCGTTTATGGCAATGAGTTTTATGTTTATTTCAAATTGAATATTTCCATGAGTTATGTAGTCGGTAACATTCGGGTCGCTTACCTTGCAGTAACTTTATATATATTTCTCGGTAGGATAAATGGTTGGATGAGAATTTGCTGGTTGGTGTTATTTTTTCTTTCTACTGTTTGTTAGTCACTTTTGTGGAATGAAGGAAGAAAAGAATTCGTCTTCGCGCGCGGACCGAATAAATGCCACAACTGATCACGACCGAACGCTATCGAAAACTGCGCGACCGGGTAGAAATGTTGAAATTCAGCGATGAAGATTCTTTTACTGCTGTGTGGGACCGAAGACCGGCCGTCTGAAGTTAGCAAACTTCTTCTGAAGATTGGCGGTGTCTTTTGGCAAACAACAACAATGCGCGCGGTTCCAGTTTGTGTCGGTCAAGTCCCGCGGTTGGTGTGGCTGTTCGGCGGAATTCTTATGCTTGGACGTGGCGAGCGATTGTTTGATTTGCGTTTTTTGATAAGATGAAGTGAAGGGTGATGTAATTTGGCTGAAGTGGTCGTTGTTCAATTTCGGGCAGAGATTTCGGCCGGGCTCAAGTGTAGTCGCACATTGAAGAGGCATAAGTGATTTAGTAAATATTGAGCTAGTGTACATAAAATATTGAACAGTTGAGTGCTGCGGATGGAGTGAGAATAATGTTGTCAAGACTTGAAAAATAAAAAAGAATAGCACGGTACGCAAAATTTGAGTTTTCCTCCGATGTTTATATTTAAAATACTTGGCACGTTTTGACATCTCTACTTAGTTTAAGGCAACGTCAACATATGATATCAGACTTTCAAGCATTTTTCGCTTGTTCGGCAAATTGTGTGTGTTATGTTTGCATAAATGTTATAGCTCCAAGTTGGTTAATTACATTTTGAGGCGTAAACTATTGTATTGCTTTTTTTTTAATTTAATTTCGAAAGTTTGAATATTTCAGTACTATAATGTACAATAATATTATTTCATCAATTTTGGATGTATCTAGAAGTAGAAGAGGCTGGAAATGGTGTTAATTTGTATACTGGAAATAGATTATTATTGTATTATTTACAACCAAACTCATTAATTGGAATTTCATCCTAAACATCCCAGGAGGGGATGAGACATTACTATATTGCATTGTCATATTTTTACTTTATGACCCACATCGAATAATCCAGGTCAAAAATCAACAAAATAAATATTTGAACCTCTTATTTACCGCACAGCAATTAAAAATTTAATTTTCATTCATAAAATTGATCTTCCGTGCGATTGGGAATATAGAGAAGTGCTGCGATTCGATAAAGCCAACTATGAACAAGTAAAAAATAAACTTTCTTCAATGAGTTTGCAGAATCTAATTAATACTGAAGGAAATGTTGACAATAGGCAGCTAAATTTCATAAAATTCTGCAGAATATAATTTCAGAAACTGTACCAATGAAAAGAAGATGAAGAACACAGCGTAGTAAATTACTAGTGTGAACAGACAGACAGACAGACAGATAGACAGACAGACAGACAGACAGACAGACAGACAGACAGACAGACAGACAGACAGACAGACAGACAGACAGACAGACAGACAGACAGACAGACAGACAGACAGACAGACAGACAGACAGACAGACAGACAGACAGACAGACAGACAGACAGACAGACAGACAGACAGACAGACAGACAGACAGACAGACAGACAGACAGACAGACAGACAGACAGACAGACAGACAGACAGACAGACAGACAGACAGACAGACAGACAGACAGACAGACAGACAGACAGACAGACAGACAGACAGACAGACAGACAGACAGACAGACAGACAGACAGACAGACAGACAGACAGACAGACAGACAGACAGACAGACAGACAGACAGACAGACAGACAGACAGACAGACAGACAGACAGACAGACAGACAGACAGACAGACAGACAGACAGACAGACAGACAGACAGACAGACAGACAGACAGACAGACAGACAGACAGACAGACAGACAGACAGACAGACAGACAGACAGACAGACAGACAGACAGACAGACAGACAGACAGACAGACAGACAGACAGACAGACAGACAGACAGACAGACAGACAGACAGACAGACAGACAGACAGACAGACAGACAGACAGACAGACAGACAGACAGACAGACAGACAGACAGACAGACAGACAGACAGACAGACAGACAGACAGACAGACAGACAGACAGACAGACAGACAGACAGACAGACAGACAGACAGACAGACAGACAGACAGACAGACAGACAGACAGACAGACAGACAGACAGACAGACAGACAGACAGACAGACAGACAGACAGACAGACAGACAGACAGACAGACAGACAGACAGACAGACAGACAGACAGACAGACAGACAGACAGACAGACAGACAGACAGACAGACAGACAGACAGACAGACAGACAGACAGACAGACAGACAGACAGACAGACAGACAGACAGACAGACAGACAGACAGACAGACAGACAGACAGACAGACAGACAGACAGACAGACAGACAGACAGACAGACAGACAGACAGACAGACAGACAGACAGACAGACAGACAGACAGACAGACAGACAGACAGACAGACAGACAGACAGACAGACAGACAGACAGACAGACAGACAGACAGACAGACAGACAGACAGACAGACAGACAGACAGACAGACAGACAGACAGACAGACAGACAGACAGACAGACAGACAGACAGACAGACAGACAGACAGACAGACAGACAGACAGACAGACAGACAGACAGACAGACAGACAGACAGACAGACAGACAGACAGACAGACAGACAGACAGACAGACAGACAGACAGACAGACAGACAGACAGACAGACAGACAGACAGACAGACAGACAGACAGACAGACAGACAGACAGACAGACAGACAGACAGACAGACAGACAGACAGACAGACAGACAGACAGACAGACAGACAGACAGACAGACAGACAGACAGACAGACAGACAGACAGACAGACAGACAGACAGACAGACAGACAGACAGACAGACAGACAGACAGACAGACAGACAGACAGACAGACAGACAGACAGACAGACAGACAGACAGACAGACAGACAGACAGACAGACAGACAGACAGACAGACAGACAGACAGACAGACAGACAGACAGACAGACAGACAGACAGACAGACAGACAGACAGACAGACAGACAGACAGACAGACAGACAGACAGACAGACAGACAGACAGACAGACAGACAGACAGACAGACAGACAGACAGACAGACAGACAGACAGACAGACAGACAGACAGACAGACAGACAGACAGACAGACAGACAGACAGACAGACAGACAGACAGACAGACAGACAGACAGACAGACAGACAGACAGACAGACAGACAGACAGACAGACAGACAGACAGACAGACAGACAGACAGACAGACAGACAGACAGACAGACAGACAGACAGACAGACAGACAGACAGACAGACAGACAGACAGACAGACAGACAGACAGACAGACAGACAGACAGACAGACAGACAGACAGACAGACAGACAGACAGACCTACCATGCCTAGGATTTTTGGTGGTTACCTACGTCTTTGTTGAGAAGCGTGGATGAGTGTTGTTTCTATATTTCTAAACTTTCAGTTTTGTTAATCATCCACTTTTTATTTGAAGAGGTTTGGTAAATCATTTTTTTAACCTTATGCTTTTGTGACTTCTGTGAAATGTTCTTTGAAACGTATCCCTTTCATATTCTTTCGACAAAACATCATTTTTCATGTTTTGAAAAAAAAAACACTTCATATCTCAGAAACAGTGAAACTCTAGGCAATGTTAGACACTATTTGAAAAGTTTTTGAACTTCCAATCGAATAGATTTTGCGTGCAATGTTGCTAGTATTGATATTTATGCGCTTGAAAACTAACGCTGCGTTTTTCTAGAATTTGATGTTACCATTGTCTTTAGTGAGAAATTTTACATAGGATCTACCTATTCACAAAATGCAATAGATGCGCCGTCGCGGAGATATCCAACTTTTAAAGTAACGAGTTTTTGAAATTCAAACGATACGCTAACAATTAGTTATACGTCTAATTTTTCGACAAAATTTTTTATTTTGTACATAAAAGTGATGCCTAGAAATAAAATGATATATGATCCCTAAAGAAAGTTAGTACTGAACGGCAGTGTGGCCAGATATGTTATTTTTGCATTAGAAAAATTTAATTGCGTTTTTTGGCGAATGAGTATATTTTGGATTCAAGCTTGATAAATTAAATGTGTTCCAGAGAAAATCTCACATGAAAAACATTTATCGCAATTTTTTTAGGTACTGTGAGTAAAACAAAACTCGAGTTACAACAATTTCTGTTTTGATTATTTAAGTTTTAGATCCTCTTATTTTATATTAAGGGATATTCTGGAGATTGCATTTCTAAGGAAATTTATTTATTTATTTATTTATATGTCAACAGATAAAATAACTACCCCAATGACAGATTAAAATTAAGATTACTAAAGATTAATTAACAGAAAATACTCTTAAAGCTATTCTTATTCCTAGCACGAGAGACATTAAAATCAAACACAAAATAGCAACGATTGAACACACGAGACATACTACGCATCGGTTCATTTAACCCGTAATTGGTTCTCGAAGGCTGGATTTGAAAGAATGTATGAGAGCGAGTATTGCGACGTCGTGTGTTTATGTCAAGAAGACCAAGTAGAGCATAGCAGTCGATGTTTTCTTGCAGTAGATCGCCTACAAAGCAAGCTTTAGCCACATATCGCCTCGCTTCTAGCAACTCTAAATTGATAAGTTTACACCGATTGGCATACCCAGGTAAGTTGAGGGGGTCTCACCATAGAAGCCTACGCAGGGCAAAGCGAACAAACTTCCGCTGAACGGCTTCAATCCTCTGTGTGTCATTTTGATAAAAAGGTCACCAAATTATTGCAGCATATTCCAGTATTGGACGTACCAGAGCACAGAATAGAGCCTCTAGGCAATAAATGTCGCCGGATTGCTTGGAAAATCTCAAGATAAACCCTAACTGGGAAGAAGCCTTCGAAACGATGAACGAAATGTGTTCTTTAAAGTTGAGCTTCGAATTAAGTAGCAATCCTAGATCTTTTACTGTCGTTTCACGCATAAACTCAGTACCAAAAAGCGAGTAGTTGTGATGGTATAGAGCACGCGTACGGCCAAACGAGATTACTGAGCATTTAGACACGTTCAGGGACATCCGGTTGCTGATGGAGGAAGGAAGTGTCAGCGTGGTCCTTTATGACGAAGTATAGCTCAAGGCCGTCAGCGTACGATAGCTTGAAGCATTTGATGGTGCTGTGAACATAGTTCATATATAGCAGGAAAACGAAAGGACCGAGATGGCTGCCTTGAGGGACTCCAGAAGAGACAGCAATTGGCGATGAGACAAAATCACCGATCTTCATCGACATATTCCGGCCGATGAGGTAAGAACGTAGCCAGGCCAGCAAGTTATTGTCGATGCCCATACGGTCAAACTCCGCCAGTGCAATTTCGTGGTTCATCTTCAAATGCTGCGGAGAGATCAGTATAGATAGCGTCTACCTGATGTCAATTTCCTATCTCTCGTACGATAAACGACGTGAAGGTGGCTAAATTTGTCGTTGTTGACCTCTTAGGCATAAAGCCATGCTGTTCCGGCGAAATGCAATGCGAGTACCTTTGGAATAATGTTTCAAGAACAATAATTTCAAAAAGCTTAGAATTAGCACTTAAAGCAGCTATACCGCAATATTTCGAAACCGTTCGCTTGCATCCTTTTTTTGTAAACGGGGAAAACAAAAGAATCTTTCTAAGAAGTAGGAAAAACACCAGATGATAGAGACATATTGCACACAGTTGCTAGCGGTGTTGCGAGCGGTTCAAGGCAACGTTTCAAGACTAACGGTGGAATTCCATCTGGGCCGCAACCTGTAGAGGATTTGAGCTGTTTTCCTGCCTTAGTCACCATATCACTAGTGAATGACATTTGAGAAATTAGTCAAAGAATGCAAAAAATATCAATTTTGAGTGGCAGTGTTGTCAGGCATGTTTTTTTTGTATTTGAAAAACTAAATTGCATCTTACAGCAAATTAGTATATTTTGATTATAAATTTGTCAATTTCACTGTGTTTTTGTAAAAAAAAAAAGAATTTAAACCAATAAAATTTTAAATCAATACTAAATTTTCATTTCTAAAAATAGAGTGGATTTTTTTATTGATATTTTTTGAAGAATTTTGATGTAATGACAACATTTTTGATAAAAAGTTTAGGATGGAAAAACGGAAAACCTTTTTATTTGTTTTGAATTTTTAGCATTTGTCATTTGGATCCTAGTATTTTTAGAATTTCAACATGTTAAATAATAATTGTATTAATGGATTGATGGTACATGAGTTCAGCAGTTATTTATAGTCAAAAAGTTAACAATAAATCATTTTCCAAATTCTACCGTTGTTGTCTTTGAATTTGAGTTAAGAAAATTGAAGAGTAAACACTGAATTTTGAAACGAAAACGAGTTCCTAGAATGAATTGTTGTCGAGACTTGACGTTATTCTGGAAATGTTAGTAAGTTCAAGGTGGAGAAATGTTAGCAAATGTTTATATAAATGTTAATTTTTGAAGCATTTTTTTATTTCAACAATTTTAAGAATTATCAATATACAATGATGTAATGTCAACTGTTTCCACAAATCACCATATGAAAAAAATGGAATCAACATAAAAGCATAGGGTGTACGGACATAAAAAGTTTGAGAGCTACTGTTCTGAATGAATACGTTTTTGGGATATTTTCAAATTAGGTTTAAGAAATTGAAGTTTTTTTTTTATTGAAATGTATGATCAAAATAATAAAATAAACTCTCTGGCAGAAAAAATTTGGTTGAATAATTCAAAAGTTATGACTGTCCTTTGAATTATTCAAACCGTGGCAATAAATTTCCGTGAATGTGAACCTGTGAATAATTCATCCAATCTATTTAATGTCATAAAATGAATTGTGTTTCTTGATTTTGTTTGTTGCTGGAGAACCACAAATAACTTACAAGAAAAGTTACGAAGATTACCACTAATCAGTTACTCGTTGAATTTTGCCTCGTGTACAATTTCCCCAACTATTTTATACTTTGAAAATTCAAAGCTTTCTTGGTATTTGGTAGTGGCTCTTACAGAATGATTTTCGAAGTGATCTGATTGAAGTCGGATAAGAACGCACCAAAGGCGCCGTTTGTTAGTAGTAGCTGATAGTATAACATAACTGCTATAATTTTAATCATTCGGACACGCGTTACTAAGAGGAAACTTTTAGCACGACGGTAAGCATGCTTGCGTCACTCTCCCAATAACCGAACCTGTACAAACCTCCCGCGGAGGTCAAGCTGTATGGGAAATTCCTTCTGGCTTCGTAACACCAGTCTTAGCTGCTGAATAGAATTACCTTTGAGATCTCACGAAGTGGTTGTTGCCGCGAGTAAACATTGCTCTGTTCATGTATGCTCAACCTCAATAGATTCACAAACCGGCGGGACCTCGCCGATCGGACGAGCGGAATGCCGCTAGTGAATGCAAATAAAATACACAAAAAATGTGTAAAATATAATATTCATGACACAATTGGCGAAGAGCTTCTCGCGTAGAACAGACTGACAGGCTGAAGGTTTGTTTTATTCTCGCGCTCACCTCCCTGTTCAGCGGGTTTAGGGTGCGGATTAGTACCGAATCGGTATTAGCGGCGCGCGGGATGGCCTGTTCACAACTAAGTAGGTATGTTTATTATTATGTTTCGCTGCTGTCGGTGGCGATTTTATGCAAATAGAGCCTAAACATATAGGCAAATAGCACCGCTGCTAAATGCTGCGGGGATGTGTGCTGTTGGATGCTACTAAGCGAAGCTGATCAACCGATGTGTGACCGGTACCGTTAGCGGTAAGGCCAATGCCACTCGAGTGGGAGGGACGAGTAAAACAGCACTGTCAGAGCAAATTTATTCTATTCTAATATTCATGTCAGGTCGACGTTGCTTTTTTCCTTTTTTTTCTGTTCAAACATATAAGAAATTATTCCGTAATTTTTAGTGCAATTCTTTGTTTGCGATTGTTTTTTACTCGGGTACCTCCTGCGTTCGATCGAGAACTTAAACAAGATAGCTATAATCGAATTTGTGCTTTTCATAATAAAATAGCATTTATGAACAAATGACGTCTAGCATTTGATTATAGAAGAATTATTTATATCTTAACTTTGAAGTGCTATATGAACTGAGCATGGTAAAATACGTGCTTCTCCTTCTATAATCGCGTTTTCTCGACGTTTGAAGGCTTTGAAGAACATAAATTTGACGACGTTTTTATAGACAGACTGAGCTGTTAGTTGTGCACTATATAGACTCTCCTAAAATGACTCATATGACACAAATTCGCACCGTTCAATGTTACTCGGAAACAATTATTTGCCTGTTATGAACGCATACCGGAACCGATTGGATAGTATTTACGAATTCGTAAACAATAGAAAGCTTCGCGTTGTATTATCGTTCGCGTGACTTTTTATAGAGTGTAATATTCTACGCCTTCAAACTTGATTGTTTCTGAAATGAAAATAAACTAATTTAATAACATTCACAGTCGAGAAGCAACTATGTCCGATTGATGAGTGAAAACTCAGAGGTTTTGAATCTTACTAGTATCGGAGCTTGTACTGCCACTTGGAACAGTTGAAAAAACCATAAGATTTGAATAAACCCCTAGGAAAGTTTTTCTATTCAGTATTAGAATGAAAAAATATGTCTTTATCTTTCTACTAGTAATTTAGTAAAATCAAAATCAAAATTCATTAAACTTATTATACGCCTGTACTCTTTTTTTAAATCATCATATCATCAAATTTGCTTTTACACTAAAAAATATTTTGAGAAATGATTTCACTTCACAAAAAAATTATATTCCTTGGAGAGAATTGCCACTAGCAGTGCAACAACTAACTAAAGTTACCTCGAGTACCGGCTATAATTGTCAATTATGAGTTTCACGGTGATAACATATTTGATACATCATAAGACAGTAACAGATTAATTTTAATTTCATTTCCACTTAGTTACTTCGTCATTAGGGAAATAAAATTTACCTTGCTCCACCTGTTACGCTCGGTTATTACACGCATCATGCCGCACTGCACTGTGTTTGTTTTGCTTCTATCATTCCTAAGATATTCGAACTATTACACTCAGTTCCGCTAGATAAACAACTCTGTCGGGGCACGTCTTTTATCTGGTTTATTGCAGTGACCAAGTTTCGTAAACTCCAACCGTTGAAGACGCAGCCGCTCGTAATAACAAATCGATGAATTGCGGTATTTTCATAAATTACTCGCTGATTACTGTTTACTGCTGTTTTGGCAATGTTTGTCAGATACGGTTGTGGTCGAACTCAATTCGAGCAATTTATTGAGCATGAATTAATTAATTATGAATGCTGTTGACGATTGCAACGGGATTAGATGACACTGGTAATTGTTGTTGCGCCTAATATTAGGCTGATTTCTGCTTTCACTTCTGAACGGCTATTACGACACCGGGAAACCTAGCTAGTTTTTGTCACCTAAGCTTGAAAATCAAAACTTTGATAGAAATATGGATTTCATTCATGCTTAGTTAACATAACAAAAAAACTTTCCTTCGTATTCAGCAAAACAAAAAACGTGGGATAAATCACCGTTGTTTGCATTACCAGGGAACGTTTCATTCGAGATTTCATATTGTAATCTCTGCTTTTTTATCTGAACTGTTAGATCCGTTTTCCAAACGACGACGGTGCAATCGATCAGTCAAGATTGATCTTTTGAATCTTATACAACAAATACTAGGTAGGTTAAGCGAGGAAGTCGCGAATCAATCAAAGCCGTTTTTCACCATATTGTAGCAAACGGTCGCCGGTCGCACCGATAGATGCACTCTCTGTCGTCAGATGCTGTCAAACTTGATTAAGTCAAATGTGATGCGAGAAAAAAAAAGTTGCCCAGTTCAGACGGCAGGTGAAATCGCTAGATCAGTAGCTCTATAATTGCGTCCGGAAGTAATCACCGTCGTGTAGCATGCCGGCAGGCCCTGCAGGCTCAACGTACTCGGTTCAGGCATCGATTTAGTGCGACCGTTTTGGAGTGAATTCGGCCTAGCGGGAAATGTAACAAAATAAATATAAACTGTAGTTTATATCGTTTGAGCCTGTCAGATGCTTGGAGATTCGACAAATAATAACGAGTAAACATTACTGTCCAAAAATAGCACCGGAACGGTAAAAATCTAAACTGGCTAAGGACTTCGGAGGAGCGTACAGTAATCAGGGGCTCGCATAAATGTTCAATGCTTGTGCGCTTCCATAAATGACTGATTATACATGATGTGAAGATATATGAACACATTCCGGATTAGGAGGTTTTGTTGTAGTTTTTGGCTAAGGATGAGCTGATATCGAAATAAGCAAGCATAAAACGGGTTTCGCTTGGTGAGCCATCAATCAGCGGTTCCCCCAATCAAACCATCAACGTCACTTCTAAACACAAATTTGCAATTTTTTAATAGTCGCTCTTGTTTAGAAGAATTCACATCGAATGATGAATGGTTCAGGTTTGACCAGTTTCATTTTGAATATAATATATAGAGGTGTTGGAGATGGATTATTGCGGATGATCATTTTGGGTGTGAAGCTGCGCCATCTGCACTTGCGTTTCCAGTGGGGTGCAAACTAAAGCATTTTATGATACATCTTTCCGTAGGATTTTCTCTAGGCCTACTTGAGGGTGGGTATGAACAAATCTTTTATCATCGTTATACCTAAGTTATTATAATATGAAAGCAAGATCAGATGAAATATGCAGTTTTTCAGACACAGGAAGATGTCAAACTGTTTCCAATCGCCTCTAGTTTTCAGTTTTAGTGTTTGTTAGTTGTTATGTTTTAAATTGTCTTACATTTTCAGTGAAGGTTTAATTTAATTCATTTTTTTATCTTAATTTCCTACTATAAATCTCAATAATATCATTAATCAAAGTTACGAAAAGTTGAATCGAGCTTTTAAATTTAGTTGCGATCAATTCCTTTATAAACTTTTATTACTATGAATTAAAAGTCAACGTTTGAGAACAAAAGGAATAGATAAACGCGCACACAAACAGTGATCCCATATCTGCTGCAAAATCTGTTTGAACTCTAAATCTTACTACTATATCTGTTAGATTTACAACGTGATCTCTTTTTTACAATCCAATAGATATCATACAATGGCTTCATATGTTACGAATTCGAATGACTCAATGGCGCCACTGAAAAAATTCCTTTTTCTCGTGATAACAAAAACATCATCAATATGCTGTGCCGAAGAAAACCTAACATTTGTATGAAGCTATATTTTATTGTAACGGGTGACGATTATATTTTTAGTTTATTTAAGGTTCTCTTACTCAATAACAAACACGCTCATAGAGAAATATATAAGCTCTCTCTCCCGTTTTTGCCAGTATTGACGTGGGACTACGTCTTCGTTTACTATACTGGGATGCATTCTGTAAAATTGGAAGAATTTTGTAGTATGCTAGTTATCACTTTAGTTTCATTGCTAAGCGGTAAAATTGATAAAAAGTCTCAATGAGAAATTTACGCGAACAATGAACCAATTACATGCGAGCATTCCTAGCACAGACGACGTGAATGGAAAGGGAACGGATGGCCTGTGATATTCTCTGTATCAATTTCGAAATTAAAATTGACAGAGTCTCCCCGTCCCAATAGGTCGATTTATTTTTGCTTCCATGAGCTTAGAATAATATGATGTCTCGAAGGTAAAAGTTTTCCGAAAAGTTTGAAACAATCCCCATTCTTGAACAATTTCTCAACCTGCTTGCAGAACCTAATAAAAAATAATATCTTGAAAGAAAATATTCCGGTAAAAGCAACAGTACCAGTGGACTAAAGAGCCGCAGGTCTCTCGTCGTCTATGATTGCAGTGGTACTCTTCTATTCGTACATTTCAGCGGTACACTTCTGTTCGTACTGCAGCGGTATTATTCGTTCTGCAGCGGTACTATTCGTATTGCAGTGGTACACTTTTGTTCGTACATTTCTATTTGTGTGCAATCGAGGAAAAACTGCAATGCTGCTGCTGATGGTGATTGAAAGTTTATCTCATTAATATGATTACCATAAATTACTTAACGAGAATTGTAAATTTTTGCAAAGGATATTAATTCAATTTTATCTTCGATATTCACTAAATAATCGTGACCGGATAGTATCGAAAAAGTAAATTTCCAAATATACACATTATAGAAGAGTAAGAGCCTACGAATGCTTGTGAATTTTTGGTTTATTTACTAAGATTCATTCAGAATCCCTTTTTACATTTCAAAATTGTTAGATGATATATTATTGTTCTAGACTTTATCATAATAAACGTATATTAGCTATCTTCGTAATACAGCGAATGTAGTTGTAGGCAAATGAAAAAAAAAAAAATGTCAAGCAAAACATAAAAATGTAATTGTTGATTGCTACGAATTTTTGTTGGAACTTGTTAATAATTTTGTTTAAAATATCTTCTTATGTTTGCCAATTGATGAACCTTTGTAATGGCTTCCATATTATTTTGAAAGTAAGATCCATATCATAGATTTGATTTAATCAGAGTTAAATAAGACAAAACCATTCATTATGATAACGTAAGTAATACTAGATTTGGTTTTTGACGATATAGAGTTATTTTTGACTTTGACGCATTACGAGAAATTCTTGGTGCTTCTTCAATAAGCACGATATGCTTGTGCTTTGTCAAATACATGTTGTTTGCACAAAAATAGAACTACAGGCATAATATCTCCAAGTTTAAACGATATACTTCCGAGTGTTGTTGAATATATTTCAAAAATTGGTTTTTAGGAAAGGCTGAAAATAAAAATACGTACAGTCGCTGAGCAAACACATTGATTCTGTCTACAGACTCTGTATATTTTGTAACAAAAAATCCCCTAATTGCAGTGTTTAGTCCCACGTCACCATTTCATACAACTCTAGGGCTGTATACCTTGTAGTATTTGTTGTTTTATTTTTGCATGCACAGTTCTGAATGTTGGTATATCAATTTATTTCTACTACCAATAGATCGAATACCCTCTTTTACCGTCCGTAGATACATGCGTATTTCGGTTGTTACAGACAACCGCCATCAGTGCTTATGTGACTGCTGAGAATTCAATGGAAACATAATCTATATTCAATATTGAATTCCAAACTACTAAGACGTTCAATAAGAAAGTTATTTGATGCTCAGATCTGTCTACAATGGCGTCGAAACCGTGCTTCGGCTGTGTATAATATCCTGCAAACCTCAACAATAGTTCGCAGAAAGATTGGCCGAGGTAATGGAGAAAAAAAGACTTCGTTTTTCTTGTTCAGTCATACCTCGATGTAAGACAACTTTATTTTTATTTTTGTTACAATATATCGAGTTACGTTATATCGAAGCAAAAACAATTTTTTTTCTAATATTTATGCTAGAATGTTAATGGTTACTCACAGATGCGCGAAAACCTATTCTCCATAACTTATCAGTATTTTTAAACCTTTCTTATGCCCATTTAGAAATATTTTCAGGAGCAAAAAAAAATTTTTTTTTCAATTGATACCAGATGTCACTCAAAGATGCGTGAAAACCTATTTCCCGTCACCTATCAGTATTTTTAAACCATTCTTATGCTCATTTAGGACAATTTTTAACAAGCAAAAAAAAAAAATTTTAATTGATGCAAGACTGTGGTGGTTACTCACAGATGCGCGAAAACCTATTTACCGTCAGCTATCAGTATTTTTAAACCCTTTTTATGCCCGTTTAGAGAAAATTTCAACAAGCAAAAAAGATTTTTTTTTAAATTGATGCAAGACTGTGAATTGTTACTGAAGGATGGGTGAAAACCTATTTCCCATCACCTATTAGTATTTTTAAACCTTATGCCCATTTTGGAAAATTTCCACATTGGTTTCATTGGTTTCAAAACTTACCACATACATTTTTTTGAAGCAATTCATAGCCCAAAAACAGTTGCTGTATCATTTACTTTCAATTTCAATGCATTTTAACAAGTTACGTTATATCGAGGTAAAAGTTACGTTATATCAAGTTACGTTATATCGAAGTTGCCTTATATAGCGGTTGCCTTATATCGAGGTATTAGTGTATACATCATGGTTCAAGTGAAGATGTGTACCAGAACGAATGTTTGAAGAAAATTTTCGTTCCATTTTTCAAAAACACTATGCCGATGAAAGGTATGTGTTTTGACCAGATCAAAATTTTTTTTGCGTTACATATTTTATGGATGTCGCCTTTACGGTGTCTCTGGTAGAAGAAACTTATCCAAAAAAAAAAATAGTATCGCTCTT
Organism: Wyeomyia smithii; assembly: GCF_029784165.1. Taxonomy (NCBI): domain Eukaryota; kingdom Metazoa; phylum Arthropoda; class Insecta; order Diptera; family Culicidae; genus Wyeomyia; species Wyeomyia smithii. The sequence goes on from NC_073695.1 coordinate 99,216,872, forward strand.
ATACTCGTCATTCGAAAGCTCAAGGTGCCCCCTTTAATATGCTACTAAAATTAAAATGTTCTATCGACGGGTCCAGAACAATTTTTTTTCAGACATTTTTTGTAATTGAAAAGCTGCTGGAATGGGAACTATGTATACTTATCAAGGGATTCAGGTGCTGGGGGCCCGATCAGATAGTGTTGAAACCTTCAAGTTTTGTTTTTTTTCATATAATGAAACAATATTTAGCATGATCTTAGATTTATCGACAAGGGTAAAGTGGGGTAAAAAAGACTCGAAAATTTTGAGTCCAAAAACTGCTGAAAAAAAAAACAAAAAAAGCTATAACTTTTTGTACGCTTAATTTCTCTGATTTCTCTGAAAATTGATATGGTAATTCTATCGTATAAAAATATACAATGTCGGTTATTGAAAGTTGCTGTCGAGGTTACATAATTAGATATTTACATTTTTCTTCAAAAAAATGGTGATTTTTGGATTTTTTTCTTTTGTCATCAGAACTAGGTTCTAAATTTAAACAATACGCTTTATAAATCAACTTTTATAAATCAATTCTAAATCTTTTATTGGATGTATTCAAAAAGTGCTATAACCACCGTTTAAAAAAAAATCGATTTTTTCATAACAAGGTTTAGGCCATCATTTGAAGCGCAACTCCATTGTGTACCTAAATTTAAAATGCTGGCTATAGCAGGCTATAGCTCTATAACATCCCACCTGGTTTCGAGGTACGATCCTTGTCTTACAAGTAAGTCCTCGTATGTTCCAATTTCGGTTGGGAAAGACCGTTAAAATCAATCACATCTTAAATTTTTGTTATTGATACTGGAATTGTATTATTTTCACACAATATCAGAAGCAAATTTCTTATCAAGTAACTTTCATTGTTGATTTTTGTTGTATGGATCCACCCGAAAAGTGACTTAACATAGGTCACAAAGCTTTGTGTAGCCAGCAGAGATAGGTGGGTTTCGGGTTTGAAAATTTTTGAAAGTGTCGGGTACGGGTCGGATTCGGGTTTGGTGGAAAAAAATTACAGGTTCGGGTCGGGTTCGGGTTTGAAATATGGGTTGAAGAGCCCGAAACCCGACTATATCAAATAAGCATATTTATAAGATAATGATGTCTAATTTCATGCAATTGTAAAAATCACTAACATTTTAATACCATTCGAGAGTCAAAGCTTCAGGGCAGCCTGAAATTGGTTTAAAAGATTGACCTCAAAAAAAAAATCTCGGGTCGGGCTCGGGTTTTACAGCTTCGGGTTCGGGTCGGGCTCGGGTTTCACAGCTTCGGGTTCGAGTCGGGTTCGGGTTTACCGAAAGTAAAATTTTCGGGCTCGGGTTTGATCAGAAAAAAAAGTTTCGGGTTCGGGTTTCAATTCGGGTACGGGTCGGGGGAAAAAAGCCAAACCCGACCATCTCTAGTAACCAGTACTTCAAACATTCCTAATGGTACAATAAGCATACCGAATTGCAGAAAAATCGAAGCATTCTACCCAAAGTTACAGTAACATTTTGATTTTGGCAGCACCTGGGCATTAGAGTTTGGAATGCCATTCCACCAGGTCCGGATTGAAGGGGGGCAAATGCCCCGGGCCTTTCGACACGAGGGGCCTCCCTGGTCCTAGGCCATACGTGAATACAGGTTGGAGACCTTTTTATTGTTTTGCTCTTCACCTTCCAGCGAAGCGTTAAATCATTTCAACTAATTTTTTTGAGAAAAGTGGCCACACGAAAATTTCTGTCCCGGGCCCTCAAAACTTAAATCTCGCTCTGCATTTCACCCCACTAACTCCTTCTCAAAAAACTTATATGTACAAATTATTTCATGGATGAACAAACCCTGGAAATTTAAGCTCGATTGGGGGACATCGATACAAAACGGAGTTGCGCTCCTGGCACAATGGGTTTGAATAATGATTTAAAACATGTATGAATAATGAAAATTTCTCGGTCGTTACTAGAACGACGCATTTTTTAATAACATCAAATGAAAGCTCTTGAACTGCTCTATGAAACGTATAGCTTAGATACAGCGTCCAGTTTTGTTGACAAGCAAAAATGAGCTGTAATAATCACCATTTTTTGAAGAGAAATGCAAATATCCTATAACGAAACCACGACAGCTACTCTTAACAACCGGCATTTTATATTTTTTATAGGATAGAATTACCATGTCGATTTTTGGAGAAATCAATCAAATCAATCATTAATCAAAATCATCGATCAAAATCAATGTAATCAAAGTCATTTTATTTGTTTTAAGCTGATTTTCGACTCCAAATTTTCGAGGGTCTTTTTTACCCCACTTAACCCTTTTCAAAAAATCTGATATTATGTAAAGCTTTGTTTTGTTATATAAATAAAACAACCCTGAATATTTCAGTACCGTCAGAAAACCCTGACAACTTTCTATATTTCTGAAACATATTATTTATTTCCATTTCACTAGCTTTTCAATTACAAATATATGTTCGAAAACAAATTGTTCTAGACCCCCCGATAGAACATTTCAATTTTGGTAGGCCTTATATGTAACGTGGATATGTATGCAACACGACCGTGGGCTATTTTTGACGTTAGAATTCTGTGTAAAAAATTCATTGTTACTAAAATAAAAAATCAAATTCGAATTCATTCCAAAAGATGGCCCTTAGTGTATGCCTGAAACTATAGTATATTTCCGGGAGTTACTGGTCTTTCGGTAGGTTCCATAGCACACAAACACAAACATAACCTTTCTACATGGCTGACAATAAATTGACTGCCACCAACATTTTTGCAAAAATAACAATTTTAAACTCAAATGTGATAAAACTGATTCCGCAAGATTTTAGTATTATTATGATGGTGAATTATAGCTTCAAGAACTTTGGAGCAAGCCCACAAACACGAGATCCCACGATATTTCTCCACATTTCGTTTGTCACCTTTCTTAAACACCGGGAACATCAATGATTCTTTCCAGCTGCGCGGGACTTGATGTCTCAACAAGGAGAGATTAAAAATGGCGGCTAGCGGTAATTTTAAACTTCAAGGAGTACAGCAGTAATACCATCAGGATCAGGGGAGAAGGACTGTTTTGGGTTCATTTGCTGTAAGTTTTTAATACTTTCTGCTTAATTATTCCGAAAAAGAATCAATAGCAGTGTTTTTTCCACCTGCAAATCGAGCTGAGTACCAAGGAAAAATATAAAAAGGTTGAACCAAATCAGTGAGTTTACATCTAAACTCATCGGACACTCTAAATAAGCGATTTGAAAATAAAAACCCATTTAAAACATGCCGCGTAGAAAAAGATCTTAGTGTATTCATCACAGTTGATTCAAAATTATGAAACGCCTTACCAAGGACGATTGTAAATTCGACTTTACAGCAGCAATTCCACCTTCTTTCTTATGTCTGTCAGTACGAACATATTATCGTTGTCCTCCAGCCGCATACTTGCAATATGCAACACATAACAGCTTAATAAACTGAGGCGTATTTGAGAGTACGCTGCATCTTCTGCCAGCTGCTTCCATTCGACAGGAAAAAAATAACAGAAAGGTTGTGTGCAAAGGTATTCTTCTTTATAACGTAACTTTTTTTCAACTCGTTATGTTAATTCGAATCATGTGTTTATCTTGAAAAATACCCGAAAAGAGAATTTCATTAATGTTCTGAACATGACAGTTGTACAGTACATTTCGTTGTTCACATTTAATGTTCGAATTTACCTCTTTATTTATCACAACAGAAACTTTACTATAAAGTAACATGAGCAGCGAACATATTTGAAAAACATATAACATGTTTCATCTGCTACCGAATGTTTGTACCCGATTACCTTGAAAAGATTTCTAATCATCCAAGTAGTTTTAGATGTTCTGTATTACACGGAAAGTTCATTTTAGTTTAAAATTCAAAAATTCTGTTATATGGCGGAAGAAATACGTTATATCGATTTGCATAATAAAGAGGTTACGTTGCAGGGAAGATTATGCTATAACGAGGAATACCTGCACGTGTTACATTAGATAGTGATCAATAACAATAACTTTTATCCCAAACTAATAAAATAACTCAGGGAATAATGTGGTGAAACTTTTTTTTTCGTTTTAAGTATTTTTTTGACACGGCACGATAGGATGTGGTGAAATTGAAAAGAATAAAAATGAGAACTGGAGTTGATTAACGGCAATTTTGAAATTCAAGATGTTGACTTCCGGTTCCTAGGAAATAGGCAAAATCGGCCAAATACTGCTCAATTTGCGTATTTTCGAAACCGGAATAATGCCCAGAGGCCGAATACCGACTCCAGACGCCAGATTGCACAATGGTCCAGGAACCAAATTCAGGGGGAAATTTGGGTCTAGAGCTCTATAGCAACATTTTAGAGAAAAACTTTCTTCTACAAAGTTGTTACATATGATAAAGAGCTTATTGAAAAATTATCAACAATTAGGGTGACCAACATTTTCGATGCAATCAAGTATCTAACATATTTATCGTTGTGGATAGAAGAATAATTTGTTCAACAATGTTATAGCCCTAAGTAACTTAAGTAACTTTGTAAAAAAAAAATTCTCTATCTTTGAAAACAACCGATTTATATTGAAAAAACACATTTTACGCTCCAACATTTTTATTTCAAGTTTCATTTAAAAACTGTCTTTGTACGACTTTTAGAGCTTTTTAAGAGCAACAATTTGCAATGCTGACATCGTTAATATCTCAACTTTACTCAAAGTTATTGATATTTTCCATGAAAAAATATGCCTTTTTCATTTGCTTGCCATTCTTTTTGGGGCAAACATAAAAATATCTCTTGGTCTCAATTTGAAGGGCATACTTGACTCTAAATTTGAGTAAATTCAATTAATAAACAAAACGAAAATTTCTATAATTTTATACATCATGCAGATAAAAGCACCCAGATTTATTTTTTGGTATTTTTTTTATAACTAGACGTAATTACCTTTAATTTGACCCAAAAAGATCAAAAATCGATCAACTGGTTCAAAAGTTATGAATTTTCATTAAATTAAATACATCGCATATAGCCGTTTTTTATGGTCACCCTATTTCGGAGCTAATCCCCTTAACAACCCAACGAAACAATACGGGTTTGATTATTTTCAACATAGATGCATCCCTGCGATTGCACAATTGAAGCGCTTTGCGTGACCAACTTCGAAATAGGGTGACCATAAAAACGACTGTTTTTAAAACTTTTGTCTTGTTTTTAAATTGAATTTTCTCAAATTAAAAAAATAACATATTTTTAAAAATTCCTCCATTTGTAGAGTCAAGTATGCCCTTCAAAATGAGATCAAGAGATATTTTTTATGTTTGCCCCAAAAAAAAAAATGACATACAAATGAAAAACGCATATCTTTTGATGAAAAATATCAATAACTTTGAGTAAAATTGAGATATTCACGATATCAGAATTGCAAATTGTTGCTCTTAAAAAGCTCTAAAAGTCGTTCAAAGACAGTTTTGAGATGAAACTTGGAATAAAAATGTTGGAGCGTAAAATGTGTTTTTTCAATATAAATCGGTTGTTTTCAAAAATGGAGAAAAACTTTTTTTATAAAGTTACTTAAAATAAATGGGGCTATAACATTGTAGAACAAATTTTTCTTCTATCTACAAAGATAAAAAAGTTAGATACTTGATTGCATCGAAAATGTTGGTAACCCTAATTTTTAATAATTTTTCAATAAGCGCTTTATCATATGTAACAACTTTGTAGAAGAAAGTTTTTCTCTAAAATGTTACTATAGACCCAAATTTCCCCCTAAACTTGGTTTCTGGAACATTGTGGATTGGCAACTGGAAAACAGTTGACATCGATCTGGGAATCACCTTACATAAATATTTCCGGATTCGGGATAATACTTATAGGCTGTAAATCGACATCATTTGTCGTTTTTATTCTTTTCAGGGCCACCAAATTATTATTGGATAAAATTTACCAACATTGATGTATTGGAAACCGCATTCAACAGGAGCGGGCACCGTATACTATTGCATAAAATAAACCTGCTTGGTTCCACTGACAGATAAGTTGCACTGACATTCCTGTGTAACCGATCACTTCGTAAGAAATTTGGGGTGTATATCTCAACACCGTTCGTTAACTGGAGTGGTGTACCTCAAGGAAGTAATTTGGGGCCGTTGCGTTTTACATCAATTTAAAGGGACGTTGGTATTTTACTTGGTGATGGATGTAAACTCATATACGCTGATGACCTCAAACTATATTTCGTTTTGAAGTGCATAGAAGATTGCTTGTAGAATGATGCCATCGTAATAAGCTGATTGTGAGATAAACATCGATGATAAGTACCTTTACCTCTGTTGAGGATTTCTACTAATTTGGCTAACGTTCCAGTTGTTTCTCAAGGAGTGTAGCAAGATCTGTTTGTTTTACAATAGGACGTTGACGATAATGATACATTTATATTCATTAAGACTTTATGTTAGATGGATAAAATAAACTATTAACGCTCTAGTGCCTTTAGAGGGTCTTCAGTTACACCTGTACAAAGCTTCAATCAATACTTAAAAAATGTTCATGAAGATTCATAGTGTTTTTTTCGAAGTCCACCTAAAATTAACTTGGGCACTAGAGGGTTAATAATAACAATACCATAAAATAGTTTATCCTAATCTCAGCTACTATCATTCTGCCAGAATTGGACTTGATGTACCTCAATATCTTCCTTCTCATTCTCCCTTCCATTTACAAACCAAGAAACGAAAGAGAAAAGTTAATACAAGGAATTCATTTGAAAAAGAATGGTGTACCTATCAGTTTTCCAAGCAACTTACCTATTAGAACATTTCTGTATTTCCAATAGCAACCCCAACAACAACAAACAATGCGTGTGTGTTTCTCGATCGACTCGCAACTTGGATAGGTCAACCCAACGAGTAATAATCTTCCAATAGTTATGCTATGGGCTTAGTACAACAAAATTCAGTAAAATACGATTGTACTTCTAATCTTCAATGATTTTATCTAATCCGACTTCCATACCTTATACCCTCAGTGAACTTCTAAAGGAAACAATTAGCAATCGCTAGGTTTCGTCATGATGCCATAGGGCAACGCAAACCTTGCACTGACTATACTGCGAAAAGTTCACGTGTTTCGCAAGGTCACTAGTAGACAGATTTTCTCACAGTTCTAATTGCATCGGAAAGGCGGCTGGTTGGGTCCCGCCGAGAGCTGGCCTCTGCCAAACGTTCATTGTTGTTGTCGTACGCTACTGGCACATAAAAAGCAGCGCAGTGCCACCTGTGACTTTTGCACCAGACGGATTGCATTCAGGTTGATTTCAGTTACCGTAGTGCGGTGCGAAGCTGAAAATCGTGAACTTAATTCAGTCACTTTATTTGTTTGATGACTTTTTGTTGATTTTTGATTTTAGATAAGCAAGCGCACAAACTCCGTGCTGCTGTCATGTTATGCTGCCAATGGAACAGCACTGCTAGCTAAAGTGAAACGCTGTTTTTTGAGGCAGAAACAATTGTCCTCTCGTTCTATGCATTCAACGGAAACTCGGACGAAACTGTGTTCAACTGCAATTCCTTTAAAGGCTTGTTGCGATACCTAGGCTATTAATAGCAAACATTTTAGTCGTGTTCTAACCTGACGGAGTACACGATCAATCAATTGAATCTCGTTCGCTTTTGGTCGGTTTCGAAGGCGACATCGACGACGCCGACGACGACGACGACGATGAAGACTTTACCAAGCCTGTATAGAAGCACGATGACAGTCGTGTGAAGAAACAAGATAGCGATATTTGCAGTTTAACTTTGCTAATGAGTATTACAGGCTCGGCATAATCAGTGCAATAACGAGATGTTAAATAGGTGCCTGTTATTATTTGCACACTTTTTGCTCGTGGCGATCGAGCAAGTGTGGGATATAGCGTTGGAACGGTAAACCGCCGATCGTGTTATATTTTACAGCATATCGTATGAATTGAATAGGAATTATATCTTTTTGATTTAATTGAAGGCAATCAAAATCTAAAATAGACGGAATCTACAATTATTTAGTCACGCTTAAATCTTGGTCGGGCTTACCAAGAACATAAAACGCAGCTACCTGTTAAAGTTATCGCTATAGTTTTCGTCGTATGTACTGAAAGTAATGGCTTTCTCACAGTGTGTCGTTCGATTAGTTATATCCGTAATACGGTTACAACTGAATGTTGTACAGTTTTTCAAACCCGCTTGAGCTGAACCATAAATTATTTTATTACGCCTGCCAGCACAAATCTTTGATATGTTACTTAAACAAACTGAAAAAAATACTGACTCAATGTTTATGGTGAAAAAAAGTTTCAACTGGTTAATGGTAAGCGTAAAATTGAATTTATGGTATTACATTTATGACCCATGAAGTGGAAATGTCAATAATATCATTAATAGACCCACTAGGCGTGTTTTACTATTCCATGATTTTACTAATTGGGCGTCAAAGCATACTAAACAACCGACATAAGCAGCGCTCAAATGTCTTCTATGATTTCCTTAGCTTTTCTATACTCCGAAACACCAGTTACACGATCCCTAGTTACTTTTTTTTCTTAATCACCTGGAATGATCTGACACCATGCTGCTGTCAAAACATTCCAGCATGACAAAATGCTACAAAGCCGTTGAATATGTTATAGTTGCAAAGTCATTGCACTTTGCATTTGCGCGCAATTGCTCGGAACCACCATCGGTTTCTGTTTGAGCGAGAGGAAGAACTGGAAAGTCCACTTACGAGCACATTGTGCTGCCGCACATGGTCGAATTAATTTGTAAAATGTCGTACGGTAAAATTTATTGACGCACTGCCCATATCCACTCAAAACAGGATTCGTTGCGGTGTGTTTGAGGGCTCAGTGCGTGCGTGGGCGAGTTCCATTTCATTTCTCCAGCGTATGCGGATACCGTTAAGCTGAAAATTTTATAACTTGACAATATGTGGTTTGATGCTGAAAATCGAAACATGGTCTCCTGATGGTGCAATTTGTGTGAGCTACATGTTGAACACGGATTGGCAGGGCATGGCAATTGAAATTTCTGCAATATTTTCTAGTTAGTGAGAAGGCTTACTCTCAGAACGGAATGCGTTTCAAAACAGGAGCAAAGATTGCAAAATGCACTTCGCAACTGATTTATTCCTATTTGGAGGAGGCTGAGATTTCAGCCCTCAATTTCTGAATTTCGTCATTGATTCTGCATTTTATTATGAATTTTCGCTATTTATATATTTTCTTAGCAAAGAAAGTTGTTTGATAGCGTTAAAAATGTCAGAAATGTCAAATATATAAAATGTTGAAAAACTATGACAACAATTGTCCTTATCGTTTTTCTTATTAATTTCCTTCCACCTCTGTTGAACTTTTTTAGGAAAATGAAATATTATTTATTTATATTAAATTTGAAAAAAGTTACTGTGAAAATGCTATTCAGTGGCACGGGTTGTCAAAATATTTCTAATAATATGAAACCAAATCTTTCAAATACGTATACAATATTATATTTGAAAAGAATCGAATATAAATAAAAAAAAACGGGAACCGTTAGTCGCACAGAACATTATCTTTTCGCATGCATCCGAAACGGCACCCGGTTTTTATATCAAACATTTTGCTACCATGTCATTTCTCAACTACAATAAACAAGTATCCGATTAGTTACGCTCGAGATCTTCAATTATGATAGAAAACCAGCCCCAAAAAGAACTCTTGCGCTGCTCGCACGGTTTGCTGCTCCACTGCGCAGTAGCCCAGCCACCGAGTGGGTAAGAATGCACTGCAACATTTTTCGCAATCAAAGACCGCGAACGAAAACATTAAGAGCAAGTCAACAACTCGTTTCACGAGGAACAGGAGCACGAGGAACACGTGAATAAATTAAACAAGTTTGGGCGACCGGAACGAACGGTGGCACAGTGTGTGGTGACTGCACTCAGACCAGCCAGCAGCGACGACGAACCCCGGTACACCCGAGCTCGGACAGGTTTCCTCTGTTTTTGGAAGTAGAATGTTCTTGAACTAGCGACCATCATGGATCTTGCGAACGCTTTTGTGCTGACTCGGGTCATAAAAATAAAAACGTCCGCTTTTTGCGTTCGGGCTTAGGCGAAGAGGCGTTTATGAATCGATTTACCACCTACTGGTCGAGTAAAGTTTTGTTTTACTTCAAAATATCTGTTTGTTTGCAAAACTTCACGGTGATTCGTACAAATGCAATGCCATCTGAGTTCAACTTAGAGCACTGATGTTTAAGAGTAAACCTAGAGATGGAAATTATACGAAATTCTTAGTGTCTTACCTGTTTAGGTATAAATTTCGAAAAGTCATCGGTTCGACCTACCAATATCCGGTCAATAACCAGATTATACAAAAGCGTATCAGGGAAACTCTGGAAATGCTATAGGGCAAATAGTGTGCCCTTTCGGCGGTAAATTAAATTTCTTATTCATTTCCACGGTGGAATCCTCCCCATCGGCAGCACCTTCCATATCGGCAAGCTATCAGCGGTAAGCCCAAGCGTTTAATCAAACTCTTTGAAAATTACTTGGGAAGAGCTGAGGAGGAGATAACTGAACATCAACCCCCTGAAACTCCCCTATTGTGAACGTGCAGTCGGCTGCAATGTGGGACGGGAAAGGTTTGGTGCCCTCCTCCGATTCCGATTCCGAACCGCAGTCGTGTGGTGTATCGCGTTGCTAGGCACAGATATCGCGTCTTAAATGTTGCAAATCGTTGCCTGTTGTGAATCAATTGTAAAATAGCGTTTTTCCTTGCAGACAACATGAGATCTCGCGCCGGAAAAGCAGGTGCCGTTTCACAAGGTATGAATATAGGTTCTTCGTCTCCTTCTCTAGCCGCCAAAGATCTGTCTTTTGTCTGCCGAAGAACTGCCTCCCTCGCCAGCCGTGGCAACAAATTGAACGCCAACAATCTCATCGAGACACCAAAATGGTTTTCGTGATCCAGCTTCCGCCAGCGTTGCGAGTTCGCTGCTGCATTGAAAGTGAGATTGATTGGGGTAAATTAACGTCAGTTGCTGTTAGCGGGATTTAACACCTAGTGACATGGCGACCGCATGCGGCAACCGCACCGAAGCCCGGCTTGACAGCTGGCAGGTGGCAAACCGGAGGTTTTGCTCTTTAAATGTGTCACTTTCCTGGTGTTACCCTTCTGGCAAAAGCACGACAGCGCGATTTTTTTGCCACGGAACTTGGGATGGAAATGAGCGTTTATCCGATAGTTTAGTAATCTAATAGCGTTTGTCGGTTTGAGTTCCTCGTTTTAAGTCAATAGTAGGAACTACTTTAACTCAGGTTAATAGTGAGCAGAACATTCATAATAGGCTATATTATATTTACGTGGCAAAGAGCTTTCCAAGAGAAGAAACTGAGTTTATGTATAAAGGAAATAGTACGATACCAAGCGAAATCGTCCTGAAAACATAATTTCGAATAGAAAACACATGACTTTTCCGCAGTTTTTTTAGACCATTTTGGCTTTTTTGGAAAGGTTGCACAATACACAATGTAAAAAATTTAGACCCGTATACTTTTTTTTGTATGACGTTTTTCAAGACAACATTCCAATCACTTTATTTTGTTGCTAACTGACCCGGCAAACTTCGTCCCACCTATTTTTATGTTTAACTGAAATATTTCAAACATTTCAAATTCGGGGACGGGACACGAGGCATATGGACGCTAGGCATATGGATGTTAGGCATAGTATACTAGGCATACAGACGCGAGGCATAATGGATGCGAGGCATAATGGATACGAGGCATACTGCCAAAAGGCATAACGGACGCGAGGCCGAATGGACGCGAGGCCGAATGGACGCGAGGCCGAATGGACGCGAGGCCGAATGGACCCATGGCCGAATGGACGCAAGGCCGAATGGACGCAAGGCCGAATGGACGCGAGGCCGAATGCGATGTTGTACGATCGCATGAGATCCAATAATGTAGTTCAGGTGTTATTATATTCCTACAGAGTTTAAGTTGGGTATAATACCTTTCTTGAAATCATGCGGCGAAGACGCATAATCGAGGGCAAGGAAACGAGGCGGCACTAAGCCGCCGTGGTTTCCGCAGTCCGAGCCGGCCGCCGACCCGCCGTCGGAAGCGGCGGCCTCTCGCACCCAAACGACTGATTTACTGGTTTGCTAGGTCTACTCAAACAGAGTTTTCTCCCCTTAGTTAAGTCCGAACGAGCGGTAGCGAGTAAGGACAGCATTCGCTCGAACAGCGAGTCGGCCGAAGGCCGCGAGTGTATTGCTTTCTAAATGACACTTTGAAGCGAAATACATGTTATCGAATGCTGTGTAGATGATGACGATAATAACATATTCCACATCACTTCCCTTTGGCCTTGTGTCCTTTCGGCCTTGTATCCATTCGGCCTCGCGTCCATTCGGCCTCGCGTCCATTCGGCCTCGCGTCCATTCGGCCCCGCGTCCATTCGGCCCCGCGTCCATTCGGCCTCGCGTCCATTCGGCCTCGCGTCCATTCGGCCTCGCGTCCATTCGGCCTCGCGTCCATTCGGCCTTGCGTCTATTCGGCCTCGCGTCCATATGCCTCGTGTCCGTATGCCTGCCGTCCATTATGCCTAGCGTACTATGCCTCGCGTCCGTATGCCTCGCATCTATATGCCTAACGGGGTGTCATCTTCAAATTCATTGATTCGTTGCGATTTATCGGCCATAGGATGTGATCAAAGTCAAAAGACAAATTTTTTTAAATGATTGGTTTTATCGAAATGACAACATCCTCAACTTTTGGCTTCTGTACATCACCTCTTTTGGGTGGTATGTATACGGTCATTTTCAGCTATTTTTCTGGCATCAATCCAATTCCGGAAATACCCATATTGGGTGGTATTCAGTTAAAAAGCAAAGCCTTGGTGCTACATTCCGATTTGGAACTTGACCTTCTGTTTACTATACACAAACTTCGCAGCCAACCGTTAAGTGTACAGGACAATTGCGGGGCTAGCGCTACGATCCTACTGACACTAACAGTCTCTTCCGAGACAAGACTCGAACCTACGACGACTGGCTTGTTAGGTCAGCATCGTACCTCGAGACCAGCTGGGGAGGCTATATTCAGTTATTTTGGTTATTTTCCAGAAACTGAAAATGGTCATCTTTGAATTCAAAGGGTGTCCAGAGTCAATGCTTGGCTTATATGGTCATCTCGATTACGGAAACATCCATATTGAGTAGTATTCGGTCATTTTCGGCTGTTTCCCAGAAGATGCCATCTTACAATTCAAAATGGTGCCTGAGGTCATTTTTTGGCTCCTTGCATTATTCTGGCTCCAGGGATACTCGTATTGGGTGGTATTTGGTCACTTTAGGCTGTTTCTCAAAAAGCGAAGTCGCCATATTGGTCATATTCGGCTGTTTGCCAGACACCGGAAGTCGTTATCTTTGAATTGAGAATGGTGTCTGTAATCGATTTTTAGCTTCTGTGCACCATTCTGGTTCCGGAGATACTTATATTGGATCAAAATCGTCCATTTTTGGCTGTTTTCAAGAAACTGGAACTTGCCATCTTACAATTCAAAACGTTGTATGAGGTCGATTTTTGGCTTCAGTGCATCATTAAGATTCCGAAAAAACCCATATTGGTTGGTATTCGGTCACTTTCCACTGTTTTTCAGAAACCGAATACGCCATCTTGGATTTCAAAATGGCATTTAGAGACATTTTCTGACCTCAGGGCGTCATTCTGGTCACGGAAACACCCATGTTAGAAACCGGAAGCTTACATCTTAAATTTAAAAATGACGTCTGGAGTCGGGCTCCTGTGTATCGATCTGTTTCGACAGCTGTTTTCCGGAAAACTTGATTGAAATATCGGTTTAGTTTGTATGGGAGACTTCCCTACCCTACCAGAGTAGGGAGGAATGTCACACCACTTCAGAAATTGGTGTTTGATTTGTATAAGAGCCCTCTTATTCAAAAGTGGGAGGGGTGTCGAACCACCATGAGAATATTTTTTGCTCCCAAAAACCTTCACATGCCAAATTAGGTTCCATTTACTTGATGAGTTCTTGTGAAGAAATTTGAGTTTTATTTGTAGGAACCCTTCCCGAAGAGAGAGGGGTGTCGAATTATTATAGACATTTTTGTTGCCCCTAAAAACATTCACATGCCAAACTTGGTTGTATTTGCTTGATTAGTTCTCGACCTGTGCGAAACTTGTGTTTCATTTGTATAGGACCCCTCTTTTCCAGAAGAGTGAGGGGTGTCGAGCTAATATAGACATATTTGTTATCCATAAAAACATCCACATATCGAATTCGGTTTCGTTTGCTTGATCAGTTCTTGAGTTGTGCAGAATTTTATGTTTCATTTGTATGAAACACCTCCCTTCCAGAGGAGGGAGGGGTCTCAAACTATCATAGGAACCTTTCTCGGCCCCAAAATCCCCTACACACAAATTTTCACGATGATCAATTCAGTAGTTTCCATGTTTATATTGATCAGGCAGACAGACTGGACTGAAACTTTTATAGAGTCAAGTATGCTCTTCAAAATGAGACCAAGAGTAATTTTTTTATGTTTGCCCCAAAAAGAATTGCAAACAAATGAAAAACGCATATTTTTTAACGAAAAACATTAATAACTTTGAGGAGAATTGAGATATTCACGATATCAGCATTCAAGATTGTTTCTCTAAAAAAACTCTAAAAGTCGTTGAAAAACAGTTTTAACCCTCTAGTGCCCAGTGCCGCCTTCAGATAGGCTCCAGTCAAACGTCTAAAAAGCTTCAATAAATACTTAAAAAATTTTTATAATGATTCATAGTGATTTTACCGAAGTCCGTCTAAAAATTAACTTGGGCACTAGAGGGTTAAGATGAAAATTGAAATAAAAAAGTTAGAGCAAAATGTGTTTTTTCAATATAAATCGTTTGTTTTCGAAGATAGAGAAAAACTTTTTTTTTAAAAGTTATTCAAAATAATGGAGCTATAACATTGTAAACAACTTTTTCTTCTATCTAGAAATATAAAATAGTTAGATACTTGATTGCATCGAAAATTTGGGTCACCTTAATTTTTGATAATTTTTCAAAAAGCGCTTTTTGTAGAAGTAAGTTTTTCTCTAAATATTGCCAAAGAGTTCTAAACCTAAATTTCCCCTAAATTTGGTTTCTGGACCATTGTGCAGTGTAAGATCCCAGTGTAGAGTAAAATGCCGGCGAAAGTACAATGATAGAAATGGTGAGAGAAAAACCCGTATTTTTTTTTTAATTTGGGAATGAATGGCAATTTAATAAAAAAATCTGACAAGACTACTGCAAAAAGAAGATATTTATATGTTACTGGCTGACCCGGGATACTTCGTCCCGCCTCTTTTAGTGTTAAATTTAATAATTTCGAACATTTCAAACTCATTGATTCGCGATTTGTTTATATCGTTTGAAATTATTAGTTTTACCGGAATGACAACATCCTCGACTTTTGGCTTTTGTACATCACCTCTATTCCGGAAATATATTTTGTTTGCATTTCAATTATTTTCGTTGTTTTCCAGAAACTGAAAGTGGTCATCTTCGAATTCAAAATGGTGTCCAGGGTCAATGCTTGGCTTCTTAACATCATTTCGATTACGGACATATCCATATGTAGTAGTATTCGGTTATTTTCGGCTGTTTCCAAGAAGATGCCATTTTACAATTCAAACTGGTGTCTGAGGTCAATTTTTAGCTCCTTGCATCATTCTAGTTCCAGAGATACTCATATTGGGTGGTATTTGGTTACTTTATGCTGTTTTCCGGACACCGGAAGTCGCCATATTACAATTCAAAATGTTGTCTGAGGTCGATTTTTGGCTTCAGTGCATCATAACAATTCCGGAAATACCCATGTTGGGTGGTATTTGGTCATTTGCCGTTATATTTCAGAAACCGAAAGTCGCCATCTTGGATTTCGAAATGGTATTTGGAGGCATGCCAGAAGAAGGAAAGGTGTCGGAGTATTATGGGCATGTTTGTTACACCTAAAAACATTCACTTGCCAAATTAGGTTATATTTGCTTGATTGGCTTTCGAGCTGTGCGAAATTTGAGTTTCATTTGTATGGGACCCCTCCCTTGTAGAAGAGGGAGGGGTGTCGAACGATTATGGATATATTTGGTACCATTAGAAACATTCACCTGCCGAATTTGGTTCCAATTAGTTGGTTAGTTCTCGAGATAAGCAGAAATTGGTGTTTCATTTGTTTGGAACCCCTCCCTCACAGGGAGAGAAGTCGAACCGTTATGGACATATTTGTTACCTCTAAAAACATTTACATACCAAATTTGGTTGTATTTGGTTGATTGGTTCTCGAGCTGTGCGAAATTCGTGTTTCATTTGAATGGGACCCCTCCCTTGTAGATGAGGGAGGGGTGTCAAACCATTATGGATATATTTGTTACCCCTAAAAATATCCACCTACCAAATTTGGTTCTATTTACTTGGTTAGTTCTCGAGATGTGCAGAAATTTGTGCTTCATTTGTATGGAACCCCTTCCTTCCAGAAGAGGGAGGGGTGTCGAATCAATATGGACCTATTTATTACTCCTAAAAACATCCACATACCAAATTTGGTTCCATTTGCTTGGTTAGTTTTTGAGATGTGCAGAAATTTGTGTTTCATTTGTATGGGGCCCCTCCCTTCCAGAAGAGGGAGGGGTCTCAAACCATCATAGGATCCTTTCTCGGCCCCTATAACCTCTACATACAAATATTCACGTCGATCGGTTCGGTAGTTTCCGAGCCTAAATGGATCAGACAGACAGGCAGACAGACCGGACTGCATTTTTGTAGGTATAGAAAATTTAATAACCAGAAAAAATCCTACAAATCATTTCTTGGGTTGTTCTCTAGGTTAGAAGGCTAATAGACATTTTTAAAAAAAAAGATTGTTTGAGAAATTTAAAACTGTTTTCGTAAAAATGTAATATCTCGAGATTGACTCATATTACCTTAGGGTAATGAGTGTTTCTTACAAGAAACACGATTAAAGAATCAATTTCAATTTTGTGAGTTTTGTAGAGAATATTAGTAGGTCAATGAGCTAAAGGTAGGCCTCTAAAACGAACTTCAGTTCGGTTTATCTCACGAGAGAGAAACATCGTTTGATTGGAACTCTCGAAACCGATATTTTTCCATATTGTCTATGAGATTTTATACGTGATTGGAGTGAAATAAAGTAGCTACACAGGGGTGACCGCTGGAAGATTACGGAGGATTCAGGCGGTAGAAATCCGCCTCGGGCCTTCGGATCCAGGTTCAACGGCCTGAACTTGGACCAACAAGATTTGGATTGGACACAAACACATACGAAAGGGAACAATCGAGGAAACAAAGGAAACAAAATCAGTGCGTCTTGAACTGTCCTACAGATCAGACGTTTTTTCGGTTGCTTGTGGACTGGTCTTTGACTGCCTATAGCTTCAAAGTTTGTGTTTTGTCAGTGTGTCTTTTAAAGACTACCTGAAAGTTATTTCCCATCAGTCTTTCTCAAGACTACTTACTTTTGAATTTAACATTTGTTTCAACTTTTTTCGTATCACCTGAAATGGCTGGACGGAAAAAGAAACCTCGCATCGCTGCGGGGAGGAAAAGAGAGGCATCTTTTTCTGACACTTCGAGTGTCTGTAGTGACAATCCTTTTGATATTTTGCCTGAGCAAGAAGCTGGTGAAATGGAAGTTACCAATAATGAAACTATACAAAATATAAAATCTTTAAAAAAGGAGAAAGTTCCACCTATTGTGGTAACTATTTCTTCTGAATTTAATGTATTCAAAAAGGAACTTTCAACGTTTGTTTCTGACGTTAAAGTTACCTATCAAATTGGCCGTAGAGGTGAATGCCGCTTATTAGCCGACTCAGTAAAGGGTCGTGATCGTCTTGTTCAGTATTTAACTGACAAGATGTACAAATTTTTTACATATGACACCAAGAACGCCAAGCCGTTCAAGGTTGTCTTGAAAGGTCTCACCAACGATCAAACCGTTGATGAGATCAAACTTACTTTAACAGAATTACTTGGCATAGCCCCTACCCAAGTAATTCTAATGAAACAAAAATCACGAGGCGAAAACAGTCAGAGAACTGGAATTTCCCTTGTTAATTATTTAATTCATTTTAACCGCAATGAGGTTAACAACTTAAAATTTTTTGAAAAAGCACATGCTTTGTATAATGTGCGTGTAAAGTGGGAAATTTATAGGAAGTATGGCGGAGGTGAAAAGCATATCACCCAATGCCGTACTTGCCAACGTTATGGCCATGGTTCCAAATTCTGTAACATGGACCAAAAATGTCTTAATTGTGGAGACTCTTCTCACAAAAAGGACACATATCCTGTGAAAGAGAGTAAAAATTTTCGCTGTGCGAATTGTAACGGCAACCATATGTCAAATTTTTATCAATGCCCAGTCCGTTTAGCAATTGTTAAGGCAAGGCAAGGTAAACGAAATTCAATTTCTCAATTAAAACCAACTTCAAAACAAAATTCTCCAAGCGTACCAGTGACGCATAGTTTACCTACTCCTTTGCATACCCGTTTAACTTATGCACAGGTTACAGGTAGTTCGAACATTATACCACCTAGTGTTGGTAGTTCGAAAATGACCGTTAATATGGGTAAGCAAAACACGCTAGAAAATAATTGTACACCTATTACTCCAGCTAATATTGCTGCCGAAAATATTTTTTCTAATGTCAACTGCCTGGGGCCTATTACGGCAGGTAAACTTTCTTTTTTGCAACAGGCAATGTTCGATCTTATGAACGCCATGTTGCAGGCAAAATCAATGTTTGAAGCCATTCAAATAGGCACGAATTTTACTATTAAAATTGTTTCTAATTTAAAATTTAGCAATGATTTTAAATAAGACAATTAAAATATTAAATTGGAATGCTCGCTCATTGAAGGCCAATGAGAATGAGCTTTTTAATTTTTTAACAGTAAATAATGAGCATATTGCAATTATTACTGAAACATTTTTGAAACCTAACATAAAATTAAAATATGATCCCAATTACGTGGTTCATAGATATGATAGGATTCAGGGTTCCGGCGGTGGAGTTGCAATTGTTATTCATCGCCGAATCAAACATCGTGCTCTTCCCCATCTTGAAACGAAAGTTATTGAAACTTTGGGAATTGAAGTTCAAACTGAACATGGGATTTTATTTATTGCCGCAGCATATTTACCATTTCAATGCACACGCGAGCTCAAAATTATTTTAAAGGTGATTTACAAAAACTCACCAGAAATCGTTCGAAATTTTTCATAATCGGCGATTTTAACGCTAAACATCGTTCATGGAATAATTCTCAAAGTAATTCCAATGGCAAAATTTTATTCAATGATTGTTCTTCAGGATACTATTCTATTTTGTCTCCGAATAGTCCTACATGCTTTTCTTCTGTAAGAAACCCTTCAACAATTGATTTGGTGCTAACAGATCAAAGTCATGTATGTAGTGATTTGATCACACATGCTGACTTTGATTCTCACCATCTTCCAATAACTTTTTCTTTATCACATGAATCAGTTTTAAACCCTATGAGCTCTGTTTTTAATTATAACAAGGCTAATTGGGAAAGATACAAAACTCATATTGAGAGAAATTTCAATAATGAGCTTGATTTGCAAAACGAAGTGAATATTGATTCTGCTTTGGAAGCATTAAAATGTGCAATTGTTGATGCCAGGAATTATTCTGTTCCAAAGGCTCAAATTAAATTTGATTCACCAATAATTGACGAAAATCTTCAACTTCTAATTCGTTTGAAAAATGTCCGCAGACGTCAATATCAACGTTCTCGTGACCCTGGTTTTAAAACTATTTATAAAGATTTACAGAAAAAGATTAAACATAGATTTACTCTTCTGAGAAATCAAAATTTTGAGACTAAAGTTGAAAAATTGAAACCATATTCAAAACCATTTTGGAAGCTGTCGAAGATTCTTAAGAAACCTTCAAAGCCTATTCCAGTTTTAAAAGATGGTGAACGTTTTCTTGTATCCAATGAACAAAAGGCTCAAAGACTTGCCCAGCAGTTTGAGAGTGTTCATAACTCAAATTTGAATTTTGTGAGTCCAATTGAAAATGAAGTCACACGTCAATTTGATTTAATTTCTTCCCAGAATTTTTTACCTGCAGAAATAATTGAAACTAACTTGAATGAGATTAAATCAATTATTAAAAATTTCAAAAATATGAAAGCACCTGGTGACGATGGAATCTTTAATATACTAATCAAACATCTCCCTGAGAGCACAATGGAATTTTTAGTGAAAATTTTCAATTGCTGCTTCAAAATTGCATATTTTCCCAAATTATGGAAAAATGCAAAAATTACTCCCATTTTAAAACCGGATAAGAACCCAGCTGAAGTTTCAAGTTATCGACCAATCAGTTTGCTTTCTTCAATAAGTAAACTGTTTGAGAGAATTATTCTTAACAGAATGATGTCACACATCAACGAAAATTCAATTTTTGCAAATGAACAGTTTGGATTTCGCCATGGGCATTCCACAACTCATCAATTGCTCAGAGCTACTAATATGATACGAGCTAACAAATCTGAAGGTTATTCCACTGGAGCTGCAAATCTGATAGATTTCCTGTCAGAGCAGGTGTACCTCAAGGTTCAGTCTTGGGTCCAGTCCTGTACAACATATTCACTTCAGATCTTCCTGATTTGCCTCCAGGATGCACAAAGTCATTGTTCTGCGATGACACAAGCATTTCCGTAAAAGGAAAAAGTCTTCGTGTCATATGCAGTCGATTGCAGAAAAGTTTAGATATTTTTTCTTCCTACTTGCAAAAGTGGAAAATCTCTCCCAATGCTTCTAAAACACAAATGATAATTTTTCCGCATAAGCCTAGGGCTTCTTTCCTCAAGCCAAACAATAATCACGTTGTCAAGATGAATGGGGTTATTTTAAGTTGGTCCGACAAGGTTAAGTACTTGGGACTAATTTATGATAAAAAACTTATTTTCAAAGAGCACATTGAGAGTATACAAGCCAAGTGCATCAAATATACGAGATGTTTATATCCTCTTATTAACAGGAATTCTGAACTTTGTTTAAAGAACAAACTTTTGATTTACAAACAAATTTTTAGACCAGCAATGCTTTATGCTGTACCGATCTGGTCAAGTTGCTGTTCAACAAGGAAGAAAACGCTCCAAAGGATTCAGAATAAAATTCTGAAAATGATTTTGAAGCGTCCTCCTTGGTTTGGTACACTCGAATTACATAGACTTACTGGTGTTGAACCATTAGAAGCTATGTCAAATAAAATTATTAACAATTTTCGACAAAAATCGTTGCAATCCTCAATTGCTACGATAAGCTCTCTTTATAGCCAATAAGTTAGCAATTAAGTTAGTTGTAAGTTTACTTCCCCTTTTCTGACAAGTAGGTTTAAATCCCTACGAATGATAAGTCCTAATTGCGAAAGCAAACAAATCCTAACAATTAAAATTACAAATTTCTAACAGTGTTGAGAAGTCACCATTTGTGATTGGACACACATACTCATTATTTACTAATATTTATCATAAATACTTAAGCTACTAACAAATCCCCCCTTAAAAAAAAAAAAAAAAAGGTCAAGTTCCGAATTGGAATATGCCACCAAGGCTTTGCTTTAAAAAAAAAAAGGAAACAAAAGAACGGCAACACGAGAAACGCAACGAGAATACCAGTTCACGGAACAATTGAAAGTGGATTCAATAACAACTCACAATGGAACACGCTATCTTGTTTTAAACCGTACCGATGGAAAAAAGACAATGGCATTTTTCATCAGGAAAGCAATAGACAGCATTACTACAAACGTTTCGATCACCGGAACGAAAGAAGGCGGATTACTACTGAAAACCGTAGACAGACAACAGACAGTAAAACTACTCAAGCAGACCATACTAGGCGAAACAATAGATGTTGAAATAAAGGAACATCCAACACTATACACAACACGTGGAACAATTTTCTGCCCAGACCTCAACATGCATACCGCCCAGGAAATCGTCGAGGAAATGAAAGACATACCGTCTGCCGGGGTGAGATTAAGCCACTGGGGTGAGATTGAGCCAAAACGGGAAATGTTTGTATATTCAATTACTTGAGATTTCCAAAACCTCATGCCTCAAACTCAATACTATATGAAACATGACATATTTATTAACAACTTGAAATAGAATATAAATAATATTAGTGAACTGTTTTACTTTAATAATGTTCCAAAGTACAGGCTGGAAAACACGCGCAAATAACGTTACCAAAAAATGTCCCATGCAAACCAACCCGATCAAGAAATTACATCAACTTACTGCTCAGGTGGTACGTTAGGATGTCGTCTCCAACGAGTTGAGGAAATATCATGCATTGAACCTGTGATGGCTCAGAAAAAAAACCTAAATTAAACCACCTAGCGGTCAGACCCAGCCTTTCTCATTCAAACTTTTACTCGTTTCAATAAATTTACATGAACGCTTCAATCCAATAAATGTTTATTCACTCTTAAGGTTCTAAAATATTGATGTTGTAATCTATACATATAAAAATGCAGTCCGGTCTGTCTGTCTGATCCATATAGGCAGTTTTCGAACCGATCGACGTGAAAATTTGTATGTAGGGGTTTTTGGTGCCGATAAAGGTTCCTACGATAGTTTGAAACCCCCCCTTCTTCTGGAAGGAAGGGGTTCCATACAAATGAAACATAAATTTCTGCACAAATCAAGAACAAACCAAGCAAATGAAACCGAATTTGGCATGTGGATGTTTTAAGGGGTAACAAATATGCCATAATGGTTTGACACCACTCCCTTTTCTAGAAGGGAGGGGTTCCATACAAATGAAACACAAATTTTTGCACATCTCGAGAGCTAACCTACTAAATGGAACCATATTTGGCAGGTGAATGTTTTTAGTGGTAACAAATTTGTTCCATAATCGACCTCAGGCAACATTTTGGATTGTAAGATGGCAACTTCAGGTTTCTGGAAAACAACCAAAATGGCCGATTTCCACCCAATTTAATAATATCCGGATCTAGAATGATACCCAGGAGTTAAAATCGAGCGGAAATGTCTTCAAATGTCATTATAAAATCCAAAATGGCGACTTCCGGTTTCGGAGAAACAGCGGCAAACGAGCAAATACCACCCAATATGGGTATTTCCGGAACCGTAATAATGCACTGGAGCCACAAATCGACTTCAGACAACGTTTTGAATTGTAAGATGGCGACTTCCGGTTTCTAGAAAACGGTCTGAAATGGACGATTCCCATTAAATATGAGTATCTTCGGAACGAGAAAGATGAACAGAAGATAAAAATTGGCTGATTTCCATCTAACATGAGTATCTTCGGATAGAATGATACACAGCAGCTGAAATCGACCACAGACCCCATTTTGGATTGTAGGTTGGCGACTTCCGGTTTCTGGGAAACAGCCGAAAATGATCGAATAACACCCAAAATGGGTTTTTCTTCAACCAGAATGACGCTCAGATGCCAGAAATTATCTTAAATACCATTTTGAAATCCAAGATGGCGACTACCTGGTTTGGGAAAACAGCCTAAAATAAACAAATACTATCCAATATGAGTATCTCTGGAACCAGAATGATGCATGTAGCTAACAATTGACCTCAGGCACCATTTTAAATTGCTAAATGGCAACTTCTAGGAAACAGTCGAAAATGACCGAATAATGCTCAATATGGATATTTCCGTAATCGAGATGATGCATAAAAACCAAACATTGACCTTGGGCACCATTTTGAATTTGAAGACGACCACTTTTAGTTCCTGGAAAACAACCAAAATAACTAAATACCTCTCAATATGGGTATTTCTGGTGTCAGATTGATGCTAGAAAATCTGCTGAAAATGACCGAATATCACCCAATATGAATATATTCAGAGTTAAGGCGATGTACAGAAGCCAAAAGTCGAGAATGTTGTCATTTCGATGAAACCAATCATTTCAAACGATTTGTTATTTGACTTTGATCATATCTTATGGCCGATTCGTCGTGCATTTGCAGATTTTGAACACATCGCAAGGAATCAATGAATTTGAAACGTTCAAATAGTACGATACCACATTTAAATTATGTTGAGGCCACATATATCGAACAAAGCAGGTATAGTTTTAAATAGTCTTTGAATTTCTTTTCTTCCAAAACTTTTCAACCACATATCAAATTGTTATGAAGTTTGTTATTTGTAAGTTTGAGAGATGACTCGTTCATATGACACTAGTTATGTTCAAATAAGTCATGTAATCTTTGAGATAATAGACTTTCGTTGTTTTATTAACAATTTAATACATAACGGTTGTTTAAGTTCGATTATAATCAAATAAAATGGGAACGTATAGGGCAGCCAAACTTTGAAACCATGTGTTCAATCATAATTCATCAGTTAACCTTTAACTGGCCCGCTCATCTGATAATAATATTGATCAAATCAATTTTGTAGTTTCTGAGATAATGAAGTTTCGTGATTTTCACATTTCGGTACATTACAGACGAAGTTACAGTCCGATTACAGTAAAATTCAATAGGGTGTTATGAGGCTGCTAGACTTTTTATTTGACACTAATTTTGTGGAAACCGGGTCAGCCATCTCTGAGAAAAGTGAGTGAGTCCAAGTAGTATTCGGAATATGTTCCTTTTCATAGCTGCATTTTACATTTTTGAACATAACAGGAAAAGTAATAGTCCGATTGCAAAACAAATCAATAGGGTCTTATGGGGCAACTAGACCTTCCATTCGACACTGATTTTATGATAATCGGTCCAGCCATCTCTGAGAAACATGAGTGAGATTAAACAGTCTCCAGAAGACGTTTCTTTTCATACCTTTGAACCACAAGTTCAATCTTTATAAAATTCAAAAGTTAAGGGTTTTTCGGGATCCCCGTTCATCTGGAACCAATTTTGTTCAAATCGGTTGTGTGGTTTTTGAGATATTGATGTTGCATGATTTTCACATTTTGATACATAACCTCTAAGCTAAGAATCCGATTACAATGAAATTTAATAGGGTCTTATGGGGCAACTAGACCTTTCATTTGCAATTAATTTCATGAAAATCGGTCCAGCCATCTCTGAGAAAAGTGAGTGAGAATAAAAATCTGCACATACACACACACACATACACACACACATACAGAAAATGCACAGCTCGTCGAGCTGAGTCGAGTGATATATGCCATTCGGCCCTTTGGAGCACTTTTATACTTTCGGTTTTGCAAGTGATTGCTATACCTTTCTAGGAGAAAGGCAAAATGTTTATCCAAACTGTACACTTTTCGAGCCCTTTTGGGGTGAGATTGTGCCAAGCTATAATAAACGGTACAGTGTGCGGAATTCACATTCACGACAAATTATATCAGTATACACCAAAACGCTTGCATTGTTTACATAGGGTATGTTGTCTAGCTATGCTATTATTTGAAATAATGACTAAATGCTTGAGAACAGTAAGCTAACAACTGTTAGATGGAAATTTACAATGACTGAAATTACTTATGGAATGTAACAAAATTTTGTACACCTATTCTATGTAAACTGATGACTTTTAAAGCAAGGAAGAAGGGTTGTGGGTACGTTTCCATCAGTTTTGAGATCTCCAATGGAATATACAGTGGTCAATGACACATAATAATTGAAACGAAAAGTCTTCTCAGGCTTTATGTCCTAACGTTTTTCCTTTCTAAGCTACCTGGAGACGCCACTATGTGTTTAGAGACTGTCCATGAGCCACGTTCTCACAATTGGTTACTCAAGATATTGATTTGATCCAGTCATAGATTTTTCTGTAATTCATATGAAACTTAATTTCTGGTCAACCCCCTACAGCCCCTTAATAGTCCATGTTGTTTATGGTCGTCCCTATACTTACTGTTTTATTATGTTATTCATGTGAATTATTCGTAGATACACTACTGTTCATTAAACAGGTATTAAATTCAATTTTTTGTTTTTGGCACAATCTCACCCCATAGAAGGGGTGAGATTAGGCCAAAGATCATTCAATTTTAGCAAAATTATAGTTTATTGTATCTTGACCATATTTGCGGCAGTCGTTAACTTAACATTTAAGTGTGCATTGACGTGATTTGGATCAAACTCATTGCCTAAATGTGTGCGTTACAAGCTAAGGAACAAAAACGTGTCCTTTTTTGGCACAATCTCAGCCCGGCTGACGGTACACGTTATTGATGTCAAACGAATCAAGCGCCGTAAGGGTGATCAACAGGGCTGGAATTCACCTCAGTGCGGACAGAACCACACAAATTTGTACACAACACATTTGCCATCAAACCGTGCGTGCCACTCCCGATATTTCGTTTGTGTTCTCTTCTCCCTATTCGCTCTTTTGTATTTCTTTCGCACCGAAAAAATACGACTGAGTACGCTTTGTGCATTTGCCAAAATGTGCGACACCACACATTGTGTCTTAATTTATGTGTTTCTTGGGGCAATGGTTATCGGATTTGACAAACGAACGATTATAGTATTAATTTTTTTTTGCACTTCATTTGACTCCTACTGAAATAATTTAGGAGCTAATTTTCAGTGCTGCTCAATGGGTTTTGTTTCAAGACTAAAAATAGTTTCTTTCCGGAGATAGCCGCAATATGTCTTGTACATGAACAGTAGGGTGGCAATAGAAATCGACTTTTCGAATTTCGTTCAGAAGTAGGGCTCAATAGTTTCGTCTTCGAAAAAAGTTCCAATACAAAACTTCAGCTTAATCTTCGGGAACATGAAAGCATTATTTTGTGACCAATGAAAAAATAAGGACAGGTAGTTCATAAATTTCTGAATACAGTCAGGTTTTTTTTACGCGGAGGATACGTACCTCGTAAAAAAACCGCGTTAATTCGAAAATCCGCGTAAAAAAAACTGCGCTAATTCAAAAATCCGCGTGAGAAAACCGCGTTAATTCAAAAATCCGCTTAGAAAAAACACACGTTATTTTAAAAATCCGCGTAAAGTAGTCCATCAAGAAGGGCTTCAGAAAAAACCCGAGACGCTCTAGAACCAGTATTTGAAATTGTCCTCATTGACGGTCATTTTGGATCTTTCGGTGGGCGGAGGGTATTTTTTGGTCTGATTCTTTTACTAGGTAAACACTTAAACGTTTCTGGTTCCAAACCTACGTTTGTTCGGAAATTCGCGAAAATGTTTTTTGAATTAGCGCGGTATCGCGTAAAAAAAACCGCGTTAATTCAAAAATCCGCGTAGAAAAAAACCGTGTTAATTCAAGAATCCGTGTAAAAAAAACCTCGTAAAAAATCCGCGTATAAAAAACCGCGTAAAATAAACCTGACTGTATCAAAATAATTCTTATACCAAATGTCTTAAAAATGCATAAACATCGAGATCTGGTGTTATCCAAAAATACAAAATTGAAAAAATCGATCAGTTAAAGTTTCACTTTTCGACTGAACGAACTTCTAAATGCGACGAAGGACAATTTATTTCCATACAAGTCATTACCACCCTAATGATCGGTATCAGTAGTGAATGCATGTAGCGATCGTATATGAATACCGGCACAGAAACATGTCTGGACGTGCGTTATATGTCCTAAGAAACACGTCGTTTCTTGGTTCCTTTTCTCTGCTTTTTTTTCTACCCGCAACGCAACGCAAACTGCTCAAACTGAAGCTCTTTGTTTTCTACGCAATGTGTCACAAAAAGCAGCACAAAGTGTTGTTCCGTTCTCCCTCCTTTGAAATATTTCTCACTTGGTGATATCTTTCATAGTCATTTCGTTTTCGCGCTTTCTCTTTGTGCCTGTTGGTTGTCAAAATGTGTAGGTACCGTTCTCGTTGTGCCAAGGCACACACTGAGCGCAATGAGTGTGCGAATGACAGCCCTGGTGATCAGTATGAAGACTCAGGAGCATTCATTCTAACGTTCAATCTGGGAACCCTCCCTGGTTCCATAGATGCCGGTTTTCATCGTTGTAAAGTACCACCTATGTACTATGTACAGTATGTACCACCTCCATTGCGTTGCATGAACTGTCTGAAATTTGGCCATAAGAAGGATCAATGCAAAGGAAATCAAGTTTGTGCTAACTGCGTCAGTTTATACCACGATAAGACTGAATGCCAACAAAAAGCCACGTGTGTTTTTTGCCGGGAAGACCACCACGCCTTATCTAAGAACTGTCCAGTATACATCGATGAACTCGAGATCCAGCGACTAAGAGTAATCGAAAAGATCACTTATCGTGAAGCAAGACAAAAGAGAAGATCGCAAGCACCAGACCCAAATCCACCTCGGCTGAGAGAGTTGTTCTCTAGTCAACTCAAAATTCGAAACAATATCCACAACGAGAGACAAGCAGAGAACCCCACTGGAGACCAACGTAAAGAGAGAACCGAACGTAACCTACGCAACTTTAACAGCAGTACTCGGATGAACACCAGGATATCCAATCTCCAACCCGAAGAGAACTCATCGAATCACGCCAGCGATTCACTAGATGCAACCACAACTACACAGCATAGACATAAACAGCAGACAGAAGCTCAATTTCAGAATGACTCACGATACAGTTTGATGAATACAGGTACCACTAACACGACTACCAACATGATTCACGATATAGACGAAAATACAAATGATCCTAACTGATCCTAAGACTATTCAATTTTCTATAAACTTGATCAGTTTCACATGCGGGCATCAGGAGGTGTAGCCATATGTGTAAAAAACGAGTTCCATGCCAAAGAATTGAATCTCAACACAAACTTACAAGCCGTGGCGGTCAAAATGTTTTACCCACTTGAATTTACACTTGTTTCACTATATTTACCCCCTGACCAACAAACCCAAAGAACAGACATAGATCATCTTATACAACAATCAAGTGTTCCATTTCTCATAACCACTGACTGCAACGCTCACAATGTTATGTGGGGAAGTAAGCAGAACAGTACCCGTGGAAAAATGCTGGAATCAATCATAAACGACTGGAACTTGAACGTCTTTAATAACGGTTCACCCACACATTTCTGTGTGGGAATTAGTAGCTATTCCGCTATTGATATCTCATTTGGTACTCTATGCCTATCAAACCATTTCTGTTGGACTGTTCACTCTGACTTATGCTCGAGTGACCATTTTCCAATTATAATCTCACCACTTTCGAAAATACTAAATACTACAAGACGCCCCCGTTAGATAACTTCTCCGGCTAACTGGAACCAATACCAGACTAATATAACTCTTAGCTTGAACGAAAAATCTCCAATAGAACCATTAAGCCAACTCGATCATTTTACCTTAAGCATTACGAACGCAGCAAAGCAGTCAATTCCCCAGACATCGAGCATAGTAAATAAATGCAAATCTCCCTGGTGGTGTAAAACTGCATCAAAGCACGAAATAAGGCATTAAGAGTATTTAACCAAAAAACTACAAGGTATACAGCCCTAGGGGTTGTATGAAATTGTGAGGTAGGACTAAATGTATATATCATATGCTACGATAAACTGTTCATAAGCAACACTACCGTTTATATTTGATGATCGTTATTGTCAAAATAACGATGCATGAATACATGAAAATTTTAAACTAGTAGTAATTGCGAAAATTCTCATAACTATTATCTTCAAGCATCTATAGTTCTGAAAAGAACCGATTCCATAATCTTCAGTATGAAATTCGTGCTGCAGAACGCTGATGATCGCACCATCGGTAGCATTAATATTTTGCTTGACCGCGCATAATAAAGTTTGCTCTCCCCTGTGTCCTCCAGTAGCTGTGCCAGAAAAATATTCTGCAGCGTAACTGTTGCTGCCGTATGCAAAATAGAGGAAACATGTTCCGCAGTGCCTGGAAGATGACTCGTATGCAGCTCTCGTTTCCCAGTGTCGCGTACCTCTAACAGCTACACTCCACTCGCTATTGTGTGACAAACTAGACTGAAGCTGAATTTTCTACCCGCAGTCTTTTGTATCGAGTTCAGCGTAGATTTTTGCCATTAGGGCGAGGCCACGCAGCTTAGAGAAAGACAAATGGAACAAAACACTTTGTTGAGTCAAAATATGTAGGCAGTGGAATTTATTCCGTCCATGTTATTGTTTTCCGTGCTCGGGAAGCAAGCCAATAGCGAGGGAAAGCTTGACCTTGGAACTTTTCACCTTTTTTGCCATTAAGCAGTAAAGCAACAATGTTAAACTTTATATCAAACAATTGTTACACATTTTATCTACCCACTGCCATATAAATGACTAAGGTGCATTAAGTCGTTCGCTTGCTATAATCGTTGGAAATCTGACGCAACATTTGCCAGTTTCATTTTCAATTTCACAAAATGTAATCTAGTATAGAAAACAAAGACGTAGTCCTACGTCAAAATGGACACTGAATCTGAAACAAAATATAAAATTGCAAAAGCCCGACGACTTATTAGGCAACACCAACGAGAGTCCTGGCAGAAGTATACAACATCAATCGGTAATTTAACACGAATAAAAGAAGTTTGGTCTAAAGTACAAAAGATATCAGGAAAAACCAATTTTCAAGGAATAACCTGTCTCAAAAGCAATTCTAAATTGATGCACTCACCAGATGCAATTGCTGAAGAATTGGGCAGAACGTTTTCGTTATCAGCTAGTTCCTCGGTCTATTCCCCACAATTCATTGAATACAAAAATCATACACAAAATACTGAAATAATTTTGTTTGAAGAAATTATTCAAAGTGATTTGAATGCTAATTTTTCAATGCAAGAGTTACAAATCGCCTTGAAAAGCTGCAAGGGCTCCTCCACTGGCCCAGATAATATACACTACGATATGGTCAAAAATTTACCAATAAATGCACACCACTATCTTCTGCAGGTATTTAATAATATCTGGAATCAGCGTTTGTTTCCGGCACAGTGAAAAGAATCAATTGTAACAGCAATTAAAAAACCTAACAAAACCCCGTTGAATCCCGCAAACTATCGTCCAATATCATTAACCTGTTGCATTTGAAAAATCCTCGAAAAAATGATAAATCGTAGACTAGTGTGGTACCTTGAATCCAATAATTTACTAGATAACACACAATCGGGTTTCAAAAAGTAAAGAAGTACAATATACAACCTAGCTGTACTAGAAAATGATATCCAAGAAGCTTTTCATAAAAGAGAACACTTGGTGTGTATCTTTTTCGATATTGAAAAGGCTTATGACACTGCCTGGAGATTTAATATAATGAAAACACTTTCCTCTTACGGAGTTAGAGGTAACATGCTGTGGTTCATTCATAACTTTCTCCAAGATAGAAGTTTCCGTGTAGCAATTGGAAATACGTTCTCACCAAAATTTACACAAGAAAATAAGGTCCCACAAGGTTCAGTGCTCAGTGTGACATTATTCCTAGTGGCAATGAACACTTTAAAAAACTGTTTTCCGCAAGGTGTTAGGAAATACAAGTTTGCGGACGATGTAGCAGTTTATACGTCCGGATCAAGCCTAACAAAAATACCACAGCGTTTGCAGACCACCTCAAATAACTTAGAAAAGTGGAGTGAAACTACAGGATTTCGTTTTTCCGTCAGCAAAACAAAAATTGTTCATTT
Organism: Wyeomyia smithii; assembly: GCF_029784165.1. Classification (NCBI taxonomy): domain Eukaryota; kingdom Metazoa; phylum Arthropoda; class Insecta; order Diptera; family Culicidae; genus Wyeomyia; species Wyeomyia smithii. Next base: position 99,248,547 of record NC_073695.1, read on the forward strand.
CTGTCGTAAAACAAGCTGCAATACTAACCCTCATTTAACTCTCTACGAACAGGAAATTGAAGTAGTAAATACCCATAGATTTTTGGGAATGTTCTTTGATAGAAGTAGATTTATCGGCTTAATCAGTCCGTGTATAGAAGCAAAAACGATTTTTTATTTCTTAATCCGACAGTTTCGGTGACTTTATTTCACCTTTTTCAAGGAAATAAAGTCACCGAAACTGTCGGATTAAGAAACAAAAAACCGTTTTTGCTTCTATACACGAACTGATTAAGCCGATAAATCATCAAAATTAACCGCTACAGTCGACAAACAAACAACTTTGATAGAAGGTTAAACTGGGATCGACACCTGAAACACGTTAAAACTAAAGCTCTGGGAGCCATGAAAATAATCCGCACTTTATCAAATACAAGCTGGAGGTCAAAGAGGAAAATACTTCTTACCTTACATAACACACTAGTTTTGTCAAGGCTAGAATATGGAAACATTGTATGCAACTCGGCGTCAAATACACGGTTGAAACAACTAAACTCAGTTCACCACTTGGGTATAAGATTAGCAACAGGTGCATTTTGTACAAGTCCGACCGTTAGTTTACTTTGTGATGAATTTATCTTTCAGAAGAGATCTTCACACACTAGCATACGGAATAATATCAATGGCATTACCAAATCATGTGTTATTCAATAAACTATCCAATCGTCATAATTCATCCTCATCAAAAAATTCCAAATCTATAGAACAGCGATTCAAAATGTTATGCTCCACATACAATTCAGAAATTAAAGATGTTTACTACCGTGGGTTCCACCTAAACCCCCCGTGGAATGTTGGAGAACTGAAAGTAGATTTTTCTATGAGCAAGGCTTCAAAATCAAATACATCTTCTGGAATCTACCAGAAAGAGTTCCTGGAACGAATCTCTAAATATGATGGGTTTTATCTTATCTATACAGATGGTTCAAGGCTTGCTAGTAACGTTGGTTATGCTGTATTTAGTACACTTTATCAAACGCAAATGCGTTTACCCAATCAAACATCAATTTACTCAGCGGAACTTATTGCATTAAAAATCGCTATAGAATATGCCATCAAAGACGATTTACATAATAAATTCTTAATTATTTCGGATTCGAAAAGCTCACTGGAAGCTATACAAGATCCTTTTTCGGAAAATCCATTGATACAAGAAACACATAAACTTTTGCAACATACTATACAGACACTCAAAACTATCAGATTTCTATGGATTCCAAGCCACAAAGGAATACCAGGAAACGAAATTGTCGATGAACTAACAAAGGAAGCTACCGCCCTTCCCTTAAAACATACAACCACAACACACAGTGATCAAATAACAGCATGTAAACGAACTGTAATGAATAAATGGCAACGTCTCTGGGAAAATGTTGAAAACAATAAATTAGATCGATCAAATCTACTGTGTCGCATTGGAACACCTCCTATTACTTGCAAAGAAAAGAATCAGTTGTGATTACCAGACTCAGGATTGGGCATACAAAAATGACCCACGAGTATGTTTTTAAGCGTGAAGAGCCCCCTCAGTGCTTAACTTGCCACTAAGCGTCGAGCATATAATTATGCACTGTCCAGAATATGAAATTTTGCGAGCCAAACATAAAATCGATAGCCAAAGTTTGAGTGATAATCTTGATAGAGTAAACAATTTATTAAAATTTCTTAAAGAATCTAACCTTTATAAAGAAATTTGATATTATACTTAGATAGATTTAAGTTACTTTTCTCATGTATCATAAAATTTATTGTAAAATTTATATTTGATTAAGATGCAAATAGCCGTTAATGTGCTCGGCATCATAAATAAATTATCAATTAATTAAAACGAACTTGTTTTCCAGACCATCTATTGAAGAATTTTCGAGGTGCTTGAGGTTATCAGGTCAGGCACATCCATAAGTAAATTTGCTGTGAACTTCTCATTTTTGCATTCGATCTATGCTGCCAGGAACAGGTTTAAAATACTGTCATTTCCAATAAATTTTCAATGGCTGACACTTGTATATATTCTGTTTTCTAAACATTTTTTTTGGCTTCAGACTGCCTGTTGAACTGAATTAAAAACAATGATCCGGTCATACGAAAGATTCGATTATCCTTTATAAAACTATATACTGGTTTATTCTGATTATCGAACTATTCATCAATTGTTATAGTGATAATTATACTGAGTAATCAAATTCCTCATAGTATCGTTTTTCCAAATTTTCTAAACTTGCAAGCAGAGGGTACACAAGTAGTTGGTTTGTTTTTTAATAGTCATCTCTAAATATTAATTAGTTATATTGCGATAACAGCAAATGGGAACATGCAAACGAAAACAAATAACTGAATTCGCCAGTTGATCATTGTTTGTAGAAACTTTCTCCACAATCAGTATAACTTACCAAATAATTATAAGTAACGTATAAAATATGAAGATTTATTTCAGGGACCATGCCATGCAAAATTTTCTTATTTCGGTTACGAATGAAAGTTTGTTATAAAAACAATAAAATAAATGAAAAAACTCCGTGTGTACTCAAAATTACAATAAAGTTTCAAAGAAATAACATTTGTCGCAAATGGCTCGGTTATCGACCTGTGCCCGAGCCAATGTGATGTAAAACCAAACAACACGTTTTTTTTCCCATTCAACACCTCTTCGGTAGCGGCTTTGCATCATCCCACGATTGAGTAAGCACGATGATTGTGCTTTAATTTGAAATTTACACATTTTTGTTTTTATCTGGCCTTTCTTTACAAGTCGCTGGCTTCGCAAAACCATACGAGCGCGCGTGCGCGTGGAATTTAATTCATTTTCAAAGCTGGACGCGCCTCTAACGGTGAAAAACCGGGCGGAGCGGATGAGCACAGCGAGATTTGAGGTAAAAACGACGAAAAATACTTTGTCTACCTTAAGCTTCGCCGGCCGCTACCGGAGCGGATTTTGCACCGGTTTTTGTTTTCCCTTTTCAGCTGCGGCGTGGCGTTAATCAGCCGTTAAGTGTTATTCAATCGAAGCTGATAAACTTATTTTCACTCGCCCTCCCGGGCAGCGTGCGATGCGTAAAGCGAAGGGATTCCTAATACGTCTCGTGCACGTTACACATGGTGTGCTGGCGTTTCGTCTCGCTCCGTAGTTCTTGTCACGAGATTTTGGCTTTAATTTATCCGCCAGCGGAGGTGTGAAAAATTTATTTAGATTTGATTGACTTGCTGCAGGGCAAACATGTACGCTTACTTTCGTTTCCGTGTCTGTCGTCGGTGAAAAGATGCCCTTTTTCGGGAAACCAACACGCAATCGGAACATATTCGAGCTCGTCATAGACCACGACTCTCACGATTGATTGCGCGTTGGTTGATCGATGGAAGGTGTTTGATTTGGTGTACACATTTTGATATCTATGGCCAACCCATTTGCATGTTCCGACACCTGCAGGACGAGTGGTACAATTGTGTGTCACTCCAAATGAAATTAAGTTCACTTTCACCGCGGGCGGACAGACTAATCGATTTTCGAATATCAACAATGTTTTTGATTATCACTAACTCACTCCATTGTAACATTATATTTAGTTTGGATAGCTCTTTTATGAAATTTGTAAAGAATGATCAATCAGAGAATAAATTATTTATAAGCAGTGTTTTCCTAACTACAAATAATATTAAAAAGACACTTCATTCTGAAAATGAAAACTATGAAAATGAAAAAAGTAGCACAACGATTATTATTTTTCGCACGCGACTGCAGTTGATTCCATTCAAATAAACATTATACCTAATGTAACCCACTTCCCAATCATTCTCATAATGCGAAGGTCGCAACATTAGCTTCTGCAGTGTGAGGTTGAAATTGGTTCACCGTTTTAACTACAGTGGGTGATTAAACCCATAGACACTGCAGTGGGGTAGCATAGTTGAATTGAAAATTATGGACCACACGCCGCGCCGTGCTCGGGGTACTTTTCCGGCGTCGCGCGGATATCGTGAGTTTGGGATCATTTTTCTTCGGTGGCAGTTGGCCTGATCCGTTGTTATATTGCTAATGAAAGATGCTGCTGATACGGGATAATCATGCCCAGCTTCGGAGGACTGCAGCACAGCCAGGTGCACAATAATCCCCCCCTCTTCTACCCCCACACACTTATTGTGGCGATGTCCGTTCCAGCAGCACTGGGATTCCTATGATGTACCAGTGCTGCATGATTAGGGTGTAAACAAATAGACGATTACATGATCGGTTCTTCATCTGGCACGAGGGTCTCAAGTGGATGAGCGATTCTATTGGGACTTAGCAGTGGGCGGCACAGCTAGTTGAGGCTCGAGCAGGCGCATAATATTAGCTAGTCATGCTCACGGTAGGAGAGCTATTAACCAGTAGACTCATGATGGGTAAACATTACTCGAGTGGGTTGTTGGAAAGCGATGTGGGCATCGTTATAATTTGATTGTTAGGAACGATTATTAGAGTTGGTTTATGTGCAACGGTCCAACGGCTTAGATTCGACGTGAATTAAAACAGATAAGGAGACTTTTGCGAACGCAGGATGCCTCCGTACTATGAATTTGTAGTACAAGCTATTGTTTTGAAAAAGTGTTATTCTACTATGCTATGATTACGTTTCAAATTTTAGAGTAGACTTTTTCGCTGTTAAGAGTCACAAAATTAAAATCGTTCTCTACAGTATTTTTTTAAATGTTTCCATAATTTAAACTCACCAATGCCACTTCTAGTAATCGGGTGTCTGAAATAGAAACAAAAGAAGAAAACGTTATTTACATTATTCATGATTCATGATTCTTGTTTAATCATACGACTCAACCTTAGTTTTAACAACTGCAAAACTACGTAAACTTGTAAGGTTTTGTGTTATTCGATCGTTTTTATTTTGTATAAGAGGCAATACATACGTCTCATCCCAACGGACCATTAGGTTGTATAACGACTGATTAAGCTTTAGTTCATCCAAAACCCGCCTAATAGCAGCCTAACAAGCTTCAAATCAACAAACTTGTTTGTTGGGATATCTCTTTACCTTAGGTTCATTTAGTTATACAAAGAAGCAATTGTCCTTGCAGTTGTAGCATCAAGACTTTACTTTGCTTTTCATCATATTACATCTCATTTTGGTAAACTTGATTCATACTCTTCTGAACTCGATTTTTATTAAACATTATCTGGTTTTTCTTACTTCACCTTCATTTGAAATTTCTATTTTACAGTCATCCCAGTATTATGGACCAGCTAAGTATAATTATGATTTTAATTTAACGATTAAGAATAAAAAAAAAAAAGGTTTTACCTTCGAATTTTCACTTATTTGTGGTAAAAATATTAAAGTTGAATTTATATTTCCGTTCTTACACAACTCATTAAATCGAATTTACATTGAATTTACAACTTGATATGCCGATCCAATTCCCACTATTATAGGCCACTTTTTGACTCTCCCAGTATTACGGGCGGATGCTCCCAGTATCAAGGGCCAGACTTGCATTTTTTCATTTGAAAGACATAGACATTACTTTTCAGAATGATTCCGATAGAGGGGTTAATGTCCTATCATAAAGACATAGATTCAATTTCGATAATACACTATTGTAATATTTTGGTATTCATTTTGTTCAATAAAACATTGTTTTCCACAAGTTATGCTCATTAGTGAAGGGGTTTCGCACAGAAGGCATGCAAAGAAACGCTGTTCTCGATCACTAAACTTTAATTTAACTATTAAAAGTTATTGACATAAAGTAGAGTAGTAAAGTAGAGACTGACCCACAGTACTGCTTGGCCCATAATACTGGGATGACTGTAGTTCATCCTGTTCACCGGATAAAATTGTTACTGAACTACTTACTAATAGTTCAGGTAAAAGTAACTCTCTGTCTGTGCTATGGGATGAAAAGTCTGTGATCTGATACAGAGATGGCGTTGCAAATAAAAAAATCTTTGTTTGATTGGATTGTCCGATCGTACCAACCTCAATTAGATCGCTGTCAAAATTTCATGAGATGTTAATAACTCGTTCCCAAGTTATCACTTTACTACTTCTGTTATTTTGATAATCATGGGAAAAGTGAATTTCGTGTTTTGCCTTAGCAGTGCTTCCTAATGCGTCAAATACTGTTTAAGCGAAGTGATAGCTTGATAAGGGTCACAAAACATTTGCTTTTGTTAGTTCAATTGTAAAGTATTGGTTTGCTCAATTTCATCGTAACCATACCTTTACAGCCTATGCACAATGCTCCAGAAGGTCGCAGTTTTGGAAAATATCCAAGAAAGCGAGCTAGTTTGAAACCATATTCCATGAATGTTACTCGATCAGAAAGACAAAATCAAAATGTAACAGAAGCTATTAGTTTGTTATGAGAGTATCCTTAAAAGTTTTTTTTTTTAATTTGATCCCGTTAGGTGTTAAAACAGAAGAAATTGTAACAATAATGGTTCTACTAGTATCAAACCCATATCAAATTTTGTTACTAACGTATCAGCTTTTTAACAAAATAAGTATGCTAGAACAGTATGATAACAATCATTGTTAGAAACAACAGCTTTTGATAGAGACGAAAATTTATGAGCCTTGTTTCAGAGCAACTCCATTTCAGGATTTGTAATTATCACCCATTCATTTAATTTTGTTATCAAAAGCATAAGGAAGAATACAAAATCATCATATTAAATCATATCATATCATGTTATCTCCTGTTGTATCTCCGAATTTTTTCTGTACAATGCACCAAATTTATATACTCTGCTATCTGCCTCTAGCGACACGTACAGAATTCCCTTATCCCCGGCGGTACAGCTTAGTATGCGGCATCTTCTGATATTTGCTCCTATACAAAAGAAGAAGAAGACAATTCAAACGGCAATTTGATTGTCTTTAAGGTCGCAACACGAAACCTACGCGTTAGTCCTACACGCCTCACTGTGCGTCGACGGCGGCAATATTATTTCTACACTAGTTGAACGTTCCCGGCGATGCTCGGGATCAAAGGTTTCAAAAATAGTTTTTTTTTATATTTCATTGCTGCATTAGCTCAACTCACTTCAGAAATATAATTCACATCTTATACGTCCATCATCACTAAGTACTTCAATATTCTGAGAACCCACAGAACGTAAATACCCATATTGGATTGTTTTTTGTGATTTTGGGCTGATTTACAGAAATTGGAAGTTACAATTTTGGATTTCAAAATGACGTATGGAGCTCCACTTTTAAATGTATTTAAATTGTTGGCCAAATATCACTTAAGAAGTCATTATTTTGCATGTTTCACGTAGTTTTGTGCTAAATATCTCAAATTTAGTAATCAGATACTTGTTATTTTCCTTCAAACGTCTTTCCTGAGCAAACATCTTAATGAAAAAAAAACACATGTCATCGCTATAAAATGACGTATGGAGTTCCACTTTCGGAAGTATTGAAATTGTTGGCCAACTATCACTTTAGGTTATTTTCCTAAAAACGAAAGTCGCCATTTTTTAATCCACAAAACTTCGTAGAAAATAAGAAAATGAAAAATTTTTAATGCTTAAGCTGCCTCTTCAGCTTCCCTCCAGCTGAATGTCCCAAGAGTTCTAGTTTGGATTTACGTAAAAAAAGTAAAAAAATAAGGTTAAGGGCTGAATGACCTTCTGGTTAAAAGCTCTCTAATAAAAATCAAATTCAAAAGTACAAAAGTAAATCGAATGCCGTAATATGTAACTATTCACAAAACTACGAAAACATCAGAAATGTAAAATTTTTATGCTCGAGACATGGATTATTCTGCAAAAAAAATTTAGATGTTGAAAGAACAACGAACATTTTATTGAAAAAAAAAAAACACAAATCATTGAACGTTACGTATAAATTTAAAAAAAAGTATTTTCAGGTAATTTTCTGTATTCTGTGTTCTGTAACGAACTGGAATTTTTTTCGACTCAGCTCTGGGACACGGTGTATCTTTGTACTTATCCTACAACATGCAAAATGTGCTAAAAACAATATTGATAACGAATTTTCTCAACTAATCTGGTTAATCGAGAACGCTATTAGAAACCTAGCGTGCAATATTGTTGTGCTGTATACAAAAAATCATCTTCAAACATACATTTTATTTTTTCTCAAATATCTTTCCTGAATGTTAACAAACATTTAAATGAAAAAAAAAAATCACATGTCATCGCTTTAAATTTTGATTTAGAGGCAAATTCAGCATAAAAAGCCATAATTTTGCATGTTTCACGTAGTTTTGTGAATAATATCTCAAGTTTTAGTAATCAGATACTTTTTATTTTTTCTCAAATGTCTTTTCTGAACATAAACAAACATTTTAATGAAAAAAAAAAAATACATGTCATCGCTTTAAATTTTGATTTAGAGGCAAATTCAGCATAAAAAGTCATAAATTTGCATGTTTCACGTAGTTTTGTGAATAATATCTCAAGTTTTAATAATCATATACCTTTTATTTTTTCTCAAATGTATTTCATGAACGTTGACAAACATTTTAATGAGAAAAGAATCACATGTCATCGCTTTAAATTTTGAATTTGAGGCAAATTCAGCATAAAAAGTCATAATTTTGCATGTTTTACGTAGTTTTGTGAATAAAATCTCAAGTTTTAGCAATCAGATACTTGTTATTTTTCTTCAAATGTCTTTTCTGAACGTTAACAAACATTTTAATGTAAAAAAAAAACACATGTCATCGCTTTAAATTTTGATTTAGAGGCAAATTCAGCATAAAAAGTTATATTTTTGCTTGTTTTACGTAGTTTTGTGAACAAAATCTCAAGTTTTATAATCAGATACTATTTATTTTTCCCCAAATGTCTTTCCTGAACGTTAACAAACATTTTCATGTATAAAACCCACATGTCACTGCTATTTTTTTTTTGATTTAGAACGGTTTAAAATGATGGTGGTGACTGTACACCACTGAGACGGAGGCAATAACATCAATAAGATCAAGCGTTACGGAATTCCATTTTTATATAGTAGATACTATTTATTTTTCCCCAAATGTCTTTCCTGAACGTTAACAAACATTTTCATGTATAAAACCCACATGTCACTGCTATTTTTTTTTTTGATTTAGAACGGTTTAAAATGATGGTGGTGACTGTACACCACTGAGACGGAGGCAATAACATCAATAAGATCAAGCGTTACGGAATTCCATTTTTATATAGTAGATGGCTTGGTACAAAAATTAATATCGAGTTCTACTGCACTGATTGACGACGAGTTACCAGCGCTCTATTCATACATGGCTCGGTGCAGTACTGTTGCCTGTGCCGGCATGTTTTTTTTCAAGACATCAGTTTTAATAACATTCTAACAGCAGATCGTTAAACTGTATGAGAAAAGAGGTGGTTACGAACTTTCCGAAAAAGCTTCACCTTCAAGACATCAAAATAGTCTAGGCTCAATGAAGCAAACATTAGTTGACCTATTGGAACAGAGATTCTCTCAATTTTTTCTTGCTGCTAGTATAGAAGTTGTCATAGCAGGCCGTTGATGTCTACTAATGAAGTCTGTGTAAGGCGTGCTCGCATGTGATTGGTACATTGTTTGTGGAATTTCGACCTTAAAACTGTAAAGCAATGAAGTGATAATGAAAATTAAAGTATCACAAAATTGTCTATCGCTTTATCAATCCAACGACATATTGACTATTGTGATTCATTGTAAGGAAAAGTCCATGGGGAGCTGCGTAGCCGCAAGGTTACCGAGTCCGCTTTGTCAAGCGGATGGTCGCGGGTTCGAATCTTAGTAGAATCAGGCCATTCGATGTCAAAAAGGACTTTAAGCATGGTTTTATTCTCAGGCTCCCCACCAGTTACCCTTCCTTTACGTTGAAATCTACAACACCTTTGCGTGACTCCCTCTTAACAAAAATAAGTCCCTCTTATCAATAAAACTGGCCAGAAGGACGCACGACGAAACTTTTCCAGAGAATTATAGTTGGTGATGTTTGGCAGGAGGAACGAGACTCGGTACAGGAGAACAGTAAGCGTGTAAAAAGGAAGGGTAGCACATTACACACAAGCACTAATAAAAATAATAATAAGCATGCCACTTCTCAATAGCGGTATTGCTGATAGTAGAAGTGCGGGATACAGCAGACACCCGGGCATATCTCACAATAGATCAACGATTCTGGTCGCAGTGAGGAAGTCCATACAGATAAAAAAGGAAAAGTCCTGGAGATATGTGGCCTTCAACAAAAATATGTGTTTTGTATGCTTAACCCTCTAGTGCCAAAATTAATTTTTAGACGGACTTCGAAAAAATCACTCTTTATAAAAATTTTTTAAGCAATTATTGGAGCTTTTTAGAGGTTCAACTGACGACCGTCTAAAGGCGGTACTGGGCACTAGAGGGTTAAATGCTTCTTTAGAACAACGTTTTCTTGTAAAACGTAGCTAACAAAAGTTAAGTGCAAAAAAAATAACTTTTAAGTAACTTTTACAGAAAATACTCTGTAACTCTGAACCCAATGAAGATAGGAATTTTGTTTGCTCAGCAAAGATTCATATTTTTGCACGTTCTAAAATTTTGCCGAATTAACCATTCCTCTATCTTTTAACACAAATAAGTTAGTCTTTTGGATATATGAAAACCCACTTGTAACATACGCTTGCCGAAAGTGGAACCTTAAGCAGTTCATTGTACTTCAGCTTAACTTCAAGAAAAAGTATTGACATCATGATTCCACTTGCCCCTTTCTAACCTATAGTTTTTGAAATTATCGAAAATATAAGCTAAAATATGATATAACTTTGTAAGGAAAAGTCCTGAAGATATATGGCCTTTGGGAAAAATGTGTGTTTTGTGTGCCCTAACAATTCTTTTAAACAATACTTTCGTGTAAAATGCAACTAACAAAAGTTAAGTACAAAAAACTTATTTTTAAGTAAGTTCCATGTTATATACTTTATAACTTTGTATCAAAAAAAGATAGGGTTTTCATTTGTTCAACAAAGTTTCATACTTTTGAATTTTCCACAACTTTGCTTAATTAACTATTCTTCTATCTCTTAACACAAAAAAGTTATTTTTTTTTAACTTTTCATACTTTTTGACAATTTGCGATTATGTGGGTCATTCGAACAAACAATTGTTCAAAAGACACTTTTAAGCTAGGTGAAAGGCGCTATGGAATTAAGTTCCACTTTTTGCAATTCTACTCTTCGAATTGCAAAAAATCGGGCTTGAGCCAGAACTCCTGAAGTGGCTCGAATCATATTTGACCAATCGCCCACAAATAGTTAAATTTAACAGACAAAACTCAAATCCGATTCAAGTCAACTCTAGTGTCCCCCAAGGCTCTCATTTAGGAGCTCTCTGTTCATCTTGTACGTTAACGACATTTCCTTTATTCTCAAAAAAACTAAAGTGTTAATTTTCGCCGACGATATGAAGCTGTTTTTAGCAAAAAATGAAGACATCAATGCATTCCAGAATGAAATACTCATATTCTATGTAGGGTTTGCAATATTCCCGAGAATAGATTTCCCGGGAAACGAGAATGAAAAATCTTATTTTCCGGGAATTCCCGGGAACCAGGAAGGAAAAAAATCCTGAGCAAAAATGAGATTTCAAATAAAGTTTATTAATAAAAAGTTTCAAACAATCGTTTACAATTTAATAACCAATTGAAGAACAAAATTTATTCAAGCTCACTCCAGAAATTCATGAACAATCGTCTATCAATCGCCTCAGTTCCGCTGACAATTTTTCGTTGGGCCCAAATAATGTAGTTCCCATCTGCAAAACTTTGCTTAAGATCGCTGAATAACCGCTGGTGTATGATTTCTAAAATACTTCTAAATCACCGATTCCAGCTCTTGCTACATTTCATTAGCAAATGAAGAGTCCAATACTTTTAGTTTGTAGAAGATAAACGTGAGTGTTTGGCAGCCAGATTTTAGAGCATTTGAATGCCTTCGTAATTAATGTGAAATCGCGGCCTCAACCTAAGTTACAATGATTTTTTTTTTGTTCATCTATAATTTATTTGACACGGCACAAATACAATTTAATGTTTAACGGCGCCAATTATATCTGGTAGCTTACTTTCTAAAGTATCTTAATAACTGAAAGCAAATTTTTTATCCTCGCTGCCGACTACGAGCTGAAATTAAATCTAACTTAAAGCTAGAATGTTTTGCATTAAAAGCACTGATTTGTTGTTTGATGGTTTTCCATCGCCATAGGTAAGCAGCATATTGAATATGTTCCGCTGCTGGGCCAAGATATTACGGACTGGCATATTGGGTTGTCTCCCTCGGGACCTGAGAGTATCGTGCGGGTCTAGTTGCTGTTTCCGGATCCGGGGTCTTAACGTGTTCTTGTCGTTTGGTTGGATGTAGGCGGAAGGGAATAGGATTAAACTGGGGCGTGGATGGATTTCAGGAAAACGTATATAAGGGACATGTAGGATAGGTCACGGCTCGCCAAGACATCACGAACAGGAACAGCCGGCTGCCTACCTTCGGCCTGCAGGGAAGCTATTAATTTAGACTTGGCGTCACGGTGTACAGGGCATGACCAAACAACGTGCTCTATGTCGTGATAACCTTCACCACAGGCACAGATACCACTTTCCCCGAGCCCAACACGACGGAGATGCGCGTCAAATCTATAGTGATTGGACATAAGCCGGGACATCACGCAAATGAAATCCCGACCTACATCCAACCCCTTGAACCACGGGTTCGTCGACACCTTGGGGATTATGGAATGTAACCACCTTCCCAGTTCCCCTCTGGTCCAAGCATTTTGCCAACTGATGATCGTATTCTGACGTACAAATGAGAAAAATTCATTAAAGGCAATTGGTCTTTCATAAATTCCACCGTTTGTTGCGCCCACCTTAGCCAAAGAGTCCGCTTTCTCATTGCCCGGTATCGAGCAGTGAGAAGGGACCCACGCTAAGGTAATCTGAGTAGATTTTTCGGATAAAGCACTCAGATGTTCCCGTATTTTCCCCAGGAAATACGGAGAGTGCTTAACATCTTTCATCGATCAGAGAGCCTCAATGGAACTGAGACTGTCCGTGAAGATGAAATAATGGTCCGTGGGCATTTTTTCGATAATCCCTAGGGTGTACTGAATTGCAGCCAATTCTGCGACGTAAACAGTAGCAGGATAATCAAGCTTATGGGAGACGGTTAAATTGTTATTGAAAATACCGAAGCCAGTGGACCCATCAAGAAGTGATCCGTCAGTGTAGAACATATTGTTGCAGTTGATGTTTCGATATTTATTGGAAAAAATTTTGGGGATCTGCTGCACGCGTAAATGATCCGGGATTCCACGAGTTTCTTCTATCATGGATGTATCGAAAAACACAGTAGAATCAGAAGTATTTGATAAGTCGACACGATTTGGAATATTCGAAGAAGGGTTAATATTATGGGACATGTGATTGAAATACAATGTCATATAACGGGTTTGAGAATTAAGTTCGATTAACCTTTCAAAATTTTCAATCACAGGACGGTTCAAGACCTCACATTCGATAAGAATGCGAGAAGTAGTTACAATGATTGAGTTTTATTAATTTATTTATTTCTGGTCGCATTGATTTACGGGTTTCAATTTTTTTAACAATTTACATGTTTCAAAATTTTTTGTCAATAAACAAAGAAAAAATCAGGCAACTATCCGCTTAGTAGTAAACTCACTAGAAAAAAAGACATGAGACGAAGAAAATATTTCTTAATTCTTAATTTATCGTTTACTGAATAAGACAGCATATATTTTTGACAAATAAATTAAGCAAATAATTTGATATTACACGGCAAGTAAATATTGATCGTCGTTTCAAGCAAATATTTGCTTCGTATAATGCACACTATGAAGCTGCTCTACACTTCTACGACGTAAGTTTCGTGTTTTGATACGATATTTAGTTTTATTGCAATATTGTATGGAGAATTTTCCGAGGAGCTCGGGAATCCCGGAATCCCGGGAATCAAAATTCCTATCCCCGGGATCCGGGAATCCAGGGAAAAGGCAATTTCCGGGGAATCGTTCCCGGGATTGCAAACCCTAATTCTATGCACGGTTAGCTTACCAGAGCTAAATGTAAAAAAATGCAACCTAATATCATTCTGTCGAAAAAGAACAACACCGAACATTAAAATATCATTAGGAAATTAAACTGTAGCAAATTGTGAAAGAGTTAGAGACTTAGGAGTTGTCTTAGACTCCAAACTAACCTTCGTTGACCATCACAACACAATAATCCACAAAACTAATAACATGCAAGGCTTTATAAAGCGCTTTTGTTACAACTTTCAGGATCCGTATACCACCAAAACATTGTATATAGCCTATGTAAGATCAATACTGGAATACTGCAGTATTGTATGGTTGCCCTATACAATCACACAAGAAGAAAGAATAGAATCAGTACAAAAGCAATTTATATTGTTTGCTCTTCGTAAATAAGGTTGAACATCATTTCCTCTTCTAACATATGAAGCACGTTGCATGCTCATAAACATACAATAATTAAAAGAGCGTCGTGAATTTGCAATAGTGTCATTTGTGAACGACATCGTTTCGCAGCGCATTGATTCAGCTACACTTTTATCTAAGCTAAATTTCTTATTGTATGAAAAATAGTTTGTAAGTAAACATTGAATTAGAATATTTGAATATTGTATTTTGTCTGTTTCTGATTAACGAAATGAATAAATAAATAAATAATTCAAATTCCAATGAATGGCAAATTGCAGCACTCCAGCTTTTCACCTTTTTTTGTAAATGGGACACACAATCTCCACTCCTCCGGTACTCGTTCTCCGTCCCGCATCTTGGCAATGACCCAATGCACGGCTCTAGCCAGTTTTTCTCCACCGTATTTCAACAGCTCGCTGGGAAACTTTAATGTTTTCCAGCCAGCCAATCTCCTTCTCCATCTTCAGGAGATCAGGGGCTGGATTCCTCTTGTCTTCTACTCGTGCACCGAGATCAATTGACATACCGATCTCGCGCTCTACTGAATGGCCGTTCAGACGCTCACACTCGTCCGTGAGGAGGTGGCCGTCCAAACTCTTGTACATATCGGCTTGCGGCACGAGGCTCTTGCGGGAGTTGTTCAGCTTCTTGTAGAACTTCCGAAACACTTTTTCCGAATCCGAGTTTCGTTAGCTTGGTTCTATGATCCGGGGCCCTTGTACCTAGTAGCACGGCGTGTATTGAGAAGAACTTTATTTAAAAAAAATTGGCATCGCCAAAATTTTCCCCATGATTGGCACAACAACAGTGGCGGAATTAGACCGACGGAAAATAAGCGAGAATAGAAAAAAAAATGAAAATATAGCTTTTTACCTTTCATTTGGGACCCTCCGGAAAATCATTCATCGCGGGCTTTGGAACAACTTTTTTTTAAGTATTCTGACAGCAAAGCGTCTAACTACCTAGAGGATAGAACGGTGCTACAAATGAAATTAAAATGCAAGAAAATGCATGAACTGAAATAAAAATGGCAAGAAGTGACGCAGTGAAGGTTGTAAGTTTAGTCGAGTGTAACTTTCGCTCGTACTAGAAATTTTTCAAACACCCCAAACATTTGAAGATATGGTCAAAATGTCGGTTTTTTACCTCAGCTTATGAAAATTATTTTTAACTCATCTGTTTTTCACCCAATTTCAAATGTTTTTGCCGTTTTGGAAAGGGGAAAAACAAAGTTTATATAGTTTATAAGTTTAAATATATACAGGTTTGTACTAACTTCACTAAAATATGTTGAGTTATTTAAACGTAAAACTAATTTTTTATACTTCTCTACGCAAGTTTTCAACTTAACTTTGAATTTGTCAGTTATTTATGTAAGAAAACAAGTACTACAAGTACACTAACACTTTGAAACTATATTCAATTACGATATAAAATAAAAGATGTTTTATGTAAATCGGCAGATATCTCGCTGAGTTATATGTTTCTTAAGAAAATCAGATTTTTTCACTCTCATCGAACAATAATATTTGGACTGTTTATTTTACGGTGCCACAAATGGAAAAACCCAAATTAATCCACCTAGCGGTCAGACCCAGCCTTTCTCATTCAAACTTTTATTTGTAAAATAAGATTTACATGAACGCTTCAATCCAATAAATGTATATTCACTCTTAAAATATATTGATGTTGTAATCTATACATATAAAAATGCAATCCGGTCTGTCTGTCTGTCTGATCCATATAGGCTCGAAAATTACCGAACCGATCGGCGAAAATTTGTATGTAGGGGTTTTTGGTGCCGATAAAGGTTCCCATGATAGTTTGAGACCCCTCCCTCTTCTGGAAAGGAGGGGTCCCATACAGATGAAACATAAATTTCTGCACAACTCAAGAACAAACCAAGCAAATGAAACCGAATTTGGCATGTGGATGTTTTAAGGGGTAAAAAATATGTCCATAATGTTTTGACACCCCTCCTTCTTTTGGAAGGAAGGGATGCCATTCAAATGAAACACAAATTTCTGCACATCTCGAGAGCTAACCAACCAAATGGAACCAAATCTGGCAGGTGAATGTTTTAGTGGTAAAAAATATGTTCCATAATCGACCTTAGGCAACATTTTGGATTGTAAGATAGCAACTTCCGGTTTCTGGAAATCAGCCTAAAATGGACAATTTCCGTTAAATATGAGTATCTCCGGAACCAGAAAGATGCACAGAAGCTAAAATTTGATCACAGACACAATCTTGAATTTTAAGATGGTGACTTCCGGTGTCTAGCAAACAGCCGGAAATGACCAAATACCATTCAATATAAATGTTTTCGGAACCAGAATTACTCCCAGATGACAGAAATTGATTTCACAGGCAATTTCAAAGTTCAAAATGACGACTTTTGGTTTCTGAAAAACAGCCCAAAGTGACCAAATACCACCCAATATGAGTATCTCCGGAGCCAGAATGTTGCAAGAACACCACTATGAATTGTAGGATGGCAACTTCTGGTTTCTGGAAAACAGCCAAAATGGCCGATTTCCGTCTGACATGAGTATCTTCGGATCTAGAATGATACACAGCAGCTGAAATCGACCACATATCCCATTTTGGATTCTAGGTTGGCGACTTCCGGTTCCTGGGAAACAGCCGAAAATGATCGAATAACACCCAATATGGGTGTTTCTTCAACCAGAATGACGCTCAGAGGCTAGAAATTATCTCAAATACCATTTTGAAATCCAAGATGGCGACTTCCGGTTTGTTAAAAACAGCCTAAAATAACCAAATACCATCCAATATGAGTATATCTGGAACTAGAATGATGCAATGAGCTAACAATTGACCTCAGGCACCATTTTGAATTGCTAAATGGCAACTTTTAGGAAACAGTCGAAAATGACCGAATAATACTCAAGATGAATATTTCTGTAATCGAGATGATGCATTGAAACCAAACATTGACCCTGGACACCATTTTGAATTTAAAGACGACCACTTTATTTTCTGGAAAACAACCAAAATAACTAAATATCTCCCAATATGGGTATTTCCGGTGTCAGATTGATGCCAGAAAATCTGCTAAAAATGACCGAATACCACCCAATATGAATGTATTCAGAATTAAGGCGAGGTACAGAAGCCAAAAGTCGAGGATGTTGTCATTTCGATAAAACCAATCATTTCAAACGATTTGTTATTTGACTTTGATCATATCCTATGGCCGATTCGTCGTGCATTTGCAGACTTTTAACACATCGCAAGGAATCAATTAAATTGGAACGTTCAAAAAGTACGATACCATATTCAAATTATGTTGAGGCCACATATATCGATCAAAGCAGGTATAGTTTTAAATAGTCTTTGAATTTCTTCGCTTTCCATAACTATTGAGCCACATATCAAATTGTTATGAAGTTTGTTATTTGTAAGTTCGAGAGATGACTTGTTCGTATGACACTAGTTATGTTCAAATAAGTCATGTAATCTTTGAGATAATAGACTTCCGTTGTTTTATTAACAATTTAATACATAACGGTTGCTTAAGTTCGATAATAATTAAATGAAATGGGAACGTATAGGGCAGCCAAACTTTTAAACCACGTGTTCAATCATAATTCATCAGGTACCCTTTAACTAGCTCGTTCATTTTACATCAATATTGTTCAAATCGGTTGTATAGTTTCTGAGATAATGAAGTTTCGTGATTTTCACATTTCGGTACATTACAGACGAAGTTACAGTCCGCTTACAGTAAAATTCAATAGGGTGTTATGAGGCAGCTATACATTTCATTTGACACTAATTTTGTGGAAATCGGGTCAGCCATCTTTGAGAAAAGTGAGTGAGTCCAAGTAGTCTTCGGAATATGTTCCTTTTCATAGTCTGATTTCACATTTTTAAACATAACAGGCAAAGTAATTGCAAAACAAATCAATAGGGTCTTATGGGGCAACTAGACCTTCCATTTGGCACTGATTTTATGAAAATCGGTCTAGCCATCTCTGAGAAACATGAATGAGATTAAACAGTCTTCAGAACACGTTTCTTTTCATAACTTTTGAACCGCAAGTTCAATCTTCATAAAATTCAAAAGTTAAGGATTTTTAAGGCAGCCCGTTCATTTGAAATCAATGAAACACACACACACACCCATCCACACACATACAGAAAATGCTCAGCTCGTCGAGCTGAGTCGAGTGATATATGCCATTCGGCCCTTTGGAGCACTTTTATACTTTCGGTTTTGCAAGTGATTGCTATACCTTTCTAGGAGAAAGGCAAAAATGCAAGTACTACTGATGTGACCACTTGAAACATTACATTATCCCTTTCCGACCGAGCCCACACAATTGTGTAGGTAAAAAATGACGGATAACAAAACCTAAACCGAAGCAATTCCTATATAAAAACACTTGCTTGCTCCGGTTTTTATTTTTCGTAGCAGCTACGATGTTGACACTAGCGTTGTGAGCAATAAAACGATGAATAGGACGTTCAAAAAGCGAGAGAGTAGGTTTTGTTTGAGTCGCCTTCTACCTATGCAATTATATGGGCCCGGTCGGAAAGGGTTATTGGATCGACTGAACATTAGAATCATGACCAAATGGCCGCATATAATGAAGCAAAAAATGCTCTTTCACTGAGTCAACGCTTCCGCTCGTTCTGTTCATGATATGAAACATAGAATGAAAGAATTGCGCTGCGAACTGGTTCCCTATCCTCCGGCCTCGTAAGATTCAGCTTCGATCGGCCATTGCCTGTTTCTTCGACTGCTATAATAAGTGCATTACTCGCGATGTCTTATGTCTATGCCGAAGAATAATACAGTTTTTCTCGTAAAAAAGTTGGTTTTTCATTAGCAGGCCAAAGTTTTTTGAACCCATGAGGTGCTTGTAAGTATCAGACAATAAAAAATCCCAAAACTCTGCCTACCATCCAAGCTCGTCAGGAGTTTATGTTTTCCGAAAATTTTGAAATATTATTGTAATTATTTAATTTTCACGGCAGTAGAGTCACAATACTTTCCAGTTGGATTCGAGGTACCAAGCCAGTCGCCGTAGGTTCGAGTCTCAGCGCAGGAGAGACTATTAATGTCAGTAGGATTGTCCGAAGTCTGTGTATAATAAATAATAAGGTAATAAGGACAAGTTCCGTATCGGAATGTAGCACCAAGGCTTTGCTTTGCCTTTTTAGAGTAAAAATATACAGAATACCACTGTCGCAAGCTTTTCATTGAGATTTTGAGATGGAGATGTTACTCTGGCATTCTCTTTGAGCTTGTCATGCGGATTGATATTGTTGTTTCGATTCCAATTTCGATCACTGATATATTTTCGCAGCAATGTAAATCCAATATCTTGACAGTAGCAACGACACTGCTGTTCTAGATACTCTGATAAACGTCAGCTCTTGAAGATCATGTTACCTCGTCTGTCAATCATAGCAAGAACATTCGTAATGCAGTAAAAAGCTGATTGCGAGGGAGTTTACAAACCATTGCAAGTGACAGGCATCTTGCGCATTTCCATGGAACTCTTGAGTGCTTTGGAATCGCCACGAATTATTAAAAATTGACAGAAAAAATCAAATTCTTTTGGAATGAAGATTGGTAGGCAGGTGTTTAAAAATAATAATCAACCGAAAAATCGAAAAAATCACTATAAAGCCTTATGAACATTTTTTAAGACCTTATTGAAGCTTTTTAGAGGTTTGACTGAAGACCGTCTAGAGGCGGCACTGGACACTAGAGGGTTAAGTGATTGACTTGTATTTGGCGTAAAACACGGGTACATTATCAAAATAGGCTGAAAATGGTTGAAGAACCTTCAGAATTAATTGATAATTAATAATTTTCAGCGCGTCAAGAACGTAGCTGACCACGCATAACGGGAGCTAATAAATGATGACGTTTCCCAAGTAACACACGTTGGTATAGAATAGTTGACGTTACCTATTCCTTGACATCAATATCACCAGAAAAGCGCAAAACATGAAGGCTAGTAGAACAAGTACTGATAACTGCATGAAAGCAAGCCAACTTGATATAATTAAGTGGCAAAATACATCTCGACTACTAATACGGCAATGCGCAAATCTGTTGCTATGACAACTGTTAACCAGCGCATGCGCAAATGTGTTGTGTCTGCGCAGTGCAACTAAATCGACAATTGCTTTTATCAGTGGCAGTTTTAATTCATTTTAAAATTATGACAAAAAATAATATTCAACCTTTCAAAAAGAGTTCTTTTTCCCTTGAATATTGAAATTGTTTTCGTATAGTTTCAACGTTATCTGGATAAAAAATCTAACAAAACTAGAAAACGTTGTTAAATATACAATAACAAAAAACTGAAGTGATATTGGTTACACTGCAAGCGTGTTGTTTATCTTTTGATGGCGCGTTTTGACCCGCTTCGAATAAATATGGAAATCGTTCATATTATTTAAATATTAATTTGATCAAGTAATTTTAAGTTGGGTGTTGAATGCTACGACTATTGTACATGACTATTGGAAAAGCATTTTGCAGTTGACTATTGGAAAAGCATTTTGCAGGTACGTAGTGTAGTTATTAGACGGTGTAATATCTTACGAAAAGATCCAGTGATAGTGATTGTCATTCTTGAACTCATGTTATTCAAAACATCTCCAAAACCAGAAAAAAACAAGCTTGTTTTCGAAATGCGGTTGTATTACTGATGGAAAACAACTTCAAACACAATATAATAACACAAGTTTTCAATTGCGCTTGTAGTACACCTATATGACTACTTTCGTTGTGACTTATTTTCTAACATGTTTTGTGTGTTACTTGGGTTACTGCTACTAGAGATTGAGCAATCCTCTGCATCGTTCACAAGTGTTATTGGAAGGAGTTTGTGCTAGAGGGCAGGTACTGATCTAGATCCACCAAGGTTGGTGGGGTTATTTTTGTAATACGAATTCGCGGACGATTCTTCTCACCATTAGTCGAACTCAACTAAGTGGCAATTGTACAGAAAACAAGAATAATTAGTCTTTATTTTAGCGAGATGATATGTAGAGGTTCCCTAATGAATAACTGACAGATTGTATTACTCGTTTGACAGAAAAGATAAATTACTAAACGTTCAAAATGTCCAGGGAGTTGATCACAAGGATTGTAAACACAAGATGCCCAGTATAAGATCGGCACTGTGACAAATTCATTTCACAAGCACAGACCTCTATTTTTTCCAGATCGTTGCACTCGTTCAGCCGACAGAAACTACACCAATAAAGTATCGATCGAAAATAAAATGTGTTGGCTCTGTCAAAACTTGCTCTATCCGACGGGAATCTGACCGGTTAAGGTAGGCCCACACGATTGCAGCTGTTCCCAGCGCCGCTGCACTATTTTAAGACGGCTAAAACTACCGCATGTACCACAACACTGTGCAGATGCAGGTGTCGACAGTTGGCGGGTTGCGTGCAATTCACCACTTACACGCCCACTTTAATCCACTTCCAGCTGATCTGCAACAAGCGGGTTGCAGCGGCAACGCGGGCAAGTAAGCTATGAGCTGATGGTTTCCATTAGATTTCGTTTGCCCAGAAGGAAGTGAAGGATCGTGGAAGTAACGCCAACGGATCTAAAGTTTTGTGATCTTTCCGTAACATTTATCCTACCACAGACCTGGAAAGTGCGATCAGCGGATGATTCAAATGGTCGTGCGAAACTTATAGATTGTCAAGCAGAAAAGGATGCTTATTTACATAGGTCGTTGGATTGGATTCATGGTTAAGAAGTGGAGGGGTTGCCAAAATCAATTTTATTATAAGCGGAAGCCGATTTTATAATAAGATGGCACTGAATTGATTGATTATGTATTTAAGTCATAGTAATATCTCAAATCTTCGAAACTCAATTTTTTTTTCCGCATGAACGCAAAATAAATTGCACAACAAATCAAACTATTCGTCACTCATTTTGTGTGTGCTTTGTCCGAGCAACATTGTGGTAGACGTCACACCTGATTGTCTCTTTAATCGTCAGACAAAACGGCATTGCCGTAAACAGAGATTCAAATTATTCAATCATTAACGTCCATCACAGCAATTAGTCTCATCAACACTCGTTTTCATTGATTTGTTTTGACAAATATAATAACAAGCCGAGAGGAATTGATTACAAACGGTTACATTACTGATTCCGTCGTCGTTCGGGCACGGCCAAATGGCAAGTGTTGCTCTTGGCCCGTATCGCTTGAACCGTGACAGTATGCAATGCCATACGAACCGCTTGTCGGGGACGAATTTGTTACTCGATACAAATCACCTTCGGTCGATGAAGCAATTCGAGTAACGTGTTATTACAGGGAATTCGCACCAATGCACCAATCAGTCAGACATGTGTTCAACACACACATCGCAGGAGATAGTTAATTTCTTGCTTGAAACAATCCGGCTGTGTTGCTATTAGTTGCGGTTTATTTTTTATCACTTCCAGAGGTGTCCAGAGGTAACAGAGCGTTTAAGGCCGCTATCGTTCGGGGCGAGAGCTACAATGGAAAAGTTTGTATCGCGGCGGTGGAAAAAATAAAACTATTCATTAGCTGTTCCATCCGATTACCGATGCCAGGCTGACTTGAAGTGAAAAAATGAGCATAAGAAACTGACAATGAATTCAAGTTACCGGGTAAAAACATCAACATATACAGTCCGTCTTATGGTCGGAGCTTTTGTCTGTTCGTCTGCTGGTTTTTGCATAGCGGCGGCGCGCGAAATTTCCGATCCGGAATGTTAGTCAAATCGACTGTGTCATTTGATTAACGTGTGGTTTTGTGCTGTAAATTTTAGTCGAAAGTATTTGTTGCTGCCTACCAGGCAGGTCGAGCAACACTGTAAAACTACAAGTAAAATATGCAAAAGTACAAATAAATCATTTTAAGGGAAAAAAAATGAAAAAATGTCCGAATCGAGCTTAAAACATATTGTAAATAGCTCAATATAAGCTCAAAGAGAACATATCACAGTTATATTCAAATTGAGTTACTTTCAAACTAAAAATTTCCTTCTTAAGAAAGGGAAAGGCTAAAGAGGAAAATGATGTGAAAACAAGCGATCATACTCGATAAAGCAAAAATCAGAAAATGGTTCAAAACTAAGTTTAAAATTGTCTCAAAATTCCAAAATGATATCCGAAATTAGAATCAGAATTACTGAAATATGTTTTCAAATGTTATAGAAACGAAAAAAAAACTCTTAATGAAACTAGAAAAGTTACGGTGGGAAAATCCCGAATTAAACAGGAATAGCAAAACTATATAAAACAGAGAGATCACGAGCTAAGCTTGTAATTACAAGAAATCATTTCATAAACTAAAAAAGCTGAAAACGTAGTTAAAAATCATAAAAGACATGAAAAGAAACTGAGTCAAAGTAGAAGTATTTCTTAATGTCACAAAAAAAAATTAAATTATGTTCAGAATCACTGAAAACTTATCACAAGAAAACGAAGAAATAAAAAATGGTACACTAAGGTCGCTTTTTACGCGTGTTTTTTGACGCAGCTTTTTTTTACCTGGATTCCGGAATTTACGTGGATTTCGAAATTTACGCGTTTTTTTACGCGAATTCTGGAATTTACGCGTTTTTTAAGCGGCACGTATCCCCTACGTAAAAAGCGACTTTAGTGTGTTTTGAAAAATAGAAATAAATACTAGTCTTTAGTGGTTGTTACATCAAGGCAACCAGTGAAAAGTTGTCCTTAACATTAGAGTGGAACATCATCGAGTTTATCTTCGACGAAGAAAACGAAGTTACGTTCGGACGTTGTTGTTTAACCGCTACCAGGACCTCTTCGAGAACGATGCAGGCCAGCTGAATGATGCGGCGAAGGTACGTTTACTTCTCCGGAAGCTGGACACCCATTCGCACAGCCGCTATCTCAACTACATCCTGTCAAAGCTTCCCAAGGACGTGAAGATTGAAGACACAGTCAAGATTCTCAACAAAATCTTCGCGCATCAAACGTCAAACGTTCCGGAAGCGGTTCATGTGTCTTTTCACGATTGTTGTTGACCATCTGCCGATGAACACTCAGCAAGCAGAGAGCACTCAACCGCTGTTCAAATATTGTTGACCTCAGCCAGGTTTTTACCCGACGTTATGTGCTGAACGAGCGTTCAATCGTGCATGTTTCCATGGTAGAGCAAGTGCAATTTTAACTGCTTTCTCAGTCACAGGGAAAAAAGAACGGGCTTCAGCAAGCAGGTCTATAAGATCTTACTCTTCCAAGTTCCTACGGTCTGCTCTCATACTGCGGCAATGTTAATACAAAACTTCCACCTCTCCAACAAAATTGTCAATTTCATAAAAAAATACGAAATATTCGGTTTTGCGCGTGAACTCTTCCAACGACATACGTATTACGTTAGCGGAATGCAGCAAGGACAACGCGTAGGCAGGTGCAATATCTTCATCGAACCGTGTTTCCAGTGAGGTTACAAAAGAATCAAGGTAAGGAATTGTCACAGCTCGGTTCCAATACTCCAAGCTAGTTGATGCAGGCGGATTTGCCCGGTATATTTGCCGCTGCAATATCCTTGGTGGATCAACTGAAAAACCTGTGCAATTCCACACAACAGCGCAAGAATTTCAATCAATTATTTTTGATCTGGCTGATACTTTACACAGATGTTTCTATGGGCTAAAGATGTCGTTTTGTGCTATTAAGGTTATTAAAAACAAAATTCTGTCATGGTAGCCATCGCCACAAACGCAGTGATTACTTTCTACAAGCCCTTTACGAAGGAAGTGCGTGTTTAACGTGTAGTGATTGGACATAAGTCTGGACATCACGCGAATGAAGTCCCGACCGACATCCAACCCCATGATTCCTGCTTTCGTCGATACCTTAGGAGAAATGGAGTGTAACCACCGTCCCAGTTCATCTGAATTCCATGATAATTGCCAACTATTAAGTGTTCTCTGACGCAAAATACTATAAAATTCATCAGAAGCAATTGATCTTTCATAAATATCGCCATCAATAGCACCCACCTTAGCTAAAGAGTCAGCCTTTTCATTGCCCGGAATCGAGCAACGAGAAGGGACCCACGCTAAGGTAACCCGGTAATTTTTATCTGTTAAAGCACTTAAAAACCACCGTATTTTCCCCAGGAAATACGGGGTGTGCTCTACAGTCTTCATCGATCGCAGAGCCTCAATGGCACTGAAACTGTCTGTGAAGATGAAGTAGTGGTCTATGGGTAGGGTTTCGATGATCCCAAGAGAGTACTGAATAGCAGCAAGTTCTGCGACGTACACGGAAGCAGGAGCATCGAGTTTGTAAGAGGCGGTAAAATTTTCATGATAAACACCGAAGCCAGTGGACTCATATAGATTAGATCCGTCAGTGTAAAACCTTTTATCATAACTAACATGTTTAAACTTATTGGAAAAAATCTTAGGGATCTCTTGTGGTTGCAATTGATCCGGGATACCAATAATGTCTTTTTTCATGGTGGTGTCGAAGAATATAGCATTGTCAGAAGTACCTAAAAGTGCGACATTTGAGGAATCGTATGAAGAAGGATTAATATTTTGAGCCATATAGTCAAAATATAAAGTCATAAATCTGGATTGAGATTGAGGGTCGACCAACCTCTCGAAATTTTCAATTACTAATGGGTTCATAACTGTGCTTTGAATTAGCAACCGGTAAGAGAGATTCCAAAAACGATGTTTCAACGGAAGAATACCCGCTAACACTTCAAGACTCATCGTATGGGTCGACTGCATGCAGACCAAGGCAATACGCAAACAACGATATAGTATTCTCTCTAATTTTATAATGTGCGTGTTCGCGGCGGAGCGAAAGCAGAAACAACCTACTCAAGAACTGACAATATCGTTGTTTGGTATAACCTAGAAGCAGCGTTGCCAACCCTCCAGTTTTTCCTGGATATCTCCAGTTTTCTTTGAAGATCGTCAGCGAAGCAGCTGAAGGTTGAATATTTTCAGTTTTTTGAAAATTGTTCCAGTTTTATCCAGTTTTCTGTTAATCACCACATTTTTTGAATTCATTCCCGTTACATGTATGGTATTTTCAGTATTTTGTGCATTCATGCGCCTCGGTTGTAAGTTTTTTTTACGAAATCTACTTAATTTCAAGTGCACCAGTGACTATAACCTCCATGTGTAAACATTTTTCTTTCAGCCTTTTTGGTTACATGCAATAATACGGTGCAGCATTTTTGAACCGAAAATCAAATGAATTTATGTAAAAGCTTCAAATTTAAATATACAGTTTTCTCCAGTTTTTTATTTAGAATTCCTCTAGCTTTTTATAAAAACCTAAATTAATCCACCTAGCGGTCAGACTCAGCCTTTCTCATTCAAACTTATTATTTATAAAAATAGATTTACATAAATGCTTAAATCCAAAAAGGATTATTCACTCTTTGGGTTCTAAAATATTGATGTTGTAATTAAAGTATAAAATATGAAATTTGACGTAATGTAAGTGCTTCAGAAATAGCGAAATATAAGAAATGACTCTCAATTTCGAACAATTTAATCACGAGCGATACCGGGAACGTTCAAATAGTACGATACCACATTTAAATCATGTTGAGGCCATATATATATATTGATCAAAGCAGCTATAGTGTTGAATAGTCTTTGAATTTCTTTTCTTCACAAAACTTATGAACAGTATGTCAAATTTTTATGAAGTTTGTTATTTGTAAGTTTGAGAGATGACTCGTTTGTATGACACTAGTTATGTTCAAATAAGTCGTGTAATACTTGAGATAATAGACTTTCGATGTTTTACAGATTAAAACATAACGGTTGCTTAAGTTTGACTACAATCAAATGAAAAGGGAACGTATGGGGGAGCCAAACTTGGGCTTCAAATGGTGAGTCGACAACTTGGAAGGAACGTCAAACTTAGCTCCGGTCCTCACAAGTTCCTATCTCACGCCTCCACGAGTCATATGATACAATAGACTACCAGTTAAAACATGGACACAACTGGTTGGCGTTGCCTGGGCAATGTTGTCATCCGACAATAGCTAAGTGAGAAGGTGCAACGCGATCGTTGGCGCGGTAACCATATCTCGGCGGTAGAGGAAATGCTTCGCCAACCCGAGCGTCTGTTCACCAAGATGGTGCGGCTCAAAACAGCGTCTGATCTCCATGTTAGGAGCGGCTGATCAACGTCCTGGTGTCAGCGTGGGACTCTAATCAGAGCTGACACGATGGCCCTCCGGCGAGACAGGGGGTTGGGGAAGCCCAACAAGCCGCCCCGAAAAACACCAAATGTTGCAAATATCGAAGAAGTTAATACGGATCGGAACAATCGGCACAGACCTAGGCGACGAAATAAGGACTACGATTGGATACTCGGTACATGGAACTGCAGATCGTTAGGCTTTCACGGCTGCGACAGGATCATATATGATGAACTAAATCCACGCAACTTCGAAATCGTAGCACTGCAGGAACTTTGCTGGTCGGGAGAGAAGGTATGGAAAAGCGGACATCGAGAGGCTACCTTTTATCAGAGCTGTTGCACTACCAACGAGCTTGGAACGGGCTTTATAGTGCTGGGTAGGATGCGCCAACGCGTGATCGGGTGGCAGCCGATCAGTGCGAGGATGTGTAAGTTGAGAATTAAGGGCCGGTTCTTAAACTTTAGCACCATCAACGTGCACTGCCCACACGAATGAAGAGCCGACGATGAGAAACAAGCGTTTTATACGCAGCTGGAGCAGATGTATGATAGCTGTCCGCAACGGGGCGTTAAGATCGTCATCGGTGATATGAACGCTCAGATAGGACGGGAGGCAATGTACAGACCGGTGATAGGGCCGAATAGCCTGCACGCCGCATGATAACGGCCAACGATGTGTGAACTTTGCAGCCTCCCGCGGTATGGAAGTCAGAGGTACCTTCTTCCCCCGCAAAGACATCCACAAAGCCACCTGGAGATCACCTGGCTTACAATAGGAGAACCAAATCGACCACGTTCTAATCGATGGTAAATTCTTCTCTGACGTCATCAACGTTCGCACCTACCGCAGTGCGAATATTGATTCGGACCATTACCTTGTTGCAGTATGCATGCGCTCAAAACTTTCGACGGCGCGAAACACGCGTCAAAGTCGCCCACCGCGACCAAACATCGGGCAACTACGGGACGCCGAGAATGCACGGGAGTACGCGCAGCAGCTGGAAGCAGCATTACCAACGGAAGAGCAGCTTGGCGCAGCTACTCTTGAAGATGGCTGGAGGGACATTCGATCAGCCATAGGTAGTACTGCTGTAGCGGCGCTTGGTACTATGGCTCCGAACAGGAGAAACGACTGGTTTGACGACGAGTGCAAACAGTTAGTGGAAGAGAAGAATGCAGCACGAGCGAGAATGCTGCAACACCAAACGAGGGCGAACGTGGAGCGCTACCGACGCGCACGGAACAGGCAAAACTCGGTCTTACGGAAGAAGAAGCGCCAGGAGGAAGATCGAGATCGCGAGGCGATGGAGGCACTGTACCGTGCGAATGACACACGAAAGTTCTACGAGAAGCTGAACTGTTCCCGCAAAGGCTATGTGCCACAAGCCGACATGTGCAGGGACCTGGGCGGCAACCTTCTCACGAACAAAAGTGAGGCGATTGACGGGTGGAAGCAGTACTACGATGAGCACCTTAATGGCGATGTAGCAGAGGACGACGACGGAGTGGTAGTAGATCTCGGTGTACGCGCAGATGACGACAGAGTCCCCCAGAAAGCCCCTGACCTCCAGGAGGTTAGAGAGGAGATCGGCCGGCTGAAAAACAATGAAGCCGATGGAGCTGACCAACTCCCCAGTGAGCTGTTAAAACACGGTGGTGAATCACTGGCTAAGGCGCTACACTGGGTTATTGCCAAGATTTGGGAGGAGGAGGTAGTACCGGAGAAGTGGATGGAGGGTACAGTTTGCCTCATCTACAAAAAAGGCAACAAGTTGGATTGCTGCAACTACCGCGCAATCACGTTGCTGAACGCCGCCTACAAGGTACTCTCTCAAATTCTGTGCCGTCGACTATCACCGTTTGCAAGGGAATTCGTGGGGCAATACCAAGCGGGATATATGGGTGCCCGCGCCATCACGGACCAAATATTCGCGGTACGGCAGGTCCTACAGAAGTGCCGTGAGTATAACGTGCCCACACATCACTTGTTCATCGATTTTAAACCGGCATACGACACAATCGTTCGAGACCAGCTATGGCAGATTATGCACGATTACGGCTTTCCGGATAAATTGACACGGTTGGTCAAGTCGACGATGGATCGGGTGATTTGCGTAGTTCGAGTTTCGGGGACACTCTCGAGTCCCTTCGAATCTCGAAGAGGGTTACGGCAAGGTGATGGATTATCGTGCTTGCTATTCAACATCGCTTTGGAAGGTATGATACGTAGGGCTGGTATCGACACGAGTGGCACGATTTTTAGAAGGTCTGTTCAGCTCTTTGGCTTCGCCGATGACATTGATATTGTAGCACGAACCCTTGAAAAGATGACGGAGACGTACATCAGACTGAAGGCTGAAGCCGGACGAATTGGGCTGGCCATAAACGCATCGAAGACCAAGTACATGAGAGGAAGAGGTTCCAGAGAAGACAGTGTTAACCTCCCGCCACGAATTCATATTAGCGGTGATGAAATCGAGGTGGTAGACGAGTTCGTGTACCTGGGCTCACTGGTGACTGCTGACAACGACACCAGCAGAGAAATTCGTCGACGCATTATAGCAGGAAATCGTGCCTACTTTGGACTCCGGAGGACACTCCGCTCGAATAAAATCCGCCGCCACACGAAGTTAACCATCTACAAAACACTGATCAGACCGGTAGTCCTCTACGGCCACGAAACCTGGACTATGCTCGTGGAGGACCAACGCGCCCTTGGGGTTTTCGAACGAAAGGTGTTGCGTACCATCTGTGGTGGAGTGCAGATGGAAGATGGATCATGGCGGAGGCAGATGAACCACGAGTTGCATCAGCTGCTGGGAGAACCACTCATCGTTCAAACGGCGAAAATCGGGAGATTACGGTGGGCTGGGCATGTCGTTAGGATGTCGGACGACAACCCGGCGAAAATGGTTCTTGATAACAACCCGACTGGAACAAGGCGACGGGGCGCGCAGCGAGCAAGGTGGCTCGATCAAGTGACAGGCGACCTGCGGGGCCTCCGCAGACGACATGGCTGGCGAGCTGCAGCCATCGACCGAGTTTAATGGAGACGACTTCTTCGAACAGCAAGGGACACTTCGGCCTGGAGCTGACTGATAAGGAAAGGTAAGAATGGGGGAGCCAAACTTTGAAACCAAGTTTTCAATCATAATTCATCAGTTAACCCTTAACCATCCCGTTCATTTGATATCAATATTGTTCAAATCTGTTGTGTAGTTTCTAAGATAATGAAGTTTAGTGATTTTCACATTTCGATACATTACAGACGAAGTTACATTCCGATTACAGCAAAATTCAACAGGGTGTTATGAGGCAGCCAGACCTTTCATTTGATACTAATTCTGTGGAAATTGGGTTAGCCATCTCTGAGAAAAGTGAGTGAGCCCAAGTAGTCATCAGAATATGTTTCTTTTCATAGCTGGATTTCACATTTTTAAACATAACAGGAAAAGTAATAATCCGTTCGCAAAAAAAATCATTAGGGTCTTATGGGGCAACAGGACTTTCCATATGACACTGATTTTATGAAAATCGGTCCAGCCATCTCTGAGAAACATGAGTGAGATTAAACAGTCTCCAGAACACGTTTCTTTCTGTAACTTATGAACCATATGTTCAATCTTCATAAAATTAAAAAGTTGAGGGTTTTTAGGTAGACCGTTTATTTGAAACCAATTTTGTTCAAATCGGTTGTGTAGTTTCTGAGATATTGATGTTTCGTGATTTTTTCATTTTGATACATAACCTCTAAACTAAAAATCTGATTACAATGAAATTCAATAGCAACCTATGGCGCAACTAGACCTTTCATTTGCAATTAATTTTATGGAAATCGGTCCAGCCATCTCTGAGAAAAGTGAGTGAGAAAAAAAAGTTGCACATACACACACACATACACACATACATACATACATACAGAAAATGCTCAGTTCGTTGAAAGGGGTCGAGTGGTATATGACATTCGGCTATTGAGATCACTTTTATACCTTCGGTTTCTCCAGTGATTGCTATACCTTTCTAGGAGAAAGGCAAAAAGGTTGGCATCGCTGCTTAGAAGATCTCCTGGGTGGGCACCCCACCAGGTTCCAGTAATCGTACGAAGAAAATTAATACTTTGTTGGCATTTTTGTGTCAGATGCCTAATATAACAAGCCCAGGTGCATTTAGAGTCGAACCAGACCCCGAGATATTTAACGACTAAAACCTGAGTGATCGTTTTACCCGTTAGTAGGAGCTGCAGCTGAGCTGGGTTATGCTTCGAAGCTATTTGCTCTTTTCGAGCAAAGGAGAGTTGAATTTCAGTAGAAAGCAACGCTAGGCAATCGTTCGTCCCTTTCCCCCGGCGGAAGCCAAATCGAGTATCTGAAAGTAAACCATTTGTTTCGACCTATTTGTCTAACCGTAAGAGGATAATTTTCTCCATTAGTTTCCGGAGGCAAGAGAGCATCGCAATCGGCCTATTTGAATTGTGATCAGAGGCAGACTTTCCGGGTTTTCGAATGGCAATAACTTTGACCTCCCTCCAATCGTGCAGAACAATATTTAGCTCAAGAAACTTGTTGAACAAATTCAACAAGAGTCTTTTTGCAGAGCCGGGTAGATTCTTCAACAGGTTGAATTTGACCCTGGAGCCTTATTGTTGCACGAGAGGAGAGCCATTGCAAATTCCAACATCGAAAATGGAGGCTCTTCCGTATTACTAAAAACGCGTCGCGAAAGGTACAGAATCCGGACAACGCGTTTACAAACCGCCGTCAGTATCCGCGTTTTTTCGCTTTCATCAAGCTCTTCCTCTGCCAGTACCTCGTACTTTCGCAGCAGCTTAACAGAGCCGTACTTTCGGTAGTCCTTATACGCCGAGGACCCTCGCGCGTACAGTTCAGAGCACTCTTTGTCCCACCACTTGGTAGGAGGACGCCGTCTAATCGTTACCCCGGGTATCGGTTTCGTCTTTGCTTAAATCGCGGCGACGTCGATGATCAAGCCAGAAAGGAGCGAGTATTCTTCCTCCGGAGGAAGTTCTTCGTAGGACTCGATGGATTCCACAAAAATCGTCTTATAAGACTTCCAATCAATATTAAGGGTGAGGTCATACGCAATATTGATTGAATCCGTTGGAGTTGACCCATTAGCAATTGAGATAACGATTGGTAGGTGATCACTACCGTGGGGATCATTGATTACTTTCCACCGGAAATCTAACGCTAGTGATGTCGAGGAAAGGGATATGTCAAGCACGCTTTCACGTGCTGGAGGATTAGGTACACGTGTCGCTTCCCCAGTATTCAAAATTGTCATATTGAAGTCGCCGATCAGGTTACAGATTAAAGAAGATCGGTTGTCGTCGTACAGCGACCCCCATAGCGAACAGTGAGAGTTAAAATCTCCCAATATCAAAAAGGCGCAAGAAGCAACTCTGCTATATCAGTAAGTTGCCTCTGTTTAATCCACGCGGATGGAGGGATATATATATCGAAGCAAGGCATAGGTCTTTTCCATTCATATTCGTTTGAATGGCAACGACTTCAATATTTGAGATCGAGGGGAGGTCGATTCTAAAAAAAGAATAGCACTTTTTGATCCCAAAAAGTACCCCTCCACCGTGTGAATCTCGATCTCGACGAATTATGTTGAAATCGTGGAAATCGAGTTGATCGTTTGAATTGAGAAAAGTCTCACAGAGCGCAAACGCATCACAATTGTATGTGTTTATCAAATGTGAAAATAGATCGAATTTGGGGATGATACTTCTGCAATTCCACTGTAACACAGTGATGAAAATCCTTACCTGATGTATTAGTTATCGAAAGATATGATAGCTGAAATGAGGGGCCAAGTTGCTGCAAGTTGCCTCAAAAAGGTTTTCACTGTAGGGAGAAGGGCAAGAAGAATATTTCGGACAGGATCTGGTATATTGAATGTTTTAAATATCCAGTCCACAATATCAGAGAACTTTATAAACCCTTTTTTTTTATTCTCTGGTCGGGAAATGGGAGCACAAGGGGTTTTTAGTGACCCGGGAAGCAGTGGGTACTCCTGGTTTGAATTTAAATTAAAACCGGGGGTTACCTGCTTCGGTTTTTCCTCACCGCTTCCCTTACGTGTTGTTTTATTATTATTCCGTTAGGGGTTATCTTACGACCTTCGCGAGAAAGATTAGGAGAGTTAATCATTCTCCTATTCCTAGATCCTTCGGGCAAAGCACAAGAACACCCTTCGACGGAATCGTCACTGGGTAAAAAGGAAAAGATGTTTCCTGTCGAGGGTGGCTCAACTCTCTTCAGCATTTCTGCGAAAGAGCGCTTTGATCCTTGAGGGAACGCTTTATTTTCTCCTCGCGCTGTTTGTACGCGGGACATGCCGGAAGGTCCTGCCGAGCTCCCTCACAATAAAGACACCTTTCTGTATCCCCACTGCAAGCGGTCTCAGCATGATTAGCTCCGCACTTGTTACAGCGTACCTTGTTGCAGCAGTAGGTGGCTGTATGACCCAACTGCTTACAGTTCTGGCAGTGCATGACCCGCGGTACAAAAAGGCGTACAGGCAGACGAACCCTGCCTAGAAGGATGTAGTTCGGCAATGCAGATCTAGCAAAGGTCACCCGAAAGGAATCCGAGGGAGAGAACTTCTTCTTCCCCTCTTCGATGGATACTGAATGTAATTGCTTACAATCCAGTATCTTTACACTTTGCATCGCGGAGTTCTTAAAACAGCCCACTCCGTGACGCAAAATGTCATCGACAGTGAGATTCCCCTCGGTAACCACACCGTCGATCTTTATATCTTTGGCAGGGATGCACACGCGATACTCTCTCGTGAAGAGCTCGCAGCCAGCAATCGCGTTTGCTTGCTTTTTTTTTTATTCTCGTTTATTTTCCGTCGGTCTAGCTCCGCCACTGTTGTTGTGCCAATCACCGACGCCCAGGGAGGCGACTCCACCCAGGACCCTAACTTACGACCCGTTTATTAACGGACCGCCGCCAACGGCTTTGCTTCCTCATGCGATGGAAGGCGTGATCCCAGAGATTTTTCGCCTCAGAAAATCTCCCGGTGCCGGCTAGGATTGAACCTAGACCAGGGTTGGTTGACGGGTTGGTTGTGAGTGGATCACGCCACCTCACAACCATCGACACCTATGTCGGCGGTGGGATTCGAACCCAGGCGTCGTGCGTTACCAACCACACTAGGCCCCCGCTCTAAAGGAAGGAGGGGAGTGAATTGATTACCTTACGTAAGAAAAACATTGTTAATGCAGTTGTTCAAATAACCATGTTCATGAAAGTGTGGACGGTAAAATTCATAAAAAGGAAATTACGAATTGATGACAGAAGAGGAAACGAAGTATTGTGCGTGCTTCAGGATGATAAAACT
This sequence comes from Wyeomyia smithii, assembly GCF_029784165.1. NCBI lineage: Eukaryota > Metazoa > Arthropoda > Insecta > Diptera > Culicidae > Wyeomyia > Wyeomyia smithii. Next base: position 99,283,614 of record NC_073695.1, read on the forward strand.
AAAATAAAAATCTATATATGCTGGCAGTAAGATTTTACTAGGGAAGAGGGGAGGTGTCAACAAATATTACGATGTCTTATGAGGGAGGGAGGGGGAGTTGAAAAAGTGGAAAAATATGCTTACGTAATTATTGAACGGTCCCTAACGGAACGTTGAAAAATGCTCCCTTTCTCGACGATAGCAGAGAAGCGAATGTGTTTTTAGTCATTTGAAGTTATTTCAGGATCATTTCCTCTCGATTTATTCTGGGGATTTATCAGGGATGTTTTTCCAATGTAAACTTCTGTATGATTTCTTACTAGTTTTAGAGACGTTTCAGTTTTTTGGCGTTAATTCCTAGATAAATTTTTGAAAGTAATTTCACATTTCTGATTGAAATGTTTTCAAACAGTATGCTGTGAATTTTTTTTAAACTTTTCTATGTTGTAGAAAAGATTTTATCTTTCCAGTTTCGATCGAAGCTTTCTGCAATATTGAATCCGTTTTGTTGTTGGTCACTTAATCGTTGTTTTTCAAGGTCCAACAAGTAACTCGCCGCTCGCCTCGTCTTCTGTAATAGGGGCCATAACTTGAGATTATATTTCTTTCGGTTTCGTCTGAATTATGTTTGCTTTCTCCTTCTCTGTTTATTCAGAGCATTTCTCGGCTCTCTCAGGCTGAATTTAGATGGAATTCTTTTCATTTGTGGCTTTAATAATTTGGGTGGTTTTGGGCTGATTTCAAAATTATTTTTGTTATTCTTTGCTAACATTTTTTTCGTTTAATCACTAACTAAAACCACAGAAATAAACATTTTTCGACTTTTCATTGTAAAAAAATGTCCACGTGGACAAAGAAGGAAGGGGGGGTTTGCTAAATGTCCACGCTTGTCCACGTGGTGGGACGAGGGGGGGGGGGTTTAATTTGACGATTTTTGTATCCACGTGGAGTGTGGACGGCCCCTTATAACCTGTGGTAAAAGATAACTAGCCAAAGTAATGCGTGGGGAGTAGGTAACAAAACGACTAAAGTCGTTTGAAGCTGATTTCGCAGTATATAAACAAAAAACGGCAGTTAGCTTCCAATGATTTCAGACTTCAGCACTCGGTTTATTTTCGTTGACTACAATTGCTGAATGACTCAAGATTGAACCTTTTTTTTCGAAAGTGTTTAAATAGCGATAATAATAACAAACTTTGTTCAGTCAGTTTCTCCATAACATTGAGATCACGAAACGACGCATTCCAACCTTGATGATGTGATGTAGGTACCGACTCCATATATGGTTACTACTGTGACCGCCGAATGAGCATGAATTTGCAGCAAGCACAACAATAAACCTCCAAAAAGATCTTACACGATTAAATGTATCTGACCTAGCTTTCCGATTACTGCGAAAAGCTTGAATAATTCGCAGAGTAGACTTTATTTTTTTAATCATGTTTCAAACTATACTTCATAAGTAACGATATTATAATTCATTGATGCTAGATGTTGAAAACTTATTAACCAATTACCGTGTACCTATCTCACGCGAGTCATTGCAAACAGATACGAAGCGTGAGATTCACGTGCCTACGGCAGCAACGCGTCGTGCAAGCTCTTATCATCCCGATAGAGAGGATGACGGGACAGATTAGGTATGCGGTGTGTTCGATTTTATCTTTGAAGAAGACCAGGGTAGCAGGAAGAAAATTCTCTGCTTCGGCCAAATATAAACCAAATCAGCTGGCAATGTCGAGCAGAGTTCTGTAAAGTGTGACAATGGTTTGGACCAGACCTTCACAACCAGCTGTTCCCGTCGTTTGGCATACCTTTGAGGCTAAAGATGGGGACGATAGTGAGGGACGTGTGGTAACGTATCGTGTTCAGGATTTGACAGAAGACCGGTATGAAGATATGATCGAGCATTTCATGAATCACTTCGTGGAGGAGGAACCGATGAGTGTAAGTATGGGAACCACGAAGGATCCGCAAATGCGCACTGGAAGTAGCCACATGTGGAGAGCAGTTTTAAAGGAGCAAATGACCCTCGTTTGCTATAAGGATGGATCGGATGAGATTATCGGCGCGAATATTCTTGCTGTGAGGGATAACGGGAATTATTTAGACACTCAGGTAAGCGGATTTCATAACATAATTAAATGCTTTACGTTATGCTTCTCAAATATCTACTATAGTTGGATTCTAAAAACCAAAGCAAAGCACTGAACGTCATCCATTATTGTTCGAAGCAATTTGATTACACGGAGCATTATGGCGTTAAACTTCGCTTGGTTGCGTACGGCTTAGCCGTCAACAAACGCTACCGAGGGAGAGGAATCGCGACGGAAATTCTGAAAGCTCGTGTTCCAATGTGTAAAGCTCTCGGGATACAACTTGCCGCGCATCCGTTTTCGGCCATCGGATCGCAGAAAGCCGCAACCAATGCCGGTTACCGGACGGACTACGAAATCACGTATGTGTTTTAGTCTAGTTCAAGTTGTTCTATTGAACATGGAATATCGTTTTTCAGATATGATGATCTTGCTAAAATGGGACCAGATTATACGATGCCTAATATTCAATCCAAAAGTTTTAAGTTAATGAGCTTTGCAATTGAATAAATGATTAAATAGTAGTCACGACGTGCTTCAATAACATAATAAAAAGAAAAAAATATCAATTTTATACTATGGCGAGTTGAAGATAACAATAAAACAGTTTAGTTCATTCACTTTTTTTTATATTCACCTTAAAATTCGAATTAGCTTTAATAAACTTGCAGTTCGTTCGGCCTAACCTTTGTAGTTTCGGTTACGTCCGAAAACTTTTTTGCCAGGTCTTTGCCAATTTGAATAATGTTCAAAGGCTTTTTTATTGGCCTGAAGAAGAGAACGTAGGGACCTTTCGAGTTATCTGGGTAAGCTTCTACCCGAACTTCTGGTACCCTTGGTACAGGGCTAGGTAAAGGGGAGGGTATATGGGGAGGTACAGGGGAATCGATGGGGGAGATTTCAATCTCTTCCCCATTTGTTTCGATATCCAGGAATAATTCCATCTGCATATCATCCATTTTATTCAAATTAGCGGGAGCAATTTGCTCTACCGCGAACTAACGGTAGAATATCAGGACAAGATGGGGTGTCGAATTATTGGCAATTAAATAAAAAAACCGTTTTTTCAAAATAAGATTATTTAAATACAAAAAAAAGACAACCGTAAAGAAAATAATAAAAATAATAATGTTTAAAGTGAATACTTCACCAAACTTTCGGGGTTGCTGCCTTCACGACCTGCTAACTGGATTAATAATGCGATGACCGACGTGGCAGAATAAAAATACTCCAACTGCAGGTTGAACAAAGCGTCTTGGCAAAACGAACAATGCTCCAACGGCGGCTGCAGAAATCGTCACCGCCGTTAGTGGGTAGCCGGCGACTGGCAGCGCGGGGGGAACTGCTTCTTCTGCTGACTGTTTTTATTGTCACTGCACCGAAAACACTAGCAGTACGGATACCGTCTGCGCACAATGCACGAAATCTTTTCTCCGGCTGCTGGACGGCTATGTCTAGTCCGCACCGGCACCGAAAAACACAAGCGATACACGCACCGTCCGAATACAAAGCTGTATTGTTTTATCGGGTGATTAGCTAAGGGGCCGTTCAATATATACGTAAGCAAATAGGGGGAGAAGGGGGTGCGCAATTGTCTTACGCTATCTTACAAGGGAAGAAGGTTTTTTTTTATTCTCGCTTATTTTCCGTCGGTCTAGCTCCGCCACTGTTGTTGTGCCAATCACCGACGCCCAGGGAGGCGACTCCACCCAGGACCCTAACTTACGACCCGTTTATTAACGGACCGGCGCCAACGGCTTTGCTTCCTCATGCGATGGAAGGCGTGATCCCAGAGATTTTTCGCCTCAGAAAATCTCCCGGTGCCGGCTAGGATTGAACCTAGACCAGGGTTGGTTGACGGGTTGGTCTAATTTGACGGGTTGGTTGTGAGTGGATCACGCCACCTCACAACCATCGACACCTATGTCGGCGGTGGGATTCGAACCCAGGCGTCGTGCGTGGTTGGCGGAGACGTTACCAACCACACTAGGCCCCCGCTCTAAAGGAGGGAGGGGGGTGAATTGATTACTTTACGTAAGAAAAACATTGTTAATGCAGTTGTTAAAATAACCATGTTCATGAAAGTGTGGACGGTAAAATTCATAAAAGGAAATTACGAATTGATGACAGAAGCGGAAACGAAGTACTGTGCGTGCTTCAGGATGATAAAACTAAAATAAAAATCTATATATGCTGGCAGTAAGATTTTACTAGGGAAGAGGGGAGGTGTCAACAAATATTACGATGTCTTATGAGGGAGGGAGGGGGAGTTGAAAAAGTGGAAAAATATGCTTACGTAATTATTGAACGGCCCCTAACGGAACGTTGAAAAATGCTCCCTTTCTCGACGATAGCAGAGAAGCGAATGTGTTTTTAGTCATTTGAAGTTATTTCAGGATCATTTTCCTCTCGATTTATTCTGGGGATTTATCAGGGATGTTTTTCCAATGTAAACTTCTGTATGATTTCTTACTAGTTTTAGAGACGTTTCAGTTTTTTGGCGTTAATTCCTAGATAAATTTTTGAAAGTAGTTTTCGGTCTTTTCCTGACGTAAGATAAATTTGAGCTCAATTTGTTTGGGTTTTCCTGTTTTTTAGAGATTTACCTGTTTTCCTGAAATTAAAATTATACATTATTTATTTTCTGATTGAAATGTTTTCAAACAGTATGCTGTGAATTTTTTTTAAACTTTTCTATGTTGTAGAAAAGATTTTATCTTTCCAGTTTCGATCGAAGCTCTCTGCAATATTGAATTCGTTATGTTGTTGGTCACTTAATCGTTGTTTTTCAAGGTCCAACAAGTAACTCGCCGCTCGCCTCGTCTTCTGTAATAGGGGCCATAACTTGAGATTATATTTCTTTCGGTTTCGTCTGAATTATGTTTGCTTTCTCCTTCTCTGTTTATTCAGAGCATTTCTCGGCTCTCTCAGGCTGAATTTAGATGGAATTCTTTTCATTTGTGGCTTTAATAATTTGGGTGGTTTTGGGCTGATTTCAAAATTATTTTTGTTATTCTTTGCTAACATTTTTTTCGTTTAATCACTAACTAAAACCACAGAAATAAACATTTTTCGACTTTTCATTGTAAAAAAATGTCCACGTGGACAAAGAAGGAAGGGGGGGTTTGCTAAATGTCCACGCTTGTCCACGTGGTGGGACGAGGGGGGGGGTTTAATTTGACGATTTTTGTATCCACGTGGAGTGTGGACGGCCCCTTATAACCTGTGGTAAAAGATAACTAGCCAAAGTAATGCGTGGGGAGTAGGTAACAAAACGACTAAAGTCGTTTGAAGCTGATTTCGCAGTATATAAACAAAAAACGGCAGTTAGCTTCCAATGATTTCAGACTTCAGCACTCGGTTTATTTTCGTTGACTACAATTGCTGAATGACTCAAGATTGAACTTTTTTTTCGAAAGTGTTTAAATAGCGATAATAATAACAAACTTTGTTCAGTCAGTTTCTCCATAACATTGAAATCACGAAACGACGCATTCCAACCTTGATGATGTGATGTAGGTACCGACTCCATATATGGTTACTACTGTGACCGCCGAATGAGCATGAATTTGCAACAAGCACAACAATAAACCTCCAAAAAGATCTTACACGATTAAATGTATCTGACCTAGCTTTTCGATTACTGCGAAAAGCTTGAATAATTCGCAGAGTAGCCTTTATTTTTTTAATCATGTTTCAAACTATACTTCATAAGTAACGATATTATAATTCATTGATGCTAGATGTTGAAAACTTATTAACCAATTACCGTGTACCTATCTCACGCGAGTCATTGCAAACAGATACGAAGCGTGAGATTCACGTGCCTACGGCAGCAACGCGTCGTGCAAGCTCTTATCATCCCGATAGAGAGGATGACGGGACAGATTAGGTATGCGGTGTGTTCGATTTTATCTTTGAAGAAGACCAGGGTAGCAGGAAGAAAATTCTCTGCTTCGGCCAAATATAAACCAAATCAGCTGGCAATGTCGAGCAGAGTTCTGTAAAGTGTGACAATGGTTTGGACCAGACCTTCACAACCAGCTGTTCCCGTCGTTTGGCATACCTTTGAGGCTAAAGATGGGGACGATAGTGAGGGACGTGTGGTAACGTATCGTGTTCAGGATTTGACAGAAGACCGGTATGAAGATATGATCGAGCATTTCATGAATCACTTCGTGGAGGAGGAACCGATGAGTGTAAGTATGGGAACCACGAAGGATCCGCAAATGCGCACTGGAAGTAGCCACATGTGGAGAGCAGTTTTAAAGGAGCAAATGACCCTCGTTTGCTATAAGGATGGATCGGATGAGATTATCGGCGCGAATATTCTTGCTGTGAGGGATAACGGGAATTATTTAGACACTCAGGTAAGCGGATTTCATAACATAATTAAATGCTTTACGTTATGCTTCTCAAATATCTACTATAGTTGGATTCTAAAAACCAAAGCAAAGCACTGAACGTCGTCCATTATTGTTCGAAGCAATTTGATTACACGGAGCATTATGGCGTTAAACTTCGCTTGGTTGCGTACGGCTTAGCCGTCAACAAACGCTACCGAGGGAGAGGAATCGCGACGGAAATTCTGAAAGCTCGTGTTCCAATGTGTAAAGCTCTCGGGATACAACTTGCCGCGCATCCGTTTTCGGCCATCGGATCGCAGAAAGCCGCAACCAATGCCGGTTACCGGACGGACTACGAAATCACGTATGTGTTTTAGTCTAGTTCAAGTTGTTCTATTGAACATGGAATATCGTTTTTCAGATATGATGATCTTGCTAAAATGGGACCAGATTATACGATGCCTAATATTCAATCCAAAAGTTTTAAGTTAATGAGCTTTGCAATTGAATAAATGATTAAATAGTAGTCACGACGTGCTTCAATAACATAATAAAAAGAAAAAAATATCAATTTTATACTATGGCGAGTTGAAGATAACAATAAAACAGTTTAGTTCATTCACTTTTTTTTATATTCACCTTCAAATTCGAATTAGCTTTAATGAAAAAGTTGATTGAATAAAAACGAATATTTGTCAGTAAATCACTCTTTTTTAAAGCACACCAAGTGAAAATTGTCAAACTTAAGTTTTGAAATGATATTTTTTTCTGAGGTTGAAACGTTGGTATATCTGATTTGAAACGATTGGTATGCAAACATTAAAATTCATTGAACTGTTAACGTTCGAAGTATCATTATTTCGTGACGACAGCATTTTGGAATGCCGCCTCGAAAGAAATTCACACAGCATGAGCGACCGACAACCACAGAACTGTGCTAAGTCTGTTTTTCTGTGCTCTGATGACATTCCATAGAACATCCACCTACTCCACGACTAACTGCAAGTATGCGTTGCTCATGCGAGGCGAGCGTTTTGCGCAGGTGCGAGACGGTTACGTTTTAACACGCGATCCTGTTGACTGGACCGTTGCCGTCCTAAAGCCTATATCAGACTAACCGTTGCAGCGATCAACCGCTACCGTTCCGTTCTTTTTCGACCAATCAGAACACAGCGGTCGACCGTCGCTTGTTGTTGTTGCAAAAAATAGAATCTTTTCTATTTTTGCCGCCGACTGTTCCCAACGGTTGCCGGCTGCTGTCATTGGCATGGCGAAGGCAAACGAATCTCTTCACACCTACACAAGATCACATATAGAGACTTGACAAATGAAAATGTGTGCTTCTCTTTTTGGCACACACGACAGCCAGTCAAAACATTGATAGTACCGGCAACGCTGGTTGGCGATGTCAATTTTCGACTAACGCACACTGGCAAAAATGAATCCAAATTCCCACTAATTAAAAGCCGCTGGGCTGGATACCTTAAATATAGCATTTCTTATGTAAAATTGGCCAATAAATCGATAGGTGATATTTTCATTCTGTGCAGGGCACGGGAAAGGGTCTATATTTCCAAAAATACGCAAAAATATGGTGAAAAGAGGCGAAAAAGACCATTTCCCGAGCCCTGTCCAAAATAAAACCATCGCCAATAAATTTGTTGACCAATTTTACATAAGAAATGCTATATTTAAGGTATCCAGCCCAGCGGCTTTTAATTAGTGGGAATTTGGATTCATTTTTGCCAGTGTGCGTTAGTCGAAAATTGACATCGCCAACCAGCGTTGCCGGTGCTATCAATGTTTTGACTGGCTGTCGTGTGTGCCAAAAAGAGAAGCACACATTTTCATTTGTCAAGTCTCTATATTTGATCTTGTGTAGGTGTGAAGAGATTCGTTTGCCTTCGCCATGCCAATGACAGCAGCCGGCAACCGTTGGGAACGGTCGGCGGCAAAAATAGAAAAGATTCTATTTTTTGCAACAACAACAAGCGACGGTCGACCGCTGTGTTCTGATTGGTCGAAAAAGAACGGAACGGTAGCGGTGGACCGCTGCAACGGTTAGTTTGATACAGGCTTAACCTGGGTCGGGTCGGATTTCAATTAATACTGCTAGAGTCACTGCCGGCCGAGTGCACTCTGCCACAGGTAGACTGGAATGTTTTCTATTACACTTCGAAACCGCGTGCTGTCGCGGCAGCACCGTTGAAAGCATAGATGGCAAATTAATGCTCCTGGCAGTCGATTCGCCCAGCGCACCAGGAGAGCTTTGAAGTGCGCGTTATGAGTGATTGACAGGTTGAGATGTTGGTATGTTGGTTTTGTCGTCGAATGTTTAGTTATTTCCAACTTTATTGAGTTGTGCTGTGTGTATAGTTTGCCATAAAAAACCCATGTCTGCATTGAATCATGCAAATGTGCTTAGATTTGACATGTAGTTCAAATCGATATGACAGCTCTCACGTTCCTGTTCGACCGAATGCACATACTAGGGCGATTGTTAGCTGGTTAAAACAGCAGGAACTTAGGTATTATGTTGGAGTTTGGAACTCGATCGTATTTCCAAATAGGCTTGTAGAAATTGCCAGGGAAGTGACTTCTTAATGGTCGCTTTAGCGATAACTAGATCATAATCATGATTTCATTTGTGTTCCCGAGGCGGCCCTACAAGCAGCGTTGAAAGGTAAGTCTTTTCCGGTTGAACTGTTCCATCAACCTCAGATTCTCATTAGCGGCGAATTAAGCGCCAATTACTTGGTTACGTAAAGGCAACAAAAGTACGCGGGTTGGTTTTCATTGTGCGCACGATTCCAGGCGTTCTCTCAGAAATTCACAATACACAACGCTGCACGTAATAATCACCATTCGTACAAAGTAAGCAAGCGGAGGCACTCACCATAAGCCCAATTCCTCTGACCCATTACGTTTACGAGTCGCAGGTCAGACCTAGATTCCTATCTCGGTATTGTAGAGAGCACCTTCTTTTCTCGTGATCCAAGAGTAGTGCGGCACTGCCGATGGCTATCAGCATCCGCCGGCTTTTGTTTTCAGCTGTCGTCATCAATCGTGGCTTGCAGTTGCTTATGGTTTCGAGCCACCAGTCAATCAGCGTTTTCGTACTGAGTGGCAGGCGGCCTTCAGAGTGCACACATTCGCAAACAGTGAATGTACCCAGAAGGCAGGCCCTTTGGAAGCGTACTATAACAATTGGCAATGACAAATTCATTATTGGAGTTATTATTTTTGTTGTCAAATTGGGTGACGGAAACACTCAAGGGCGTAGAGTCGCGGGTTTTGTTTTAATTTGCGGAACAGTTCTGAGCTGTAGCTAGTTCTTAGATTGTGGAGAGATAGTTTCGTTGTCCTTCATCATCGCGCTCGATTAAGAATAGAGTTTGTTTTTTTTTTTTTCTTCACATAACATTTATTTGACACGGCACAAATACAATTTAATGTTTAACGGCGCCAATTATATCTGATGACTTAAAAACTAAAGCAAATTTTTTATCCTCGCTGCCGACTACGAGCTGAAATTAAGTCTAACTTAAAACTAGCATGGGATTTCCAATCAGTGTTTTGTTGTTCAATGGTCGTCTGATAATCGTCGAATGGCATGTATGGATTCGTTCTGCTGAGCCACGATGTCGTGAGTTGGGACAGAGGCTCGTAGTCCTTGGGTCCTGGTTCTGTTGTGCGGGGTCTGGTTGCTGGTTTTGTGCTTAAGGTTCAAACGTGTTCTTGTCGTTTTGTTGGGTGTAGACGGAGGGGAACGGGACTAGACTGGGGCGTGGATGGATTTCAGGAAAACGTATATAAGGGACATGTAGGATAGGTCACGGCTCGCCAAGACATCACGAACAGGAACAGCCGGCTGTCTACCCTCGGCCTGCAGGGAAGCTATTAATTTAGACCTGGCGTCACGGTGTACAGGGCATGACCAAACCACATGCTCTATGTCGTGATAACCTTCACCACAGGCACAGATACCACTTTCCCCGAGCCCAACACGACGGAGGAGCGCGTCAAATCTATAGTGATTGGACATAAGCCGGGACATCACGCAAATGAAATCCCGACCTACATCCAACCCCTTGAACCACGGGTTCGTCGATACTTTGGGGATTATGGAATGTAACCACCTTCCCAATTCCCCTCTGGTCCAAGCATTTTGCCAACTGATGATCGTATTCTGACGTACAAGTGCGAAAAATTCATTAAAGGCAATTGGTCTTTCATAAATATCACCGTTTGTTGCGCCCACCTTAGCCAAAGAGCAGTGAGAAGGGACCCACGCTAAGGTAATCTGAGTAGATTTTTCGGATAAAGCACTCAGATGTTCCCGTATTTTCCCCAGGAAATACGGAGAGTGCTTAACATCTTTCATCGATCGGAGAGCCTCAATGGAACTGAGACTGTCCGTAAAGATGAAATAATGGTCCGTGGGCATTTTTTCGATAATCCCTAGGGTGTACTGAATTGCAGCTAATTCTGCGACGTAAACAGAAGCAGGATTATCGAGCTTATGGGAGACGGTTAGATTGTTATTGAAGATACCGAAGCCAGTGGACCCATCAAGAAGTGATCCGTCAGTGTAGTACATATTGTCGCAGTTGATGTTTCGATATTTATTGGAAAAAATTTTAGGGATCTGCTGCACGCGTAAATGATCCGGGATTCCACGAGTTTCTTCTATCATGGATGTATCGAAAAACACAGTAGAATCAGAAGTATTTGATAAGTCGACACGATTTGGAATATTCGAAGAAGGGTTAATATTTTGGGACATGTGATTGAAATACAATGTCATAAAACGGGTTTGAGAATTAAGTTCGATTAACCTTTCAAAATTTTCAATCACGGGACGGTTCAAGACCTCACATTTGATTAGAATACGAGAAGACAGGCTCCAGAAGCGGTTTTTCAATGGTAGTACTCCAGCTAAAACCTCCAAACTCATCGTATGGGTCGACTGCATGCAACCTAAGGCGATACGCAAACAACGATATTGTATTCGCTCCAGTTTGATCAAATGTGTGTTTGCTGCGGAGCGGAAGCAGAAACACCCGTATTCAATAACAGACAATATCGTTGTTTGGTAAAGCCTTATAAGGTCTCCTGGATGGGCTCCCCACCATTGTCCGGTTATTGTACGAAGAAAATTCACTCTTTGTTGACATTTTTTCATCAGATACCTCACGTGACAACCCCAGGTGCCTTTAGAGTCGAACCAGACACCAAGATATTTGTGTACCAAAACCTGAGAAATCGTTTTACCCATTAATTGTGTTTGAAGCTGAGCAGGTTCATGCTTCCTAGAAAAAACTACTATCTCAGTCTTCTCCGGAGAGAATTCGATACCTAGCTGTAAAGCCCAAGCAGACAAATTGTCCAAGGTATCTTGCAATGGTCCTTGCAAATCGGCAGCTTTGGCTCCTGTAACAGAGATTACACTGTCGTCTGCAAGTTGTCTTATCGTGCATGAATTTGCCAGACATTCGTCGATGTCATTTACATAAAAGTTGTAAAGAAGGGGGCTTAAACATGAGCCCTGGGGAAGACCCATGTAGCTAATGCGAAAAGTTGCCAAATCGCCATGCGTAAAATGCATGTGCTTTTCGGACAACAAGTTGTGCAAAAAATTGTTCAAAATTGGAGAAAATCCTTGTCGGTGAAGTTTACCCGAAAGAATGTCAATAGAAACGGAATCAAAAGCCCCCTTAATGTCCAAGAACGCAGACGCCATTTGTTCTTTACGAGCATACGCCAGCTGAATATCTGTTGAAAGCAACGCAAGACAATCATTCGTCCCTTTGGCACGGCGGAAGCCAAATTGAGTTTCTGATAGTAGACCATTTGATTCGACCCAGTGGTCTAAACGACGGAGTATCATTTTTTCCATCAATTTCCGGATACAGGATAGCATTGCAATCGGCCTATAAGAGTTGTGATTAGAAGCTGGTTTCCCTGGTTTTTGGATAGCGATCACCTTCACTTGCCTCCAATCCTGCGGTACAATGTTATGCTCCAGGAACTTATTGAACAAGTTCAACAAGCGCCTCTTGGCATTGCCGGGTAGATTCTTCAACAAGTTGAATTTGATTCTATCTAATCCAGGCGCGTTATTGTTACAGGACAGGAGGGCAACTGAAAGTTCTGCCATCGTAAAAGGTGATTCTATCGCGTCGTGGCCCGGAGACGCATCGCGAACAATATTTTGCTCAGGAACAGAGTCCGGACATACTTTCCTGGCAAAATCAAATATCCACCTACTTGAAGACTCCTCGCTTTCGTTGACCGTTACGCGATTCCGCATTCTTCGGGCTGTGTTCCAAAGAGTGCTCATCGATGTCTCCCTCGACGTCTCGTTCACGAACCGACGCCAATATCCACGTTTCTTTGCTTTAGCCAAGCTTTTAAGCTTGGTATCAAGCTCCGAATACCGTAAATAGTCGCCAGGTATACCTCCCGTCTGGTAGGCCTTAAACGCGTCGGATCTTTGCGTGTAGACATCGGAGCACTCTTGGTCCCACCACGGAGTGGGAGGCCGTTCTTTGATCGTTACGCCGGGATATTTCTTCGTTTGGGCTTGCAACGCGGCGTCGAGAATCAAGCCCGCGAGGAGGTTGTATTCTTCAAGTGGTGAATGATGTTGAATCGACTCGACCGCTTTTGAAATCTTTTCCTCGTATAACTTCCAATCGACATTTCGTGTGAGGTCATACGGAATGTCAATTGGTCGCATGCGAGTTGACCCGTTAGTAATTGAAATAAGAATAGGCAGATGGTCGCTACCGTGAGGATCGAGGATTACCTTCCATGTGCAATCCAACCGTAGCGACGTCGAACATAAGGATAGATCCAAAGCGCTTGGGCGCGCTGGAGGTTTCGGGATACGTGTCATTTCACCGTTGTTTAAAATAGTCATGTCGAAGTCATCGCAAAGGTTATAGATTAAAGAGGAGCGGTTATCATTGTATGGGGAACCCCAAGCCACGCCATGAGAGTTGAAGTCTCCCAAAATCAAACGTGGCGAGGGAAGAAGTTCTATTAAATCAAAGAGCAGCCGTTGCCCAACCTGTGCTCTGGGGGGAATATATATTGAGGCAATACAAAGCTCTTTACCTTGTATTGTCATTTGACATGCGACAACTTCGATGCCTGGAATCGAGGGGAGGTTAATACGATAGAAAGAATAGCACTTTTTAATCCCTAAAAGTACTCCTCCATATGGGGTGTCTCGATCAAGGCGAATAATATTAAAATCATGGAAGTTGAGATCAATATTTGAAGTAAGCCAAGTTTCACAAAGGGAAAATGCATCGCATTTGTTTTTATTTATCAAAACTTTAAACGAATCAATTTTTGGTAAAATACTTCTACAATTCCACTGTAAGACAGAGATAGAATCCTTCATATACGCAGTTGAATTAGGCATCGAAGGATACAATCGCTGCAAGGAGAGGCCATTGGGCAGTCAACTGCTTCAAAAATGATCTAACTGTTGGGAGGAATGCTGTAAGAAAAATTTTAATTGGATCGGGTACATTGATATTTTCAAAAATCCAGTCCACAATGTCAGAAAATTTCACTAATCCAGAGTTTGTTTCATCAACTGGGAGTGTAAAAGGAGCAACTGGGGTTTTAGATGTTCCTGGCAGTGCTGGGAACTCCTTCTGGGACTTTAAATTTGCCAGCCCAGGAGGAGTTTGCTTCGGTTTTTCCGCAGCACTGTTTGGTTTGTTTGTAACCTTCATTTCACTTTGAGAAATCTTAGGACCTTTTCTGGGAAGTTTAGGAGAGGAAACACTTTTCCTCTTTCTAGACTCCCCAGGATTGGCGTAAGATGCTCCCGCTGGTGAATCGTCAGAATCGGTTTCCTCAGAGGGCAACAGATCGAAGGGGTTCGAAGTAACGGGAGAAGTGGTAACGGTCTTCTTCAGCATGTCAGCGTAGGAACGCTTTGAACGCTCTTTGAGAGACCGTTTTATTTTATCCCTGCGCTGCATGTACACCGCACATGTCGAGAGCTCATGCAGATTTTCTCCGCAGTGAATACACTTTTCAGCGTTAACACTGCAAGAATCTTCCGCATGAGACTCCCCACACTTGCCACAACGTGCCTTATTGCAGCAGTAGGCGGCTGTATGGCCTAACTGCTTGCAATTCAGGCAGTTCATGACGCGGGGCACGTAGAGCCTCACAGGGAGACGAACCCGGTGGATCGAGACGTGGCTTGGTAGTGCAGACCCGGCGAACGTAACTCGAAACGAGTCTGACGGAGTGTATACTGTTTTGCCACCGATGATCGATGCTGACCGCAATTGCTTGCAGTCGAGCACCTTTACTTCGGGACACGTTTTGTTCTTAAAGCACCCTTTGGCACTTTGCAGTATACACTCGACGGACAGACTCGAATCGGTTATGACACCGTCGATCTCCACGTCTCGTGCGGGTATGTAAACGCGATACTCGCGTGTGAAGAGCTCAGAGCAAGCTATATCGTTGGCCTCTTTCAGGTTACCGACCACGACACGGAGCTTGTTAGGCCGGACCTTGGAAATTTCGGTCACGCCCTTGTACTCCTTCGTCAGGTCTTTAGAAATCTGCAAGAGGTTCAACTTTTTCGATTTCGGTCCTGCCTTTGGCCGAAAATAAACAGTATAGCTGCCCTGGGCTCCGTCTGGGTAAAGCCTGGGGCGAGGGGGGACTGAAGAATGAACAGGGGAGGGGGTAACAGAAGGGTCAGGGTCAGAGGGGTTCGGGGATGGTGGCGCGGGAGGCGAGGGATCTACATCCATCGCGCTATGTTTAGCGCACTAGCGCTGACAAGAACACGTACCTTTTTATTTCTCCCTTCCAGTAAGGTTGGTTGTCCGATCGTTCGAAGTAGCAGCCGTTACAGCCAGCAGCACCAATACAGCAGCACCAAACAGCCACCAGCAGCGAGCCAGGTGTGAGATCACTCCACACAGCGATACGACTCGCTGACACTGATGGCTTCTTCTTTTTCCTCGTTTGTGTCTCGTCCACTGCTGTAGCACAATCCAGCCAGCAGCCAAATCGGCTTACGCACCAGCTGGCAGTCACGATGCGAAACAGTTGCACAAAGGAACGACCTTGAACCCGGATTTATTTCACTCGACCAGGCAAACAATGCCAACACTTGTTCACACGTCTTTTGTTTTATACTCTATCGGACCGATCACCAAACACGTCCAGTACTGATGCGTGTTCGGCACAGAATGCTATAGAGTTTGTTAATTTATATTTATTTTAAACTTGTCTTTACCAGTACTTTACCAGTACTTTACCAGTAGTACTTACAATTAATTACATTGTTTAAAAGAATGAATAAACAACATGGAAGGCACGGAAATTCTAAATTGATTTCAAAAACTTCTCAAGATTTACCTTGCTGCGTCGTAAATTGTTTGCGATTTGTTAAAGTCTGTGTATATTAAATAGAAGATCGATTTCCGAATCGGAAAGTAGCACCAAGGCTTTGCTTTGCTTTAGTACACTGGTTTTCCCATTACATAACTTTGGATGGTTTTCCATTGCATAATTTTGAGTGGTTCAGGATTCTAAGCATTGTCCGTTGGATAAGTTACTTCGTCGTGATTACTCAACGTCTGCATTTAATAAACAATGCTGAACTGGATTTTGGACGATAGTCAGAAACACATTTGTACCAAACAAATCAGAAGCATTATTGGTAGCAAATGAAGAACACTCAGTTTTTTCATACGTTGATTTTATTAAATATTTCAAAACGATTATTGTAAATACAGTGCCTCCACAGTTATGGGTCAGCTACAATTATTTGTCACTTTTACGTAAATACGTCGATTCTCACGAAACTGAACAATTTAGCACATTAGCAGTGGTATTTTTTGTAACTCACTTGTAACCTCATTTATACGAATAAAATGATTTAAAGTTGAAAATGTCACTAAAAACTAAAATTCTGCTCGGTGCAATAAGTGAAGTGATTGTAGTAATGTTACATTTTGCGGTGCACAATTGTGGGTCAGTCCATATTTTGGCTATTTTTATTACTTTTACATGATAATGCATCAAGACTGAATAAAATAATTTATTATCAAGCTTTTACAACAATAAGATAACTTGCGTTATGTATTTTGACGATTTTATAGACTAAATGATTGTGAAGAAAAAAAAATAGATTAAATGATTTTGAATACCAAAAGTGACCTATAATTGTGTCTTTTGCTATGTAAGTGATATTATTCTTCCCAACCGATTTACACGCATCAACTGCAGTGAAACTAACTGTTGATCGAAAGTACACATCAGAACATAGAGATAGATAGTAAAACATTCGTAGTTGATAACTTTTCCGATTTTATATCCATCTTTGAACATTCAGACAATACGTTGACTGACCCATAATTGTAGAGGGACTGTATTAGCCTGTGAAATATTTAAAAAATCACAGCAAACTAATTAAAATGTGTACTTGAATGCTCTGCGTTTAGCGTGTACGGTGGAGTGGTACTAATATTGAATAGATATGCGCTGCCTTGTGTTTTTTCTTCAATTAAGCTCTACAGCCATGCTTGTATTGGTGTACGCAAAAGTTATAGTTTATGGATTTACCGGCCCGAGATACAAAGAAACAGATTTTGTCAAAAAAAATACAGACAAAAATGTGGCAACCCTGCTTACACCACAGCTGAGCGGGAGAAGAGTGGTGAATCACTCTAGAGAGAATGCA
The DNA here is from genome assembly GCF_029784165.1 of Wyeomyia smithii. Taxonomy (NCBI): domain Eukaryota; kingdom Metazoa; phylum Arthropoda; class Insecta; order Diptera; family Culicidae; genus Wyeomyia; species Wyeomyia smithii. The sequence goes on from NC_073695.1 coordinate 99,300,773, forward strand.
TAGCAGACGCCGCGCGGAGTACACTGCTGAGAGCAAACATGCGTTACATACGGCTGGATTATTTTTTTCCAGTTAGAGATGCATAATAAACACCGTTGTCTACTTTCCTACCTGGGTATATGTTTCTCTCATAAAGCACGTTCTGCAGTGATCTCTGTTGTGTTTGAGCGTATTGTCCTTCCATGTGAAAAAGATCACACCAGTTTGCTATCTCTCTGGAGAAATATTTCAGCACGATTTGCTGTTCTCTTCAAGCAAGTGCGTCGCTTTGCTCAGTAGTGTGAGGCCTTTGTCATGCTGAATGCCAACGCGAGCGATCATGCGAGAAGCTTGCCGTGGGTTAATGAACAGCTCTACCTACGGCTGTGGGTCACATTTTATGGAAAAATTGCAACTTTATAGCATTATACCATTACCAGGCATGCCAATGGTACAGTCTTTTTTTTACTGTCTCCTAAGGATGTGTTTGCTGTTGCTATTTGTTCGTGATACCTATTCGCACTGGCAGTCCGAGAGTCGCATTGAGAACGTATTGGCAACAGAGCATTGCAAAAGGAAACGAAAAGTGTACTCCATGCGTCACATCGACATTATTCCGAGGATGCCTTCGGGATTGCGAATGTAGAAAAAAGAAGAAGCTTTTTTTTATACAGATGTTCGTATCTGCACTACACAAACAGCGCGTTTCGGTAACAGTCATTTTTCTTCGCTTTTTTTATTTGCCTATGATAGATGTCGGGTGACGGCTGTTAAAAAGGCTGTGGGAAGGAGAAGCGTAAGGACTGCTCGGCAACTCACCGACAGCCTTCGTGCAAGGAAAAGCAAACTCGGCAATAAAGAGGCTGTGCACTGAAGGATGTGTGTATTGCATACCGAATGTTATATGCAACCATACATGCTATCGTCGACATGGGATTAAGGTGAACAGCGAAGAAAAATTTTTGGTCATTATCAAGTTTTTTTGTTCCATTTGAGGCCCCAAACAATCCTAAACTTACCGGAAGTCGATTACTTTCATCTTTGTTTAGCGCATTTCAAATTTGTATGTGGAAACCTACTTCTTACATTTTTCTTTCTAGAAAGCTCAGAATGATTTAAGTCATACGTTTCATTACTACAAAATGAAGTGTTTTTTATGCTTAACAACTTTGCTACAGACTAGAATGGTTTCGAATCTTAGTAGAATCTGGCCTTTTAATATCAATGGACTTAAGGAGAAACTAGACGGTTGCTTTTTTTCATACAATTTTGAGGTTAGGTTTCATTTCACTTGACGATTTTGAGCGTAAAAGTCGCAGCCTTCATATAATAAATAGCGTTCGAATTTAATAAATAGTGCCAGCGGTGCAAACAATTGATCAAAGTTTCACGCATGTAATTTTAATGATTTTCGAGAAAATTATGTTGAAAAATTCGGATAAAATCCGAGCACTGTGTTTCACCTTGAATAGGGAGTCATTCTTAGGGTCCTCCACCTGAAAACTTCTCTCCGGAATGATTTTTTTCTATCTAAACCTTCGAAAATTTCATCCATCCATAGCACGTTATACCATCACACTTGCTTGAGGCGATGATAAGTCGAAGAAGAAGATAGGAGAACAGTCTTTCATTTATTTGTTTATTTTCCATCAATTATACGTAGGTCATACCGGTTAACCTTGAGAAATTTTCTTTAGTGTATTTTTGTTTATTGTTACATTAACCTACATTTGTAATCACATGACATTACGCTATTGGGAGGTTCATTTTTGCCATAGTTTGTTTTCGTATTACTGATGTAAAACAAGTTACTAATTCTTGGGAGACTAGCGGGAGCATAAAACTTACATTACGAACTTTGGTCGCTTCTCAAGCTCATCCAAATTTATTAACATGCAACGCGCCTCATAGAAAGGATCAAGCTACAATATTGCAGCAGAGGCTTAAGGTGTGTAATGTACATACAATGGCGAAATTTTATTTTGATTATGTATGCATCGTTGAAGTGCAAATTAAATCTTTTTATAAATCCGAGCGTATTACTTGCCTTATACAGGATGTAAAGTAACTCACTTAAAATCCTTTAGGAGTGATAGAGGAGCCTGTTTGAAGAAAAGAAATCCTTTTGCGCATATAGGGTAACGAGGGTATTTTGGCCCGCATGCATATTTTGACCCACCCGGTAACATTTTACGCATTTTATCTGATAAATTCAATGAACATTAGAAAACTATGCATGCAGAATTGAATAACTCACCTAAGAATCATACTATACTGAAATTTTCCGCGAAAAACTGGCTCTAGGTAGTGTTATTTTGGAATTAGTATTCGAAGTCATGGCTGAGTCAACCCAAAGTCAAGAGGAAGTGGTAATTTACAAGTCAACGTCCGGAAGCTATTGTAACAAATATGTATGCTTTTGAAACAATTCGTTGTTGTAGTAACGTCAATATAATGTCATAGAAACAGAGTTGTATACTCTAACTTGTTGGAAAAAGTTGAAAAAATGGTTAAACGCATGGCCGAAATATGTTTGCCTCTTTCTGAAACAAACATATTCTGGCCATGCCAAGTTTTGACATCTCTTTGATTACCGTTCGGCCGTTGCACGTGAACAAAGAAGCAGTTTGTGACAATTTACAGGTAATTACTTCTTAATTTATCACATTGAATGATATGAAATTGGATGAGAATGCCTGTCAAACCGCTATAGGCCAAATCATTTCATTTTAAGATGCCTAAAATTTACAAAAATTCACAGCAGAAGAATTTTCTCCTCAAATCCACTATTTTTGCTCTAAAAATACCGATGATGATCTTAACAATGATATAATAGAGTAGGTATTCATGTTGAAAAATTGTGTTCGCACAGTTCATGCGAACACTTCCCAAAGCTGGCCAAAATACCCCCGTTACCCTAGCCAAAATTTTACTATTGCAGAGCTATTAATTATTTCGATTTTCGGTTATGTTTGCCTTTAACGAGATCTAGCACAAGAAGTATGATAGCTAGCTCAATTCTGTTGGTTCCCTTGGAAAGCCGAGAAAATTTCGTTATCAATATTGTCTTAAAAACGTTGAATCAGAAAGAATAAGAAGCACTTGGAAAGGATTAAATGTAAAATCAAATGTTTTTGAGAACTAAACTGCAATTTTCTCTCTGAAATGTGGGATAAACATTAAACATTGAAATCTATTCTACAGGTTGTTCTTTGACACCAAGCATCTAACTCTTTTAGTTCAGCTGCTATCTCACTTAAAAAGCAATTAACTGCGTTTTCGACACCCTGTGTTTATGATGCAGATTGGCTGGACAAGATGTTTCCTGATGGAAGTTCTCTGGAAATCCCTAAAGTTTTCGCATAAATTGAGTAAATCTGACCAGGTGTCTACCGAAGGAAAGAGGTCCATTATAGGGTAACTTTCCCTAAATTCAATTTTTGAGAAAGAATAATTTATACCAGCGGATCTTTGTTCACTCGGAGTGGCATCGTAGGGAAAATCAACCTATTGTGGACCTCTTTCCTATAGTAGACCATCAGTCAGATTAATTCAATTTTTGCGAAAACTCGAGGGATTTTCAGTAAACATCCATTGGGAAACATCTTATCCAGCCAATCTGCATAAGAATCAAAGGAAATATTTATAGGGTAAATTAACCTATAGTGGACTACTCGTCGAATTAACTAAATTATTTTAAACATAAGTTGGAATTTATAAGTGTTTCCCGTGATTCTGGTACAGATTGGCTGGATAAGATGGTTCCCAATGGAAGTTTTCTGAAAAACTCTCGAATTTTTGTATAAATTGAGGAAATTTGACGAGTGGTCCACTATAGAAAAACGGTCCACTAATTTAATCTATGATAATTGTCGACAGATAGACGAATTTGACTCACACACTGAAAAAGATCGCATGTTTATCGCCGATCACCAACAGTGCTCAGGAGTAATTTTCTAAAATTTAAATTAAAATAAACACTAAATTTAAAATAAAAAAGAGTTGAATTTTTCCTCAATATTTTTTTAACAAAAAATCTTGAAATTACGACAAAACTGTTGTTTTTTGTGGAATGGGAGATATTTTTTTTTGAAAGAAAATTTAAAAAAAGTTATTTTCCGTCGGTCTAGTTAGCCCACTGTTGTTGTGCCAATCACCGACGCCCGGGGAGGCGACACCATCCAGGACCCTAACTTACGACCCGTTGATTAACGGACCGGCGCCAACGACTTTACGTCCTCATGCGATGGAAGGTGTGATCCCAGAGATTTCTGGCCTCAAAAAATCTTCCAGTGTCGGCTAGGATCGAATCTAGATCAGTTGGGTTGGTTGTGAGTGTATCACGCCACCCCACAACCATCGTCACCTATGTCGGCGTTGGGATTCGAACCCAGACGTCGAGCGTGATTGGCGGAGACGTTACTAACCACGCTAGGCCCCGCCTATTGTTTTAGAATATTTTCAATTTAAGTTTGAAAAATAAGGTTTGAATTTATTAGGTGAATTAGGTTTGAATTTAAGTATAAAAAATAAAATAATTATATTATTACAAAAGAGGAACTTTTTCAATTCCAACATTTTGAGAATTTTTTCCCTTGTAGGAAACTGAACAAGTCCAGTGACAGCGAGAGTGTCGTCGAAAGGCAAGCGAAATAAATAATAATAATAATAAAGTGTTGCTTTTCAACATTTATTTGAGTGCAAGTTACAAACGTCATAGCTTGCACACAAACTTTGATCAAAGATATTTCTTTTTTTTTCGTCTCGGTGTTATTTATTTTTTGCCACCCCCTTTGCTAACTTTGATAACCTTGGACATAAAAAGAATTCGAAATTTGTATCAGCCTTACTTAAAATAAATGGAGCTATAACATTATTGAACAAATTTTTCTTCTATCTACAAAGATGAAAACGTTAGATGCTTGATTGCATCGAAAATGTTGGTCACCCTAATTTTTGATAATTTTTCAATAAGTGTTTTATCATATGTAACAACTTTGTAGAAGAAAGTTTTTCTCTAAAATGTTGCTATAGAGCTCTAGACCCAAATTTCCCCCTAAATGTGGTTTTTAGACCATTTACAAAAATATGAATCAAAACGAACGTTAGATTGCGTTCAACTGTTTGCTTACCTGAGCAAGCAGGTAGGTATCATCAATGCTTACGGGAATTGTAGCAATTAACATGTGATATTTGAAATCACCAAGAATCATCGAGATATATCATAGTACAAGCACGACATGACCTGTAGTAGTCGAATTCCGCCTACAAGCTACCAACATTTAAAAGAATCGTTGCGATCGCTGGATTGCAATCGTTTACGATTCTTTCGTGGAACACTCGCAATACTGAAACAAAATCATCAAAGAAAGCCACCATGTATTTCTTTACTCTAAGTTGTCCCTTGCATACGTGAGAATGTGTAATTTTTGATAGCAATGGTTTACTGGGATTGAAAGCTTATGAATAGCACGTTCAGAAACAATACCCGAATGAAGATAATTTTGTTATGCGATATGATTTTTTTCCATCCTTGGCTCACACATTTAAAATTTATTGCCGGGTCTCGGTATTTTTTGCCGAGAACAGCACTTCTAAAAAAATAATGACAGTTGTCACATTTTTTCGTAAATCTCGATCCAACCTAACTGAAATTTCAACATAAAATATTACTGAGCTATCACTACCAAGAATAAGGATCTTTTGTGCTGAAATATCAGTTAGGTGAATCGAGACTTACGAAAAAATGTGACGGCTGTCACTATTTTTTCAACCGAGCACTCAGGGGTTAAAATTACCGAGACCCGGCAATAAATTTTAAGTGTGTACAACTTTATGTTGGTTCGACTGAAACCAATTGTGATCATGTATAACAACTTCTCGAATTTAACCTAAAACGACTTTCACAATGGTCTTCGAGAAATTCATTCCTTATAAATTCATCGAAAAACAAAGTGATGTTCATTTTAAGACCCTACATAAACTATTACAAACTTGCTGTTCATAAATAACGAATTAAGATAAAATATGTAGACAAAGCACTCAATCTTGGAGTTATATTTCAGTCTCATCTTGATTAAAACTCCCAAATGAATGCACAATGTGAAAAACTTTACGAAATCATAAGACATCTGAGACTTACAGTAGGAATGCTGTCTTTTTTCACCAAACTGCAGTTGTTTAAATAACTTCAGTTACCCCTTTTTTCTTATGGTCCAGAATTAATTTAGAATGCTACAGCTGATGCTTATCAGCGCCTTAGAGTTTCCTTAACTACTGTGTTCGATGGTCGAATATTTACGCACAAGCAGTGCTTTCAGATCTACCGCAAAATGTTTTTCGGACAAATTTCAGCTTTTTTGTTTTGCAAATAAAGCATTTTTAAAATTACGCAAAACGATCCGAGTGCCAGAAGGTTACCTGTTTGATTCATCGCATTTCGTGGTTATTCAGCATTCAATAGAAATCAACCTCAAGCTTTGGCGTTCTTTTTAACATTGCGAAAAAGATCCACAAAGCTTTCATTCATGGGACGGCCAGGTGTCATTAAATTCTTCAGGCCGTCTGTCTAAAGCGTTTGCTGGTAAAACTGGTCCAGGTTTTGAGGTGCGCCTTGTGTTAAGCAACGATTCGATAGTAGTAACACAATGCAGGTTTTTATCCGCCCGGCCCACGCGTATTTGAGATCACTAAGTGATCGAGTTTAATGGAATTTAAAAATTGCGTTCCAATGTTAGACTCAAAAATAACCTTGGGTGCTAAATAAACGAAATAACTTTTCACCAGAGCTTGACGTATCTTAGCTCGCTATATTCTCCAGTTTTGATTGGCAAATTTATGACGCAATGAGATCATGTTGCTGAGTGCAATTGGTGGCAGTCCGAGTCACGATTCGAGATAGATATCCTCCACTTCAGCTGACTTCACAATCTAAAGCACATGCTGCCATAATGGTAGATACACAGTGCCACTGCTGTTGCACTTTCTGACAGTATTCTACTTTTCCTTGTCTGGCTGCCAGTATCTCAGTTGTTTGGTAGCCGCCTCGTTGCAGACAGTAGTAACAGAAAAGAAGGCAGACGGTTTCTTTAAATAGGCGGTGTGTATATTAAGTCATCTTCTCTTGGAGAAACCAACAGTGTTGAAATAGATCGCTACCAAGTTAGACAGAAATGGCGGAAATGAGAAGGCAACTGCGAACTACAGTTCGTGTTATGACAGCCAGCTGAAGTCAGTGGCAAGTGGTCGGGTTAAATTCGTTTAAACTGCACAAACGGCATCAGCCGGACAGCCTTCTGAAGGTTCATCGACTTCCTCTGGTGGCATGAACGGAGTCACCAAGATGATAATAGGTAACCGGTCCCAGGTGTTGCAGTAATGCATATAGCTTTTCACTTTCAGATGATCAAGTGCAGCTGCCGGGGTTGCAAGTGAAAGACGATGAAAAAGGATTGCAAATAACTTAACCGATTTTTGTTTAGTGGCTGTTCAAAGTTATGTTGTGGCGGAAAAGAGACAAAAAGTACATGCAAATTATACGTTATACTCGTGGAATGACCAATTTTCGGTTAAACGGCTCTTCAGAAAATAATTCAAACTTATGCAACACATCAACCGCCACTACTGATAGAAGTGCTGAAGTCTGGTTTCGTTTCAAAACTCCCCTAATATCGAAGATGTCTGCAATCGCAAAAATTTCTATTACAAACTCCTATGTATCTCTTTGGGTACGACTCTGGTGGCATTGGATCGAGAAATCGGTGCATACGCAGTTACTTGCCCAAGTGTAATCGAGTGGAAATGGTGCGTAAAGTGATGCTTTTGACACTTTGTATTAATTTAATTTACCTGGCACGTATTGCCGAAGTGACGATAACACCTGTTAAATGCTACCTTGCCCGAGCATTTCGATCGATTCGAATCAACCGAAAGGTAGCAAATGGGTAATCCGGCTTCGCTTGTTTTCTGCCGGTTAGCTAACCTGTCAATTTAAAAATAAAATTTTCTGTGGGAAGCTCCGGTATCGTGTAACCGATAAGTAGCAGTGGTGATAATTATTAAGAGTTTGCGCGATACAACTTTTCTCCGTGCGAACGTGATGGGAACTGTCTCTGATGATTTCCGGATACAAAGGATCCAGAGATTCGTTATCAAATATCTGCTTTGTTGTGATCAGTTTACCAATGTGGAAACTTCGATTTGTGTACTTAAACTTCGGTTGTGGAGAATTATAAATAAATTTTTCTCTTTATTGCTTATTGGCACCTCATTACTTTTAATATGCGATTAACATATCTCGAAATGCATGCTTATAAATTTTTTTGTTTATTCAAAAACTATACGAATCAGACACTTTTGCAGTAGTGACGGGACCTAAAAGGGCATAAAGCCACATCAGATTACGAACAGCGTATCTAAAATTGGTATTTTACTTCACTATTACTATTATTCAAAAACCATTGTCACGAAATACTTTATCAACTTGTACTGTTTCACAATGTAATGTGATAATCATAAGCAGATACGTTAAAAAAAGCAAACTAAGAGCTCATAAACGTTTTCCATCATTCACCGCGAAGATATCAAGACTCAAGCTAATATGCGGTTACCATGTTTGGACGCCAGCGGCTGCGTGGGTCGTTTTGCATCCTATTTTACCCACTTTCAGCCTTCAGGGGGAAACAGTCAGAGATTTGCAAAAGATACACATGCGGCGCTTAACAGCTGCTATGGTTAAACCGAACCCGTAATTGAGTGGTAAAAGTCAGCAGTACAATAGATTTCATTAGTTTGAAATTGTATAAGGCAATTGTACTTACAGGCGTAATACTGAAGCTCCACTAAATCTATGGTTTTGAATTTCACACAATTAGAAAAAAAGTGCCAACATTTTATGTCGGATCCATGCATCCATCGCTAATGATAAAAAATTCCATAACATTTCAAGCGAATTTTAATGATATTGTACACAATTTCATTTAAATCAAATTATCAAACAAAATCGTGGTTTACGTCAGAAGCAACTGAAATTTGAATGAGAAAATAATGTACGTGAAGTGTAATGTTCAGATTTTTTTCACTGTGTAGCTTTAACAACTCCCGGGCGACAATACAACTTTCCAAATCTTCTTTCGCTTTAAACTTTCAGACTTATTTCTACGTGGATTACGGACTGTGTCTTTAAACTGAATCTTCAGTTATTAATATGAAGCCACTCATAAAGCGTTTTCTAATTTGGTTTTTTTACCACCCGCTAGTGTGAGAACAAGTATTAATTAGAATACAAATAATCTGGTATGCGTGACGAAGCTGTCGAAAAATCTCTATGATGTCCGTAGCGCAGGCATATAATAATTTTCACATTTTTTCTGCGCGTTAAGTGCCTTAACGCAGTCGTTTATCTAAAATCAGCGAATACTAAGGGCGGAAAACCGTAGCGCAACTTATCGCTTGTATCGCGTGCAGAACGAGCAGAAGTGTTGTCTTGGTGAAAGAGCATTTTGACGTTGGACTAACGTATATATCAAAGTTAGGCGTCTGAATTCGAAAGTACGGTAATTCAACCAGGGAGAAGTGATCACTTTTGAAAAGTTGGTAAATAACAACGGTTGTCTTAATCATACCGAGCAACCAATCACTACCTCTTTCTCGAGTACAGCCAACACTAACAGATACAACCGATCTGACTTAGTAAACGATTTGTTGTTGTTTTACTTGAGGTCGCTTTATGTTCCTGATGATTTTTTGCTTTCTTCGCCATTCGCTATTCTTCTAAGCTCCACCCTCTTTCCAAATAACTGACGGAACCTTGATATAAAAGGTACCATTCGAACATTTCACCCCATCATTTTCATTCCAAAACTGTACCGGTATCATACGCACGCCATCGAATTGAATTTCTCATTCGTTCATTGACCGGCAAAACGGACGGTTCTTTCTGGAACAGCAGAAAGCGGGTGATGACAAATATTAGTCGCTTATAAAAGCGCACGCAATCGTATTTAATTTCTCATTCGTTCGTATGTATGGTTTGCTATAGCAAGTGTGTGGGTTGCTATAGCAGTTCATTGAGCAGACAATGTGTGCAGCAGGGGAAGCGAAAAATAAGCGGACCGGAAATATGATACAGATTTGGAAAAAAATACCGCATTTCGACGACTGATCTATTTCTCTATATTTTTTATAGAAAGAAGACACTTAAACTAAGAAAAGTTCCGAAGTTCAGAACTGTAGCAGTTACTATACCAGAGATATTGAGATATGAAGATGAAAAATGGTAAAAAAAGCACTTTGTTACGTAAAAACAATTTGATCATGATAACAGAATAACTATTAAGTGAATTACATTTTTCTAAACGTTATTGATTGAGTTTTCAGAAAAACGTTTGGTTCTGTATTATGGGTGGAAAAAAGAAGATAAAGTATAACAAAAAGAAAAAAATGAGAAAAAAAAATCGTTATTTTCAACTGGTCGTGGTTGGTCGAGATTTAGGTATCTCCTAAAAAGTTCTGAAGAGTTTTTCTGCGATCACCTGTGATCAAGCAATCTGGAACGTATTAAAAATTTTTGGTTTGGATGATTTCCGTACAAGTCCATGCATAATTTCCGCTGTTCATACAAAAAAAAAAAAAAAAAATAATAATGCCTTTTTCAAAACATGACCGCAATACAGAGACAAATGATCTTCAGCAATTTGTTTTGATCATAACAATCATAATAAAAACGGAAATATTTTTGTTCGCTTGCTTGTATGAAAATGTCCCATAGTGGGTCTGTCGCTTGGTCCGTCTGCTATGGAACGCTGCGGTCGTACGTGTCATCTGCTCAGCTGTGCTGCTCTGCCGACTGCGGGTCGAACCTGTTTCCAGTAAGAGTCAACCGTCATCTTGCTGCAGTAATCATTTTTACAATGAAGACTCATTTTTTGCATATTAGCTTTTATAGGTGACTACTGAGATATAATTTGGGTGTCGACCGTATTGGTGATATCAAGGGATCTTGGTTGAGCGGTCTTTAATTTTGGAAAAAATTATTTGTTTCTGTCCAACGTGACTAAATTCCTAATAGCCAAAAGTGGACGTAGCCAGTTACACGGTGACAAAAAAGTCCGGTCACACTTTTTGGGGGTCGCCTGTAGCCTACACGTTGCATCTCTCTGGTGCCATCTATATGTCAAATGAAAGGGTTAACTTTGATGCCCAAAGTGGCAGAGTTTCGTTTCTGTGCAGTTTGTTTACATTGAGTTGTGAGCCATGGCAGAGTTAAGAGCAGCTGTAATCGCTGAATATGTAAAAGGGTACAAACCTGGACACATATTCAAACACCTAAAACCGCTCGGAATCAACCGGAAATTCGTGTACCGGACCATAAATCGGTACCTAGAGAACGGAGGCACCGAGGACAAGGCACGATCTGGACGACCAAGGTCTGTGAGAACTCCAAGGCTGAAAAAGATTATACGAGACCGGATTCGCCGGAATCCCGCCCAATCTGCACGGAAGCTGGCCAGGAACCTTAAAATGAACCGAGAATCAATCCGCCTGTTTCTGCGCAAGGATTTAAAACTTACACCGTACAAAAAACAGGTGGTTCATGGGGTTACCAAAGCTACAAAGGACAAGAGGTACCAACGGTCGCGGGAGTTGCTCGGTTGGCGCGCAGATGACGAGATTATTTTTTCGGACGAGAAGTTGCTCGTTTTGGAGCAAACAGTCAATCGCCAAAATGATCGAGTTTGGAGTGTAAGCCTCCAGCAAGCTCCTGCGGACAAGCTGAACGTTTCCCGGTTCCAAAATAAGACGTCAGTGATGGTTTGGGGAGCCATTTGCAAGAGAGGTTAACTGCCTCTTATTTTTATCGATAAAGGGGTCAAAATCAACGCAGCGTACTACCTGGACACGGTTTTGAATAAAAATGTTCTGCATCAAGCTGAACTATTATTTGAAGACGATTACTACTGCTTCCAGCAAGATGGCGCCCCATCCCACACCGCAAAGGTTGTTCAGGCATGGTGTGAGGAAAATTTGACCGATTACATTTCGAAGAATGAATGGCCTCCGTCGTCTCCGGATCTGAATCCACTGGATTATTTCGTGTGGGGATACATGATGTCGAAGCTGAACGACTATAAATATCAAATTTGGAGCAATTCAAGCGAGTTATCACGAAAATCTGGGACGAGATGCCGATGGAGCACGTGCGCGCCGCTTGCGACGACTTTCAGAGACGTCTGAAGCTGGTTTGATCAGAGAAAGGTGATGTAATTCCGAGATATCGTCTGTGAAGTATCTTTATGAGTTACTGAATAAAGCTATGAAAGCCAGATTCAGATTTTCTTCTTATTCTTTGAAATATTGAGATTTTCCTGTGTGACCGTACTTTTTTGCCACCCTGTAGAACAACCACAGATTTAAATATTCAAACGGAACAGCACCAAAAACCAACAATGTCAACACCACAGAACTACACCAAACACACAGTTATGAGCTTTGAAAAAAAAAAACATAGAACGAGGAACATAGTTTCCCTGATGAAGGGACCAGCCGGTGTTGAAACGTTGGAAAGAAACAAATAATTTGTTCCAAATTGAAAGATCGCTTAGCCAAAATCCCCCGATGACTTCTGAGAGTTAAACTTCCGGTAGGCGTATCTTGGTGGACTGGAGCGAGTAAAATAACAGCAACAGCAAATCGGTTATAATGTCAATTCGTTTGCATACAGTTGCAGAAAGTAAGTGTGTAAGGATTATGTATTTGATCATCCCGAAAATTAACAAAAAAATTTAAAATACATTTCAAAGGAGCGCGGCACACTTTACACAAATGCGGGACATTTTGCGGGACGTATTCCTATGCTGGAAATTTAGGTTAAACGCGGTACTGTCAAGCGAAATGCAACTGGTCACTTAATTCTAGCGGGTGACTACTAAAAAAGTTTTTGAGGCTCGCTTACTCCACAACAAACACGTTTAGAAGGAAATGAAAGTATGTTTAAGAAAGCTCTCTATCTCTCTCTACTCTTTATGCCAGTATTTTTTGTTTTGTTTATGTTATGTTGTTCAAAATGGTGTCAGACAAGGCGCATTCCGCAAGCGCATTGTACAGTTCACTATGAACTGTAATAATGGAAGACCGGCCAGAGTAGTGGACAAAAAGGACTTTTTTATTTTTGTCTGAATCATGGTCCAAGTCTAGTGGCTTGGCTATCAATCAAAATTTATACCAGAATGAATGCTTGAACAAAATTATGATTCCATTTTTTCCAGAACACCATACCGATGAAAAATGTGTTTTGAAATTACGTCAAAAAAACAAAAACACACAAACGTTCCTGAACAACCACTCGACTCCATTTGTACCCCAAATACGCAACCCAACGAATCTACCTTAGTGTCGTTCAATCGAATATTTCTTAGAGATTTTGAGTTCCTTCGGTGCAAAAATAACTGGAGATCAACGAACTAAAACAGTTGATTGGTAGAATCATGAGATGCATTTGAAACACAGACATGAAGGCCGTACAACGCTCTTGTTCCGGCATCTTAAGAAAGCTTCGTCGGAAAGCCGGTAACGGGGCTTTCACAAATGTTCAATATTTTTTATTTCAAATGAATGTATCTCAATGCGAAATGTATCAGTTTTTTTTAAGTTGAGTAACCTTTTTTTGCTTGCAGTAGAAAAAAAAATCCAAATTTTTAGTTGTCACCTTTTAAAACATCCTAGTCATTACCTGAGAGTCATTACAACCTATCAATTGAGAATCTGAAAATTAGAGTTTTAATTTTAAACCAACATTGTTTATTATTTTTTCCGATTGTTTCGAAATGCAATGGCTACTATGTGGTGATATGACTTTTTATTGACACTAAGATCCAGTCATATCTGAACCACCAACACAGAATTTATATATTTACAATGATTTCCTTGCCAATTTTGAAGAAAGGCAAAAAGGAACGGAGCAAATCATTATAAATATTCCTTGGAATCGTGATGTTAGAAATCTTTAAAATATAGATCAAGCATTATTAACGAACACCTCGTCTCGAAAAGCTCCAAGTATTCAATCAGCCCGACTGAATAATGACGGTTGTTTACTATGTATGCAAGAAGCGCCAACCAGTTTCCACACTCATTGACCAAATATACACGAGCTACTGTATGGCAACCGAGGTGAAAGAAATTGCAATTTATGCGCGAAAGCTTTTTCCCAAGACGCGCATCTTTGCTCGTTCATCATATCACATGTAACGTTTTCTAATCCGTCATTCATTCAACTACGGTAATCGTTTGGTTTATCGTATGATTGAACCTATCGAATGGCGTCAAAAATCGTGCACTGTGTGTTGTAATTTTTTTCCCCTTAGTCATAATGATGGTCTTTGCAGAGATGGAATATTCGCCTGAAATTTTACATAGGTAGCAGCTGTAACAGTTTACAAGATTCTCCCTGCCTTCGGTTGGAAAATGATGAACCCACATGGCTTGATCCTCATTGCAGGCAGGCAGTAACGTTCGGTCGTTTGCACGGGACCGCGGAGGCTCTGCCTTGCCGTTTTCTGGTTTGTATGACAGAGAAATCCGTACTTAATCTTACCGTGTGAAATGCAATACGTTTTATATCAGATGCATTCAATTTTGCACGTCTGCCTGCACCGCAAAGGGCGCTAAAAACTGCCGGCTTTATCTTAGATGTTTCTGACAGCAGTAGTAAAATATACGTTCGAAAGCAATAACTATCGCTCTTTATGCCAATGTATACGTGAATAGGAAGCAATCTGGAAGCTATCGAATTGGCAGTATCAGTTATGTTGGCTCCGGTCGGCTTGGGGCGGCTGGTGCATCGACCTGGAGAAGCTTTCGAGGTTGCTATCAAAGCATGAGGTTTTGGACGTAGGAAGATTCAGCGAACTTACTCTTATCGCGAGTCAATGAGACGCTTGATGAACAATTCTATGCTGATAGGTGATCAAATTGTTCGAAGCGACCTTCTAGAATTAAATCGCAATAGACCATCACACGGTGACGTCACGCATCTGTGTTTAACAGCTACTGATAACTTTGTTTACTTTAGAACGATGCATTTTTGGTCTCAATCAGGGTTGATATTTGTTGACACTCTTGCGTGAAAGTGAAAAAAGCATCCATAAACGATATTATTTTACAATCCTTTCAGAGTTCTCCCTTCCCGCTTTTTGCATGAACGTGAACTGTCAAAACACCTCATTATGTTTCATGCGATGAAAGCAAGACAACAAAATCAGTTTATCAGTTAACGAAGATTGTCAAGGCATCGGTCAGTGTCAGTGAAAAAGTGTCTCGGTTAGGTTCATTTTGGTTGAGTGGACTGTTTGTTTTTCTTTTTCGCTTTGAAGTGAAGATCATTTGGTTGGATTTGTCGTCAAATTTTATTCCGTAACCGTGAACGATGCGCGCGATCTATTTCATCTGAGTATAACAGCACGTTACTAGGACGAAAATCTAGTGTATATGAAAGAGTGCTGCGATCATTGGAAGTGAAAATTGAAAATGATTGGCTGTAATTTTCGAAGAATTTTGCTGGGGAAAATGACTTTTATCAGCACTGGTCTCAATTATAGCAGATCATTTCAATTCTGACCAAAATGCCCTTTCAATGTTGTGCATGAGGTGCCAGTACATTAAGAACAACTATAAATCAGGCAGCATTTCCACTACGCGCACGATTGCTCCACCAGAAAAAAGCACAAAGTCCAAAATGTAGATAAATTTTAAAACGATTTTCACACTCTCATCCCCTGGACAACTGCTCATATAAATTCTAAAAATTTTGTATGAACCGTGGATATTACACATCCCCCCCAAAGCTGTCTACGTGGTATGTGGATGGCCCCTTACCATTAACTGTCAGAAAAATGAGGTTATAGAGATTCGGTGAGATGGTCTATACTAGCAATACTCAGAGGGAGAGATATGAGAAGAGAATGTTGTGAGCCAAACGAACATGTCAAAATCCGAGCCAAACGAACAAGAAAGGTAACCCATTGAGAGGTATTGTAATCAGATACAATAAAGGATATTTCTATTTTCACACGTTTTTCACACGTTGAGAGGGCTCCAAAATTGCTTTATCACAGTGATTTTTAACTGGTGGTTCACAAACCTTTTGTATGGTCAATAAAATAATGATCAATTATGGTGAAGGAATATAAAATTAAACTCAAATTAAATTTAACACCTTCACGGTTTTTGTGATGCGTTTTATTGTTCCCCAGAGCTTCCACCGTCACCATCAGTTTATACGAGTCGAATAAAAAATTAATCGACATTGCGCCTTGAGAAGAGATCTGGCATCTCTGACATGTGTAACCTAGTTGCGGTTGGCGGTTTTTTTCTTCGCTTATCTCTCTCTTTCTGAGTATCTCTAGTCTATACTACGCCCTGAGTAATTTCTAAACACATCAAACTGCATCACGGGAAAAACGGTGTAGAAAACTACGCATTGGGATTGTATTGTTTACACTGTATTTTTATCGCTGTCAGTATTTAGAAAATTGGAAAAAAAATGCCGTTACCCGAAAAGCAACGTCGCTAAACGATTTTGCACAAAAACCTGGATAGGAAAACAACTCAGAACCGTGCAGGTGAGCGAGTCGTGTGAATGAACGCTACGAAACTCTGAGGTTTAATATGTGACACTATATTTTTGAATTTTAATCTAAACTTCAATGTACCGTGTAATAAACATCAAATCAAAAACCAATCGATTTGGTGAAGACGTTTACTGCCGCTCATAGCAAGTTCGTCCCATTTGCGTTTTGGTGCTAACGAGAAAACAGTAATTGAAAATCGTAACGCTTTAGATGAAATTTTGCACTCAAATGCCTTTTCAATCAAGACCATCAACAGAATTTAGTACTGCAATGACAATCTAACACTTTTGCATCATAAAACTTGCATAAACACCGAAATTTGATTAAAATTTGTTGAAAATGATAAGCTGGGACTCACATGCGATTACTTTTACGGTACGTAGCCAGACTGATAGCAAGTCAGTCCCATAGCCAGCTACGACCGGTGATGGAAATCAAACTACTGCAAAGCGATTGCGGTGTGTAGCGTTAGCTGGTCAATTCATAAATGACCTTCTCTCGTGCCTTATTAAACAAGTTTTTTGTGAGAAGCATAACACAATGTACCTACCAACTGCGCCACTCAAAATTAAATTAGATTTTGTGTTTACATTTGATACTACTGATAAATTCCAAATCAGTTTAGGTGTAGGAACTTGTTCTAAATTTTCCTGAGAGCGGTCACACGTTCGTGACGGCGGACAGCTTCCCCGTAGCAGTGGAAGCAAATATGAAAGAACACCTATAGCTTAAGAAAATGTTTGCTTCGTTAAAAAACAGCTAAGTAGCGTACCGAAGTATATGATGTGACTGACAAATTCTTTAAAACGAAATTCACGACAATAATTGAACAAACAACAGCTGAAAGAAGCTACTGGTGAAAACTTTCTCTTGAAGAAAACATTGTACCTATCAGCTAGAGCCACACGATGTAGAATGTAGAACGCGTAAAATTAAACCTCCTATCGAAACCTGAAGACCGTAAGTTGTGGTAAATATCACATTTTTCATAATCATTACTGGCTGTGGGGTTAAATTGCGAAGATTTTTTCAATGGGACCGACTTGCGATCACTTTTGCTATGGGACAAACCGACTTGCTATTTTTTCATAGTTCCTTAGAATGAAGTATTCAAAAATATTTGTTTTATCGAAAGTAGATATAAAAAGGAATTGATTCCATAAATAAACTAAAAATTGATAAAAATGCAATTGGGACGGACTTGCCATGAGCGGCAGTTTAACCCTCTTTTTTTTAAAAAAAGGTGTTCTATGATTCGATATTCACTGTGGTAAATTACATTCGACTTCAAATCGCTCATCAAGATCCATTAAAGCCTCCAGATATGAAACCTCGCCATTGACAGAAAAGATAATAGGGTAGAACTGCCTTGGATGGACCACTTCCCTTAGTGAACCACCCGTCAGATTTACTCAATTTATAAGAAAACTCGAGGATTTTTCAGAAAACTTCCACCGGGAAACATATTATCCAGCCTTCCTGCATCACAAACATTTATAAATCCAGATTTTTGTTAAAAGAAATGGAGTTAATCTGACGGGTGGTCCACTATAGGTTAATAAAATTAAGCGGTCCACTATAGGTTAATTTACCCTAATTGACACAGAGCACTGTATTCACAGACACTCTCATCATAGTTCGATTCCGTTGTGAACAATTCCCTAGTACCTAGAATAAATAATCATAACGCGAATTCGAACCACATTCAGAGTGCAACTAAAGTTACGCCAGTAAATCTCGTAAATGCTTCTACACAAAGGAAGGAAAATTTGTTTGGCTTCTTTCCTTATGACGGCGGAAAAAAAGAAAGATGATTCAGAAAACGATCGAACCTCAAAACACCACTACATTTGTTATTACACGACGGTACTAGATTTTCAATCAATATGCAGAAAACGTCCCGTGATTGAATGGTAACAAATATGTTTGCATTCACAAGTAGATTACACACAGAACTTCATTCAATGCGTGGTGTTATTTTTCGACTCCGAATCATAAAGCACTGTGAGTGATGGATAATCGATAAGAGTCACGATCAATCAAACTGACAGCTGACTACTGTTATTATTGGCAATCGAACACCACCGGTAAACAAATTTGAGGCCAACATTGTGACGTTTGTGGTTTGAGTGTTTGTGCGGTCAGTCAACGTCGGTCTGCCCGGCGGTGAGGACGGGAAGGTGTAAAGCGAACGATAAATTATGACAGGATCGTAAACTGATTTGGCGCGATCTAGCATAATACTGGTGGCTTTTATTGCTTTTAGCGGGATGAACGATGTTATATCATTGAGATTCCTTCGTGAGATGCCACTTCACCGCTTTGCCTGAATTGAATTTCACACTTACGTTCAATGATTTCTACATTTTAACGGCAAAGAGCTGAAGGCATTTCTGGAATGAAATTTCGTATTGAGTTGGGCTTTGTAGTTGTTTGTATTGATTTTAGATCAATAAGCACTATTGAAGACTGCAAAATAATAAACTATGGTGTTTACTGGGCGTCAGGAAATTGGTCAATTTATTGAGCTATAAAGTTTATAGAGATGTTAAGTAAACTTGGAGCGGATTCCTCATTATTTATCATCATTATCACGTTAACTGATGTAATTAGTGACAGTTAATAAGAACTATCGGGCATCATCTGACACTTCCATTCACCTAACCAAACTAAGGCGATTGTAGAAAGTTCACCTTCTGCCGCTCTCGTAGAATCACTGTAGCATTAAATTGTCCAGTGACGGCGGCATCTAGGACCTTCATAATCATTGTCTTCGGTGCGGTTTGGTCACCGCGGCGTTCGTACGTGTGCAGGCCCTCCGCAGTGCATACAATTCATAACTCTTTACCGCTAAATTATGTCCCCATTCATTCGCATATGCGACCGCTCCGATTGTCGTTCGGACGACAAGCCAGCACAGTGAGCGGGAGCTCTGCAAATTGGATTTGAGTCGGTTTGTGATGACATGATTCGTAAATGGGGAGACAAATTGGGAACCCGGTTGAATGCCCGAGAAGCCACAAAGCTGTCTACGCATTCACATTCGCTTGCAATTGTCGCTCGTTAGTTGTGTCCTATTTGGTCACTGTGTCACGGTGGTTGCAAGCAAAAAAAAAATCGCACATTCAAACGCAGCTCTACGGAAAAGTAGGTACCCACCAACTCATTAATCATCATCAACAGTGGTCCGCCGTTGCTTTACACTTGAATCGTAAAATGCGCGTAAACGTCATTTGGCGGGAACGGCGGATGCTTCTTGGGTAATAATTCATACAATGTTATTATTCATGTTTTTTTGTGTAAAAATAGACATTAGGGTTCTCATGCTATGAGTGGCTAATGGTGGTAATACACAGCATTATCAGTAGGTTTTTTTTAGTACATGATTATATGAAAGCACACTTTGCATCACTGACAAACTTCTTAGAGTTTGGGTAATTGAATATCGTTTTGTTTCGATTTAACTTAAATAGCCGAATTAAGATTAAAATAACCTCGAAATGTCCACTGTGCGTGGCGGGGCAATATGATCATGAATGATGATAGTATGATGATGATTGATGCCAAATGGGGCTTTTCGAAATGCAAACGGTCGGCTATCATTTCCCCATTCAGTTGATGGAATTCATTTCGTGTGAAATTGCTGTGTACTAATATTGTTTTTTTTTGTTGTTGTGTCGTTCAAATCTACATGCGCAATGTTTGCTGGACGTTGCCCAGTCTTGCAACATGCTGTTGACTGCTGCTGGGTCAAGCGGTTCATGTGGGTGGTATCGGGAATCGCGTTTACTGAGACATTGCTAGCTAGTGCTTTGTGGGAAAATCTGACTTTTTCGTATGATAAATCGAAAGGAATCTCTTTTGTTCGAATGGTTGAATTTTAATTGAAGAAGTAAGTGTTATGTACGGTGCTGTTGTTCGCTATTGGATAATATTTGGAAGCGGTTTTTGTTGTTACATCATACACAGTACAATCTTGAGTAAAGTGGAGCAAATGCATTTTAGTTTGCTGGATTACTTAACCTTTGACATGCTTTCAACAGTTGAATAAATTTTGTTTAAAAAAATTGAAAAAAATATTTACCAAATTCGGAAACGTGGTCTGGTGAGGAAATTATTATGTTTATCTGAAATGAGAGAAAAGCCGAAGCATTTAATTATTATGTCGTGCTTCGTGATGAATTTACAACTAAATATAACACTGGTCAACAAAGGTGCACACTCCGAAAGCTCAAACCAGAAAAAAAATGAACGATTATAGCTATTCAACCATTCCTGTGAATTTTGGTGTCCCGAGCCATTACCGTTTTTTCCAGAGACTTGAATGAGTTTCCTCGTAAACAACGTAAACGTTAACAGCAAGAAACTGTAAAAGTTACTAACGATCAAATCTGAATGCTACCTTAAAACTTTAGCTTTATTTTTAAGATTTCTGTTAACCATGGAGTTAATAAATTACCTGATGTAAGGTTTTCGAAATATTTTCAAAGATAGATCTTCCGGTCTGAAATAATTCCTAAAAATTCCTCCCATACAAGTTCTTCGCTATTGATCACTAAAAAGAGTTACCTTTTCAGAATGTATCTAGTTGTGGAATATTCCAGAAAAAATAATCAAAAATATGAATATCTGTCGAACGGAAAGGAATACTGTTGGCATACTTTATTCCTAAAAATCCCATCTGTTCCAACAGATGTCCTCAGGCATTATGACAGCAATTAAAAATGTAATTATGGTTTGTGCTCATTTTATCGTACGGGCTGCTGCTCGCTTAGAGAATAGCAGAAAAACAAGGTAGTTTCATGTAGCTAGAAGTTGTCTCTCACATTTAATATGGCACGTGCGTGACTGTACGCGCGTTTCGGGTTTAAAAAAATATTCCTGTACTAATTTCAATTTGAGCTTGGTAGAACCCTTCTATAGGATGGATTTTATTCGTAGCAATCCCGTTGGCATGGATTCACCCTTTCTACAACATACGATGGTCCCCTGATTAGCACTGATACAATTACATGATGTTTCATTGAATTTTATGTATGTTTTTCGGTTTTGTTCGTATGATATGAACTGGCAAATAAAATCTTGTGGAAGGTTGTATTAAACAATTTCTGCTTAAGAGATTTCACCTCGCGAACTAATCAGAAATTAAGGAAATAGTGTAACTTGTGAATTGGCGTTGAGTAATGAGCACCAAACTATATTTAAACTTTTCTCCGGCAGTCGAACGACACCAGAGTCCAGCTGTGGACGGTTGTTTGTCTTCATTACTTTGAAAGTACTAGAGCAAATCATGTTTAATGAATCACCGAACACGAGTGTCGACCAGTCAGGACTAGGATACGCTCATGAATCACACGAAGGCTCTTCCTGCCATCTGCGGAACCCCTCTTCTATTCATTACACTTGAACCAGGGATCACGACACGGTACACGATCTTTCGCGCCGTTTGGTTACAACGACTGGACCCTAACTGTGGACTGATGAATGGATGGCCGTTACAGGGATGGCGGGTCCATTCATTATACTGTTCGGACTGCACTCGCACTAAGCAGTGTGAAATGAAAGTGAAAAATTAGAGTTATTGGCATACGGAATGAACCCATTTAAAATTAACGTTTGACCACGCGGAGGAGAATGTTCAGTGGAAGACGCAAGATGGTGGCAATCGTGTTGGGATCGTTCAGATTGATTTCTGTCGTAAATCCCATTCGTGTTTACTTAATCTGAATCTCTAGAGCTAGCATTAAATTATTGACCCGCTCAATGCACGGTTCTTGTTACTTGCGATCCGAAAGCTAACCCCAACTCTAATGAAAACCATCGTGTACGGTTGACCACAAGGAAGAGAAATTATAATACGTAATCAAAACTAGAGCAAAACTTGAAGGTAGAGAGTTAAGTGCATTTACTCACAGTGTCGCACACGAGATCATAGACGACCCATTGGCTCTGTTGATAGTCTATTTCATGCGCTGAGTAATCAAACAGGTTTGGTTCAGTACTGGTTATCACGGAAATCACAACGTAATCTCTTGTATAGAATTAATTTAAAGCGAAAGGCTTCGGAAGGTTTTCGGAAAACGATTGGTCGTCTTTTATTAAGGGGTTTTATACCTTTTTCCTTGAGAAAAAAGAGGAAAGTCTGTAATTTTTGTGTAGCACCTTTTTTATTGCATAAAAGCAGTAGTTTTTTAAAAATTCAGTTATTCAATTACAAAAAAACACGTTTGTTTATAAGAAATATCAATCAGTTGTGGAGTAATGGCCGTTTCCCCGAAACGCCTTTTTTATCAGAGACTTGCGGTGTTTACGATAGCGTCCCAGTAGACCAACTGAAATCGAAAAACTCATATTATTTCATTAGTTTAGAAGTGTGCCGGAACGATCATATTAATTTCGTTTTTAGTGAAAACGGGTACGTTTTTCTCAAAAAAAAACATGTTTTGACCGCTGAAAATTGCATTGAAATTTTTTTCGCAGCAAAGTTTAACTTCGTGTATCAAAACACGATCGTTCAACGACCGGGGAATTAAATAAGGAACATTAAATAAAGATGAAGAAAATCGGTTCAGTAGTTTTACCGCAATCGTAAACACGGCAAAGTCAGTTTTCGAGAAACACCATTCCGAGATAAACGCGTTTTATGTTTCAAGTTTGGCACATGCGGCCGTGACGAGGCGAGCTTCAAATCGCTCTAACTTTCTCCCTATTGCTCAGATCTTTATGAAAAATTGTTAAAATGTTCTTCAGAATTTGTACTTTAAGATAATGCAATACATTTTTTTCGATTTTTTGAAAACTAAAAAGGTATTTAACCCCTTAAATAACAGGCTCTATTTCTAGTTTTCTATAATTTATGTAGCAGAGAGTACAGTTTTAATATACTTCTAGACGGTTTCGTTTATGTCCTCTCTTCACTTCCTAATCTTTGAATGAGGGTTTCTCTAAATTTGCTGACGACAAAAATAGAATCTTGGGAGTAAGAAACAAGGGGAGCTCTGTAGCCGCAAGGTTCGAATCTTAGTAGAATCAGGTCATTTGGTTGTCAAAAGACTTCAGTATGGGTTTATTCACAGGATCCCCAACACATACTCTTCCTCCAATCTCTGAATTCTAAGGTACTCCTGTTGAATCTCCTTCTAACAGAAATAAGTCCCAGTTATACAAAACTGGTCTGAGTAACGTATGAAAGTTCTCTTCAGAAAAATTGTAATTAGGCGATATTGTTAGGATGGACAGGGGGTCGGTATAGTAGAGTAGTAAGTTTGAAACGGAAAGGTTAAAGTTACACACAAGCACGGATATGAATGATAAGCGTATCACCTACTTCAATAGTAATACTTCCAATTATATAAAGTGCGGATTACAGAAAACACCTGAGAAATATCACAAATAATCTCTGGTCGCAGTGATGAGTCCACACAGAAAAAAAGCTTCTGGTTTCTGAAAAGTCATGAGTGGCTGAAGTAAATATTCAAATATTTCCTAATATAAATATTTTCAGAAACGGGGAGTACACTTTGAATCGAAAACTGGCGCCTGATGCTATTTCGAACCACAGGATGGCGACCATCGGTTTCTGGAAAGTTGAAAAACTCTCAAATATCGGTATTTTATAAGCAACGCCTAGAGTCTATCAGATTGAAAAGAGTGATACAGACAAATTTCACACTCTATTCGAACTAAATATTTTAAATTCTTTTTTACGTGGCACTTGTCTTACTTTTGGGGGGTGCTGTGGAAAGTGTAACGAAATTGTGCAATCTTAAAAGGCATGATATGTTGCTACCACTAAACAGATGTTAAACGCCAGTATCTTACTTGAAGGGTGAAGGTATACCCCTAAACTGGCGATATAATCATCTTTTCAATAGTAAATTAGGGACAGGTTGAGTTTAAAATAAATAATTTTTGGTTTCTTTTCGCAACATTCAACCAATCACCAACTCGCTTCTATAGCTGAAAACAGACGTTTTAAATGCATGCATTGTTCCTTCTACTGAACAAATCTTAAACAAATAATGTTTTAATCGATAGGTGACGTTTTCCCCATTTTTTGTAGAATAGTTTGCTAACATTTTCAATTGGGCACCAGTGAAAAAATGAATCAAGAATCGATGGGAAAAGCAGCGGCTAACCAATCACGAACTCGCTCTCTGTTCGCGATGCTTATCTTAGACTCATGTTGCAAGAAGCTCCACCTTTCTTGCAAATGTACACAAGGTACAAGAATTCGTTATCGATATTGTTTTCGGCACATTTTGCATGTTGTAAGATAAGTACAACGATACACCGTTACCCATCTTTTATTCGTTACGTAATTTGTGGAGACGTCTTTCATTTTCCCAGTTTAGCAAGACGCAAACAGATTTTATTTCGCATGTAATACAAAATTAACTTCTTTTCGTTTTGTAATAAAAATGCAATTGGACCGATAGAGCTCTAAGCTACGCAACAAAAAACCACGTTGTATCGTGCTGTGGCTACTTGTGTTGCAGACAGGCAGATAGCAAGAATGCAGCACTCTTAGCCACGTAACAGTTTATTACGTTGTTGCGTGTTGCATATTGCAGCTGTGCGGCTGAGAGGACAACCAAATGTTGTCTGTGCTGACGTCGATTGCACGAAAGCTGTTGTGAAGTCGAATTCATCGTCATTCCAATGTTTTGAATGGAGTGCAACACATTTTCTAAAACGAATACAACACTTTCACTAGAGCATGCTGAACTATTGATTGGAATCCGATTAGTGCTGTATATGTATACTGTTGTATACTGTTGTTTATGCACAATTTGTGGAGAACATTCAACTTTTGTGTGTCTGTTGCAGAGTTGAGTTACAGTTGCAACTTGATAAAAATTATTCAGTGACGTCTTTCATGCAGTCGCAAATTTCTTTCCGTTATCGCATCAATGCATCAAGATCAGACCTCGTACGATGTCTGAACTGATATAACGCCATCCTTTATCTTGTCTGGTTTTGTTTTAGAGGGATTTTACACACAATGTCACCCGGCTTCGCGATGTTTGGTTTAGACCTATGTTGTAAATGACTCGCCTTTTTTCAAGTTATGTCATTTTCCCAGTTTCGCAAAACGCAAGGAGACTTTATTCTGTATGTAATACCAATGTACGATACCTATATAAATCTTTTTTCTTGTTGGTAATCACTGGAACCGGACCGGTTAAGCTTTCAACCGCGAAAAAAATAACACGTTGTATCGTGTTATAGCTTGGATGAATGCCGGTCAAATTTTCCAAAATATATCCAGCATTTTTTATGATGAGTGGCCATCGCTTTAGGAAGCAGTCATTACAGTTTTGTTCACAAAAACAATTAAAATGGTCTTTATCAGGAACACCACAAAAATAACTGAAGATTTAAGTGAAGAATAACACAGTGCAACATTTTTTGTGTCTTGGCTTCTATGTATGATTTGTTGACGTGTCTACTACGTCTTTGTTTTCTATACTATATTACATTTTGTGAGATTGAAAATGAAACTGGCAAATGTTGCAACAGATTTCAAACGATTATAGCAAGCGAACGACCTAATGCATCTTAGTCATTTATATGTCGGTGGATAGATAAAATGTGTAACAATTGATTGATGTAATGTTTAACATTGTTGCTTTACTGCTTAATGGTGAAAAAAGGTGAAATGTTCCAAGGTCAAGCTTTCCCACACATTTTCTTGCTACTTTCTTGCTTCCCGAGCACGGATAACAATAACATGGACGGAATAAATTTCACTGCCTACATATTCCGACTCAACAAAGTGTTTTGTTCGGTTTGTCTTTCTTGAAACTGCGTGGCCACGCCCTCATGGCAAAAATCTATGCTGAACTCGAGACTAAAGACTGCGTGTAGAAAATTCAGCTTCAGTCTAGTTTGTCACACAATAGTGAGTGGAGTATAGCTGTTAGATGTACGCGACATTGAGAAACGAGAGCTGCATACAAGTCAACTCCAGAAACATACATACCTAAAACATCACTCTACTCATTCATTTATGAATTGTCTAGTATCGAAGTTTAACTAACTTATAGTACAAGGTCTAAGCTTTAAAAAAAGTATTTGATAATGTGCACCGGTTTGCCTCTTTCTCCTCTATACGCGTTTAAATCTGGGAAATAATTTGATGAAAAAACGCTCTAACTCAGTATAGAACGATTGTAGCAACATACTGTCTTCGAATGAAACCTGTCATAGAAATTTAATATCTTCTGCAAAGTTTCATATTTTGAAAAGTTCTACAACTTTGCCAAATAAATTATTCATGTATCTTCGCTGTATCAAAAGTTAGATTTTTCATTTTTATGATAGCAGGCCATGATCAAAAAATTTTCTTATCAGCATTTCCGTTATATCTTTGTGAACAATTCTTTTGAACATTGTCTTTGGCTAACAACAACCGTTCAAGCACAAATGAATTAAGTTCATCATATTGCCTTTTCCGACCACTGTGCGGTGGTGGTTCGATCATCAGCGTTCTGTAGCATACATTTCGAGCTGAAGATTATGGAATCGGTTCTTTTCAGAGCTATAAATGCACAACTACTCCTAGTGTGAAATGTTCATTTATTTCTCAATAATCATTTTTACAATAACAACCAGGGCGCACCAAAGATAAACGGTAGTGTTACCTATGAATAGTTTATCACAGCAAAATATAACCCTCATATCAAGAATTTTCATTGAGTGATTTTCCGGTTTAATTGTTTGTTTGTGCCCACTCGAACACCGTTATCAGTCAAATATTAGTAACGAAAATTAGTTAATCTAAGAACCACAGTGATTTTCGCATCGGGAAAGCAAAACTTTCTTTTGATGCTTATGAAAATCACTCAGTAGTATCGAAGGTGTTTTGTTTTGTTTCTCTTTCTCTAAGCTGCGTGGCCACGCCCTAATGGCAAAAATCTACGCTGAACTGTTAGAGGTACGCGACACTGAGAAACGAGAGCTGCATACGAGTCATCTTCCAGGCACTGCGGAACATGTTACCTTCATTTTGCATACGGCAGCAACAGTTACCATCGTACGCTGCAGAATATTTAGCTGGCACAGCCACTGAAGGGCACAGCGGAGAGCAAACTTTATTATGCGCGGTCAAGCAAAATATTCAATGCTACCGATGGTGCGATCATCAGCGTTCTGTAGCACGAATTTCATACTGAAATTATGGAATCGGTTCTCTTCAAAACTATAGATGCTTGAAGAGAAGAGTTATGAGAATTTTCGCAACTACTACTAGTGTAAAATTTTCATGTATTCATGGATCGTTAGTTTTACAATAACGACCATCAAATATAAACGGTAGTGTTGCCTATGAACAGTTTATCGCAGCATATAATAAATACATTTAGTCCCACGTCACCATTTCATACAACCCCTAGGGCTGTATATCTTGTAGTATTTTGACGTAAAATCAAATTTAACCGAGTTTGAACACATTTCACCTAAAGGGGCAACAGTGGCGCCATTTTGGATTTTTGAGAAATCGGATATTTCAGGTGTTTTTTCGACGCCATTTTGTTTTAAAGTTAAATATCAAAATTCTGAGATTTGTCCACATATTAGCAATTTCTTACTCATCTTAAAAAAAAACAGATCTTAAATCGGACAAAAACTCAGCTCAAAAGTATATTTCACGAAGTGAAATAATATCGAGTATGTATGAGCATTAATGGTTTTGCGCTAATATCTAAAAGTGGTTTTCAAATTATATCTAATATTGAATAAAAAAATCTTAGGAATCGATTGGTAGGTGTCTGATTCACGTTAAATGTCAGCAAAATGTTTTTTTGTACGTTTCTTTTAGAATCATAGGTTGGGGAGGGGAAATGTTTTTCCAGGGGGGCCTGAAGTTTTGTGACCAAATGCTACGAGGGGGGAGGGGGAGGTTTGAAAATCTTGAAAAAATGCTACGTCACTTAAGTATATTCCCAAACGCTCTCAAAACAACTCGGAATCGTGCAATCAACGGCGAGTCGTGTGATCAAACGTCGCTGAAACATTCCATGCTACTTTGCGAATCGATCCTGATCAACCATCAACCATTTCGAATTTCGCTGAAACTTTTCGTAGTTGTTCCTTTGTGATAAAGAGGTCATTCTATGATATCAGTTCTTCATGTAGACTCTCGACTGCTGCCAAAAAGGGCCTGTCCAAAATGGTGACTGATGGATAAACATTTCTATATCAGAAAAAGGCTTGTTTGATTGAAATGGTGTCTTCAGCAAAGTTGTAGGTAATAAAATTACGGTTCTAGAAAAAAAATATACACGGTAAAAAATATACACTGGAAAGGGACTGCATACGTACAAAGTGCAGAAGGCTCTAAATCATGAAGAACGACACAATACGGTGGGCAAGTCACGGCCCTAGAACCTGTACTGTACACCCTGATGCTGACTAAGCCTAATTGTCTGGTTATGGATGATGAGACTTACGTCAAGGCGCACTTCCGGTAGCTACGGGGCTACTTTTTTTTCCTGCTCAGCACAAGTTTGATTTTCCGGAGGAAGTAAGGAAGCAGAACTTCCAAAGTTTGACAAGAAATATCTGATTTGGTGAGTGATCTTGTCATGTGGCAAAAGATTGTGCCGTTCGTGACTACCGGGACTGTAAACGTGGAGATCTACCTCAAGGAGTGTCTATGGAAGCGTCTGCTTCATCTGTTGAAGCACCACGTAGGAACAACGATCTTCTAGCCGGATCTAGCTTCCTGGAGTAGTACGAAGCCAACGGGAAACGGGGTCACTTTCGTTCCCAACAACGACATTAACCCCCACCCCCACTAAAGCACCGGAACTAAGGCCTATCGAAAAACTGGGCCTGCTTCATAGGCACTACGAAAGTATCCCAAGGAGGTCAAATCTTAAGAGGACATGAAGAAAAGTGGGTTCCCGTACAAAAAAAAGCTGCAGCCAGATGTTGTACAAAACCTAATAAGTGGAGTTAAGCATCGGGTGCGAGCGTACGGTTGTGGCATTGAAGTTGAATGAACTAAATATGCCGTAAGCTTACTAATGGGTTATATTATGTTGTCTGACAGTTTGTGAAGGATCGGTCAACTACGTAATTGTCTACAACGTTTTCTCCGTGATACAACTTGATGTGGGACACCGTTTACAAGCCAGTCGTCGTATGTTAGAATCTCTGGTTCGAGAGTGACTGATTGTGTCAGTAGGATTATAGCCCTGCTATTGTCCTTGTACACTAACACAGTCGACCGCGATTGCAGAATATAGCACCAAGGCTTTTCCTTGAATTTGGATTCAAATTGACTCAAGCCTTAGGAAATATTATATTATTAAACATACATCCCAATAAATATGGTATTGTTTATAGATATGTTGAAAATATATTTACGATTCGTTAAACGTTAATAATAAACAAATATATTGAACATTCATTCAACATAAACGCATGGTACATTATCCTATTGTAAACTGTTAACGGAATTGAACAGTATTACTTATAGTCCGGTAACGAACGATTAATAATGAGTATTTGTTTGTTATGGCTGTAATGAGTGAGTAAAACACGCAATTGCACAAAAAAATCAATCACGAGCAATAAAAAATCCATTACTGATTCATAATTATTGACACATTACCAGCTCACGACCGCTCGATGAATCTTTTGTATCAGTAAACGAATCTACTTCGATACACTTCCCCGGCTAGGTCTGCTTCCGACGGTAGATCCCACACCACTTACGGCATAATGGTACTACAGCCAGCAGTTAACCCAAACATGTCATTTTCCCTCGCAAGTTCACCTTTTGCGAGTGACGGTGCGCTGCAATCATCATCAGTTTTATCTCTTGAGATGATGAAAATCACTTCACCTTTGCCCCCGACGCCCATGAGCAATGGCGCTTAATCGATTCGACATTTTTACCACAGAACGGAAGGTCATCTGTGATACGAAAACTGCTAAGTGCTCAGTGAATTTTGCAGCGCTCCCTAGGGGTGGAAAGAACGCTTTTTACACGGAAAATAAACAAAATTTATACTACTTTTATCGAAATCAATCAAACACACTGGTATAAATCTGTCGGCGAAAACACTACAGGTTAACCCTGCTAAGCATCTGTAAGAAGGAAAACACATTATTTCTAGGGGCTTGACAACTTTATTTCATGAAAAATATTTCTGTAATGGTTGATATATATATATATATATATATATATATATATATATATATATATATATATATATATATATATATATATATATATATATATATATATATATATATATATATATATATATATATATATATATATATATATATATATATATATATATATATATATATATATATATATATATATATATATATATATATATATATATATATATATATATATATATATATATATATACATTAATATATATCATTTATTTATCACATTAACTTCCTAACCATAGCGTATAGGACATGGTGAAACGGTTTGATCAACAAGTAGGCACGAGCGGGGAAGCGTTTTTTTATTTTGTACGGTTGAAGACGAGGCATCACCAAGCGACAGCAAATAACTTTTTCTACTTGTTAGTAGATTCTTACTACATAAGCAAATGAAAATCGCAAATTCATGTGTTTCAAGCTGTGAATTGCTTCTAAAATGAATGAATATCAGTAACAAGGTATGTAGCTTTACCGGATTTATAATCGAAATAGTATATTATAAGATACGATGAATTTTGGTCATCGGTTGTTTTAATAAACAACTTTAGTCTTTGGCATTTTTTTGCAATATAGCCGGTTGTACTTTTGACATACCGTTTTACTATGTTTCTATACACCAACATCACAACAACGATAATATGACTTCAAAGAGTTTTGATGTAACTAGAGGAGTGTCTGAAAATGCAACGATAAATACTTAGTAACAATGAATACAATCGAATTTTGCTCGTTGCACTGAATTCGTAGCCCAACTAGTGAAGGACTTTCACGCGTTGTGTTGAGCTATCCAGGTTGCAAGATGACACCGGTTGTTTTTTTTTGTTAGGATTACTAATCACCTATTGGGTTACGCAGTGTCTTGCCCCTAGCATTCTTCAAAACAGCTGACTCAGATACCGGCATAGATGATTGTAGAACTGTTCCTTTATTGTTTTTCAGTAATCTACTCCTTTTAACTGTGAAAATAATCAGATTCTTAACACGAGTTACATAAAGTGAGAGTCGCATCTTTTGTTTCAAGTCTCTTATTACCATCTCGTTTAGAGTCCTCTTAAAGAATATTCGTATATTACGTAACGTGAAATTTGGCAATTTTCAAAACCCCCATCAACTAAGTAACGCAAATTTGCATGGTGGCACAGAACGGAAGGTCAACTTCAGGTATATGATCGAACAGAAAGTGCACACAAAAAAGACTGAAAAATGACAATTGAATTTTCTGTGCTCTCGGGCAATATATATTTGTCGTGTACGTTTATGCCGCTTTGCCAGTGGTATAATGTGGAATAATTTATTCGATGTTTTGAATTGACGTTTATTTCAACAGTTTAACCCGTTTAATACAATCTATTGCGTTCGATGCAAAAACGTTTTGGGTAAAATTCGCATTCACATTTGTGGAGTTTGTCATATTACAATAGTGTAACGGAGGTATTGTAATCGACAAATGTTGATTTGAAACACGAACAACAATCAATGTTATTGAAAAATCGTGCGTTTTAAAACGTTAATGTTGCAATTCTTCCATTTACAATTGTACCATGTGTCATAGACGGCTATTTTTGAAAATTGTTAAAATTTAAAATGCAGCTCGTGAGTTTTTTTTTTCAACTAAAGAAAGTACTTTGAGTTTTTAAAAATCATGGCACAGTTGGATTTTTAACGCAAATTTTCCGAATATTTAGAATAAATGAATCACATTTTTATTCGAAAATGAAATTTATAAACTATTTTCAACCTCTTATTGATGTGACATGCGACATGCCATTTAAATAAAAATAAGCTGAATAAGGTTAATTAAAATCAGGTTAGCTTCTAGAGCAACGAATAATGCGATTGTAAGAGGTACCGGTTTCATTGTGCAGTCTTTTTTTTTAAATCTGATAAAAATCTAATCGTGATTCGAAAAAATGCGCTCGAGCAGGCAGAAATCAGTAAAAATCTGCCCACATTTTGAGAAAGTCATAGGGAAAAAAATGTAGTTAACCTTCCCGCATAATCAATAACCATAAAACGTGTCTAACAACTAGTTCGGGATATAGTTTCGACTGTATGGGGTATCGTTAAACCATATGGATTATCATCCGTTTATGGTTATTGATTATGCGGGATGGAGATTGAAAAAAACCGCACATACCTGCTATTCAAAACAAATCATCGTTTTGCTGACAAATCTGGTATCTTTGCTGACAACCGAAAGTGAGAACCTTACAGAACACTAAAAAAGGATCCCAAGAGGTTCGTTTCAAGGGGTTTCGAAATGCGTCGTAACCTGAGAATACTCCGAAGTAATCAATGTCATTTTTTTCGAGTAATCAAAGGTAACCATCAACAATCAATGACAAATAAACTCAAGTACGAGTAGTAAAAATTTATTTTATTATTTATTCACTTTTCGGGTTTCTTGCATGCATTTGAATGTCGTTCCATTTTGACATAAGAGCGCTATTTAGATGGATGAGGGCCCAACTAACAAACCCCCGACTAAGGAGCAACCGGTAAGCGAATCACCATTGTATATCAATAGTGCCTTACCTCTAGCGTTCGTTCATATATGGAAACATTTGTATAATACATAATGCGCTCAGGGGAGAGGTGGAGGAAAGGTATCCAGCGAAGTGTTACACTGCATAAGACCACCATGCAAATTTGCGTTACTTAGTTGATGGGGGTTTTGAAAATTGCCAAATTTCACGTTACGTAATATACGAATATTCTTTAAGAGGACTCTAAACGAGATGGTAATAAGAGACTTGAAACAAAAGATGCGACTCTCACTTTATGTAACTCGTGTTAATAATCTGATTATTTTCACAGTTAAAAGGAGTAGATTACTGAAAAACAATAAAGGAACAGTTCTACAATCATCTATGCCGGTATCTGAGTCAGCTGTTTTGAAGAATGCTAGGGGCAAGACACTGCGTAACCCAATAGGTGATTAGTAATCCTAACAAAAAAAAAACAACCGGTGTCATTTTGCAACCTGGATAGCTCAACACAACGCGTGAAAGTCCTTCACTAGTTGGGCTACGAATTCAGTGCAACGAGCAAAATTCGATTGTATTCATTGTTACTAAGTATTTATCGTTGCATTTTCAGACACTCCTCTAGTTACATCAAAACTCTTTGAAGTCATATTATCGTTGTTGTGATGTTGGTGTATAGAAACATAGTAAAACGGTATGTCAAAAGTACAACCGGCTATATTGCAAAAAAATGCCAAAGACTAAAGTTGTTTATTAAAACAACCGATGACCAAAATTCATCGTATCTTATAATATACTATTTCGATAATAAATCCGGTAAAGCTACATACCTTGTTACTGATATTCATTCATTTTAGAAGCAATTCACAGCTTGAAACACATGAATTTGCGATTTTCATTTGCTTATGTAGTAAGAATCTACTAACAAGTAGAAAAAGTTATTTGCTGTCGCTTGGTGATGCCTCGTCTTCAACCGTACAAAATAAAAAAACGCTTCCCCGCTCGTGCCTACTTGTTGATCAAACCGTTTCACCATGTCCTATACGCTATGGTTAGGAAGTTAATGTGATAAATAAATGATATATATTAATATATATATATATATATATATATATATATATATATATATATATATATATATATATATATATATATATATATATATATATATATATATATATATATATATATATATATATATATATATATATATATATATATATATATATATATATATATATATATATATATATATATATATCAACCATTACAGAAATATTTTTCATGAAATAAAGTTGTCAAGCCCCTAGAAATAATGTGTTTTCCTTCTTACAGATGCTTAGCAGGGTTAACCTGTAGTGTTTTCGCCGACAGATTTATACCAGTGTGTTTGATTGATTTCGATAAAAGTAGTATAAATTTTGTTTATTTTCCGTGTAAAAAGCGTTCTTTCCACCCCTAGGGAGCGCTGCAAAATTCACTGAGCACTTAGCAGTTTTCGTATCACAGATGACCTTCCGTTCTGTGATGGTGGTCTTATGCAGTGTAACACTTCGCTGGATACCTTTCCTCCACCTCTCCCCTGAGCGCATTATGTATTATACAAATGTTTCCATATATGAACGAACGCTAGAGGTAAGGCACTATTGATATACAATGGTGATTCGCTTACCGGTTGCTCCTTAGTCGGGGGTTTGTTAGTTGGGCCCTCATCCATCTAAAAAGCGCTCTTATGTCAAAATGGAACGACATTCAAATGCATGCAAGAAACCCGAAAAGTGAATAAATAATAAAATAAATTTTTACTACTCGTACTTGAGTTTATTTGTCATTGATTGTTGATGGTTACCTTTGATTACTCGAAAAAAATGACATTGATTACTTCGGAGTATTCTCAGGTTACGACGCATTTCGAAACCCCTTGAAACGAACCTCTTGGGATCCTTTTTTAGTGTTCTGTAAGGTTCTCACTTTCGGTTGTCAGCAAAGATACCAGATTTGTCAGCAAAACGATGATTTGTTTTGAATAGCAGGTATGTGCGGTTTTTTTCAATCTCCATCCCGCATAATCAATAACCATAAACGGATGATAATCCATATGGTTTAACGATACCCCATACAGTCGAAACTATATCCCGAACTAGTTGTGAGACACGTTTTATGGTTATTGATTATGCGGGAAGGTTAACTACATTTTTTTCCCTATGACTTTCTCAAAATGTGGGCAGATTTTTACTGATTTCTGCCTGCTCGAGCGCATTTTTTCGAATCACGATTAGATTTTTATCAGATTTAAAAAAAAAGACTGCACAATGAAACCGGTACCTCTTACAATCGCATTATTCGTTGCTCTAGAAGCTAACCTGATTTTAATTAACCTTATTCAGCTTATTTTTATTTAAATGGCATGTCGCATGTCACATCAATAAGAGGTTGAAAATAGTTTATAAATTTCATTTTCGAATAAAAATGTGATTCATTTATTCTAAATATTCGGAAAATTTGCGTTAAAAATCCAACTGTGCCATGATTTTTAAAAACTCAAAGTACTTTCTTTAGTTGAAAAAAAAAACTCACGAGCTGCATTTTAAATTTTAACAATTTTCAAAAATAGCCGTCTATGACACATGGTACAATTGTAAATGGAAGAATTGCAACATTAACGTTTTAAAACGCACGATTTTTCAATAACATTGATTGTTGTTCGTGTTTCAAATCAACATTTGTCGATTACAATACCTTCGTTACACTATTGTAATATGACAAACTCCACAAATGTGAATGCGAATTTTACCCAAAACGTTTTTGCATCGAACGCAATAGATTGTATTAAACGGGTTAAACTGTTGAAATAAACGTCAATTCAAAACATCGAATAAATTATTCCACATTATACCACTGGCAAAGCGGCATAAACGTACACGACAAATATATATTGCCCGAGAGCACAGAAAATTCAATTGTCATTTTTCAGTCTTTTTTGTGTGCACTTTCTGTTCGATCATATACCTGAAGTTGACCTTCCGTTCTGTGATTTTTACCCTCCTCGTGGTAATTCGGGGCGGCCTAAGTCAGCTGGCGATGAAAAGAAAGTTCCCACCAGTCTGTCAGCAGTATCACTTTGGCAGCGGAAGAAATGCAGATCAAGCAATGCGCCTCCCGTTGGGAGACTAAACAAAACCAAGTGAAATCACGACATCACCGCGGCGGTGCTGCGCCTGATGACGCCACGGTCCAGTCCTATTTCTCGGTCTGTGTGGACCAAAGTGGGAGGGGGCAAAGGCGTTGATTAAAAGCTTTTGTTCAGATTAGGTTCTCATTCCCACATGCAAGCTGTGATTTGTACGAAGCTGCTTAATTTCACACCGCACTGCGAAGAGCCGGAAGACGAAATCTGTCTTTGATTTTCATCCAGACTGTAATTATTGTAATTGCGCTTTGAAATGCTCCACTTAATTTCCAATAGAACGACGTCTTATTATCTGCTGGAATTTGTGGCGCGTAACCATTTACGAACTAAATGCTGCAAATAGAGCTTATTTTCCACGAAGCGAAAGAAATAGTCTATTGTTCTTCGAAATTTTGTTGACTTGCTAATTGTTTCGATTACGGGTCATAATTGGACCGCCCAGAGAGTCGCTGTGCGGTGCGACCATCGGTGGAGACAGACGCCCGGTACAGTTAGCTGAATCTGTTAAGTCATGCTCACCTGTCGACGGAATGTTTTCATGGAATATTTCTATCAATTATAACATTCCCTGTCGCCGTTCTCCGTCACACCGGACACATTGTTTCCGCAGTTGTAATGTGGGTCTGCTGGTTTCTGGGTCAAAACAAGCCGTGCGCGAAGATTTTTCCTCTAACACCGCTGTGTTCACATAAATTTATTTGAGCTGTGTTGTACCTATATTCACCGCGCTCGTAGAATTAATCTTTTTGACAAGTTGTTCCCGTTTAAACGACTTTTCGGAGCTCTTGACTGGTCTATCAACAACCGTCGGGAGGAGAAAGAAATGTGAGAACGGTTTTAGTTGCTAGACTGTGTGTAACATTTCCTCTGGTGCGATGACAAACATTTTGGGGGTTTGGAAAAGCCTCTGGAGTAAGAATGATAGTCATCTCAAAACTCGATTTGTTTCGTCTTACCACGATGATAAACGTGATATTTCATTAGAAGAAGTTATTACGAAAATATTGAGTAGGGTTGCATATTGCATCTGTTCAGTCTCAGGCGGCCGAGTTTTTTCCGCGAAAAAAAAAAAACTTCTATAGTGTGCGGATACTTTTCACCCGATTACTGTGTTTAATTTGAATAAATTTACTAATGCTATCATCATTTCAAATCAAACGTTCAAATGCTGGAAAACAGCAATCACAATCAATAACTTATTTCGCTGAATTGGATAGAACGCTGCTTTGAAATTAGTTAGCAAAGTAAATTTGATTTTACAGAGGATTTGAAGCAAGTTAGTGCTCGCCAAAATATATTCACCAATGAATAAGCTATCAATGTCTTGCTTTACACTGATAAATCCGAAATGTTCTCTCGTATTACTTCCTCTCACAAAATTTGACAGTGAGATTGACCACCATAATTCTCACCCAATTCGCAATTGAGTATCGGTATTTGTTTTCAACAATTCAGTGAGTAGTAAATTTACAATAAATTTGTAAAAATCCTTTATGCTTGGGCAACGACTAATTTATTATTTATCAATCGTCGTACATTAAACCATCGACCTCCGGATGATTTTTCCGGCCACAAAAAACCACTTCCAACCATGCCTAAATGGAACCTTTGGCACTTAATTTGGCACACTACCGCCAAAGCCGGATCCGCCATTGGCCAGGGAATCGCAAGCGTAAGGGCAAAACGAACGAGCCGCGCAAACCAGCATCGCGTCCGTGACTGTGGGATCAAAAGCCATCGCTTAACACTCGCCAGCCGATTTCCTAAGGGTCAATCTCATCTTAACCCGCAATCCGACTCGGTTCAAAGCGCTTCCATGAGAGCCCCGCCGCCAGCGCTATCACGTATCATCAACGCCATCTTCGGATTCAAGTGTTACCGAAGAAACCGTTCTTCAGTCTGAGATGGAACAGACTAAAGTGTTGTTGCCAATTTCCAGCGGGATGAACTCGATTTTTAATGGCCTCTTTCAGTCGAGGTACGTTGATTTGCAATTCGATCGGGTTCTGTATCGGTTGAGCAGTTAATTTCTTCAGTTTCATGAAGCAGATCAAGCGCCCTCTTCAAGAGTTGTTTCAACGGATCAACTATCCAAACAAATAATATTGTATTCAAACGATTCTCTATTAAATAACGATGTAGCTCAATTTAATCCTCTTCGATTCGGAAAAGATTTGGCTTTGATCATGTCTCCGGTGTACGATGTTAAATTTTTTATTACGAAGGTTGAAATACTTTTCTGACAGATAAAATGCACAAAAGTATGTGATTTGTTTTTCTCTATTAGTCAAAAATAAAAACTCATTCAATCCAGTCATCGGTTGTAGTTAGTTATATCACCTTTCACATCACTTCGACAAAAAGATTTGCGCTGTTTTATTTTGGATATGCTTCATAAAATTATACAGATTCTAATTGATCAATAAGGTACTTAATAAAGCTATACAGTTTTTAGCTTGAAGGTTACCTGGACATCACGGATTAAATCTTATGTCGAAGAGCATGTTTTCCTCAGAATGGTCTCTTGACAGTTGTCTATGAAGGTGATTTCAATATAACGAGCTCTAGGGTGGTCTAAGTATATTCTTCAAACAATCCATGTCATAACATTCGCAAAGGAATCAAGCCCAAATTAGCTATCTTTTTTGTATGTTGTACGTACGATGTCAACGTGCTTTAACAAACAAGTTCCTGCACTTGTTTCGCGTTTGTGACATTTCTCAAAAACCGCCAAGTTGTTTCAAGAGAGGTTCCGAACCACTCCTGAATGCTCTCGTATTAGCAAATTATTTCTCATTAACTGCATTATCAGGTCTTCAAAAACATGTGGTATTTTCCACCTATGATGTGTGCAAAGTAATAAATAAGTGAATAAAACTGCAAGTGTTTTTTATAACTTTGAGGTAGGCATCCCATTCATAGTGAAACATTGCTAAATATCAGACGACCGCGTTCAATGCACATTGGGCCAGAAATGGAATTTATGAGAAAAAAAAAATTAGCGCTCTCAGGGTTCATCCAATCGGTTTCCGGTCTTCAACAAAGTATCTGGTTGATGTTGAGAATTCAATTTATATACTCAACTTAGTCCGCAATTTAAGCCTTTAGCCTCCCCAGCTGGTCTCGAGGTACGATGCTGGCCTAACATGCCAGTCGTCGTAGGTTCGAGTCTTGACTCGGGAGAGACTGTTTGTGTCAGTAGGATCGTAGCGCTAGCCTCGCAATTGTCCGGTACACTTAACAGTTGGCTGCGAAGTTTGTGTATAGTGAACAGAAGGTCGAGTTCCGATACGGAATGTAGCACCAAGGCTTTGCTTTTTTAGTCCGCAATTTGGCCCCAAAGTTAGTGCTGGGCGACCAACTCTTTTTGACGTAGAATTACGTTTTACGGCAACATATACAGGGGTCCAATTTCAATAGAGGGATCCAATTTAAAAAACCGAAAACATTGAGAGCGTCACGAAAATTGTCCACTTTCAAACGTTTTAAACTCAGTCAATTTCCAACCGATTTTCTTCATTTTTGCAGCAATCGATTGGAAAATCATCTAAATACTCGTTTAAATTAAACAAGTTGTAATCTGATTGTTCGAGCTATTGTACTATTGAAAATTGCCAAGCCTCGTCGAAACGCAAATGTCGACCTCTGATTGGTCGCTCAATGCTTCTTTCCCTAACAAGGTCGACAGAATATACATAGTTGACAAGGAATGCGCGCTTTGTGTTCTATGTATTTTTTTTAATAGGGGGGGATAGTTTGTGATGAATTAATTATTTACTAATATTTATTAAGAATTTTTATTGTGTATTCTGCCACAAACGGTGACATATCAACACTCTTACATATATTTTAAACTTTATTTCA
This sequence comes from Wyeomyia smithii, assembly GCF_029784165.1. Taxonomy (NCBI): domain Eukaryota; kingdom Metazoa; phylum Arthropoda; class Insecta; order Diptera; family Culicidae; genus Wyeomyia; species Wyeomyia smithii. The sequence continues at coordinate 99,341,119 of NC_073695.1, forward strand.
TTAAAAGATTGTAATTGCTTCCGGAATTAAGTGAATATTATTGTAAGAAAATTGTAAACCTACTTGTCAAGAAAAACAAGGAATTTTAAATTAAGCCTTAATTTAATCTTACACCTATCTTACTGACTATAAAGTGAGCTAATCGTTGTAATTGAGGATTGCGACGATTTTCATCAGAACTCATTGATAATTTGGTTTGACATGTTTTCTAATGTTTCCACATTAGCAAGCCTGTGTTGTTCATTCGTGCTAAACCAGCGAGGACGCTTCAATATCATTTTCAGAGGTTCATTCTGAATCCTTTGAAGCAACTTCTTTCTGGTTGTACAACAACTTGTCCAGATGGAGACTGCATATAACATTGCTGGTCTAAATATTCATTTGTAAATCAACAGTTTATTCTTGAGACAAAGTCTAGACTTTCTGTTGATAAGAGGATACAAACTTTTTATATATTTATTGCACTTTGTTTGGATATTCTCAATGTGCTCCTTGGGGGTAAGATTTTTATCATAAATTAGCCCTAAATATTTAACTCGGTCAGACCAATTTAAGATTGCACCGTTCATCTTAACAACATGATTATTGGTGGGTTTAGGAAAAGAAACTCTTGGTTTATGGGGAAAAATAATTAATTGTGTTTTTGATACATTAGGAGAAATCTTCCATTTCTTCAAATATGAAGAAAATATAGAGGAAAGTAGGTTAAGACGGACACTGCGGGTAAGATGGACACTTTTAAAATTTCATAAACTAGAATGTATTATGATAGTTGAGTGATGCGAATACCTTCTTTGTAGTGTGTTAATACTTTTGAGATGCATTATCGGTCTTCAGCAAGCAAACTGTCAAATTTGTAAGTAAAACAAAGAATATTTTCGTGAACGCGCTTTTTGATGTAATTTTCATTTCACGGAAAATGGAAGAAAACTCGTGAAATTTACGTGTTTTCATTTATTTCCGAAAGTAAAATGTTTAATTAGTCTTTTCTCGGTTTTCTAGTGAAAATGCAGCAAATTTTCGATGTTCCAATAGCTACGATCGTTTGATAAATTTACAGCCAGGTAGGGAAAGATGGACACACGAATTCCCCAAGAATTTTCACATGTAATATCGGTTGTGTACTACAGATGTTTACAAAGTACACCCAAACTGTTCACGTGATGCATAGATGGACTCTAATAACGTAGAGTAGTGTATGGCCATAACTTAACACATAAATCAAAGGATACGTAACGTACTACATCTTTTTAGTGAGTGTCCACCTTTACCATCGTAGTGTTCATCTTACCTACCCCAGGTGTCCGTCTTTCCCAACCATGTCTAAAAACAGCAATTTGTAGTCATATTTTTGAAGACCCAAAACACATAAAACTTGGAGGAAGTTCACTAATACCAAAAATAATGATGACAACAATTGATCTTAAGTTTCAATTTGTATGACTACTGAGATCTAGATAGCAATACCTGAGTAATTATTTAGGTTAAACCTTAGGGTGTCCGTCTTTACCTACTTTCCCCTATCTAGACTTTTCTGCAGCCTACTGCATATGACACGAAGGCTTTTTCCTTTTACGGAAATGCTTGTATCGTCACAAAACAGAGATTTCTCCCATCCTGGTGGTAAATCAGGAAGATTAGAAGTAAAAATATTATATAAGACTGGGCCCAAGATACTTCCTTGAGGTACACTAGCTCTAATAGGAAATCTATCAGATTTACTATTCAAATAGTTAACCTGAATAATGAGGTCTGTCAAGTAACTTTGTATCATTTTTGTGATGTAAAGAGGAAAACGGAAATTGGACATTTTAGCTATCAAACCTTTATGCCAAACACTATCGAATGCTTTTTCTATGTCTAGAAGAGCAGCTTCAGTGGAATAACCTTCAGATTTATTAGTACGAATCATATTAGTTACTCTAAGTAACTGATCAGTAGTCGAATGCCCGTGGCGAAATCCAAACTGCTCATTTGCAAAAATTGAATTTTCATTGATATGTGTCATCATTCTATTAAGGTGAAACCTCATTGAATCCAAAATTGGCCGACTTCGAGTCACCACTTCGAATTTTCAAAAGCACAAGACTCGGAAATACTCATTGCGTTCCATATGAAAATTCTATTTTTTGTTTGCTTGACTACAGCGAACATAAAAAAACATTTTCCCAGGGACCGCATTAACTATTTTCGAGTCTTGTGCTTTCGAAAATTCGAAGTGGTGACTCGAAGTCGGCCATTTGTGGATTCAATGAGGTTTCACCTTAAGAATCAAGTGTTTTATGTATAATTCATTCCATGACTCTACCGATACCACACGGACGTTGAATGCTAATCGTGGCGAAGAAAGAAAAGCCGCGTTTCAATATCTGGCTGATATTTAGGCACCTGTCTATCTGGCGGCTGCCATGGAGTTTTAGGTAGCTACAGAATTATTGGAAATGACAGGCAATTCTACTAAAGAAAACTGGAAAACTAGAATCCGTTGTGAAATTTATCTGTTGTGAAATATAATAGCACGTTTTGGTGCTTTACAATGATGTGATTGAAGTAGTCAAGATTTTTCATCATGTGTAACAAACGTAATTTCGTTCCAATTTCAGCATTTGCAAGGCAAGAAAAATTCACCATTGCCTCAAGAACGTGTTGGTGACCCGGAGAAGGGCCGGTTGTAATTTATACTTGTCTCGTGCTAGATGGCAGCAGATAACAGAAATGCAGAACTTACGCTATTGCGTCTTAAAACAAACCGGTTATAGTTTGACATCACAGCAGAATTTCGACCTCCATACTCATGTCTACCATTGGAAATATCAAACATGCAACAACCTGCTTCCATTCGACACGGTAACGGGAACATTGTCTCCTGTCAAGCCGCAACACGACATGATACAATGTTATTTTGTTGCCTTTATGAGAGCTCTACCGGTCCGGCTCGACAGAATGTCTACAAGAAATCATTTTTTGTACATCCGTATTACGAAACAGAGACAAACTGTGGGAACTTGAAATTAAGGCGGGGCTATTCAGAAGATAGCTTTAACCCAGAATAAACTGCGAATTATTTTTCGTACATTAGTATTGCGACATACGAAATAAAATTTTTCGAACTTTGGAGAATGGTATAACTGGAAATAAAGAAGCCACGCCTCTATTTTCAGTTATATCATTTTCCAACGTTCGATAAAATTATGATGTCAGAGCGGATACCGCACGCGATTTGACCATGAAGTATTAATGCGAATTGCAGTAATCGGCCTTTTTCAAGGCTACTACATGTATTTGGAAGAGCATGATGAATGGTTATTGCAAACTGCAACTGTGGTTTGATGCTTCTGCAAATGCACAGCAGTGTGATGTTTATAACGATTTGTTGATACAGTACATAACCGGCGGTAATACGAAACAAATCCAAACAGAAAAATTCGGCACGTTCTGCTCACGGTGCTGAGTACGTTTTAGAAAATTCACAACACTTCATTGACAAGGATGTAACATCTTGAAGAAGACGTTTATAGTTTGGCATCACAGCCTTCGACCTTCATACTCATGTCTACCATCAGCAATATCAAACACGCAACAATTTGCTTCCATTCGACACGGGGACGGGAACATTGTCTCCTTTCAAGCCGCAACACGACACGATACATGTTATTTTGTTACCTTCATGAGAGCTCTATCGGTCCGGCTCGACAGATTTGATTTAATTTGATTTTTATTAGAGAGCCTTTAACCTGAGTGGTCATTCAGCTCTTCCACCGGCTCGACAGAATGTCCACGAGAAATTCTTTTTTTGTGCATCCGTATTACGAAACTGGGACAAACTGTGGGAACTTGAAATTAAGGCGGGGCTATTCAGTCAGAAGATAGCTCTAAACCAGAATTAAATGATATTCAATAAAATGAGATTCATTATTTCGATCAGGAAGTATTTATGAATTAATTGATACAATTTCTTTTCGTTTTTCATTTTTCCTTCAACAGAGTCAACTAAAGCACATCGATTAGTGCGCTTTTGACGTAGAATTACGTCTTAAGGCAACATATATAGAGGTACAAATTGTAAAACCGAAAACAACGAGAGCGTCACGAAAATTGCCCACTTTTAAATGTTTTAAGCTCAGTCAGTTTCCAACGGATTTTGTTCATTTTCAAAGCAGAAATAATATACGAAAAAAATATACGAAAAAATATACCGCTTCACACCATTAAATTGAATAACCCCAATCGAGTGTACATATTTCCAAACCTATTGCCAAAAATTTATTGACATAAGACAGGCAGTCGTAATTCTACATTACCCTTGCGGTCATGTCTTATAAACAACCTCTTTAAATATTTCTTGCACCAGAATTATACTGTTATAAAACAAAATTCTTACGAAGTTTTGTATAACTCAACAATTCTATCCCTAACACGAACGTTTGACGGAATAAATAAAAAAAAATAGATTTCTGAAACTTGAGGTGAGAGAAAGTGAGTGTTTTCTATAAAGTTTCATAAAATGTGCATGTAAATGTAGCATGCAAAGGAAAAAGTTCGTCTTGAAACTCCACCTAACGGCCAAGTAGCGAACCAAATCAAGCATTAAATTGCAGCTTTTTTTACGCCAAGAAACTTTGCTGGAGACTGAAAATCAGAAGGATCGTAGCACTAGCCACGTAATTGTTCTGTACTCTAATAGTTGTCAGAAAAGTCCGCGTATAATTAAACAGAAGGTCAAATAACGGAATGAGTAGCATTAAGGCTTCGCGTCATCCAAATAATACGACATCTGAATAATCCTGAAGATATCCTTAATCAAAACTGAGTAATAGAAACAAAACTTCAATAGCTGTTAGCAGAGTTGCCATCAAAATTTCGTGTAAAACCCGTAGATTCTACAGATTTCTGCGAAACTCTACGGATTTGTCGATATATGCACTGTACATCTGTAGCACCAAAATATTCAGTAGCTTCTCTACTTTGAAATCAGTGCCAGCGGTGCCTCGAAAGATTCTTTTCATTTTCGGAAATCTGGATTTCCGGGGATATGTTCCGAAATTGAGGAAATTCGTGGATATGTGAACAGAATCTTAAGATTTTCGAACGAAATACGATGAATCATTCAATAAAGTAATTTTTGCTTAATGGAAAACCACATCACTACAGTGCACAATGGTCCAGAAACCAAATTTAGGGGGAAATTTGGGTCTAGAGCTCTATAGCAATGTTTTAGAGAAAAACTTTCTTCTACAAAGTTGTTACATATGAAAATGCGCTTATTGAAAAATTATCAAAAATTAGGGTGACTAAAATTTTCGAAGCAATCAACTATCTAACTTTTTTATCTTTGAAGATAGAAGAAAAACTTGCTCTACAATGTTATAGCTCCAATAATTTTAAGTAACTTTGTAGAAAAAAGTTTTTTTCTATCTTTGAAAATAACCGATTTATATTGAAAAAACACATTTTGCACTCTAACTTCTTAATTTCAAGTTTAATCCTTAATCTGCCTTTGAACGACTTTTAAAGCTTTTTAAGAGAAGCAATTTGCAATTCTGATATCGTAAATATCTCTATTCTACTCAAAGTTATTGATGTTTTTCATCAAAAAACATGCGTTTTTCATTTGTATGTCATTCATTTTGGGGCAAGCATTAAAAATATCTCTTAGTCTCATTTTAAAGGGCATGCTTGACTCTATAAATGGAGGAACTTTTAGAGATATGTTATTTTTTAAATTTGAGTAAATTCAATTTAAAAACAAGACGAAAATTTCAATAATTTTATACATTATGCATATAAAAGCACCCAGATTTATGTTTTGGTATTTTTTCTAATAACTAGACGTAATTACCTTTAATTTAACCCAAAAAGATCGAAAATCGACCAACTGGTTCAAAAGTAATGAATTTTTTTAAATAAAATACATCGAATATATCCGTTTTTTATGGTCACCCTATTTCAAAGTACAAAGTTACTTAAAATTATTGGAGCTATAACATTATAGAACAAGTTTTTCTTCTATCTTCAAAGATAAAAAAGTTAGATAGTTGATTGCTTCGAAAATTTTGGTCACCCTAATTTTTGATAATTTTTTAATAAGCGCATTATCATATGTAACAACTTTGTAGAAGAAAGTTTTTCTCTAAAACATTGCTATAGAGCTTTAGACCCAAATTTCCCCCTTAATTTGGTTTCTGGACCATGGTGCAGTGGCGGCAATCAGGAAACAAGAGTCATCCGGTGGAGGCCCGTAGATGACCGTATATGCGTGGTGAGGATTAAGGGCAAATTCTTCAACTACAGTTTAATCAACACCTACGCACTGACAAATCGACAAATCCGATGAAGTCAAAGATGAGTTCTATGAAAAGCTAGAACGAACCTATGACGAGTGCTCAAAACCAGCGTAAAAATCGTCATCGGAGATGCAAACGCAAACGTTGGGAGGGAGGAATTCTTCCGTCCGGTCATTGGAAGGCATAGCCTCCACTCGTTAACCAATGAAAACGGCCTGAGGTTGATAAACTTTTGATGAAATTTTCAACGTTCAAATATTTGGAAACATACCTGGAGGCATCCAAATGAAGAAGCCTGCTCCCAGAACGTACTGATTGACGGTCAGCACTTTTCGGATGTTACTGATGTTAGGTCGTTTGTAAGATCCGCGCACGGTTGTCGAACGTGCTGAAATCTCGCACAGAGAGGACGACGCGTTTCAACATTCAGCGGTTGAAAGCTGATGGCGTGGCAGCAGAGCATGCCAGAGAGTTGGATTAACGGATTGCAGAACATCAGGAGAAGCGAGAGGAAGACATAAATGGGTTGTGGAGATTTCAATGATTCACGGTGTCATTGAAACGACTGCGAGAGAGGTGGTAGGCACGACGCGTGGAAGACAGCCTAACGGCTGGTATGATGCCGAGTGCTGGAGAGCGACGGACGAGAAGAACCATGCCAGAAGCCGCAGGCTTACTGCGGCTACGCGTCAGAACAGAGAGAGAGATACAGGGAGGCAAGAGCTGCATAAAATGGAGTCCACCGTCGGTAGAAACGCGAGCACGAGAAGCAGGTGCTTACCAACGCTCAGGACAATTTTGCTAGGAACGATGCGCGGGGCTTCTATAGAATAGTCAACAAATCAACGGCGGATCAAACTTTCACCCTGCGACAGATCCTCGATAAGTTCCGGGGTTTATAACTTGCAGACGCACCATCTGTTTATGGATTTCAAGGCGGCATACAACTCTAAGAAAAGAAACGAGCTAGGGCAGATCATGCTGGGACACGGTTTTCCAACAAATCTAATTAAGCTGGGTCGTATGACGCTGGAGGGATCGAAATTATGCGTGCGGATAGCTGGCGAGACATCAGTCGCGATCGTAACGTTAGATGGACTGAAGCAGGGGGACGCGCTCTCTAATTTTCTGTTCAACGTCACCCTTGAAAGTGCATAACGAAGAGCAAACGTGCAAAGAAACGGTACGATCATCACAAAATCTCACATGCTCCTTGGTTTTGCGGACGGCATCGATGTCATTGGTATCGACCGTAGGGCAGTGAAGGAGGCCTTCGGCACTTTTAAGAAGGAAGCAGCGAGGTTGGGACTCAGCATAAACTCTGCCAAAATAAAGTACATGGTTGCTGGCAGGGAGCGTGTGAGTTCCCGTGGTGTTGGTGCCGAGGTGGGGAAAGATGGAGAACGATTTGAAAGAGTTGATGACTTTGTTTATCTTGGTATGCTTGTGACATGTGACAATTTAATGAGCCTTGAGGTGAAACGACAAGTTGCAGCTGCAAACAGGGCCTACGGACTACGTTACCAGCTGAGGTCCCGTGGTTTGCAAACTCGTCCAAAACTAGCGCTGTATAGAACGTTGATACTCCCGGTGGCCCTTTACGGACATGAAGCATGGACGCTGAAGGAAGCTGATCGACGAGTGCTTCGAGTTTTCGAGCGTAAAGTCCTGCGATCGAAACTTGGCGGTAAATCAGAAGATGGAGTGTGGCGCAGACGCATGAGTCACGAGTTGTATACCAGGTATACAAACATGCTGATATAGTGAAGGTAATACAGCGTGGCAGGCTTCAGTGGGCTGGACATGTAGCCAGAATGCCAGACGAAAGAGCCGCCAAAACTATCTCCAGCAGAAAACCAGGAAGAGGCCGTCGTTTTCGTGGTAAGCCTCGCACTCTGTGGATGTGCGCAGTGAAAGAAGATGCACGATCTGCTGGTCGTGGTGACTGGATAACGGCTGCCCAAGATAGAAGAAGCTGGATATCTCTAATTCGTTCGGCCCTAGACCGGTTACGGTCCGTCGAGCAATAAAGTAAAGAAAAGTAAGAGTTGAACTGTCGAAAGCGAAATGAAAATGAAAAGCTTTACTTGGTGCTATAAATAAACAAAAACAATCTCATCATTTGTTTGTGCAGGCGATATGCTTGCCAACTAAAGTGTAATATTTAAATTAACACGGACTGTTAAATAAGCCAAATAGTAAAACACGCAGGCATTTGGTTGCGGTAATTTCTCAATTAATAAGGCACACGAGAAACACATTAGATTTGCATGTTGGTTTCGGCCACCCGCAGGCCCAAGTTATAGCTTGGTATCATCACTTTGTTTTGATCTCGTTTTTTACCGGGTGGAATGTTACCTAACCTCGCGTCCCGGCTGTATCAAGTAGCGCCTTGGATTGGCAACCTTGTTGGGTAAAATGTTAGCTAATAAAATAATGGCCATATTAAGATCAAACAGCACGATAATAGAACAGGCCGTGCAAGCCCGCAATGAGTTACTGAATTATGAAGACGAAAGATGTAAATTTATGAAACGAATCGTTCTCCGGCAGCCCTGCAGCCAGCCGGCAGCTCATTCGGGTGAAAGGTGACATGACAAGCGTGATTCGTTGACGCGATGCGACCCGCTCGCTTTATGCAACATTTTAACTAATCGGGCTCCTGACTCGTCTACAATGATGAATGGATATTGTTTGTTAGGGCACAAATCAGAAAGTACCCGAACGTGATCTGAACGAACATGGATTTGCATAAAAGTGCTTGAGTTATTGGGAGAATTACACTTGAACAGCGACTATGACATGTTCGAACAAGTGACTTCGACACGTTTTGAGAGTAAACTTATAGATAGTCTCTAGTCATTTTGTAATTTTCGTGTTTAGATAATCGCCTGAGTCGTTTGCAAATATGAATGTTTGGTGATAAGTTTTGTTTTTACCATCTGAATATCCCAATCATTTATCATTTCTATTCATGAAAGTAGGTACGCACTATTTTTGCATTAATCTTGGCAGACCTAATATGGTGAAGCTAGAAATCAAGCGAAGCTTACACCAGCACAGTTATTACGGTTCAAAATTGCCTTCCTAATTAGGTTTTCGTTTAAGTGGAAGCTCAGTCAAGTTTTAAACAAAACAAACAATAGCAGGACAAAAACATAAACTGGGCAAAAATAAATGGGGAGTAACATAAGCCCCGTCCGCCCCCTTCGACCAACGCGTAAGGGTTGAAGTACCGTACTATGATGGACCCTGTACTCTACCCACTGCTGCTGCTGATGGTCCAAGTTTTACACACAACAAACAAACAGCCTCCTTCAGCAGTTTCCACTCATCAGCGTTCGATGCAAAGCTTATGGGTTTCAATTATGCAGTATAAATTGGCGGCGTAACGATCATCAGTTACCTCATACCTTCCAACTTTTTCCACTGACTTACTACCAGAGTGAGACACATACTGCGAGCGTGTGCGTACCGAGCTCGTATTGTGTATTGTTTAGTAGTTTTTGAAGATGATTTCTTGTTAAACTTTTGCTCATTAAAGTCCAACTGTGTGGCCGGGGCGGTGAGGCGGCACACAACAAATGAAATTGCGAAGAGTAGAGTAGAGCAAGCGGGACTTGCCTCGTTTGCCCGCGTCGCGTAACGTCTAACGACCTTTCCCAAGAGCACAAGGAAATTAGTTAATTTTTTGCGTTTTTGTTTTTCACCAGAGAAAAGCAGTCAAAGCATTGGGCCCAGCACGTGATGCCCCGCAGTGCGTCACGGTTGTTCAATTGGAGAAGTGGTGTGGTTTTTCGATTCCACTTTTCCGGACTGCCGCCGGACGAACTTTGGAATGAGTTCGCTTCCAGTCATTCGGCAATTGTACAAGATTCGTAAGAATATTGGTTGTTTATATTGGCTAAATTGCTCGTGTCCTGGCGGCTAAGGAAGTTAGGAAAATCAACTGTTTATACAAAATTTGGAATATTTAGAAAGCGCAATGATTGAAGCAATAAACTATTCTGTCACCTGTTGTAGTCTAATACATTTAGTGTAATGTATAGAAGTATGTTGGCTTTTCATTGCTAACTTCTGTGATAATAACCTGTAAATAAAAAGAAAAAATATGTTTTAGTTGGTAGTCGTTTGTATAGCAGATTAGGGGCTCTCAAAACTAATTAAGTAACTTAATTTGTCGAACTTGTTTATTACACTGTGCTACAGCGATTTAGAACTTCTGAAGTGACCTAGTGTAGGTTGTAGGTCTTGTTGAGTGTAACATTCGCTCATACTAGAAATTTTCCAAACACCTCTAAAATTTTAAGTTATGTTCAAAATACGGTTTTTGGACTTCAGCGCATACAATTTTTTTAACTCAGTCATTTCTTGACCGATTTTCAATATTTTAGCAGTTTTGGAAAGAAGATAAACAGAGTTTTCAAAATATGACGTATGTAGAATCTACAACGTGCTTCAGAGGTTACTTCTGATGGAAATCTGACTGACGCCGGTACACTGGCAGTGTTAGCAGAAAAAACGATTTGCAACATAAATTTCGACATACTCAACTTTGAACAGCTCTAGTATTTTTTGGGACACCCTAGCTCTTTAGTGTCTTCGGCCAAGTTGTTGGGCATCAAAAAACCTACCATTTGAAGTTATGAAACCTATGGTTTGAGCCATTTTGAGCTCTTTAGAATGGAAAATGCATAAAAGTTGGTTTCTCCATATAAATTTGAAATGCAATGCGCCGAACGGAGACAAAACCAATCGACTTTCGATAAATATAGGATTGTTTGGGAATAGAACAAAAAATCACAGAAGGGTTGTGTGCAAAGCCACGACCGCAAGGTTGAAGTAGAATACTTTTACAAGAAAGATAATAAATGTAAATAAATGTTGACCGTTCATTGGCAGTATTGAAAATTCTGTGCAAATGAAGTTGAAGTACTACTTAATTTCAGTTTGCACTTATAAATACGACCTCAATGAACAGGAAAAGAACAAACATGTCAGAGTATACACGTGAATTCAAATTAAGATAATTAACTTTTGGTTAAAGCTCAGAACGAGAAAATAATAAATCTTCAATTCATTTAGAGCACTCATTAATGCAACAAAATAACATGTAAACAAATGTTCCCGTCCTCGTGTCGCATGGAAGCAAATTGTTGCGTGTTTGATATTTCCGATGGTAGAAATGAGTATGGAAGTCGAAATTCTGCTGTGATGTCTAACCATAACCGTCTTCTGCAAGACGTTACATCCTTGTTCATGAAGTGTTTTTTAAAACAGACTCAGCATCGTGAGCAGAACGTGCCGAACTTTTCTGTTTGAAATCGGATTTGTTTCGTATATACCGCCTGTTATGCACAGTATCAACAAATCGTAATAAACATCACACTGCTGTGCATTTGCGGCAGCATCAAACCTCAGTTGCAGTTTATCAATAACCATTCATTATGCTCTTCCAAAAACATTTAGTAGCCTTGAAAAAGGCCGATTGCTGCGATTGCAATTTTCATTCAATTATTGCATAAATGCTTCATGGTCAGGTATACCCGCTGCAACTGCAGTTGTGGCCGCTATACGCTGCCATTGGTATCCGCTGTCCTTGCATCAGCTGGCCCAGCTGCTATCGATGCTGAGATCCGCTGCAACTAGTCCGCTATCCATTGCTACGCCACAGCTGTGGCCGCTATCCGCTATCGCTGGTATCCACTGCACTGCTACTGCTAAGGGATGACTGCTGTTGTCGCTGCCTAGAACTTTTATGACATTATGAGCGGCTTCGGCAGAAACAGGCTTATATAGGCCAAATAGCATATTTTCAATTGCAAGGTATATGATTCTGTCGACCGTGGTTTGGAAGCAATCATATAACGTCCAATCAGAGGTCAAATTTTTCGTTTTGATAAGGCTTGACTATTTTCAATAGTACAATAGTTTGAATAATAAAATTACAATTATCTTCATTTGGGAAGAATCTTAGAAGATTTTCCAATCTATTGCTGCAAGAACGACGGAAATCCATCGAATACTAACCGATTTATTAGCATTTGAAATTGGACATATTTTTCACTTTTTCCGGTTTTAGATTTTCATTTCACATCCCTGTGTAGCCGAACTTCCTGAGAGAAGTATTCTACTTCAAAAAAACTTGGTTCTGGCTTTCTGCTATCAAGTTTCGTTTTTTTCCATATAACGATTCCCCACCCTACTGGGTACTGAAATGCCACTGCGACAGTTTTGCTGATTGTCTTTTGTGGCTGGCCCCGATTGCTGTGCACAGGTTACGGATTGCTCGTACTCATTGATGGAGTAGAACTGTTTGGTTGTAAACCTGTTCTCCAATTAGGTACAACATAGTTGTTAAAACTAATGACCTGCTTGGGATTAGAGCTCCATACTTGGTATGGTGTTAAAAGGTAACTTCCTAAGAAGTTGTACCTAGAGGAAGCAAGAGCTCCGCAAGAGCAGAGCAAATGCTCTGAACTCTCTGGTTTAGATTTGCAGAATCGGCAGGTGTCGTTCAACAGTACACCGATTTTCTTTAAATGATAAAAAGATGGACAGTGTCCGGTAAGGAGTCCCGTGATTATCCGTAGTTCATTACGATTTAGACTAAGTAACTTTCTGGCGGTTCCGGGGTTTGGATAGATTAACTTTTTAGCTTGTCTAAAACCCTGTACCTGTTGCCATTGGGATGCTATTTTTAGCCTTTCCCAAGTTAGTAGTTCGCTTTTGATAGCGGAATTGGACGTACCCAGAAACGGCTCGGGGCTAATGAACCGCTGAGCTGATCCCTGTCTTGCTAGGTAGTCAGCTTGTTCATTACCCTCGACTCCGGAATGTCCGGGTACCCAAAACAGAAAAACTGAGTTCTGCCGGGAGAGTTCCCGTAGAGTTTCAATGCATTCCCAAACAAGTTTGGAAGCGCATTTGACGGATTCAAGTGCTAGTAGTGCTGCTTGACTGTCCGAGAATATACCGATTTTCGCATGTCTGCAGTTGCGTTTCAGACATATTTAAGCGCAGATATATATGGCGTATACCTCTGCTTGAAAAACGGGGGGCCAATTGCCCAGGGAAATGTTTCCCTGATACCAGGACCTATATACCGGATCCCGTTAGGGATCCCATTTTCGAGCCATCTGTATAAAAACTGACGGTGCCAGGAGGAAGATTAGGCCCTCCATTGTTCCACATAGAGCGGTTTGTTTCCATCACTCTATACGGAATATCCATGTTGGTCCTAACGTCCATCCAGTCGGAGACTGTAGTTAATATCGGAGTTAGTTTGAACTCCCTAAGTATGCGAAGGTTGCCGATTTGGTCCCTTTCGAGTATAGTTATCCTCCTTTGTTACCTCAGAGCGCCAAGCTCTGCTTCCTTTTTCACATGAAGATGTAGAGGCAGTAGGCAGAGCATTGTTTCCATGGCTGCAGTTGGAGTTGTTCACATAGCACTGGTAACCGAAAGACATGCAAGTCTTTGAACTTTTTTGAGTTTGGCTTGCGCGGTCACTTCGTTCACCTTAGGCCACCACACAGAGCAGCATAGGTGATTCTTGGTCGGGCAATGATCTTGTGATACCAGAGTGCCAAGTCTGATGTCAGTCCCCAGGTCTTACCGAGCAGAGTTCTGCAGGCCCAGATCACTTTCTTAGCGGCATGATCCAGTTGTGCAGACCAGTTCAGTTTCTTATCCAGAATAATTCCGAGGTATTTGACTTCATTGCTGAAACCCAGTCTGACTGGGGTCCTTCGTCTACTGAATGGAATTAGGACTGTTTTTAAGGGGTTTATGTTTAGACCCTCCTGTAGACACCATAACGTGGTGGCATCCAGGCTCGGCTCGACAGAGTTGCGTCTTATTTACCTTTGACGATGAGGACGATGTCATCAGCGTATCCAATGACCTCGTAGCCAAGCTGTGAAAGCTTGTTGAGAAGTGCGTCGACAACTAGTGACCATAACAAGGGCGAGAGAATTCCTCCTTGCGGGCATCCCTTGATCACTGACATTGTTACAGACGAATCTCCCAAGGTTGCTGTGATCACTCTGTTAGAGAGCATTGCGTGTATCCAGCTCCTTGAAGTGTGGTCGATTCCCTTATTGGTAAGAGCCGTATTAATTGATGCAAAGGACGTGTTATCGAAGGCCCCTTCAATATCAAGAAAGGCACATAGCGCCGTCTCCTGATAACTCAGGGACTTTTCAATCAACGTCACTATGCAGTGAAGAGCTGGCTTTGAAGAGATTTATGAGTTCGGACATGATAGCTGCGGCCGATTTTTGTAGAAAAAGGGGACACGCAAAACTTTTCCTTATTACTTTAGAAGCAATAGCGCAAAATTGCCTTTTGGGTAATAAACCTATTACTTAAAAGGCAATAAAATTCTTCCCTAGTCAAGTAACAACACATACTGCCATATATTTAGCACGTGTTATGGGAGTACGACTATCTAATAATGGCCGTTTCAACCACATGCAAGATTTTTTCTGTCGAAAACTGCTCCCTTTCCATCTCAAGCAAAAAAAAAAAAAAACACACACACCGTCGCATATGTTGCATATGTTACAAGTTTTTTCAATCTCCAATTCATCCGGTGTGCGTGTATTAGTTCGCATACGGAGTAGAGAAAAAATATGACAAGAGCTGCCAAGCAGCATTTTCCCCGTCATAGAGTATGCAAACGTTGATGATTTCAAAGACTTGAAATGCGTCTTGAAATGACATCACGATCTGTAAACTGCGTTAGAGAAAAACAAAAACATTCGCTTTCCTGCAAGATATCTAAAACACATACTCATTGGTTCGTGGAAACTCATTTGCACCTGTTTGAAAATACAAAACTTGTGCCTATCCAGACAATATTCGCAACTTCGGCAACTCTGGTCAGACAGTATTACATATTTTCATTTCAAATAAACACTGGGGGACGAAACGAAAGTGTTTCTAATTAGACATTTGAGGTTGACGGTTGAGATTCTAATTATGTGTGGATGAAGGGGACAAAAAAGAACCTGATCGTTGCATCAATACAAATGCAGCGAGTGAAGTCTTGCTAACACATGCATTGCGGTGCTTGGCTGTATGTTCTTCTAAAGAAACACAAACAAGCGTGTGGCCGTCATAATTTTTATTACTTTTTGTTTGTTACTCTTTGTGTATAATGCGCAGTCATAAGACACAATAAGTAGTAAAAAATTGCCCTAAAGTAATAAAATGTTCCCCGTTTGCGTTGGGTGTAGGTTCATCGGAGACATGCTAATTTTTAATCCTTTCAGAAATAGACTTATCGCTCGGATGCGGTGTCTCACCAGGTAATTGCGACGGTGGCCCTGTCGTGAGACTAGACTTTGCGGCCATAGTGAGGCAGTGTGTCGAAAGTACACTACTTTGAACTTTCAGAAGCAAATACAACAACATGGGAACAGGCGAACGAAAAGGGAAAATGACTTAAAATTCGGTACTTGAAACATCAGAGTTCTACTCGAACCGGTACATGTCGGCATAGTAGCCAGAGAACGGTGAATAGTGCCGGTAAAAGTCGCAGTCATAAACCATATTAAGATCAAAATGAGGTGAATTTTCAATATCTGGTTGTGATATTATAATGATATTTTCTCCTGCTCGGGATCCAAGAAGTGCGGTCGCGGAAGACTGATGAGCGTGGGTTCCGAGCGTTAGATCCAATCTTGGGAACGCGTTTATAAAACTACGTGCCAGTAATAAGAATGGCCTGAGGTTGGTAAAAGTCTGTTTTTAGACCGACTTTATTCTGGTAGACGGACGGCATTTCTCAGACGTCATCCATGTGCCTGGAGAGGTGGAAGCGGCAGAGGTTGATCTTACTGGCGAAGGCTGGGAAATTGCCAGGGGACCCATCGGCATACAGGCCTATTTGCCTGCTGGGCACTGCGGGCAAGGTGCTTGAGAGGATTATCCTCTGGTGAGGTACACGGAGGCTGTAAACGGTCTGCAAGTAACCAGTTCGTTTTCCGGAAGGGCAGCTCCACGTTGGATGTTATCCTCTCCGTCACCAAGACAGCGGAGTTGTCACACCAGTGGAAGAGGCGGGGCACACGCTATTACGCAATCGTCACGGTCGACGTAAAAAATGCGTTCAATAGCGCCATTTGGGACTCCATATCGCTTGGGCTCAGGAACATCCATGTACCGTTGTCGCTATACAAGATCCTGAAAAATTACTTCAAGAATCGAGTATTTGTTTACAACACGGTGGAGGGTCAGAAGAGCGTCCTAATTACCGCAGGAGTTTCGCAAGGTTCAATCCTGGAACCGGTTTCGAGGAATGTCATGTATGACGGGATGTTGAAACTCAAGTTTCCTGTAGGAGTTGTGATCGTCGGCGTTGCAGACGACATAACGATAGAGGACTACGGCGAGTCGATCGAGGAGGTCGAGTTGATGGCCGCGAGCTGTATACGGAAGGTCGAAGACTGGGTGCACTCCAGAAATCTGGAGTTGACGCATCATAAGACGGAGGTCCATTACCTCAAAGCGATCCTTGAAGCTCTTGGGAGTTATATTTGACGTTAAGCTCACATTCAAGGGTCACATCAACTATGCTTGCAAGAGGGCTATTGTAGCACTATATCGAATGATGTCGAACAGCTCAGCGGTGAATGCAGTGGTGTAGCTATGGTTTGGTGGGCCTGGTGCGGTAACAAAAATGTGGGCCCCCAATGAAAATGACTGGATAGTTTTTTCTTTCATGAAAGGAATTGAGAGAAACAAAAAAATTAGTTTTTTTATACTTATTTATTCCGTTTTCCGCAAAATCGAAAATAAGGTTAATTAAGATACTAACTTTTCGTGCTTCTTAATTGGCAAAATCAGAAATTATATAGTCGAACGCGGATTATTTCCCTAGCTCTGTTTTATGTTAGCAACACAGATAGGGGAACTGTTCCATTATTCATCTCAGCCCACAATTTTAAAACGAAAACTCAATTGAAAACTAGAAAAAAACGCATATTTTCTAACTAAACCAATCAACTAATCCATGGTACGGATTCTTATTAGTTCACTTTAGATATCTCATCAAGTAGAATCCTCAAAAACTTACCTAAAATCTCTGAATTTGTTATTAAAGTCGGGCATCTACACCTAAAAACTCATTTATTTCGATCATCTAACCAAGAAAACGAAATCTACCCATTGCTCTATACGGCTACAACCTATTCATTCAGTAGCCAACTAAATTTTATTCATCATTTGCGGACTACATTTTGTATTAATCACTAAACAAAATCACTCACTACACTAAGAATACTTTAATTTTCAAAATGTTCACCTTAAATTTTTAAAAACAAGCTTTAAATTTGAATAATTCCAACATAATTGACATAAATCGACAGCACTGCAGTGGATACCTAGACTACCAATTTGTGCATAAACAACTACAGCGGATACCTAGGTAACCTACTACGACGGTATGCGGCAACGTTCATTAACAAAGTGGTCAATATGTGTGATGAATATGGGGGCGTCGTGAGATGAATAATTAAGCAGTGGTTTAGGTGAGATGAGTATGGGAATGTTGTGAAAAATGGTTTGTTTTACAAAATTCAGGATAAAACCAACCAAATTTCCATTGATGGGCGATTCTATGAAAGGAAGTAATCATATTTTGTTCGTTTGTTCAACGATTTCGTGTAAATCTGGTGTTTACTCCATGCATTCTTCGTGAACGTCGGCCTAATGAGATGAATAATTAAACAAATACCCTAGACAGCGTTTTCAGCATCGCAAAAAAACGCTCCTTTATTACGTGTTTCCACGTTGCATCAAAGATAACTAGGACAAGATACCTAACTTCCAGATTTTTCATACATTTTGAACACGACCACTTTCCGATGGTTAGTGCTGCCATCTGATGACTTAAATTCTCATAAAATTGACATTATGAGCAAAACCGATTTACCGTGCATAGTCCGTCATCGATCGTTGAGCTGTTCAAGATTGTATATGAAAAAGGTGTAGCAGTTTGGTCAGCTCGTCAGAGTGGGGTTTATATTGAGGGGTTATATTTATTTTCAGGTCTCGTTCTACCAAAACTTGAATTTTGATATGTCGCATGCTAGGTAACATGGGAGTCGCGTTTATAATTCTCGAGTGTCTTCATATATCACAGAAAATGTCCCTGGTAAATTGTAATCTGAAGTAGTGTAGATACTAGAAGATACTTCCGAAAGTAGCGAGGACATAAATTATGTACAACACTCTCGTCAACGCTATTTTGTCATATATAAACATATCATTTTCTCACATTTCTGGTTGATGTTATAAAGAACAGAATATACAAACCCGATACATATTCATATAAATATGAAGCAAATGTTACCGTTTGTGTAAAGTAGCACAAACTTTAGCTAATGTGGTTGCTGTCAAGCAATGATAAGTTAAATTGAATTTATTGTTTCTAGTAGCAGAGCACAATGACTTGATGTCGCTCTTAAAGAAGTAATGCCATCTGCCAATAGAATATGAGACAATTTACAAATGCTTCTAGAGCGGTTTTATTGTTATTACTATGATTGCCATATCAACCTAGGAATTTCGCGTTTGGTTTTTGGTGGAAATATTTGTAGAAGCTTTATTGTAATTACTAACTTTATTAACCTAGGCAAGAGTGGAAAACTTGGCTGTAGAGTGTGCTGATAGTGGTTATCAGGAAGTTCTGATAGTACGCTTAATTGATGCGCCGATACTTGATTCTTCTGGAAAGTTTCATGTTTGAGAACTAAACATTCGTACACATTATTATCATTTTTAAGATGGCAGCACCGTATAGTCGTCCACATGGATACTTAAAAAAAATATTTCACCTTTCAGCAGTCATGTCTTGGCCTTGTCGTCAGTTGATTTTGACGTCAAGTCTACATCAAATTAACAGTGTATAAATTAGTTCGACTTTTGCTCACGCGCAGCGACAATCATGTCCGATGAATTCTGAAAGAGTCAGGTATCTTGTTCTAGTCATCTTTGGTTGCATCGAATGTTTTCTGCGATCGGAAAACATTCAACTTCGGCGTCGGTCGAATCACAAATCATGTTAAAAATGAACATCGGTATCACGTTTACTCTGTCCGTGTGGATCACGAAGGCAGAGTGGCGAGCACAAATACATGAGGTTGAGTTGAGATGGGCATGTTGACCGGTTCGGTGTTCGCAAGATTTTAGGGCCCCTTTGAGTGGTGGGCCTGGTGCGGACCGCACCAACCGCACCCCCCTAGCTACGCTACTGGGTGAATGGCAGCATGCGTAAACTTTTTGCCAGCGTGGTTTCATCCATACTTAAGTAGGGTGGACCAGTGTGGTCCAAAGCACCAGGTACTAACAGTTATCGTAGTCAACTGGAAAGTGTCTACTACTCATGTGCCCGAGGGTTACGAGTGCGTATCGTACAGTGTCGTACGATGCAATCTGCATCCTGTCCGGCATGATGCCTATCAGTATAGCCATTAGAGACGTAAAATGCTCCGAACAACGTGACACAAGGGGCATACGAGGTACCAGAAGATCATTCTCGATGATCAGTCTAACTCCGCGAAGGGTAGACCAAGTGGCGCCTCTCAGCCCATCCGGATACCGACTTATTCCGGTGGTATCCGGATGGGTTGAAAGTCGCCATGGAGAAAGAAACTTTCACCGGACACAGATCCTGTCAGGTTGCTTCAGGCCTGTGCAGATACAGAGGTTCGGGCATCCGGGTCCCCCATGTGCTGCGAGTGCCCCGAGTGCGTGGATGCGGAAGAGACTAATGAGCATGTCATCTTCGTACATCCTCGTTTTGCGCGTGCGCCGATTGACATGATGCTAGTGAGCGGGCCAGTCTCCAGGTTAGTTAGCTAATCAGCTAGGAGACTTGATAGAGCCAGGAGGTTGCACAGACCATAAAAGCCGCTCCCTGGAGCAATATCTAGCTGTCGTCCCGTGGAGTACTATGGGCTGAAAACTGGATGATTTTTAGTGGCTTAAACCCCACACTACCTGAGGTTCGTCTCTCAGGTGTCTGGCTAAGGCTGTGCGAGATTTCGAATGATTTCGTATAATTTCGCAAAACTCGAAATTTCCCGAAATTTCGCGAAATTTCGGTTTCGCGAAATTGCCGAAAAATTTCGTTGAATTTCGCTAAATTCCGCCTAAAATTTCGCGAAATTAAAGTTCCAATTTCGACGATTACGAAATTTCGCGAAATTTCGGACCAAATTTCCGATGCACATTATTACATTATTTTGGTTTGTGCTCATTGCGACTATAAATTAAATTGAATATATCTCAACAGATATCTGGTATACTAAGTCAGTTATAGAAGAATAAACTCTCAGCCGGTAATTTTTGTTTCTAAAGACAAAACCGTAACATCATGCGGGAGGTATTTTTTATTCACGCAGAGCATAAAATTCATGTCATCACTGAAGTCAAATTCGAGGAATATGAAGCCGTCCAAATGCGCTACAAGGTATCTAGTAATTTGTTTGTAGGAATAAATTTTACGCATCTTTTACGTACATCAAAATGTGGTTATATTTGCAGCCCACAAGGTTAAAGAGGTCACTTTTTGTCTTTCGTTTAGGAGGGCATAGCAATTTCTGTCAAAACTAAAGCTCTGAAGCTCTATCTTACAGGCCAAATGTTCTATGCTACTCGACATGTAAAAATTTTCAAGCGTTTTTTCGGATTTCTCTGTGTTAGAGGACTCCTCTTCGCACACCGTAGTGTATTTAAATGTGTTTTATCAGATAGTTCATTGCTATCACTAGGCTGACCAGATATCATGCCTTATAGTGTGCAGACAGAGTGATCGATGTGTTAAGCAGAAAAAGTTGTAATTGCCTGAATTTTTAGTATTGTTTCAAAACACTCTGACTTCAAAGTCAGCATAAGTTTCAAAATTGCCAGGTACCTTATCAAAAATATTTTAAACGTGTTATCAAAAGAGTATACTTGATCAATGAATGAATAAAAAGTAAATGGTTCGCTATCGTTGAACACATAATTGAGAAATGTTACTCTTGTTTAGGGGACACACAATTTTACAATGTCAAAAACAAGTTCAGATTATGGCATAGAAGTGATTCTGACTTTGCACTTGACGAATATACAAGGTAGAAGAAAAGAAAGGTTAGAAAGAACGAGAAATAAGAGAACGAGGATGATTTCGAATAACTTGATTGAGTAAAGAGAAAACTATTTGTTTGTTGCATTACAACATTCCATTCTAACTGTTGATTGGTTGAAAGAAAAATAATTTTTGGTTTGTTTCAAAGGGGCCGTTCCCAAACACGTAGTCATATATAGGGAGACGGGGGGTGGCTTATCAAAAGACCACGAAAAATCCCCCCGCGTGCGGGTTAACGAATAGACCACGTAGTCTTTTTTCTGACTTATAATTTATTATTGCCACTAAGTCAAGTCGAAGCTTTCGCAATTTTTTAATTAATATATTTATTTGACACGACTAATTAATAAGTGTCACGGAAAGTTTGAGAGTTGTCAGCAATTAACTGTAAGCAAATTTTTGAAACATATTTCAAATTTATCCGAACGAAGAAAATTTTTTTTTGTTTTAAACAGGCTTTGCCTTATATGGCATTTACTTCTTTAGAATAATAGTTCTATTTTGCAATGCGTCGGGATTTATGTTATTTTTCCTGAAAGTATATTTCAATACTCAACGACCGGTAAAAAAATCAACGTTTTGGTCTTAAAAACAATATATAAGACCTGGATGTTCGTGAACTGAAGGAAGAAAGAAAGATGTTTATATTTTGTTCGACATTCAAAAACTTTGTAATTTATTTCAAGGGAAATACGGCTTTTTCAGTCTTAGGGGTGTATCAAAACGCTACTAGGTTTTATGTCCGACGTTTCGGCCTTTGAACTTGGCCTTCCTAAGGGGATCTACAAGTTTATTAAAAACGCTTTATAAAAATAGTACATTTTTTTTTCTTCAAAAACTCTGACATTGTTTTTTTCAAAAAACTTACATATAGTTGTACCGTTTTTCGTACAAAGCTTTACGATAGGTTGTCATAGCTGTCTATAGGATCTCTTTCAAAGTACCTATATTGAAACGTTAGAGTTAGTTTGAGCTTTACTGCCGCTCATGGCAAGTCCGTCCCAATTGCATTTTTATCAATTTTGAGTTTATTTATGGAATCAATTCCTTTTTATATCTACTTTTGATAAAACAAATATTTTTGAATACTTTTTTCTGAGGAACTATGAAAAAAATAGCAAGTTGGTTTGTCCCATAGCAAAAGTGATCGCTAGTCGGTCCCATTGAAAAAATCTTCGCAATTTAACCCCACAGCCAATAATGATTATGAAAAATGTGATATTTACCAAAACTAATGGTCTTCAGGTTTAGAATTGGATGTATCAAGTGATATTCGATAGGCGGTTTGATTAAATTTTACGCGTTCTACATCGTGTGGCTCTAGCTGATAGTACAATGTTTTCGTCAAGACAAAGTTTCCACCAGTAGCTTCTTTCAGCTGTTTTTTGTTGACAGTGAACGCTTTAGGTGTGTCACTGTATTGTTAGTTGAAGCATTCTTGAGTAAATACTACTTTTCGTATTTTATCCGTATTTTATGTAACGAC
Organism: Wyeomyia smithii; assembly: GCF_029784165.1. NCBI lineage: Eukaryota > Metazoa > Arthropoda > Insecta > Diptera > Culicidae > Wyeomyia > Wyeomyia smithii. The sequence goes on from NC_073695.1 coordinate 99,364,031, forward strand.
GTGCTTAAGAATTGTTCAATTATTGTCGTGAATTTCGTTTTGAAGAATTTGTCAGTCATATTAAATACTTCGGTACGCTACTTAGCTGTTTTTTAACGGAGCAAACATTTTCCTAAGCTATAGGTATTCTTTCATATTTGTTTCCACTGCTACGTGAAAGCTGTCCGCCGTCACGAACGTGTGTCCGCTCTCAGGAAAATTTAGAACAAGTTCCTACACCTAAACTGACTTTGAATTTATCAGTATGTAAAAACAAAATCTAATTTTATTTTGAGCGGCGCAGTTGGTAGGTATATTGTGTTATGCTTCTCACAAAAAACTTGTTTAATAAAGCACGAAAGAAGGTCATTTATGAATTGACCAGCGATAGATTCATTCCAAACGCACGGTATAGCACCGCCATCGATTTGCAGTAGTTTGTTTTTCATCACCGGTCGTAGCTGGCTATGGGACTGACTTGCTATCATTCTGGCTACGTACCGTAAAAGTAATCGCATGAGAGTCCCAGCTTATGATTTTCAACAAATTTTAATCAAATTTCGGTGTTCATGCGAGTTTTATGATGCAAAAGTGTTAGATTGTCATTGCAGTACTAAATTCTGTTGATGGTATTGATTGAAAAAGCATTTGAGTGCAAAATTTCACCTAAAGCGTTACGATTTTCAATTGCTGTTTTCTCGTCAGCACCAAAACGCAAATGGGACGGACTTGCTATGAGCGGCAGTTTAGAGATTACCTACAAACTTTTACCACATCACAAAGCACGATGCGTTGGTGGATTCAATTTCTTTTTCTCGGGCTTTTTATCGCATCACTCCCCTACGTTCCAGGTTTAAGTAATGCTATCGTCAGGTGCCTAAAAGATGATTACCCGTTGATCACTATGGGGCCGTGTCGACTGGTGTGCCCCAAGGTAGTAACTTGGGGCCAATTCTTTTTCTGCTGTTTATTAATGACCTGGCCAAGTTAGAGCTGCATGGAAAGTTACGTCTCTTTGCTGACGACACGTCAGTCTTCTATCAAGAAACAGAATGCACTGCTATCCAGCTTCAAACTAATTTGATGTCAATGAATCTATCGAAAACCAAGTATATGCTCATTCACTCGTTCCGCAGAGAACTCCCGGCTCGCGAGCCAATTGAAATCGCCAATCGTGTCATCGAAGAAGTATTTGAATACCCATTTCTCGGCCTAACGCTAGACAATAGAATGAACTGGAAGGCCCATCTTGAGTCTCTCAAGCGAAAGCTAACATCACTCTGTGGTATATTAAGGAAGGTTTCATCATTTTTGCCTTTGGCGACTATGAAAACACTATACTTCTTACTAATCCATTCTCGGCTCCAGTACCTAGTTGCAACGTGGGGACTGGCTTGCAAATCTTCTTTGAGAAGGCTACAGGTGATACAAAACAGAAGCTTGAAAGCCGTGTTCCGGAAACCTCATCTGTATCCCACTCATCTACTATACGAAGATCCCAGGGACTCAACCCTACCAATCCGTGTACCCCAGGAGTATCAAATGTTGATCCACTTGCGAAATAACATCACTTCAACCGTCCTTGTCACAAGAAGAATGCACGAAAACCGCTCAAGCAGACAAACTGGTCACCTGTATTTGCCACGATTCAACACGGAATACGGTCGCAAAAAATGTCGTACATTGGTAGCAAACTGTTTAACGACCTCCCCCCATCAAGTAAAAATGCCCCCACAACATATATCTTCAAGCGTCGTTTGCGAGCTATCATGAAAACGAAAATACCACAGTATCTAGCCCAATTCTGGATTACACCCGAATACCACAAAACACTACTCACCAATGTCTCTGCCGTACGCCGTAACCAGAGCAACGCCATCAACGCGCGAACCACCAGCACCACCCCACAATTGTCGACAAGTATCATCACCAGCTTCAACTTATAGTTAACAACATCGTATCACACTTCCTTAAAAGAGCAGATGCTCACTGGAAGTGCAAACTTGTTCTAGCGATTCAAGTGTAAAAAATATATCGGAAATAAATTAAATTAAAATTAAATTAAAAGGTTTCACTTATTATCAACTAAATATTTTTCTAGATGATTTCTAGATGAGTATACAACTTACCATAACTATAAGCGAAAAATTTATCGTAGATGATCAATCTGCTTAAACAAATTTTATTTATTTTGATACTCAACAACAAATTAAAAATCATTTTGAATATACTCAACAGAAAAGCGTATTTTAAATTACTTTCAGGTAAGGAAATTATTATATTTGTTAAAGACAATGAAATATTATCAATAATTAAACAACCATTATCTGTTTGTTATTTTGGTTTTGAGAAAATGATATTACTGAAAATTCTATTTACAATTTGCGCATTATCTAATAATCAGTTTTCTTGAACCTTCATTTTTTTCATAAATTTTTCATACTTTATTGTACATATATTTGCAGAATAAGATCACAAAACAAAAGACCACGAAAGACCACGGAGGAGAAGGGGGGTATGAAAGGGATCAAAATATGACCACGTAGTTTAGGAATGGTCCCGAATGCATTTTATTATTTGGGTGTCGCAGAAACTCACAGGGCATATTTTTTTAGGACAAAATTATTTTCTACAACCTTACCAGAGACACTAGTTATGCCAGTCAAACAAACCGATTTAGCTGAAAAAATAATTTTAATCTCCAATTGGACACTCTGTGGGTAATTAAAATATTTTTATAATCGAAACAGTTGGTTTGATTGGCATAGTGCCTTTGGCAAAGTTATAGATAATAATATTGTCCTTCCAAAAATAAACATGTTGTAATTTTTTTTTTAATTTAATTTTTCTTTGATTTCTTCATCGCTTCGGTATTTTTTTTTGTAATTTTTACACAAAAAAAGATTTTTGAAAAATAAGCTTTTTTATGTTAATTTTAATGTTTCTTTTACATTAAAAAAATCTATTTTTCAGAGTTTTTTTTATCGGAAAGATAAAATTACTGTCTAAAACTTTTCCAGAGACGTCACACTGATCAAAAAACTTTTGGCTCTGAAAATATTTATAATCACAATAACCCTCCCAAAATAGCATTTTAACTAGCTTCTCAGCCTATAGAAACGTTTATGCAAAGTTTAGGCCAAATCTAAAATGACAAAAAATATTGAAACTGAGACATTTTTTGTGGAACTGCTCAGTTAAAAAGTAATTTTAAGTTATATTAAAAAATGTGCAAAAATATTGGAAACTTCAAAGTTTACAGAATAGTTAACTTAAATTTTATTTTCCTCGATTTGATAAAAATGTCACTTAGTCTAGTCTGACTAAACGGTGTTAAAAAAAATTCAATAACACTGGTCGACAAAAGCGAAAAATAAGTTGCCCTCCAAAGGTTTTACAGCTTTTTAACCATTCCTGTGAATTTTGCTGCTTTAAAAGAATGCAGAAGATAGAGATGCCGCCGAGGAATTGCTTATCGGATTCGTCGCTTTTACGTTTGCATAGGGAACAACTCTTTGGAAAAGTTATCTTTGCTAGGGACACCAAAACTCACAGGAATGGTTGAAAACCTACCTACCATCTCTCATTTTTTCCAGTTCGAGCTCTAGGACAAAACTTGGATTTTGAATGATGAAAGTGCTATGAAAGAAGGATTACTATTTTAAACATAGTTGCATTCAAACCAAAAGAATCAGTTCAGAAGTTCATTAAATTATTATTTACAAAGACATTTCGAGTTTGACCTTTATATCATTTGTATCTATCGCGCTACTATTACCTGCAATATAATCTGTATAAATGAATGCATCAAGATTTTAGTTTTTAACATTTTTGATTTTCTCGTCATTGTCGGTTTATCGATAACGGAATACCTACGTTACTCTTCGTCGACCAGGTAAGCACCTTGCGATCAGCTGTTAAAGGGTACTTCGTTAGCGTACGCTCCAACGTTACAAATCATTGTAATGCTATGTTTCAGAAACATTTATTTTATTTTTCGAAATTTCGCGAAATTTAGAGACCAATTTCGTTTCGTCTCGAGAACTCGAAATCCACCCTGATTTCGTTTCGACTAATTTGGCGAAATCGAAATTAAGGGTTAATTTCGTTTCGTTTCGTTTCGACACCAGAAAAGCCAGTTTCGCACACCCCTATGTCTGGCAGTAATTTTTTTTTTGTTTTGCGTTAAAAGCAACTTCTCGAGGTTGAAGGAGAAAGAGTTTAGTAAAGTGGGCAATGTATATGATTTTACGAGGATGCGACAAATGAACTAAGTCACTAAGTCACTCCCTCTGCCCTTATTCATTTTTCGCGTTCCCTTAAAATTATATACATTGCTCACTTTACTAAACCTAAAAGGTAGTCATAAGATAAAAAATTAAATTAGTTCGTGAAGAAAAGGTTGTCGACAGTAACGGCAGAGACATTGAGGCAGAGATAAACAAACTCTGGATTCGTCAGGCTTGGGTGACGCCATGAAAGCTTGTTAAGAATTAAGGCATCACAAAATAGCTTGAAAGCACTGCATCCCTGCTGAGTTTTTGTAGATCGGGAGTGAGTAGCTGTTACGTTGACGTAAATACAACCTTTTCCAGGAGGTTCATTGATTTGAAAATGCATGATGGCATGTGCTCCGCCCAAAACTTGCATTTAACAAAGTATTCCACCGAGTAAAAGATGTGGAAAACTGACAGAATAAAATTGCGGTTGGTTTTTACTTTTATCAAAAACGCCGCGGAGCACTTGCGGAGCACTTGCGGAGCACGATTTAGAACTCCTGCATTTTGGCATCGGCCTAAGAAAAATGAGAAACGCAGGAGTGCAAGTTCAGTACCATCGATGACAGCTGCATCCGATCAGCAGGCTGTCAACAGCGCAGGCCAAACTAAAAGGACACCCTCAAAATGAACAAACTAGTCTGCCATGTCGGAACGAACAAAATACAAGCGCAAGAATGAGCGGTCGTGTGCAACACAAGACAGCTTAGTTGCCTGTGGAAGCTTTAGCTCTATGTGAGCTCTTATGAATAGCTTGTTATAGTAAAAAGAGAGCCCAGTCGTTTGTATAGCGTCGCACCGCAGTACTTTTCCGAAGCCTGACCAGGGATCTACATTTTCGATGCATAAAAAAGAAACTGAACATTTCGCGCAGCTATTTCGATTCTCATCACTGCGACCAGAGACATTTGATCTATTGTGATATTGCCCAGGTGTTTTTTGTATTCCGCACTTCATATTATTGGCGAGTATCACTATTGAAATGAATGATACGCTTTTTTCATTTATATCCGTGCTTGTGTGTGAGATTTTACCCTTCCGTTTCAAGCTTACTGCTCTACAATACCGAGCCTCTTTCTATCCTACCAATATCGCCAAATTATAATTCCCTGGAGTGAGACTTCACCTAACGTTCCTCTCTAGCCAGGTTTATTCTAAGAGGGGCTTATTTTGTCAATAGGAAGGAGTGTTATCGAAACCTCGTTCCTCTTACCAACACCGTGTCACAATTACAATTCCTTGAATAGGCATTTAGTGCTTTACCTCTAGTCAGTTTTATTATAAGTAGAACTTTTTTTTGTCAAGAGGAAGGAGTCTTACCGAACCTCGTTCCTCCAGCCAAGATCGTGCCATAACCACAATTCCCTGAAGAGAACTATTATACGTTACTCAGACCAGTTTTATTATAAGAGGGACTTATTTTTGTTAGGATGAAAGTCAGCAGGGATAATACAGAATTCAGCTTGAAGGAAGGGTATGTAGTGGGGAGCCTGAGAATAAACCCATGTTGAAGTCCTTTGACAACCAAATGGCCTGATTCTACAAAGATTCGAACCCAGGACCACCCGCTTCTTAAAGCGGACTCTGTACTTTTTTCTGGTCCCAGATGGCTTGAAAATGCCTGAAACGTCGAGATCTGGTATCATGTTCAGAAAAAAATCACAACTTTGGTGATTTTTTGAATTTCTCAAGGTCAAACTTCAATCGTTTTGCGCCACCCACGTCCGATCGAGCTAAAACTTTGCATAGGGTGTTTTATCGGGTAGATGAATATTTTGTGTAGGATTTTTTTAAACTTATGGTTACTTTTTTCCCATATAAGTGATTGGCACCCTCACCTACAGAAACTTGCAGTTTTTTATAGTTTCTGAAGATTTTTGTCAGCCTTTTTTTCCAAAATGGCTGCCGATTTTTGCATACTTTTGTGCGAACGAAGTTTTTCGAACTACGGAAGGATCATTTTCCGATTTCAATCTTTCAATAGATGATTTGATTCCATTCCATAATTAGTACCTGTTTATTAAACTGGAATCGATACCCTGGTTCAGGGTTGATATTTGTTGACACTCTTGAGTGAAAGTGAATAAAAGCATCCATAAACGTTATTTTTTCACAATCCTTTCAGAGTTCTCCTTTCCCGCTTTTCGCATGGAAGTGAACTGTTAAAACACCTCATTATATTTCATGCAATAAAAGCAAGACAACAAAATCAGTTTATCAGTCAACGAAGATTGTCAGGGCATCGGTCAGTGTCAGTGAAAAAGTGTTTCGGTGAGGTTTATTTTGGTTGAGTGGACTGTTTGTTTTTCTTTTTCGCTTTGAAGTGAAGATCATTTGGTTGGATTTGTCGTCAAATTTTATTCCGTAACCGTGAACGATGCGCGCAATCTATTTCATCTAAGTATAACAGCACGTTACTAGGACGAAAATCTAGTGTGTCTAAAAGAGTGCTGCGATCATTGGAAGTGAAAATTGAAAATGATTGGCTGTAATTTTCGAAGAATTTTGCTGGGGAAAATGACTTTTATCAGCACTGCCCTGGTTATAAGCAAATGTTGACCACGGCTACGTTTCGAATTGTTCATACGAAAAGTCCAATTTTGCATTAGGTACTTATTTTTAGCGTTTTGGCTCGAATTCCATTAATAACACTTGTTTTGTTGCCTTGTAAGGCAATTTCACATAGTCCCACAAATATAGTCCAGTGGTGTCAAATCGCATGACCTTGGTGGCCTATTTACAGGGCCAAACGAAAAAAAAAAAAATTCTCACCAAATTGAAATTTAAATATCGGTTATTCCACGTGCGTGTGGCGCCGCCAGATTGGAACCACTCGATAACCAAGCTCAGATCTTTCAATTTGGACAATAAAAAGTCACGGATCGATATCGTTTTATCCAAGGTCGTCCAAACTGTTGATTTTCCAACAAAGACAATTTTATTAGTTAATTAGGCATCAACACCTCCGATTGTGATTTCACTAGGTCGTTCATGACGACCATAAAATGACCGTAACAATGGAAACAAATTGGTAAAATCACTATGAATCTTTATCACAATTTAAAAGTATTTATTGAAGCTTTCTAGAGGGTCAACTGAAGCGTGTCTGAAGGCTGCACTGGGCACTAGAGGGTTAAGAGTGCCTACTTTGATTTGTTTAGGAAAGTTTTAGGCAATTAAACTGTCTAAGTTTTCTACATCTCGTTTCCAGGTTATTTTGAGTGGAAACGCTTTTGGAAAAATCGCATTTTTTTTATTATCAATGAAAAATGACTTAAAATACTTCATCAAAATCTTTGACTTCTGTTTTTTTTGAGGATTATGTATTCTGATATCACGAAATGCTCCTGCAGTTCCTAACTAAGGTTCAAATTACTCTATCATTACGGAGTGAACACTGTAAGACATGACTATGTTTTTTTTCTCATTTTTATTTCGCTTGAATCAATCATTCCATCGTTCCCAGGATCGAAACATTGATTCGCAAGAGGAAAAAAAGACAGACAGAGTGTGCGATACTGCCGGCCATAGTCCCATCGAATCGATGATACCCGTGATCTACTCTGCTCTCCGGTTGCATAAGACCAGAAAGCGACGGAGGAAAGTTGGCTGCGTGCATGAGCACGCGGAATCAGAATTGATCAATTTCAAACTCTGTAGTGGCTAACCGCGCACTCTCCAACGAAGGAGAAGTAAGCAATTCAGCTTCAGCGCACGCAAGCAGAAGAACCGCCACTTCATGACGGCTCGCGGGGCGGCTTTTGATTGGAACTATCGTTTTCAAAGCGGACCGGTCTGCATTAAAAAGTAAACATGCCGTTTGTCGGGGCGCGTGAGATTTACAAACTTCACGTACATTTCGGTTGCCGCTGATGGTCATCTCGCGCGGGAAGCCTAATTATAGTGCATTCGTGTGCGCACTCGGTGTCCGCTTTCCCGACATGGGACGTGACAACCGGCTACTCTCACTTTCGTGGAGGCGTACTGAAGTGTTGTTTGTCCATTATGGGTTTTGAAAAAAATAAAAAAGATGTTCGAAATACAATTTAAAATATGAGTATTTATTTACAACATGTCAATGCTATATGAAAGTAATTAAACTACAAGCTTGTTGATAAAATCTCACGAAACAAACTATTACGCAAAATACGTTTTTGCTTCCCGGACGCCAATTGAGAGGTTACTGTGTTACGAAAAATTCGCCAATTTCGAACCGAACCGAGCGCGATTTCGGCCATCGCCATTATACGATGCTAAGGCAAATCGAATCATGCTCTTTAAATTATTTGTAACTCCTTCTAGGGACTAGGCTATCAGGGAACTATATATAATACACACGCCTGATCACGAACTCTGCCAATATGTATGACGTTGAAATGATCGTGCCATCCGCGGGGGCAAAACGAGCGTCTGTAATTAAAATTCCGCACAACGCGATTTGGCAATCCGGAAAACTACTTTAGCAACAGCTTGCTGCTATCCATCATCCCATAAGTTCGCATCGATAATCGCTCACATCATCGTCCTTAGTTAGTATAGCCATACTAGAGGAGAGGGTGTACCATCTCTGGTAGCCACTCGAGCGCCATAATCGTTGACCCTGTTGAACCGCGCGGCTGACAACCAGCTGTTGATGGCGACTTCCGCAGCTGAATATGTTTTGTTGCTCTTTCTAACGAGAGTGTCATGAGCTGTGCGTTGCCGGCAAATTATATCGCGCGGGCTCCGCCGGAGTTGCGTCACTGAAAATTAGCGTCGTTTGATGGCGTGGCTGTCGGAGCTTTCCTTCTTGAGGCGTGAGAACAAAGGTGAGTAGGGCGAAAACGAAATGCAGAGCGCACGCTGGGAACTGTCACTACTTTTATGTTTTGACAGATTTCGTGCCAACTGGTGTGTGGGGCTGGTAGCATCTTCTCCTAACTTGATTTTTCGATAGTGTACCCTTACTAAACTAAGTAAATTTGCATACTTCTTTTTCAAAACTTCATTTAGACTAACATTCAGAAAGGTAGAAGAAGAAGTGTCGTCATTTACTTTATAGCACTTTCAGGGATTCAATTACAGGGCCCATACAATGTAGAAACTTTTATTAGTATTATTCAAACCATGAACGTTTATTCACTATTTTGCACTATCACTATGTTCCAAATGTTTGCACTATCACTATGTTCCAAAAGTTTTTTTTGATCGTGGTATAATCGAAACGTCACTGTACTCATCTTTAGGTTGGACTCGATTATATATCATTCGATAAAATATCATTTTAGATTCGATTATTTATAGTAGAATTTTTTGTCTATATCAAATATGACTTTCTTTACACAACTTTTAAACCACGTATTCGATCATAATAATTCATCAGTTAACCCTTACCTAGCCCGTTCATCTGATATCGGTATTGTTCAAATCGGTTGTGCAGTTTCTGAGATAATGAACTTTCGTGATTTTCACATTTTGATACATTACAGATGAAGTTACAGTCCGATTACAGTAAAATTCAATAGAGTGTTATGATGCAGCTAGACTTTTCATTCGACACTAATTTTGGGAAATCGTTTCAGCCATCTTTGAGAAAAGTGAGTGAGTTTAAGTAGTGTTCGGAGTATGTTTCTTTTCATTGCTGGATATCACATTTTTAAACGTAACAGGCAAAGTATTAGTCCGATTGCAAAAAAAAATAATCGATAGGGTCTCATGGGATAACTAGTCCTTCCATATGGCACTGATTTTATGAAAATCGATCCAGCCATCTCTGAGAAACATGAGTGAGATTAAATAGTCTTTAGAACACGTTTCTGTTCACAACTTTTGAGCCACATGTCCCATCTTTATGAAACTCAAAAGCTAAAAGTTTTTTGAATAGCTCGTTAATTTAAAATCAACTTTATTGAAATCGGTGTAGTTTCTGAGATAATGGACTTATGTGATTTTCACATTTTGATAAAGAACATACTAACTAAAAATCCGATTACAATAAAAATTAATATGGGTTTTATCAGGTAACTGGACTTTTTATTTGAGAATAATTTTATGAAAATCGGTCCAGAAATCGAGTGATATTGAAAAGTTTCACATACACACACATACAGAAAATGCTCACCTCGTCGAACTGAGTCGAATGATATATGCCATTCAGCCTTTTGGAGCACTTTTATACCTTCGGTTTCGCCAGTGATTGCTATTCCTTTCTAGGAGGAAGGCAAAGCTACGACTAAAAGGTTGAGGTAGAACCATATAAAGCTATCTGTTACAACATTTGCTTTGTTGCTTTCAAGAGTAACCGCAAGTGACATGTTCGAAGCAAATTTCTCTCGAACGCAACAATGTAAGTGTTGTAAAGGAACTCTGTAACTTCGCGTCAACTTTGCGGACGTGGATTTGCACGCCGCCCTTCTTTAATTTTTTTCTGTCGAATGGAAGCAGATAGCAGAAGATGCAGTGCACTCTCAGTTACACAAGTTTGTTTTCGCTGTCGCGTGTTGCATATTGCAGTAATGCGGCTGGAGTACAACAAAATTCTGTTCGAGTTGACAGACATGAGGATGAAATTCGAATTGCTGCTTTAGTCGAGTGTTAAGGGGCTACAACCTTTCGAATGGAGTGCATTGAATATTTTCAAAATTTTTTGTTGAGTTGAAAAATGCTGCAGTTGAAGTGCTATTGAATTTCAATTTGTTCATATAAATATGACATCACTGAACAGGAATGGAGCGGCTCAAAACAAGTTTGAATAGTCATCGTGCATGCAGATTACAAAAATATTTTACTTTTAGGTAGGGTTTAGCAAAACTAGAAAATATTAAATCTTCATACATTTGTTTGTTTTGCTCTTAAAAGGACAATTGTTGTTCAATTTAAAGTCGGATTTGAGGCTCATCGCATCTCTATGCTACCCCCACAGTGGTGATTTAGGCACTCTAATTCAGTGGTAAACTGGTTTATTAAAAATAAGACGGCCGGCAGACTTTATTGCCAGTATCCAGAAAGCAAATGTTGTTACCAAGGCAAACCAAAGCTTCAGCGGAGGAAGTAACCGTCTGTGCCCCACCAGCTGCTAATATAATGATTTGTTTGAACTGAAACCAGACTCGCTGAACCTCTTTTAAATCACTTTTTATTTCCCATGCATGTAGGATCTCTAATTCAGTTTTTCAATTTTTTCAAATGAAAGTTCAAGCAATTCTCTTAAAGCCATTCCTTAACAACTTTCTCCAAGGTCTGTCAAAATTCAGAACTGCTTAAAAACTCCAGCCCTTTTCAAATGGTCTAGAGAAATTTTATATAAAGTAGGTAAAATTGTTTGGTTCAATGAAATCTACAAAACCACAAACCCTCCCTGAATTCTGTCAATATCTGACCAAGTTGGCACAAAACCCGTCTCTTAGTTAACTTCGTGCATTTTTGTATTTACTCGCAAGCCGGCTTGTCAACCTATCAAAAATAATACGATAAATACTAAAACAATTGAAAACCACTTCAAGCGAGTTAAATACCTTCATTTAAACAAGCAAACACGAATGTTTTATATTCCGCAACTATAAGAACACCCATTCGCAATTATGGGAACTTTACGCTACTATCTGCTATCAAGTTGGAACCATCCTTATCACCATCCACTGATAAATAATTGCTTTGAGTGAAAGCAGGCTTTTAACTTGGTATAATATTTAATCAACCATGTTGGGGAAAGCATGCATTGGGCGACCAATCAGTGGTCTAAATCTGCCGTAAAACAAGGCAAATGAGATGATGGGTCCTTCTTTCTTTTAAAAAGCCTTATCATTTTTTTGACATAATTTTTATCGCATTAGTAGGCTTTAAATTTTATCATTCCAAAATTTCATCAAAAAGTATTTTAAAAAATTTGCTGGCAAGGCAAACTTTAGTAGCACCCAACATATAAGCGAAATATCTTTTCAGCCCAAAAAATATTTTCCCGGACTTATAGCAAATCATGGTCAACATGCGGTCAAAATATTACAGGATCACAATATTGACTGCTCTTGGAACCTCTGCGGTTGCTGCTGATAAATCACACATAGTTGAAATTTGAAAAGTATAATTTTTCTTGAACCTTGCCAAGTTCTAACAAAAAAAATAATGAAATTGATGATTGCTCTTGTATTTCGAAATGTCTTGCTGAGTTGTAGTTTTTTGTTATTTTTTTACTCATATAAATAATTTTTCGTCATTCGCTTCTCAATACTATACTCAACAATACTGTTGTGTGTCCAGACAGTATGCGTCGCTTGTGTTTTTCGGTTTCGTTGCTGATAGACAATAAACACCCAGCAGCCAGAGCAAACCCTGCGCCGCCGGGCGCTGGTTACCCCTTGCGGCACAGAAGACTTTGTGCACTGTTTCCAGACTGTACGCATGCTACTGGTGTTTTCGGTACCGACACTGTGACAAGAAAGCAGTTCAGTAGTCGCAGCGAATTCCCCGCGCCGGGTTCAGTAGCGGGGTACGAGAGTGTACATTGTGTGCAGATGCTGCCGAAGGAAATCCCTCGCACCACCAACCGCCGGTTAGCCCCTAGTGCTGGTTCAGCTGGAGGACACTGATCGCGATTCCTGCCAAGCCACCTACTGGATTAATCCAACTATCAGCCAGGAGGGCACGTAGGCAAAAATACAAAAGTCTGGTGAAGTATTCACATTTGTTTTTTCCCTTTATTATTATTATTTTTTTTTTCAATACTATTCCTGGATGTGGAAACAAATGGGGAAGAGATTGAGATCTCCCCCATCAATTCCCCTCTATCTTTCCCTCTACCTTCCACTGTACCACCCCCTTTACCTAGCCCTGTGTCAAGGGTACCGGAAGTACGGGTAATAGCTTACCCAGATGCCGCGAAAGGTCCGTTCGTAGTTTACTTTAGGCCCATAAAGAAGCCTCCGAATATTATTCAAATCGGCAAGGACCTGGACAGCGTTACCCCCCTTCCAGTTTTTCCTGGATATCTCCAGTTTTTTTTAAGATCGTCAGCGAAACAGCTGAAGGTTGAATATTTCCAGTTTTTTGAAAATTGTTCCAGTTTTATCCAGTTTTTTGTTCATCACCACATTTTTTGAACTCATTCCCATTACATGTATGGTCTTTTCAGCATTTTGTACATTCATGCGCCTCTGTTGTAAGATTTTATTCGAAATCTACTCAATTTCAAGTACGCCAGTGACTATAATCTCCATGTGTAAACAATTTTCTTTCAGCCTTTTTGGTTACATGCAATAATGCGGTGCAGCATTTTTGAACCGAAAATCAAATAAAGTTATGTAAAAGCTTCATATTTATATATCCAGTTTTCTCCAGTTTTTTATTTTGAATTCTTCCAGCTTTATTTATAAAAAAAGGTTGGCATCGCTGGACCTGGCAAAACAGTTTTCGGCCGTAACCGAGATTACGAAGGTAAGGCCGAACAAACTGCGAGTTATCGTGAGTAGCTTGAAGCAAGCAAATGAAATTGCTAACTACGAGCTCTTTACAAGAGAGTACCGCATGTACATCCCTGCCAAGGACGTGGAGATCGACGGTGTGGTTACCAAAGAAAACTTCACGGTCGATGACATTTTGCGTCACGGGGTTGGCTGTTTCAAGAACACCCTGATGTAAAATGTAAAGATACTGGATGTCAAGCAATTGCATTCAGTATCCATCGAGGAAGGAAAGAAGAAATTCCTCCCTTCGGATTCCTTCCGGGTAACATTCGCCGGATCCGCACTGCCGAGCTACATCTCTTTGGCCGGGGTTCGTCTGCCTGTACGCCTGTTTGTACCGCGGGTCATGCATAGCCAAAACTGCAAGCAATTAGGTCATACAGCCACCTATTCGTTCAAAGACAGCTTTAAGGTGAAACTTGAAATAAAAAAGTTAGAGCGCAAAATGTGTTTTGCCTTTCTCCTAGAAAGGTATAGCAATCACTGGAAAAACCAAAAGTATAAAAGTGGTCCCAATGGCCGAATGTCATATACCACTCGACCCCTTTCGACGAACTGAGCATTTTCTGTATGTATGTATGTATGTGTGTATGTGTGTGTGTGTATGTGCAACTTTTTTTTTCTCACTCACTTTTCTCAGAGATGGCTGAACCGATTTTCATGAAATTAATTGCAAACGAAAGGTCTAGTTGCGCCATAGGTTGCTATTGAATTTCATTGTAATCGGATTTTTAGTTTAGAGGTTATGTATCAAAACGTAAAAATCACGAAACATCAATATCGCAGAAACCATTCTGTGCCGAACACGCATCAGTACTGGACGTGTTTGGTGATCGGTCCGATAGAGTATAAAACAAAAGACGTGTGAACAAGTGTTGGCATTGTTTGCCTGGTCAAGTGAAATAAATCCGGGTTCAAGGTCGTGCCTTTGTGCAACTGTTTCGCATCGTGACTGCCAGCTGGTGCGTAAGCCGATTTGGCTGCTGGCTGGATTGTGCTACAGCAGTGGACGAGACACAAACGAGGAAAAAGAAGAAGCCATCAGTGTCAGCGAGTTGTATCGCTGTGTGGAGTGATCTCACACCTGGCTCGCTGCTGGTGGCTGTTTGGTGCTGCTGTATTGGTGCTGCTGGCTGTAACGGCTGCTACTTCGAACGATCGGACAACCAACCTTACTGGAAGGAAGAAATAAAAAGGTACGTGTTCTTGTCAGCGCTAGTGCGCTAGACTTAGCGCGATGGATGTAGATCCCTCGCCTCCCGCGCCACCATCCCCGAACCCCTCTGACCCTGACCCTTCTGTTACCCCCTCCCCTGTTCATTCTTCAGTCCCCCCTCGCCCCAGGCTTTACCCAGACGGAGCCCAGGGCAGCTATACTGTTTATTTTCGGCCAAAGGCAGGACCGAAATCGAAAAAGTTGAACCTCTTGCAGATTTCTAAAGACCTGACGAAGGAGTACAAGGGCGTGACCGAAATTTCCAAGGTCCGGCCTAACAAGCTCCGTGTCGTGGTCGGTAACCTGAAAGAGGCCAACGATATAGCTTGCTCTGAGCTCTTCACACGCGAGTATCGCGTTTACATACCCGCACGAGACGTGGAGATCGACGGTGTCATAACCGATTCGAGTCTGTCCGTCGAGTGTATACTGCAAAGTGCCAAAGGGTGCTTTAAGAACAAAACGTGTCCCGAAGTAAAGGTGCTCGACTGCAAGCAATTGCGGTCAGCATCGATCATCGGTGGCAAAACAGTATACACTCCGTCAGACTCGTTTCGAGTTACGTTCGCCGGGTCTGCACTACCAAGCCACGTCTCGATCCACCGGGTTCGTCTCCCTGTGAGGCTCTACGTGCCCCGCGTCATGAACTGCCTGAATTGCAAGCAGTTAGGCCATACAGCCGCCTACTGCTGCAATAAGGCACGTTGTGGCAAGTGTGGGGAGTCTCATGCGGAAGATTCTTGCAGTGTTAACGCTGAAAAGTGTATTCACTGCGGAGAAAATCTGCATGAGCTCTCGACATGTGCGGTGTACATGCAGCGCAGGGATAAAATAAAACGGTCTCTCAAAGAGCGTTCAAAGCGTTCCTACGCTGACATGCTGAAGAAGACCGTTACCACTTCTCCCGTTACTTCGAACCCCTTCGATCTGTTGTCCTCTGATGAAACCGATTCTGATGATTCACCAGCGGGAGCATCTTACGCCAATCCTGGGGAGTCTAGAAAGAGGAAAAATATTTCCTCTCCTAAACTTCCCAGAAAAGGTCCTAAGATTTCTCAAAGTGAAATGAAAGTTACAAACAAACCAAACAGTGCTGCGGAAAAACCGAAGCAAACTCCTCCTGGGCTGGCAAATTTAAAGTCCCAGAAGGAGTTCCCAGCACTGCCAGGAACATCTAAAACCCCAGTTGTTCCTTTTGCACATCCAGTTGATGAAACAAACTCTGGATTAGTGAAATTTTCTGACATTGTGGACTGGATTTTTGAAACTTTCACTGTACCCGATCCAATTAAAATTTTTCTTACAGCATTCCTCCCAACAGTTAGATCATTTTTGAAGCAGTTGACTGCCCAATGGCCTCTCCTTGCAGCGATTGTATCCTTCGATGCCTAATTCAACTGCGTATATGAAGGATTCTATCTCTGTCTTACAGTGGAATTGTAGAAGTATTTTACCAAAAATTGATTCGTTTAAAGTTTTGATAAATAAAAACAAATGCGATGCATTTTCCCTTTGTGAAACTTGGCTTACTTCAAATATTGATCTCAACTTCCATGATTTTAATATTATTCGCCTTGATCGAGACACCCCATATGGAGGAGTACTTTTAGGGATTAAAAAGTGCTATTCTTTCTATCGTATTAACCTCCCCTCGATTCCAGGCATCGAAGTTGTCGCATGTCAAATGACAATACAAGGTAAAGAGCTTTGTATTGCCTCAATATATATTCCCCCAGAGCACAGGTTGGGCAACGGCTGCTCTTTGATTTAATAGAACTTCTTCCCTCGCCACGTTTGATTTTGGGAGACTTCAACTCTCATGGCGTGGCTTGGGGTTCCCCATACAATGATAACCGCTCCTCTTTAATCTATAACCTTTGCGATGACTTCGACATGACTATTTTAAACAACGGTGAAATGACACGTATCCCGAAACCTCCAGCGCGCCCAAGCGCTTTGGATCTATCCTTATGTTCGACGTCGCTACGGTTGGATTGCACATGGAAGGTAATCCTCGATCCTCACGGTAGCGACCATCTGCCTATTCTTATTTCAATTACTAACGGGTCAACTCGCATGCGACCAATTGACATTCCGTATGACCTCACACGAAATGTCATTTGGAAGTTATACGAGGAAATGATTTCAAAAGCGGTCGAGTCGATTCAACATCATTCACCACTTGAAGAATACAACCTCCTCGCGGGCTTGATTCTCGACGCCGCGTTGCAAGCCCAAACGAAGAAATATCCCGGCGTAACGATCAAAGAACGGCCTCCCACTCCGTGGTGGGACCAAGAGTGCTCCGATGTCTACACGCAAAGATCCGACGCGTTTAAGGCCTACCAGACGGGAGGTATACCTGGCGACTATTTACGGTATTCGGAGCTTGATACCAAGCTTAAAAGCTTGGCTAAAGCAAAAAAACGTGGATATTGGCGTCGGTTCGTGAACGAGACGTCGAGGGAGACATCGATGAGCACTTTTTGGAACACAGCCCGAAGAATGCGGAATCGCGTAACGGTCAACGAAAGCGAGGAGTCTTCAAGTAGGTGGATATTTGATTTTGCCAGGAAAGTATGTCCGGACTCTGTTCCTGAGCAAAATATTGTTCGCGATGCGTCTCCGGGCCACGACGCGATAGAATCACCTTTTACGATGGCAGAATTTTCAGTTGCCCTCCTGTCCTGTAACAATAACGCGCCTGGATTAGATAGAATCAAATTCAACTTGTTGAAGAATCTACCCGGCAATGCCAAGAGGCGCTTGTTGAACTTGTTCAATAAGTTCCTGGAGCAAAACATTGTACCGCAGGATTGGAGGCAAGTGAAGGTGATCGCCATCCAAAAACCAGGGAAACCAGCTTCTAATCACAACTCTTATAGGCCGATTGCAATGCTATCCTGTATCCGGAAATTGATGGAAAAAATGATACTCCGTCGTTTAGACCACTGGGTCGAATCAAATGGTCTACTATCAGAAACTCAATTTGGCTTCCGCCGTGCCAAAGGGACGAATGATTGTCTTGCGTTGCTTTCAACAGATATTCAGCTGGCGTATGCTCGTAAAGAACAAATGGCGTCTGCGTTCTTGGACATTAAGGGGGCTTTTGATTCCGTTTCTATTGACATTCTTTCGGGTAAACTTCACCGACAAGGATTTTCTCCAATTTTGAACAATTTTTTGCAAAATTTGTTGTCCGAAAAGCACATGCATTTTACGCATGGCGATTTGGCAACTTTTCGCATTAGCTACATGGGTCTTCCCCAGGGCTCATGTTTAAGCCCCCTTCTTTACAACTTTTATGTAAATGACATCGACGAATGTCTGGCAAATTCATGCACGATAAGACAACTTGCAGACGACAGTGTAATCTCTGTTACAGGAGCCAAAGCTGCCGATTTGCAAGGACCATTGCAAGATACCTTGGACAATTTGTCTGCTTGGGCTTTACAGCTAGGTATCGAATTCTCTCCGGAGAAGACTGAGATAGTAGTTTTTTCTAGGAAGCATGAACCTGCTCAGCTTCAAACACAATTAATGGGTAAAACGATTTCTCAGGTTTTGGTACACAAATATCTTGGTGTCTGGTTCGACTCTAAAGGCACCTGGGGTTGTCACGTGAGGTATCTGATGAAAAAATGTCAACAAAGAGTGAATTTTCTTCGTACAATAACCGGACAATGGTGGGGAGCCCATCCAGGAGACCTTATAAGGCTTTACCAAACAACGATATTGTCTGTTATTGAATACGGGTGTTTCTGCTTCCGCTCCGCAGCAAACACACATTTGATCAAACTGGAGCGAATACAATATCGTTGTTTGCGTATCGCCTTAGGTTGCATGCAGTCGACCCATACGATGAGTTTGGAGGTTTTAGCTGGAGTACTACCATTGAAAAACCGCTTCTGGAGCCTGTCTTCTCGTATTCTAATCAAATGTGAGGTCTTGAACCGTCCCGTGATTGAAAATTTTGAAAGGTTAATCGAACTTCATTCTCAAACCCGTTTTATGACATTGTATTTCAATCACATGTCCCAAAATATTAACCCTTCTTCGAATATTCCAAATCGTGTCGACTTATCAAATACTTCTGATTCTACTGTGTTTTTCGATACATCCATGATAGAAGAAACTCGTGGAATCCCGGATCATTTACGCGTGCAGCAGATCCCTAAAATTTTTTCCAATAAATATCGAAACATCAACTGCGACAATATGTACTACACTGACGGATCACTTCTTGATGGGTCCACTGGCTTCGGTATCTTCAATAACAATTTAACCGTCTCCCATAAGCTCGATAATCCTGCTTCTGTTTACGTCGCAGAATTAGCTGCAATTCAGTACACCCTAGGGATTATCGAAAAAATGCCCACGGACCATTATTTCATCTTTACGGACAGTCTCAGTTCCATTGAGGCTCTCCGATCGATGAAAGATGTTAAGCACTCTCCGTATTTCCTGGGGAAAATACGGGAACATCTGAGTGCTTTATCCGAAAAATCTACTCAGATTACCTTAGCGTGGGTCCCTTCTCACTGCTCGATACCGGGTAATGAGAAAGCGGACTCTTTGGCTAAGGTGGGCGCAACAAACGGTGATATTTATGAAAGACCAATTGCCTTTAATGAATTTTTCGCACTTGTACGTCAGAATACGATCATCAGTTGGCAAAATGCTTGGACCAGAGGGGAATTGGGAAGGTGGTTACATTCCATAATCCCCAAAGTATCGACGAACCCGTGGTTCAAGGGGTTGGATGTAGGTCGGGATTTCATTTGCGTGATGTCCCGGCTTATGTCCAATCACTATAGATTTGACGCGCTCCTCCGTCGTGTTGGGCTCGGGGAAAGTGGTATCTGTGCCTGTGGTGAAGGTTATCACGACATAGAGCATGTGGTTTGGTCATGCCCTGTACACCGTGACGCCAGGTCTAAACTAATAGCTTCCCTGCAGGCCGAGGGTAGACAGCCGGCTGTTCCTGTTCGTGATGTCTTGGCGAGCCGTGACCTATCCTACATGTCCCTTATATACGTTTTCCTGAAATCCATCCACGCCCCAGTCTAGTCCCGTTTCCCTCCGTCTACACCCAACAAAACGACAAGAACACGTTTGAACCTTAAGCACAAAACCAGCAACCAGACCCCGCACAATAGAACCAGGACCCAAGGACTACGAGCCTCTGTCCCAACTCACGACATCGTGGCTCAGCAGAACGAATCCATACATGCCATTCGACGATTATCAGACGACCATTGAACAACAAAACACTGATTGGAAATCCCATGCTAGTTTTAAGTTAGACTTAATTTCAGCTCGTAGTCGGCAGCGAGGATAAAAAATTTGCTTTAGTTTTTAAGTCATCAGATATAATTGGCGCCGTTAAACATTAAATTGTATTTGTGCCGTGTCAAATAAATGTTATGTGAAGAAAAAAAAAAATATCGCAGAAACCACACAACCGATTTCAATAGAACTGATTGCAAATGATCGGGCTGTCTCCAAAACTCGTAACTTTTAAATTTCGTATTGATGAACATATGGTTTAAAAGTTATCTAAAGAAAAGTTATCCTGAGGTTGTTTAAACTCACTCATTTTTCTCAGGGATGGCTGAACCGATTTTCACAAAATTAGTGTCAAATGAAAGGTCTAGTTGCCCCATAGGTTGCTATTGAATTTCATTGTAATCGGATTGTAACTTTGTCCGTTGTTAATAAAAATGTGAAATCACATAATGAAACTAAACATATTGACTTTCTCCTAACGATCACTGGCAGAAAAGTGACCCAAATGGCCGAATGTCATATACTACTCGACTCAGTTCGACGAGTCAAGCATTTTCTGCATGTATGCATGTATAGGTGTACATGTGGGTGTGTACGTGTGTATGTGCACCTTTTTTTCGCACTCTCTTGTCTCAGAGATGGTCTGACCGATTCTTTCTATCTTGGTGTCAAATGAAGGGTCTATTTGCCGCTTAGGTTTCTATTGAATTTCATTGTATTGATTACAACAACTTTTAGTTTTGGCGCTACGTCGAAATGAGAAATCGCTCTTATATCTCAGAAGCTATGAAAATAATTGAATTCAAATTAATGGGCTTTTAAACCCTTAAACAATGAATTTCATAATGTTTAAACATGTGGTTTGAAAGTTATAGAAAGAATCGTAACCCGCAGACTATTTAAAACTATAGCTACGATCAAAATATGTGGCCTCAACATCATTTAAATTTGATATTGTACTATTTCAATGTTTGCGGCCTTGCTCGGGATTGAAGTTGAAATTAAAAGTCATTTCTATCATTTCACTTTTTGTCTTTCTCCTATTGCCTTTCTCCTAGAAAGGTATGGCAATCACTGCAAAAACTAAAGGTATAAAAGTGCTCAAAAGGGCCGAATGTCGTATATCACTCGACTCAGTTTGACGAGCTGAGCATTTTCTGTATGTGTGTGTATGTGTGTGTAACGTCCTTCCAATCTCACGCGATTTTCTCAGAGTTGGCTGAGCCGATTTCAATGAAATTAATTGCAAATGAAAGGTCTAGTTGCCCTACAAGACCCTATTGAATTTTGTTGTAATCTGATTTCTAGTTTAGAGGTTATGTATCAAAATGTAAAAATCACGAAATATCAATATCTCAGAAACTACACAACCGATTTGAACAAAATTGGTTTCAAATGAACGGGCTACCCAAACTTTTGAATTTTATGAATAGAATTTAGAAAATTAGATATTGAACATGTGGTTCAGAAGTTATGGAAAGAAACGTGTTCTGGAGACTATTTAATCTCACTCATGTTTCTCAGAGATGGCTGAACCGATTTTCATAAAATCAGTATCATATGAAAGGTCTTGTTGCCCCATAAGACCCTATCGATTTTTTTGCAAACGGATTATTACTTTGCCTGTTATGTTTAAAAATGTGAAATCCAGCTATGAAAAGAAACATATTCCGAAGACTACATAAACTCACTCACTTTTCTCAGAGATGGTTGAACCGATTTCCATCAAAATTAGTGTCAAATGAAAGGTTTAGCTACCTCATAACACCCTGTTGAATTTTGCTGTAATCGGACTGTAACTTCATCTGTAATGTATCGAAATGTGAAAATCACGAGACTTCATCATCTTAGAAACTACACAACCGATTTGAACAATATTGATATTAGATGAACGGGCTAGTTACGGGTTAACTGATGAATTACGATTTAACACGTGGTTTCAAAGTTTGGCTACCCTATACGTTCCCATTTCATTTGATTGTAATCAAACTTAAGCAACCGTTATGTATTAAATTGTTAATAAAACAACGAAAGTCTATTATCTCAAGTATTACACGACTTATTTCAACATAGTTAGTGTCATACAAACGAGTCATCTCTCAAACTTACAAATAACAAACTTCATAACAATTTGATATGCTGTTCAAAAGTTTTGGAAAGAAAAGAAATTCAAAGACTATTCAACACTATACCTGCTTTGATCAATATATATGGCCTCAACATGATTTAAATGTGCTATCGTACTATCTAAACGTTCCCGGTATCGCTCGTGATTAAATTGTTCGAAAATTAGAGTCGTTTCTTTTATTTCGCTATTTCTTAAGCACTAACAGTACGTCAAATTTCATATTTTATACTTTAATTACAACTTCAATATTTGAGAACCCAAAGAGTGAATATACCTCTATTGGATTTAAGCATCCATGTAAATCTATTTTAAAAAATAATAAGTTTGAATGAGAAAGGCTGGGTCTGACCGCTAGGTGGATTAATTTAGATTTTTTTTAATATAAATCGGGTTTTTTCAAGGATAGAGGAAAACTTTTTTTTTACAATGTTACATAAAATTAATGGAGCTATAACATTGTAGAACAAGTTTTTCTTCTATCTACTAATATAAAAAAGTTATATACTTGGTTGCATAGAAAATTTTGGTCACCCTGATTTTTGATAATGTTTCAATAAGCGCTTTATCATAGGTAATAACTTGGTAGAAGAAAGCTTTTCTCCAAAATATTGTTATTGAGCTCTAGACCCAAATTGTAATTGAATATATATCTGAAAAAATGAAGGGATGGCTAATAATTTAAACACGTAAATCACTGAACGAACAAGTTTATTGTGTCTGTAATTACAGTAATTACATTGATTACAGTGTTTAGTCCCACGTCACCATTTCATACAACCTTAGGGCTGTATACTTTGTAGTATTTTTAGTACGGTTTTTATTCGATAAGTTTTATCTTCTAAATTATTTTTTTGAGTATAAAAAATAAAGATTTTTTGAATTTATTGAAAATAGGGTAGGGAACGGCTTAAGTAGTAACGCCTATTTCAATCAGTCGAAGAAAACAGGCCTCAAACTCCTGCATTTTGATCAATATCGACAATTTCAATGATGGAAACGAAAACTTTGATTGTCTAGCCGAAATACCGTTAATCACAAAGGAATCTGTGAACAATTGCAATTGTCTCGAATCGACCTATATTGCAGCCATTCAGGAGCCACCTCGGGTGCTGAAGAAAAAACGCCTGCAAAACAGATGGAAACTGCTTAAAATAGGTTCGGGGTGATTGAAATAGTGTTCCTCGATTGGTAACTTTGATTGATGATTGTTAAAGTTTGCTAACTTAGTTTTACAATCTGAAAACAAGTTTTGACAGAGAAAACGATAGAGAACAGATTGATATACTACTGTTTGAGTTTCACCCAATACATTTCGAGTATTTCGTCTGAATACACAGGCGGTTCCCAAAGCTGCTTAGAATATGTTCCCTACCCTACTTACTCTTTCTGCTAAACCTTCACGTTTTTAATTAAATATATCTTTAAAAGCTATTGGTGGCCATATCTAGAGTCTAAGTCATCGTAGGTCATATAAAAAGTAATTTCCATACTCAATCTGATTGATTTAAAAATATTCAAAATTTAAAAAAGTTAAACAAATTTAATTGTAAAAATTTACTTTTACAGCTCCACTGCGGTCATCTTAGTTTGCGTTTTAGTCAAGATTTGGCTGTCATCGTCAGTGAGAAAGAGAGTAAGAAAGCTTGTGAAACCATTTTCGTTTCATTTAATTTTATTTTTACGAATCGAAAGTGAACGTATTTTGATACACCGCCGTTCAAAGCATAGTAGAAACTTACGGCATTCGTATGGCCTTTTTCACGGCAGAATTATATCAAATATGTCATTCCTGTAGGCGTGTAAGATGCGCGTTCGTATACACGCAAATACATTGCAAAATATGTTTCTGATCTGATCTTTTTATACATGAAAGTTGCAATAGAAATATAAGGTAAAATTGGTCAGCAAATCGATTGGTGATTGGTGCCCTTTTTTCTCTATATTTGCGTGTTTTGGACATACTGACGCTTTCCGTGCCTCGCACAAGACTGTACCATCACCAAACGATTTGTTGGCCAACTTTCAAATACCATTGAATAAAAAAAAAGGTTTTCGTGCGTTTTGTGATAAAAAAGTGCTCTTGTGTGCTAAAAATGAAAATACTACCATAACACTGAGCCGAAAAAGGAACCAAACATGTTCGGAGCTAAATTTATTAGTAGCTTTTATCCTGCAGCTACCATTAATCATAGGCGTTCGGATTGTCTGCGTTATTTGCTACGTGAAGTGCGACGGAAATAACATTTTTCTAACAATTATATATTTTAGGAGTAAATGGTAATCAAAGACTGCAAACGTTGAAGATGTGTGCCGTGAAAGTTTTGTTCGGCAGAATGAATATATAAATGAGATGAAGTTGAAATGTATATTCGGGTAAAAACAATGAACATGTTGTGTTTCAAATGAAGTGAAGCGAACAAATAAACTTTAGTGTTTAGGATAAGCCCGGCCGACAATACATACGGTCAGACGAAACCGTCAAATACCGCAAGCCAGGGTGAGATTGTGCCAGTGGGGGTGAGATTGTGCCATCCAACCCGTCAGCCATCTCTTCCGGGTAAAAAGACGGATCTTTCTTGGTTTAGTATTCGAGGAAACTTATTCAAGAAAGATTGGTTTTGTGATCGCCATGATATGGCTGCAAACAATGGGTTTTGTGTGCACAATTTCACTCCTTTAAAAAAGTTTTTTCTAATGAAAAATTACTGAATAAACAAATGTTATATTCCATGTTAGTTAACATATACGAAATGTTTAAAAGTGATAGAGATAATTAATTTCTGTATGTATTATTGGTAAATAACAGTACAACGAAACATTGTTTTGTAGTTATCGTGCTTTGCTAACTATTATTGAGCTGAGCGACTTTAGGCCATTTTAGTGCGGGCTAATTTTCTATGTTCCAGTTCTCACTGATCTGTCAAACTGATCACGACGATCACCCCCGTCGGTTTCAGCTACAAACTGGAGCAACGCTCCCTGACAATTCTCACATCGCACCCATTGGAAACTTTCGTTAGTTTCGCTCTCATTCGAGCTCACACACAGCCTGTCTATACACTTCATCTGTCGACCTCGCATCATACCTGCATCTCACAACGAATAATAGTTGTATTGCCATGTGTCTACCGGTCGAGTACCAGCCAAGTGATGCAAAAAAAGAGAAACACTCTCACGGAATCTAATTAGCAGCCACATTGGCCGAGATGATGCGTACAAAATCGTTGACAAACTTTCTTTCAAGCCATGTAAGACGATGATGGTTTGTGCGAAAGGAAGATAAAAGTAAAGCTGGGACCGAGACTGACACCAGTAACGCCGGTCGACCAACCGCGACTGGGCATCGCGAAAGGAAGGAAACCAAAGAAGTTCATTATATGCAAATCCAAGTCAAATTGATCCACTGACACTGAAACCCCGTTTCCAGAGTACGAGATGCGCAGCAACTGGCAAATAAGACGTGTCCACATGTAGGATATTTCGTTTCCCGAATGATGCAAATTAAAACCGATGCTGTCGACCGTACGAACGTGCAAAAGACAGCCCTCCCTCTCCTCCGAGCGTTTGAAATTTCTGTCAACTAACCGACCAGGATGGCATCTGATGACCTACCGCTAGGGGAAATCTGCTATAGGCTATCTCATGAGTTTTATTAGTGATCTCGTGTGACTGATTTTTGTTTTCCTGACCGACCAAATGTCTACCGGACCGAAACAGAGTGCAGATAGGGCAAACGACGCTAAGACTCTGCCCGGGTCATCAACACGGTATTAGGAAGGCTCATTCTCCTAATGGGATGCCATCGTCTTCAGTTCCACTTTATAAGGTGATTCATTTGTCGATTTAATGCGAGATTTCTCATTCGATAATCGTTGGAAGCTGACTTTGTATGACTAATGGTTTCCTTCTATGTTGATTCTCTGATATGTGTTGACTAAGTGATACGGAAATTGAGTAAATTGAAGCTTTCTTCCGTTGTTATATATTTTTTTAAAATATCTCATATTATAAAATATCGACAACACACTAGTAGAAGATTAACAATTGTGACCATGAAAAAGGTTTTTCCGAGTACAAGTTTTTCCAGATTAATCAATGACAAAAATTATTTAAAATAGTACCATTTTATGTGATAAGCGCAAACAGACCACAGTTAATTATGTATCATATAAGTTCCAAATGAAAACAAAACGAAAAGCTTTAACTTCTTGATAAAGACAAAATATATTGTCGAAACGTTGAAGGAAAAGAAGCTACTTCGTTTAGTTCAGCTTGAAGACTGATGAGCCGAAAATCCAAGCAATAATAGATACACGTCACAGTCGATAGCATTCACATTATTAATATTAAAAACTTTTCACTGGAATGAAAAGAGTATTCTGTTCGTAATTTTATGCAATTTGAAGTTAATACTTATGCCATAGCCGCACTAAAATATATACATTAAACGAGGTTTTATATCTGTTTATATAAAAAACAAGTTTTGTATGGATGTGTTTACAGCATAATTCTCGAATGTTCGAACACAGGTACAAAATTACTGAGTTCAATGATTTTCCGCCCCTCGATCGTGTTTGGAGTTCGGATGATGCTTGACGCCATTTATTAACTCAGGATGACGACTTTCAGTTTTAATAACTGTGAATGAAATTGAGGAAACTGTTCAAAAACCCTTTTACAACATGGTTTTCACCTTTGAATGCTATTATAAATTTATAATATAATACTCTCATCAGAGGTGCCTGTTTTTCTTCCGCCATTGGGAGAGAGATTTTAATCATTCCCGAGCGCACAGTAATGACCAGTACAAAAAAAAACTGTAAAAATGGTTTTCCAATTCCAGTAACAGCGCCTCAATTCTCCACCAACTAAGATGTCCACTGGACACCAGACCTTGGTTCGCGTTAAGAAAATCCTTTCACCAACAGTGGGTGAATGCAAATTTTATCCGTTTTCGCACCAACCGCCGCGCCGTACTGTCAAGTCATTAGGTTTTTTTTATTATTATCATTTGATGGCTTCATTAGTGAAGCTTGAACGATTGGACAAGATTTGATTTAGATTCCCGGTCATTTGTTGGTACAGTGGAAAATCAAAGTATTAGTCAGCACTCCGTTTCAGACTGTTTGTGCCACCAACGAACGCCGCAAAGCAATTAAAATATCCCCGTGACGCATAAATCATCGCATAACTTCAGATCGGAGACTGCGTCTGGCAGTCTGCCCAGAAAAGTAACTTTATTTTTGCGGGGTTTTGTCTTGTGGCGAACGCCAACCAATCTAAATGGGTGGGAAATTCCCCGTGTGTCAATCCAGCTTCAAGAGTCTGTCTGGCTGGGCCGGAAAGTAACGAGCATAAGACAGAGCAGAAGCTGAACAAAACAAAAAAAAAGCTACTGAGAAAAATCCCGTTTCGTTTTTCTCCTTTCTTTTTTTATCATTGTTGCGATAAATTTTATTAGATCTGACAGTCGGACGGAAGAAAACATTGTTAGCGGAATCCGTCCAACGACGCCGCAGCCGCAGTCATGAATGAAAGCACTTGTCATGCGGTCTTATTGGTTTGGCACAGATATTTTCATCGGTTTCGTGCTGCTAGTTTCTTCATCTGTCCAAGGTTTCATTAAAAAGAAAAAGAGTGCCACGCTGAGCGGAAGAAAGCAGCAGTTGATGAGTAAGTAAATAGTTCTTGCAATTAACGGCCCGCGAAGTGATATCAGTTTCGCCGATGCATTTGTCTTCCCTTTGTAAGAGCAAGGTGTGGATAATGTTTCCTGTTTGTTGATAAAGCAAACGCTGGGACTTTTGTCTTCACCGTGTGCCGTGCTTCTTAACGCCTTTAAGCGGTAGCGTTTCTGAGGAAATTTCATTAGACCACAGAAAGAACTCATAACATTCGCATTAGTATAATGACTGCATGAGATAAGCATAAACCAAGTGGCTCTTTTATATTCGTTTATTCGTTTTAAGTGGAATCAGCAGTTATGTTGTTTTATGCTGGTTTTATTGTCTGCAAATAGTATAAAAATAGTTAAGTTGTGTTATGTAGGATTTATTGTCTTTGGATTGAATTTCCTTGTCTAGATTCATCACTTGCGGTTGTTTGTTTAGCGCAATAAATCTATCCGGCTAGGCATCTATTATAAAATGGTCATACTAACTATTTTTACGAGTCACGGTTTTCACTACTGTCCAGTAGACGTCGTGTATGACTCACGTGAAGGACATCTGATGTGAAAGAGGAAGAAAAAGAAGCAATTTGGTGCAGTAGACGATTATACAGTTTCAGTTATGGTACGACTGCAGCCATTATTGCTAAAGCAGGTGGATTTATGATCATGAACATGTTTGCTGAGTAAACATTCTCTTCCTGTATCCAAGGGAATAAAGTGCCTAAACTAGTGTCATGTCTCGAACACTTTGCACGTATTCCAGGCTACTGTCAGATATCTCAGGACTCCACATTTTTATGTTTTAAAAGCAGCCTTTTGCCTCCAACATAGGTATATAATGAAGAGTTTGTTGTAGGTAAACACGGTATTCGCCAAACTTCCTTTTGTGGCCTTCTTTACCAGCGCTTTCGCTCTTTCTACCCGTTTTTATATTGCCTCACTAGTTTGTCGATATTAAAATAGAATATCGATATCTGCTTTATCGATATTAAAAGCGGCACCGATATCAAAATCGATATTGCGCGCCGATATCGATATTTTCCTTTATGCACTAAGGTCGTTTTTTACGCGGCTTTTTTTACGCAGATTCCGGAATTTACGCGGATTCCGGAATTTACGCGGATTCCGGAATTTACGTGGTTTTTTTACGCGGATTCCGGAATTTACGCGTTTTTTTTTCACGCGGATTCCGGAATTTACGCGGTTTTTTTACGCAGCACGTAACCTACGCGTAAAAAGCGACTTTAGTGTATATTTTTTGTTTGGCTTTCAGCAACCCGGAGGCATCGGCCTTGTTTCCTGAAGCTGCCGTGAAAGACAGTGGTGCTAATCTCATTTGTTTTTGTTCACACAGCAGTGTGAGCGCAACGAGCGAAGCATAATATATGTTGCACAGAGTTATGCGCTTGAATCAATTTAATTATTTAAAAAAAGCTTAGCTTAGCTTTGAAAATGTTTAAAAGTGGCGCTGATATGCTATCTCATATACACGTACGTTGAAATGTTATTCCTTAAATCATCGCGCGATGTCAGCTGCCTGCGAGAAACACCGCCGTTTGCAATCGGCAAGAATAAAAGTTGTGTACATTTTAAAATAATGCAACGCATTTTTTTTTTGTTTCATCAAGCAAAGCACTCGACGTTTCGTGCAATAAATACATCACCCGAAAACAATACAAAAGCACACTGCCACTGAACACCGATACTGTATGCACGTATGAACACTGCTTTTTTCGTGTTTCGATGAATCAGCTGTCAAATTACATGTAAAACTGATCCAGTGATCCAGCTAATGCTGGCTTCACTCATGTTGAACGTAAACGTCAGTGATGCCACCGGCTTGGCTTTCTGTTAGCTGAACGCCAACGTGAGCTATCGGGCGAGATTCTTGCCGAAGGTTAATAAACAGCCGTGAGTAGAGTTGTTCATTAACCTACGGCAAGAATCTCACCCGATCGGTCGCGTTGGCGTTCAGCATGTTTCATGCCTAAGTATTGAATATTCCGGCGAAGTGTTTGCTATTTTATCTCGTCCGTTACGACAGCGGGCCGATTGCTGATCGCTTTACGCAAGGTGCATTTTCCAATCAGATTAAACCGACGTTTCGTGAGCCGCGTCTCCTAATCGTCACTGATCCATTGACTAATCACCAGCCAGTTACTGAAGCATCCTACCTGAACATTCATGTTATCGCTTATGTAACACCGATTCTTTACTGAAATTCATCGATTCTGCCATCCCAATGCAACACCAAGGTATCGCATTTGATCGGTTTAATGTGCTGGTTATTGCTCCGAGAAGTTCCACACCCAAATTTCTGAAAATTCGCTCTAAGCATGCTTTCAATAAAAATGGAGATATGGCAACCATATTTCTGTCGAACTGCATACATTTTCCAACTATCACTTATTGATTCTAGAACCAACAATTCTGGTATCTATACTTTTTAGTTGATTTGCCCTAAAATAGCTGAAATAGAGTAAACGTCCTTTAATTGTTATTGATCTATTTTCGAATAAATATATTTATCAATGGAGAAACCAAGCCTTAACGTAACGAGCAAACATATACCAGGTATCGAAGACTGGATGAATACAGAAGCAAACTTCGAAATACCTTTCAAAATCATCGAGACCGAACGGGAAGTTTGGGAACAAGGTGGCCCGAATATCCGACAAGGCTCTGTCGTCTTTTACACAGATGGCTCAAAAATGAATGATTCAACCGGAGCAGGTATAAATGGTCCTGGGATAAGTATCTCGATACCAATGGGCCGTTGGCCTACAGTGTTCCAGGCCGAAATATTTGCAATTTATGAATGTGCACAAGTCTGTTTGCCTAGGAAATATAGGCATGCCAACATATGCAATTTTTCTGATAGCCAAGCAGCACTTAAAGCACTAGAAGCCTTCACATGTACCTCTAAGCTAGTATGGGAGTGCATCCTTTCACTGAAACAAGTGGCAGAAAGGAACCAAGTATGGTTATACTGGGTTCCTGGTCACTGCGGAGTGGAAGGCAATGAAAAAGCCGATACGTTAGCTAGACAGGGGTCATGTACCGATTTCATTGGCCCAGAACCGTTCTGTGGGGTGTCATCAAGCGCCTTGAAAGCAGAATGAAAACCTGGGAACATAGGACTATACAAGAGAACTGGATATGCTCAGTAGGGCTACGCCAGTCTAAACGCTTTATAAAACCAAGCGTTAAGAATAGCCAGCAATTGCTTAGTTTAAATAAAAAGGGACTAAGAACAATTACCGGACTGTTTACAGGACACTGTCCAAGTAAGTATCACCTGAAACAAATTGGTCAGTCAGATGACGAAATTTGTCGTCTCTGCGGGTTCGAATGTGAAACCGCAGAACATTTGCTCTGCCACTGCAGTGCACTAATACAGCGCAGAATAAGTGCCTTTGGAAAATGAACTTTGGAGCCTTTTGACGTCTGGTCTGCGAATCCTAATGAGGTAATACATTTCATACGAAATTCAGTGCCTAATTGGGAGAAAGGGTGCGATATGACAACGACGATCACTTCCATCAATAGTGATATGTCTGCCACGAGTACCTAGACTAAAGAAGAGGTATACCACAAAAGATCAAAACAATGGTCGCAGTGGTCCAAATCTTATAAAAAAAAAGCCCTAACGTTTGTTTTCAGTATAATGTGCACTTTCAATGAATATCTTATATTGCGTGTAAGCATTTTAAATTTAATTAAGATGCCATGATGAATTTATGATTGGTAGGCAAAATTTCGACGGCAGCACTCCCCTGATGGCAACCGAGAATATCGTCCAGCAATATCGAGTCGCAATATCGAAATATCGATAATATCAAATGCGCCAATATCGGTAAAAAATATTGATATCGTGACGGACAAATATCGATAATATCAAATATCGTTTAAATATCAGCAACCCTAATATCAGCAAAAAGTTGGTAGGAAAAACTATGCTGAAGCTGAGATCCTTCGGATCGGTGGTGGATCACCCAGGCGAACTGATAAGGAGATTGTATGAGAGATGAAGAAATCATATGTACTATGAAATCCTCTCATTTCGAATTTGGTTTCATTTATTTGATTAGTTCTAGAGGTACGAAGAAATTTGTGTTTCATTTGCATGGGAGTATTCCTTTCAGAGAAGATAGGGGTATCAAAGCGCCATGAAAACATGTATTTCACCTTAAAACCTCCTCGTGTCGAATTTGGTTCCAGTTAGTTGATTAGTTCTCAAGTTATGAAGGAATTTGTGTTTCATTTGTATTGGATCCCTTCCTTCGAGATGAGGGAGGGGTGTCAAACTACCATATAAAGATTTCTTGCTCCCAAAAACCCCTAAATTTGTTATGCAGAAATTTATGTTTCATTTGTTTGGGACCCCTCCCTTCTAGAGGAGGAAGGGGTGTCGAATCACTATAGAAATATTTCTTGCATCCAAAAACCTCTGCATGCCGAATTTGGTTCGTTTAACTTGATTATTACATGAGTTCTGCAGAAATTTGTGTTTCATTTGTATGAGAACCCTCCCTTTAAGAGAAGGGAGGGATCTAAAACCAGCATAATAACCTTCTCCGGCCCTAAAAACCCCTGCTTAAACATTTTACGCCGATCTGCTGATCCGTTCTTGAGTTTAACCCTCTAGTGCCTAGTGCCGCCTTTAGACGGTTTTCAGTTGAACCTCTAAAAAGCTTCAATAAATACCTAAAGAATATTTATAAAGATTCATAGTGATTTTTTCGAAGTCCGTCTAAAAATTAACTTGGGCACTAGAGGGTTAATCGTGACAAATCCGGACAGAATAACTAACATATCCGGACATGTTCCGCAATGCTGTGCAGTCCTGATCAGTCTTGCTGCGTTACATTCAGTTACAAGTCGAGGCAGTGAGAGTCAACCGTCTTCTCGCTGCAGTAATAAGTTATACAATGAAGACTGACTTTCTGCAAGCTGAAGCTTTTATACGTGACTACTGAGAGTTGAATTTCCGGTAGGCGTGGCATGTGTTCTAGAGCGAGTAAAACAAAAACAACAACAAATCGTTTACAAAGTCAGATTGGTTGTAAATTTTAGTGTCGGCTGTGCTTTGGAAGAATAGAAGTGATTGGTTGCTCGGTATGATTTAGACAATCCGTGTTATTTACCAATTTTTCAGTAGTGTATTTCAATCAATTGCTTAAAAGAATTTGTGATCGGTTGTTGCCAAAACCTCGATAATTTGAAAAGAAATAACTGATATATAAGCGCTCGAATTTTGACTACTTTTTTCATGGTTGAATTACTAGTTTTTCAAATTTAGGTGCCTAACTTCCAGACAAACGTTAGTCCAACGTCAAAATTACTTATAGCACAAAATGCCACTTTTAGAAACATGTTTGCAAAGTTTCAGCCAGACCAAAAAACGGACGATTAATATGGTTGCCCACTTTTTTGAAATTACTCTGCTTGAAGCTATCAAATTGATTAAATCCAATCGAATGTATTCCTCGGTCTATCGCAAGAAACACATTGACTTAAGACAGGTTGTGGTAATTCTACGTTAACTTTGCGGTCGTGTCTCATACGCAACCTCTTCAACTCCTTTATTTTAGTTTTACCTGTTATTTCCTAGATGTTCGGCACGGATGTGCTGGAAAGAGGAAAAAAATACTTGATTAGTCTAAACCGTTTATTGTTTTAGATTAGTTTCTCAGATTCAAAGTATACAGAAGATTAAGTGAAAATTTGTGCTCAAAATATAATATTATGTTGGTATTGTAATTTTTATCTTGCGATAAGAGTAACGCATGTTTTTTTAGTGTTGAAGATGTCATTACAAAAAAAAAAAGGATTGCTGTTATTGCAGCTGTTATCATTGAAATGAAAATGTACATATCTCAATACTTTATTTTTCAATGGCTTTGTTTTATTTCTGAAATTTCGAACAAAAATGAAAATAACGACAATGCATTTTAGTTTTTGTGATAATCGGTTTCAGAACTACAGAAGCGATATCACATATACTGATGATTTTCATGGGAGAATTATTAACACTACATATACATTTTTTCTCGTAAAGTTTGCGATGTTTTCAAAAGCTTATTCAGTCTCTAGTGGCGACAGGCACCAAATAATGATTCTTGTTTCCTCTATTCATGAACCTTGAAAACCACCAGCCGTCAGTGCTGATTAGCATTAGTAGGGGTCATTGTATTCGCTAATTTTCTGCCATATTGCTAGCTTCCGTATGCAACTTCAGTTAGGATAAGTAATGAGGTGGTAACATGAACCTTTATTGGATATTAATAATCGCTTAATAAGTAGGTATAAGTAGTTCCTACAATTTGCTTCTATCTAATTCATAGTTATTATCGAGGCAATGTTTAGTACCACAATGGTCGTTTGGAAAATTAAAATTAACACTAGCGCTCGTTTGGAATATGTACCGTTGCAAGTAGTCATTTTCCACTTCCGTGAGGATGGAGACTCATGCAATTCTATAACCTTTCTGCTGGGATTTCGTAAACATTTCACAATACCATCACAAAAAAGCGTGTTGCTCACCGATAAATATAACCAAATATCTTTTGTCTAGTAGTTGGCCGCTCATGCGCCAAAAAGCTGGTAATCATCATAATAGCTGGTACCCTGTAGCCACTTTCGCTTCACCTATATAAATTCTAATTGAACGAATGCTAATGTTTATAAGAGCATTAAACTTTCTATCCCTCTAATCACACTTCCAGTGCCGAAGTAGCCCGGCAAACCCGCGAGCTGCTGATGAGCCAGCTGTCCGCAATTTCCTCGGGTAGAGCACCGGGCCGTGCCAGGGGAAAAGGGGCATGATGTAAAACACGACCGAAATCTTATTTGCGCGGCCTGGGTAATCATTACTTTATTTAACCCGAGTGAAGAAGTCGCCAGGCGTCGAACGGCGGCCACATTGAATGCGCGCCGATCTATTGCGGAAGAAAACAAAGTGCCCCCGCGTGTCGTCGTCGACGGTCGTCATCATGTTGATTCGGCACGCGGTATGCCAAGCCGAAGCAGCCGCAGACTGCCGGATGGCAGATGGCGGAACGATTACGGATGGTGCACTACCGGCGGCCGTCGGAGCAGCTAAACGGTGTTTTCCTACACGGGTTACCTGGGTAACGAGCATCCCGCTGCTTCCACGATTGTTGATCGAAAACAGACAACCTTCTCTCTCTGTCTTTCGATTGACGCCTCGCAGCGTCGGAGAGTTATTTTGTGCCTAGTAGATAGATGTTGGCTTCAAACAAGATTGGAGCGTAAACGCAAAGTGGTTCCATGGCGGGATACGATCGACTGATTGTTATGGGCGTGAAACAAAATGTTCGGTTTGCAAATTTCGAACTAGTTGTTTGGTAAATATTCGCCTTATTTGGCGTCGTCGTATTGCTCTAGTCTCTAGACGTACAAAAAAACTAAACCGCTTTAACTATATCGGAACAATCAAAAGATCGAGAGGGTGCGAAACTGCGTAGGGAAAGCGAAAAATAAGCGAGCTAGAAATATAAAACAGATTTGGAAAAATATACCGCATCCCGGCGGGACTTGATCCCGCAATCTCCCTGTCTCCGGCATGGTGTTTTGACCAAATTTTTAGCCTAAATTTTTCGAACTTTAGCCCTACGGAGCCCCTTCCGTTGTTGTGTCGCAGTTACAAGCACGACTCAGACTGACTTTGGTTTCGACCACACAGGTCTATAAGAGTTGAAACATTCTTTTCAGTCTATAAATAACGCTTGCACAGCAGTGTGTGTAGTTAGGGATGAGCAATAGAATAAGTCGGCAGTGGAATGTGATACGATATAGATTGTGGAACAGTACCACTGTCCCCCGTAGTTTAATTGGTCAAGACACAATGCCGGAGACAGGGAGATTGCGGGTTCAAGTCCCGTCGGCATGCGGTATATTTTCCCAAATCTGTATCATATTTCCAGTTTGCTTATTTTTCGCTTTCCCTACTGTACATACTGTCTGCTTAATGAACTTGCATTCAAATAATTTGGAATTATGAAAGCACAAACACCATAAATGTGCGTATCCTTTAAATATACTTAGTGCGTGCATCAGAAATCTGTGGAATTAGGAAAAGTTGTCATTTACAATGCGATGTCAGCGGGTATCCAATTTATGATATTTTTAGAAATAGAACAAATGAATAAAATACATACATCAAAAGCCCAATAGCATAATATGACAGAATAACACAATTGATCGCCCGTGTGTTGCTCGCAAGGGTATCAGTAGTAAAACTCGTACTAGTTGGCATTAAATAGACTCCAGCGTAGTCCAGAGCAAACTGCCTAGCAACTCCTGAGGGGTGTTACGATCAAAAATTTGTCAACTATAATTTGCCGTATTAATTTTAAAGTGTATAAAAAACAAACACCTGAACACCCCTCATTTTGAAAGTGTCTGTGTATAGTATCATGCTGTTTTGTTTAATTTTGACATTCTCTTTTCAGTTGTAAAAATGGCGTCGAAGCAAAAGAAGCAATGCATTCATGAAAATCCGAGCTACTTGCATGCCAAGTTGGCAAAATTGTTGAATGTGGCCAAATCATTCGTCACCAACGTAATAAAAGTGTTTGAATGCCTGGAAAAGTAAATATTGCCTTTCCTCAAATAACATAGTTCTGTTTGGCATCTCGTCTTTACGATAGAGGGTATTCCACGAACAACGTCATCTATGTAAGGTTCTTTCGATGGCCAAACATGGATTAAAATTACTTTCTCGTGGTAGTTAGGATCGCTCCCGACTGTTCAACGTATACAAATCAAGATCGAATACGTATGAACATCCGGAGGCTATCAACGGAAGGAGCTGCTACAGAGTACATTCGGAAAGTTGATCGATTGATCGAAAAACCAGTTGAAGTGGATCCAAATGAGCAACGGAAGCACATTCACGACGCGGTCAGTGAAGCAGCGTAAGTGGTTATAGGTATGTCAGTTTGAATTGTTCGATGGTAAGTGTCTAGAAGTTTTGTGCCAAAGGATATAACTCCTCCCAACACACCAGCTCCACCCTATAGAAAAATACTGGGCTATCGTCAAATTGAACCTCAACAAGACACGAAAGACAGTTGTCAAAAAAAAAAAAGTTCAAGGGTAACTGGTGTTGGCAAACAAAGTGTACAAGAAGCTGTACAATTTTTTTTCGTTTATTCTATACGAATTGAACTTGGCAAAGAAACATGATTTGATTTTTTAATAAAAAATAACCAATTTATACACATTTTTGTTTGACCGTAACACCCTTTACACCTACCTTAATGTAGAACCGTCAGGGATATGAGTAACCAAGAAAAGCTCGGAGAACCGGTGGGAACTTGGTCGTATGCTGACAGGGACTTCTTAGAGAGCATGTTATCTGAGCGTGTGTTCCAAATATCAGGAGTGGATCAAGCAGCGACTATTCCGGACCGGACGGCTGAACTATGAAATACGGTGTCTCGCTAGCGAGACTATGTATTGCGCGCCCAGTTAGGCAGTTATAACAAATGTACTACGAACATCTTCTACAGAGGTGGCAACAGAGCGGAACGAGACAATTAAGCATGCCATTAGGTGGAAATTCTTCGATGACCGCTTATGCGTATTGCGGGTCAAGAGAATATTCTTCAGATACAACCTTTTCAACGTATACTCGCCAACAAACGATAAACCGACTACGTGAAGGAGGAGTTCTACGAGCTCTTTGAGAAAACGCATGAAGAGTGCCTACATCACGACATAAAGATCGTCATCTGGGAAATGAATGCACAAGTCGGATGGAAGAAATTCTTTCGCCCAGTTATTGGTAGGGAAAGCCTCCACTTTACCACCAACAACAACAGGTTGAGGCTATCGAACTTCGCTGCGGCCAGGGAAATGGCCATCTGCAGCATGTACCTATTTTGCACATTGGAATACACATCGACCACATGCTAATCGACGGCCTCCACTTTTCAGACGTCATCGATGTGTGATCTTCCCAGGGATAATGCCGATTCAGATTTCTATCTCGTGGTAGGCAAGATTCGCGCCCGACTTTGGACACCTTGCTTTGGTGTTCAAAGCAAGGTCGAAGAGGAAGATACGTCTTAACATCTAGAGGCTATCAACGAAAGAAGTTACTGCAGAGTGCACAGGGAAAGTTGACGGACGAATCGATGAACCAATTGAAGTGGATCTGAACGAGCAGTGGAAGCACATCCACGACGCGGTCAGTGAAGCTGCGCGAGTGATTATGGCATGGCAGTAGGAACCACGCGTAGTGGGTGGGCTGATGCTGAGCGTCTAGAAGTGACGGAGGAAAAGAACCGGGCCTACGTTAATCCGCATCAAATGAGGGAGTGATACTTGGAAGCTAGACCTGCCGAAAAGAGGCTTCAACGCCGGAAGAAACGAGAACACTATGATCGCGTCCGCGATGAGCCGGAGAACTACAAGAGCAATTTCTATAGAGCGAACGACGGAATCAGGAATCGGACATGTGTGAGGACAATAAGGGGAACCTTAATATTGATATGTCGCTGTAGGCTAGGCCAGAGACCTCCGAAGTGGTGCTGAACGGTGAGGAGAGTCGTCTAGGGGAACAGGAGAGAAACTTAGAAGGATGGAAAAGCTGTGGATCTACCAACTTTGGACTAGGTGAAAAAGCTTGCAGAGAATTGAAGAACGACCGCTAGAAAGGACGCCTTACTGGCCGGACTTTCCAAAGTTGGGAGCGAGCAGCTGTATAGTGCAATTCTTCATATCATCCTGAGGATATGGTCTGAGGAAAAACTACCTATGAATTGATTAGAAGGACTCATATTTATATATAACATGTTATATATATAAGAACGGACTCGACTGAAGCAACTATCGAGACACAACCCTCCGCATATAAAATTCTCTTCCGCATTCTATTCCATAGACTGGGGCCGTTGTAGAAAGCCTTTGGTGGTGAATACTAAGGAGGTTTTCGAGCGGTACGATCTGCTTTTACCCATGCTGAGCAACCTAAGCTGAACAGCTAAAGCCCTGGTTACCCCGGGACCGCCGTTAGACATTACTTTAGGGAGAGGGCCCGTCGTGCTTTTCGCACTTACCTCTATGGGTAGCAGAGCAGCCTATACAGGCCAGTTAGTTAACCGTTAACTAACTGGGGCACATCGATGGTTTCCCGTCGATTGGTGCCCTGCAAAATACTAACGATCTGTGATGCGGCCGTGATGACCGCATCCCAGATTTCCCTATTTTCGCACATCCTACGCACGATATTCTCTGGCGTGGTGTCCATCCCACTTATTGCCAGCATTTCGTACCGTACCCGCTCGAAGCGCTGACATGTGAAGAACACATGCTCCGCGCTTTCTTCCGCACCCGTACAAGCGGGGCACATAGGGGACTCGGCGTACCCGAACCTGTGCAGGTACTGCTTAAAGCAGCCATGGCCTGACAGGATCTGTGTCAGATGGAAGGTTAATTCCCCATGGCGCCTATTAATCCAGCATGCTAACTCTGGAATGAGTCGGTGTGTCCATCTACCTTTTGTAGTGTTGGACCACTCCCGCTGCCACCTGGCCATTGAAGATGACCGTATGGTGTTGCGTATACCCCTCGTGTCGCGTTGGTCGAAGCACTCTACATCCTCTTTGACGATGATGCTGATGGGCATCATGCCAGCCAGGACGCAAACCGCCTCGTACGACACTGTTCGGTATGCGCACGCGACCCTTAGGCACATTAGCCTGTACGTACTCTCGAGTTTGCCGCGATGGCACGAGGTACTCAATACCTTGGACCACACTGGTCCTCCATACCTGAGTATGGACGTGGTCACGCTAGCAAGGACTTTGCGCCTGCTGCTACGGACCGCCGAGCTGTTTGCCATCATGCGAGATAGCGCTGCCACAGCCATGGAAGCTTTCTTGCAGGTACAATCGTGTGGCTCCCGAATGTGAGCTTGTCGTCGATCATAACCCCCAGAAGCTTCAGCGAGCGTTTTGAGGCGATAGTGCATGTACTGGCACTAATCGAAGCCTCCTGCTCAGACTTTTTGTTATTTACAACAATAACTTCAGTCTTATGGTGCGCTAGCTCCAGTTTCCTGGAGTGCATCCAGTCTTCCACTACGCGTATTGATAGCGCGGCCTTTAACTCTACCTCTCTAATTGACTCGCCATAGACCTCAAGAGTAATGTCGTCGGCGAAGCTCACGGTCACCACCCCTGGAGGGAGTGTTAGTTTTAACACGCCGTCATACATGGCGTTCCACAGTACCGGACCCAGGATAGAACCTTGCGGTACACCTGCGGTAACCGGAACGCTTTTCTGACCCTCGTTTGTGTTATACACTAGCACTCGATTCTGAAAGTAGTTACCCAGAATCTTGTACAGCGACGTCGGCACTCTGAGACTCTGTAGCGCTAAGGCTATGGAGTCCCAGCTGGCACTGTTAAACGCGTTCTTCACGTCAAGCGTGACGATCGCGCAGTAACGAATGCCCCTCCTTTTGCGTTGGATTGCAACCTCAGCCGTTCTGGTGACGGAGAGAATTGCATCCACCGTGGACCTACAACGGTACGATCAACAACGGACCAAATGTTCACCTGTTTATACACTTCAAGGCGGCGTACGACTCAGTGAAACGCAACGAGTTGTGAAGGATTATGATGGAACATGGTTTCCCAACAAAACTGAGTAATCTGAATTTTGTGACCCTTGGCGGTTTCACATAAAGCGTCAGAACAGCGGGTGAAGCTTCGAACCCGTTTGTGACGTTGGATGGTCTGAAGCGAGGGGACGGGTTCTCGAACTTTCTGTACAAAGGGTAAGCGTGCTGAGGAGCGGCACCATCCCCACAAAGTCTCTAGGCTTCCAGGCTTTCGGAAACAAAGATATTATTGGCGTTATTCGTAGAGCTATGGAGGAGACCTTTACGGCAATCAAAACTACGTACGGGCGTCAGTGCTGCGGTGGTGATGGATTGAGATACTTTCGAAGTGAGTGAAGAATTCGTTTATCATGGTACACTCGTAACGTGTGATAGCAAAGTAAACCGATGGATGAAAAGACGGATTGAGACAGCGAACAGGGATTATTCTGGATTGCGCAGTCAGCTCAAGTTCGCACGTAATTTACGCTCTACAGGACGTCGATCCTTCCGGTGGCGCATCACGAACGTGAGTCATGGACGTAGAAGGAACGAGCGTTTGGGGTCTTCAAGCGTAGAATCCTGCGATCAACAATCGATGGCAAACATATAAATGGAGTGTGGCGCAGGCGCATGAATCACGAGCTGTACGAAGTAATCGAGGTGGTAGACGAGTTCGTGTACCTGGGCCAGCAGCGACACCAGCAGAGAAATTTGTCATGGAAGGAATCATGTCTACTTTGGACTCCGGAGCGCGCTCCGCTAGAAAAAAAAACAGCCGCCGCACGAGGTTGACCATCTTCAAAACACTCTACAGCCACGAAACCTGAACCATACTCGAGAAGTATAACGCACCCTTGGGGTTTTCGAACGAAAGGGGCTGCGGACCATCTGTGGAGGTGGAGGAGTGCAGATGGAAAATGGATCATGGCAGAGGCGGATGAACCACGAGTTGCATCAGTTGCTGGGAGCAAATCGTTCAAACGACGGAAATCGGGAGACTAAGGCGGACTGGGCAGGTCGTAAGGATGTCGGACGACAGCCCGGTGCAAATGGTTTTCGAAAACGACTCGACTAGAACAAGGCGACGAGGCGCGCAGCGAACTAGATGGCTCGAAGTTGAAGACGACCGGAAGGGCCTACGCAGACAACATGGCTGGCGAGTTGCCGCCATGGACCGAATTGAATGGAGATGACGGTAAGGTGAAGGTACGAAGTATACAAACACGCTGATATTGTAAAGCTGATGAAACATGGCAGGTTACAGTGAGCTGGTTAGGTAGCACGTATGTTGGATGAGAGACTGACAAAGATAACATTCAGTGGACACCCGGGCATAGGCCGACGACTTCGAGGCAGACCCCGCATGTGTAGGATGTGTGCTGTGGAGAGTGCTTACGATAGCGTCAACAATAACGATTGTGATCTCACCGTTCACGAATTCATAGCGACCTGACCTTCTTGAAGTCGCTGATGAAAGCCTTGAGTTGCGTTGCCGGATGAGGGAGATCTTCTCGAAGCGCCTGCTGGAGTACAGTTAAAGCAGTTATTAACAGCACACAAAAAGGTTCTGTCGGGTTCGTTGAGGGGAATCGGCATAACGACTGGTTCGATGAGAAGTGTCGCGAAGTGTGAATTTAGACGATAATGCAGTGCAAGGATTGATCGTGATGCTATACAAAAAGAAACGCAGACAGCAGATCCATCTTTTCCGAGGCAAAAAGCGTCGTCTGGAAGAGCAGGAGTGTAAGGAAATGGAGCAGCTGATACTCAAGAAACGCCATATTTACCATGATAAACATTATAACTATTGCAGAGTTTGTGAAAGGTGTTTATGTATTCGAAGTCTATTTCGACTGATGTGGTGTTTCGACTGGCAGTCTTTTCGTAAAAATCAAAACAAAAGTTTGTCTACTGTCTTACGTTTTGGCTGCGTGTATTTAGCCTTCTTCCGGGACTTATAGGTTTCTGTCTGTCGTTGCTGTTTATGTATCATCAAAGAATCATATAATTTTTTTATGAATACTGATAGTCAATAATATGACATGCCTAATATTAAAGGTATCGAAGTTTTATATTTTAAAAATTAAAAAATAGTAGGAGGTTGTATTCAAGACACGACCGCATAAATGCCGTAAAACTACGTAACAAAACTTATTTAATCGAAGTTTTATAGCGCTTTTTTGGCTGTATTGAGCGCTATAAAACTTTGATAAGACCAATATTATTACTTGGGTAATGAGTTATAATGTCTACTAGTGAAGCAGAATGTGCCGAGTTAAAAGCCATACACAGCACACACGCACAAATCATACCATATCATAGACACACACACATCATACCATATCATACAG
Organism: Wyeomyia smithii; assembly: GCF_029784165.1. Classification (NCBI taxonomy): domain Eukaryota; kingdom Metazoa; phylum Arthropoda; class Insecta; order Diptera; family Culicidae; genus Wyeomyia; species Wyeomyia smithii. The sequence continues at coordinate 99,407,019 of NC_073695.1, forward strand.
ACACACACACATCATACCATATCATACAGACACACACACATCACACCATATCATACGCACATACACACAACATACCATATCATACACACATACATATCATACACACACAAAAACACATCATACCATATCATATACACACATCTCACAAATCACAAATCAACACACGCTAAAGCGCTCCTCATACTGCTTCCGGGCCTGGTCCGTGTTCTCTCCAGGATTTAAATGTATTCACACTGCCTCCATGTTTGAACCGTGCTCTGCTGCGAAATGTTGATGTGTGTATGTGAAAGAACGTTTTCGGCTTTTTTCATGCCGCAACGCACTGCGTGCGAAATATGAAACTACTACATACACGCATCTACCCGAGTGTTTGCCGTGCATTCTCCGGGCTGCACAAAATACCGTCGGCAACGATATTTTTTCTCTCGCACGATGGCAGCACGGCGACAACTCGGTGCTGCACCGTTCTCGGCACGGCGCTTTGGTGTGAATGCGTTCGTTCCAAAAATTCAAAATTCACTCTGGACAGTCCGTCCGTCTCACCGCTCGCCAAAAGAATGTGACTAACTCGACCAGAAACACGCTTTTATAACCAAAGAATGCTCTGACATAGGCCCCGCCTTTTTGATGAGTTTTACCATTCTCTAATCTTCTTCAGGCGAGATTCCATAATTCGCATTTAATTTTTGTATCCAGCGGAAAAACACCATAGAGCATTTGTTTCCGAAGTCTAACCCTCGAAACCTTTCCAAAAAATCATTAATCTTCAATTACTTGTTTATTTACCTTGAGCAATGTAGTTTGCTGTTCAAAATCGGATATGCTGAACGCAACCTTTGTGCTGCTCACAGTGGGGAAATAAGGCACTCATACAACACACTGTAAAAGCTGTTTTCACACATATTAAGTTTTGATTGCTAGGCTGGATAGTTTGCCAAAATAAGACCAAGCTTCATCGTGGGGAAAAAGGCCTAAGCCCTTAACTGGCAATCCGAAACGTTTGTTCCTACCGTGCTGCTGCTATGATATCTGACCAACCGGCAAATGGTTTTTCAAACCGAAAACAAATTCGGAAAACTAGCTGATACTGGCGCAATCCGCTACGCTACAGCTAACTAGGTATGTCGACCTTTTTAGAAAAAGCCAGCAAGCTACTAATCAGAGGACGTTATTTTTATTTCAACAAGGCTTGACAATTTTCTATATTGCAATAGTTCGCAGATTTAACTGCGCAATGTTGTTTTAAAACAACACTACTAGAAACGTTTTAAAATATACGTATTTTAGTATTTTTCAGAAAAATAATTCATTAGAACAGCTCTCTAGACTCTAACAAAGAAAACTTAACAGCTGGAAGTACTGTATTTGAATGTTTTGTTTTTATTTTTGCTGTCAAAATCTCGGAAACGAAAAAAAAGCATGGCGAGATTCCCGACTGGTGGTGACTGTCTTTGAAAATAAATTTTAAACTAAGGTTAGTGGTTAGTGAAAATGTCTGAATTATCAGTAATTATACTAACAAAAGGTCAAGTTTAAAGTTACTGTTAACAAAAGTAATTGTTTAGACCTTATTCTGCGATAAAGTCACAGTGTTGTTTGAAAACAACATGGTAATATTTGCACATTAAAAAGTAAATCTTTCAATTTTTTTTATGCATATTGGTTAGTTTTAAGGCAGTAAACCTGTTAAACATAAATTTTATGTTTTTAGATGATTTTTTAACGTCGCGCGCCTTTAAGGGTTAAACAACATTTTGCTGCATTTGGGCAGATGCCTGTATAATTTTTCAATCAATCGCTGCAAGAATGAAGGAAATCGGTTGAAAACCAACCGAACTATAAGCATTTGAAAAGGGACCAATTTCGTCTCAGTTTTTCAGTTTTCATCCCTGTGTGGTATGCTAAAGTAAAACGTAGTTCTACGTCAAAATGAAAGGAATAAACCGTAAATAATATAGAAATTTAGAAAAGTTTAACCTGTTATTTGTTTGGATGGATGAAAATTATTAGCATCATGTTTTTCAGTACCACAGACTCTTATCCAAGATTGACAAAGATTTATCAACTTATTATTAGCTAGATTTGCGTAGACATCTATATATTTTGAACTGAAACTTAGTTCACGTGCAAGTCGCGTTAGCATTTGTGTCAAGTTTTAGCTAACATAGTTTGGTAAGCATAATCACTGCTCGTGATTACCCCACTGTTCCCTACAGTGAGATCTTAAAATCTGTAAGATCAGGTTTTGGACAAAGCCGACTTTCTGTTCGCCAATTTGAAGGATAGTCTTTACAAATTATACAACAAAATCAATATTACTGTTTGTAGGATAGCTGCAAGCGCACAAAAAACAAGCTCACTACAAGCCACTCCAACCGCAGCTGCACACACTCCAGAACTGCTTATCATAAGCTTAGCACCGAAAAACAATATCCGCTGCTGACTTGCCAAGCCGGCTTGGGCTTTTGTTATCGAACCTTCCTATTTAGCATAGAGGCTTTTTCAAGGCTCCACTCCAGGGCAGAAGGAACTAGCAATCAACTCGAGTACCGAGCGGAACTCTTGACATGCTATTACATGGCGAACATTGGGCGCCTTCAACCATCCAAACGGGGTTTGACTACCAAACAAATGCACCGCCCCGAGCTGGTTTCAGACTATCGGGCGGGAGCGATTTTTTTTTTATTATTTTATTGGTTTGCACTGTTCAGCAAACGACGTGCAACACATAAACCACAAGCAAAATTGAGACCTATTTTATTTGATGAAATACTATCATTTCTTTATCGCCATCTTTTACTGCACCCGTGAAAGTTGATGGCGCTGTAGTATCACAATTTCATTGATGATATACTTCCAGCTGATAAAAGATTTTTTTGACAACGATTGATGATAGAAAGCGGAATAAGTAGATTAAATTGAATGCCTCTTGAAGAGCCGCAACTGTTTACGCGTGCGATTATGTAACTGAGGTATTAACTTAACATGAGTTCATAATAATTTACTATATCTATACGAGAGTTACGCAACGTAGATTAATCCCAAAAAAATATCCCAGCAGACCCCCAATCCATAAAATCGCGGGTACCGCTCGGACGCGAACCGGTATAAAATTACACATTCGGCATTCGGCTATTCCGACTTAGTCCGTCACATGAATAAATTAAGTTTAATTACCGCCTGTTCAATACATGTAGTTTTACATGTGAGTGGAGCGGCTGCACCAGGAGGGTCTATAAAATTCAAATTAGTGCTTGAAAAATCGGTCCAGATAAATAATAATAGACTTCTGACTGCTAGAAAGTGAACTGGGGAGTTTTGTCTTGTGCGGGTGTATTACGATGGCTCGACTGTGTTTGGGTCCATAGCCAAATTCACCACCGCGAGTGGAACTGCAGTAATCGTATGTAATATCAAAATCCAGCCATCGCAAAACGAAAAATCATAACCTAAAAGTGGATTATAATTGGTCATTCTGCTTGATTGGATTCGGACAACCTTCCGTTTCTGCTGCTACTCCTTCTCGGCTCGCGGTGCCGGCGACATTGACGAAGACTTGTCGCTGCTGAGTGGACTTTGCTGCAACGACAACGGCGGCTACATAGAAAAGCCTGCTCTTTTAATTTACAAACTGCAATGAGCTAAGCAGATTACAGTTAAAGGGAAGTGTATAAAATTTAACTGCATATTGTATGTGCCTTTCATATGTCGGTTCCAGGGTTTTTTTTTTGTCTGTACTTCGGCAACAATCTAACGGAGCGGAGGGTTGGCCCATGGATTCTAGCGAATTGCTGCCACATCCGAATGACGGGAGATTAAGGCCACAATCATTAGAGTACACCTGTGAACAGTGTGACTCGCGGTTTGGAGGATGTTGACGAGTTTGGGTTTTACAAGTAAATAATCGTGAACGTGGGACTGGCCTTCTTCGGACATGGGTTGAACTTTGTTTCGGAACTGGGTGACAGGTAGTGATCAATCAGCAGACGTAATAGTGAGAATAGGTTTTGCTCTTATGCAGTGAATGAAAGATTGGTGAGCATTTTCACACCGCAGAGCAATTGGTTGGACTGTGAGTCGAAGTCGAATAAAGCTTTGTTGACAGGTTGGCTACCATAAAAGGGTACGTAAACAAGGAAATATAAACCTTTTTTAGCAAAGCATAAAAGACATATTTAGACATGAAGAAGCAATAGCTTTTTAACATCATAACATATTAAAGGCATGATTGAGAGATGAACGAGTTATTTTTTTTATTTTTTGATACTTTTGACATTTTTATTTATTTTAATTCTCAACATTTTCACTTTAATCACTTTTTTGATATATTTGCCAATGTATACCAGTGGTTCCCAACCGAGAGAGCGCGGCCTGCAAAGGGGCCGTGAAGCTCTTGGTAAGTTTGGCAGGTAAATAAAATTTCTTTCTAGGTATCTCTGTGAAAACGGATTTTCAACTTTTCTACGTATTATGACAGTGCTTCGCAAGTGGGAGGCGCTCCGTGCTTCGCAAGGGGAGCCGCGGAGCTCTTTGTGTTCGGCAAAAGGGGCTGCGTAGCCAAAAAGGTTGGGAACCACTGGTGTAGATATTTTAGATATTTTAAAAATTTTGAAAGTTCTGCCAAATTTAAAAAAAATCGACAATTTTGCTATATTTGACATTCACAACATTATTGATATTTTTGCCATATTTGACAAATTTGACATACATATTTGGCATATTAAATATTTTTAATATTTTCTATGTTTTTGACATTTTCATTTTATTTGGAAGTTTTGACAAATTTGAAAATTTTTTAAGCATATATTTTCAATTTAAGACATTAAATAACTATTTACTCCAATTTTAGACATTATAGACATTTCAAACATATCAAATATTTTAGAAAATTTACCATTTTAGACATTTTAGAAATTATATACATTTTAGACATTCCAGATATTTGAGACATTTTAGATATTTTAAACATTTTGGACATTTTAGACATTCTACATATTTTAGACATTTTAGACATTCTGGACATTTTAGACATTTTAGACATTTTAGACATTTTAGACATTTTAGATATTTTAGATATTTAAGACATTTTAGCCATTTTAAAAATTTCAGACGTTTCAGACCTTTCAGACATTTAAGACATTTTAGACATTTTTGACATTTTAGACAATTTAGATATTTTAGAGATTAGAGACATTTGAGACCATTTATATATTTTAGACATTTTAGGCATTTTAGGTATTTTAGACATTTTAGACATTTTAGACATTTTAGACATTTAAAACATTTCAGACATTTTAGACATTCTACATATTTAAGGCATTTTAGACATATTGGACATTCTAAAAATTTTAAACATTTCAGACATTTTAGAAATATCAGACATTTCATAATTATTAGACATTTTAGATAATTTAAACATTTTAGACATTTTAGAAATTTTAGACATTTTAGACACTTTAGACATTTTAGATATATTAGGTATTTTAGACATTTTAGACATTTAAAAAAATTTCAAACGTTTCAGAAGTTTCAGACGTTTAAGATATTTTAGACATTTAAGACATTTAATACATTCAAGACATTTTAGAAATTTTAGATATTTTAGAGATATTTGACATTTTAGACATTTTAGATATTTTAGATATTTTAGACATTTTAGCCATTTTAAAAATTTCAGACGTTTCAGACATTTCAGACATTTAAGACATTTTAGACATTTTAGACATTTTAGACAATTTAGATATTTTAGAGATTAGAGACATTTGAGACCATTTATATATTTTAGACATTTTAAACATTTTAGACATTTTAGACATTTTATACATTTTAGACATTTAAAACATTTTATACATTTTAGACATTTTAGACATTCTACATATTTCAGACATTTTAGACATATTGGACATTCTAAATATTTTAAACATTTTAGACATTTTAGAAATATCAGACATTTCATACATATTAGACATTTTAGATAATTTAAACATTTTAGAAATTTTAAACATTTTAGACTTTTTAGATATTTTAGATATATTAGACATTTTAGACATTTTAAAAATTTCAGACGTTTCAGACGTTTCAGACATTTTAGACATTTCAGACATTTAAGACATTTAAGACATTTAAGGCATTTAAGACATTTAAGACATTTTAGAAATTTTAGACATTTTTGACATTTTAGACAATCTAGATATTTTAGAGATTTGAGACATTTTAGACCATTTATATAATTTAGACATTTTAGATATTTCAGACATTTTAGACATTTTAGACATTTCAGACATTTAAGACATTTAAGACATTTTAGATATATAAGATATTTTAGACAGTTTAGATATTTAAAAAAATTTCAGACTTTTCAGACATTTTAGACATTTTTGACATTTTAGACAATTTAGATATGTTAGGCATTTAAAACATTTTAGACATTTTAGACATTTCAGACATGTTAGACATTAAGACATTTCAGACATTCTTGATATTTTAGACATTTCAAATATTTTAGACATTCTAGACATTTTAGACATTTTAAACATGTTAGACATATAAATTTTAGACATTTTAGACATTCTAGACATATTAGATATTTTAGACATGTTAGACATATTAGTTATTTTAGAAATTTAAGAAATTTTAGACATTCTAGAAAGTCTAGACATTTTAGACATTTGAGACATTTGAGACATTTTAGACATTTTAGACATTTTAGACATTTTAGACATTTTAGACATTGTAGACAATTTAGACATCTCCCAGTTCGTCTCGAGGTACGATGCTGGTCTAACAAGCCAGTCTTCATAGGTTCGAGTCCCGGCTCAGGAGAGACTGTTAGTGTCAGTAGGATTGTAGCGCTAGCCCCGCAATCGTCCTGTACCTAAACAGTTGGCTGCGAAGTCTGTGTATAAATAAACAGAAGGTCGAGTTGCGAATCGCAATGTAGCACCCAAGGCTTTTTAGACATTTTAGTCATTCCAGACAGTTTAGGCTTTTAAGACAAGTTAAGTATTTTAGTAGTCCTGTGCGCCGCCACGCCGCGCCGCCGCCGCCGACACTTTTACGCAAGCCGCCGCCGCCGATGGTTTTGAGTCGACGCGCCGCCGAGGAAATTTTTATCGCGCCGATAGTCATTTCTTTGCTGGTTCTTAAATTGTTTGTTTACTTGATTCCTAATCATTCTTATTTCTTTTTTTGACATTCTGTCAATATTTTTGATATTTTTGACACTCTAGACATTTTAGACATTTAAGACAATCCAGACAGTTGAGACTTTTAAGACAATTTAAATCTTTTAGACATTTAAGACATTTAAGAAATTTTAGACATTTTAAATATTTTAGTCATTTTGACATTTTAGTCAATTTAAATTTTTCGGACATTTAAGACATTTTAGACCTTTTAGACATTTTAGACGTTTTAGACATTTGAGACAGTTTAGATATTTTAAACTTTTCAGACATTTCCGACATGTTGGCCAATGTAGACATTTTAGACTTTTAAGACATTTCTGACATTTAGGACATATTAGACATTTTAGACATTCTGGACATTTGAGACATTTTAAATATTTTAGACATTTCAGACATTTTAGACTTTTAAGATATTTTAGACATTTTTGACATTTTAAACATGTTATACATTTTTGACATTTTAGGCATTTTAGACATTTTAGACATTTCAGACATTTTAAACATTTCAAACATTTTAGAGATTTTAGAGATTTTAGACATTTTAGACATTTCAGACATTTCAGACATTTCAGACATTTTAGACATTTTGAACATTTTAGCCATTTTAGACATTTTAGATATTTTAGACATTTTAGATATTTTATACAAATATATTTTTAAAAGTTCGGACAATTATGATGCTTTATGTATAGGATATGAATAATCTCTCCTTTAGATTTCATGCTTTCTTTATGTTTTATGCTCTATATTTAGGATATGGGTCATTCCATGCCAAGTGATCATGCATGTGCAATGACCTTCTCTGATTCGCTTCAAAATCAAACAAAACATCATTTTCCATGTTTAAAAAGAATATCATATCCCTGAAACCGTAAGGGCTACACACAATGTTAGACACTATCTTTAAATGTTTTGAAATTTTCAATCGAACGCAAAGGTAATTATACTGGAAAAACACCAAATCTGATAATGTCATTCCATAGAAAAAATGTATTATAGTTTATGAAACGTATCCCACGCGCAACCCAAAATACTGATGTTGTGACCTTTGACTTTTGTTGTTTTTTTTGGGAGGTGGAGGTGAACTTCAAATTTATTTGAAGCAATAATGCTCTGAAATGAATCGATAAAATTATTCAAAATTCATTGATAATGTTTACATCATATAATATCACATAAAACCCACGTAATTTTTTTTTAAGAGTTAACTCATCGCTTTCCAGTTGAGCTTTTTTTCTAAGTCCGGTCTCTCAAATGTAACACCAATGCACTTAATTTTATAGAAATACTAACGAGGTTTTTCGGTAGTGTAATCAATTAATCTCGACAAGTATTTGCAAGTTGAAACTAGTTTGATATCTTACCGTTAGAAAACTGGTTTCATATTTGGTATTTTATCGCATGACCTGAAAAATTAATTTCAAGTAGGTAAATAGGATACATAAATTCAAAATAGTTACTGGGCCTTAAATCCAGGAGATCAACGATCGCTCCAGTTTACTGGCTTGTCCGGCGAAAGCCAACCGGAGCGAATAATTTCTTCAATCGAATACTTTCAAGACTAAAGCCCAGCATATATAGGTCAGATTTTGGTTTCCGATTCCGCAGTCTTCATTAGCAGTGCCTTTCAACTCACAACCAGCTCCGAACAGGAAATCTGCCATAAAAAGATCAACAACAGTTTGTAATCGAAAACAGAAAAACTGAACCATTCTCCACACCGGTGAATAGTTTCGGTTATTGATTCATATTAATTAACAGTCACGCTTCGCATATAGCCGGTGGTTAGCGAACGAAAGCGGAATCGGCGAATCCAAAATCAGATCCAGCCGTGTGGGTTCTAAAGTGAACCGACCAGTTTGGCCACCGAAAGGCGGAAGTCCAAACAAAAAGCTGGTGCACTGGCCGCATCATAACAAATTTTCGAAGCCTATTTTTGATTGCAATCTTTTTCTCTCCCATTTGGCAGCGTCGAATGTTTCCTGGTTCTCAGCGGTCAATTGAATTAGCCAGGTTTTGATGGTGATTACAAAATGTCACATGATTTCGTATAACAGTAAAGCAAGCAATAATTTTGCGAGCCGAGTAGCGCAGACCTCTAATCACAGCAAATTGCAGCTCGCGGGTCATTAAATTCAGTCCCGAGCTCTGTTGGCTCACTGCAGCATCGCTTAAGTGGTTCGCCAACGGCGGTGACAAAAGTTAGTTTTTGAGTATCAAAATTGTGGATCGCATCACGATTGAACCTTTGGTAGATACACCTCGGAGATAGGGATGAGTAGTATTCGAAAAGTGTCGGCAAGTACAATAAAACGATGCACAGAGATTGTATCGTAAAATTCTCCAATGCAACACGGTGTGCTTACACCCGCCCTAGGGGCATCCATCGATGCTAAAGGTGTGAAGTGCTGGCCCCGTTGGACGTTATTGGTAAAATGGTTCGTTCAAAGTTGACTCGACTCTGGCGCGATTACTCCGAGCGTGATGTCCCGGAATGGATTTTCTGACATAACATGAAATGATAAATGATCGATTATATGATAGTGCGAATACATTTTTTGGTTGAAAATAAGAATATGGAGGACGATTCAATGAGTATGAGTATGAGCGGATCGGGGACCCTATGGTTTACCCGTATAAACCTACTAGACTAGAAAAAAACCATTCCACTTTTGGAGGAGACGTAGAAGCGAAGGGATTGCAGGAGTTCAGAAACGATTCGTGAATTCCATTTCTGATATATCTTTCAGGTTAACCCTCTCCGAATATTATTCCAACACTGAGCATTAATAGGCTAGCTAGATTCTATGCAAGTTGCACTTTTGCGTGCGAAGGAGCAAAAAAGAGAGAGCTGGTTGAACCACGCTGTATTGTGTTCCACGTCAATACCAAATGAAGTTAACAGCTCGCTTCTGTGTGAAGCAATTAACTTGGGAGCCCTGGATGCCAAAAATATGTTACATGCAAAGTGCGTTCCTTGATAAATATAGACTTAAGTGGCTCTAATAGTAAAAATATTGATCTCTTTTGCATAGGTATCAGAACACCTTCACCAAAGAAAAACTACAACATTTCAGTATTCCAATGGTATCGATGAAATTAAGGTTTTAGTTATAGTTTTAGGGCCCAAATTTATTCCTAGCAATCGACTGGTGTTCGCTCATATAGGTTCACTGCGGTGAGATAAATATCACGTCGGAGTATTGAATATCAAAGAGTAACCGGGGTGTTGCTTTTGCTAGTCGCGCTCCGGCTGGTGCCGTAAGCTTTCAGGAGCTTTCAACAATGAGTACGAACATGATTTGAAAAACATAGCATGCTGCTCGTGCTCCGGCAAGAGTGTGAAGAAGGTTTTATTTTTTCACTCCAATCTAATCGCAAGGCCAGACTTTACGGATTGGACGTTAGTCATGACTCATGATCAAGTTGAGAACATATCTAGAGTGAAAAAAATCACAATTCAGTAGGATGAGGATGAATTGTTTCATACCTTAACCCATTCCCGACGAGTGATGCCGTATGGCATCACCTGACATCTGAAATTGGATTACAGCTTAACAATTATACTTGATATTTTTAAAGGATGAAACTATTCAATATGGTTGGATAACAGATCGATCTACAATACGCAATCCAGTTTGTGTCAATTGTACATGTAGTTGCTGAGTAATAAGAGTTCGAGGTAAAATTTGATTTCTCTCCACTGGGAATGGGTTAAGCGAGTAACGCCACGAAATTAAGAGAATGACATAATTTGGAAAAAGGCGAGTTCCTATTGGTTTAAAGTAAAGAGCGTGGATTGGGGTAATATTATAACAGTGCGAATACCGTACGCGGTCTGACCTTGACGCATTATTGCGATATTGGAATTGAGTGTTGATTGCGGTAGGGTATGGTCAAGCGAATAAATAGGACGGCTTCAGTGGGTTGGGCATGTAGCTCAAATGCTGGAAGAACGACCAGCAAAAGTTTTATTTGGCAGGAATCCCGATAGAGGCCATTTGGACTTTGGGGTAGACCTCGCACTTCAAGAAAACTCGATAATACTTAATGTTGATAGGAGATTTTTGAAGGAAATAAACTAAGGAATCCCGAAAAAATATAATTTTCGACCGGAAGTGTTGCCAGATAGATTATTTTTGTATTTGAAAGGTAAATTTGCATTTTTCGGCAAATGTAGCCACTTTCATTTTAAATTTGATAATTTCAGCGTGTGATTCGAGGTGATAGATGTTTCCTGTGTAAAATTCTCCGAGAAATACGTTGAGACTTCCAAATTTAAATTAGAATTATTTGCATTTACCGAAAAATACAAATTTTAGTTTTTAAATACAGAAATGATCCATCTGGCATCATTTCCGGTCAAAACTCGAGATTGGCTCATATTACCTCAGGGTGATAAGTGTTTCTTACGTGAAATTTACAAAGAAACACAATGAAGTAATCAAATTTGAAATAAAAATGGCAAAATTTGCCGAAAAATGTAAATTTAGTTTTCAAATACAAAACAACCATTCTGGCAACCCTTCCGATCAAAACTTATATTTTTTCTGGATTGTCTTGTTTATTTTCTTTGAAAATCATAAATCAGTATTTTTGCACATCTTACGTGTATGAATTGTAAGAAAAAAACATAGATTTTGAACAAAAAATTCGTGACTTTGCAACAAAGAGGGGGGTCCCACAGAGCGGGAAGTATTCCGATCGACAACAAAATTGGGAACCTAGAAGTGAATCTAGATGAAAATTTCCCCCAACTTTGAGCCAAATCCGTGATGGTCGTGTCCAAGTGGTATGGACTTTTCGTATGGAACGGCTTGAAATGTATGTTTGGCTTGAAATGTGAAATTCTTGCGCTGCACTGTGGTTCAGAGGGCAAAAAGCAAAACCTAATTTTTTAGCGGCCTTTGCTTTGGTGGCTTAAAGATAGCTAAGGCTTTCTAAGATGAAAATAAAAGCAACAGTAAATAGTAGAGGATTATACAATTCGGCAAAGTTTAAGAAATTTATATCTTCATTGGGAACAGCGTTATAGAGTATTTTATATTGAAGTTAGTTAAAATTTAGATTTTGTACTTAACTTAAATTTTCAAACATAGAAAGCTCTAGAATCTTTCGATACTTGACTAAAGCATGTGATTTTAGACTTTCAATAAATTTCTAGAGCAATTTAGGCTTTGAAAATGGAAACAAAACAAAAAAAAAATAAAAACATGGAAATCTTAAAAAAAACTGCGAAACTACTGCTGTAACTTATGCTTACCGACTCTAATATGGGTGGAATAAGACAAATGAAAGCTGCAACAGTTTGTAGTACTTGAGATAAGCTGTTAGAAAAACTATTGCAACCGTGTCTCCACTTGCCCCTTTTTACCGTAAAATTTGTGGGTGTCTAGGCTTCACTACCTCAATACTACCTTAATACTACCAAATACTACTGTTATACTAACATATGAACGTAGAATCACGTCTCTCAGGAAATTCGGCTACACAGGGGTGTGGAATGAAAAATTAAATACTACAAGGCATACAGCCCTAGGGTTGTATGAAATATTGACGTTGGACTAAACACTGTAATTCGGGGATTTTTTGTTACAAAATATACAGAGTCTGTAGACAGAATCAATGTGTTTGCTCAAGGACTGTACGTATTTTTATTTTCAGTCTCCCCTGGAAATCAATTTTTGAAATATACTCAACAACACTCGAGAGACGATATTATGCATGTAGTATTTTTTGTGCAAACAACATGTATTTGACAAGGCACAAGCATATCGTGCTTGTTGAAGAAGCACCAAGAATTTCTCGTAATGCGTCAAAATCAGAATTAAATTTATATCCTTAAAAACCAAATCCAATAATACTTACGTTATCATAATGAATGGTTTTGTCTTATTTAACTCTGATTAAATCAAATCTATAATATGGATCTTACTTTCAAAATAATATGGAATGTAAGGTTCATTAATTGGCAAACATAAGAAGATATATTAAACAAAATTATTAACAAGTTCCAGCAATCGCAGCAATCAAAAATTCCATGTTGGTTTTTTGCTTGACATTTTTTTTCATTTTTCTACAACTACATTCGTTGTATTACGAAGACAGATAATATACGTTTATTATGGTAAAGCTTAGAATAATAATCGAGACATCATATTAGTCTTAGCTCATGGAAGCATAAATAAATCGACCTATTGGGACGGGGAGACTCTGTCAATTTTTATTTCGATATTGACATGTAATTGGATCATTATTCGCGTAAATTTGTTATTGGAACTTTTTATCAATTTTACCGCTTAGCAATGAAATAAGCGTGATAACTAGCATATTACAAAATTGTTATAGATTTTATCTATCCAACATATTGGTTATCGTTATTCATCATGTGGTTATGCTGTTATTAACCTAAGGGGAGACATCTGACTTCTTACCTTCTTACTCACCCACCTCGGTGATCCCTGTTGTATTTTTCGTAAGTGACGCCATTCACTCGAAAAATACTTGAATGGTTTCAATGCTTCAGCACAATTCCTCCTGCAGGCGATAGTTTTACCGGCTGAGGGTTACCGGAGAATCTGCATCTGTATTATCCTTTAAATCAAACGTGTCATCCATCAAAGATTATGATTAATTCATTGACTCATCTGAATTGTACTCTCCGCACAAGCAATATGCCTCAAAAGGTATGTTCCAAACTTGATCCAAAACGGATTTCGAAGTAGAAATAAGCTAACACTGCACTTTTTTTCCGACATTGAGCAGCGGTATGCTGTTCTTATGCTTCACGCAAAACCGTATTAACTCCAAGTCGGATCTCTTACTACACCCGTATTTGTACACTTTGTACATTATTTTGGATGTTCACTTGAAAATATTTTAGATTATAACAGGTGACATCATAAAAACATAAATCAAAACAACGAAACAGGTTGTTCAGCAACACTGCCAGCAAGCCTAATAATAAATTTTAACGTATTCGGGGTTTTCAATTCCAACCAATCAGCGAGTGGTTCCCAAAATGGATGCAAATCTATACCCAGTTGTCTCCCCTTAGTTATTAACGTTTGAAATCTGACGCAACGTTTGCCAGTTTCATTTCCATTTTCACAGAATGCATCTCAGTATAGTAAACAAAGACGTAGTCCCACGTCAAAAGGGAAAAAGCGAGAAATATTTCCAATTTTAAATGCTAATGAGTCGTTTAGTTTTCAATTGATTTTCATTGCTCCGCCCAAATGCAGAATATTGTAATTTGAATGAATGAATGAATTTTCTAAAAGTCCTTAACAGATTTTCGCTAACTTGTGTCATTACCATACTTCCAGGAGGACACAAGAATGTTTTAGTTAGAATAACTTTTTTTCCTTATGAGTAGCCACTTCGGATTATTAAAAAAAAATTAGGCAGCAAAATTTTCACTCATTTTGGGAAAAATCTGAGATAACCGACTTTTGGAAAATCACTTTTTGTTTTTAAAATAGATTTTTTCAGTATAGGATCTCAAATTCAATCTTTTCAATATTTTTTTGTATAAAAGTTCGGACACTTCACTAAAAATCATTCCTATCGCTTGTCATTATTCAAATACATCGATTTATTAAAAAATTAAGCCCTTTTCAAATTTCACAGATAAATATTAAAAAAAAGCAAATTTGCTTAGGGTAGTAAGGCCCACACACTCACAAAGTTTCATTGAATTTTGATAGAAAGCTGGCAGTCTCCCAGTTGAGTTGGCGCGAAATCATTTCTTTTTGAGCGTCTACTAGAACGAAATTGATTATTGAGAATAGGTTATGTTTCCGTTTAATTCTACTACAAACAGTCCACATAAGCACTGATGATGATTGCATGTAGCAGCCGAAATACGTATCTGCGGACGGTATTCGATTAGGGGCCGTTCAATAATTACGTAAGCAAGGTGGGGGGGAGCGGGGGTGTGCCATTTTCTTACGCTGACTTACAGGGGAGGGAGGAGGGGAGAATTGATTATCTTACGTGAGAAAAACATTGTTGATGCAGCTGTTCAAATAAGCATGTTTATGAAGTGCGGACGGTAAAATTTATAAAACGAAAATTAAGGAAGGACGATTAACTCGAAATAAGGACAGAAGAGGAAACGAAGTATTGTGCCTGGAGCAAGTCAGCATGATAAAACTAGAATAAAAATCTATATATAGTATATATAGTAAGATCTTACTAGGGGGGAGGGGGTGGTGGTATCAAAAAATCTTACGATGTCTTACAAGGGCGGGGGGGGAGGTGGGTCTGAAAAAGTGGAAAAATATGCTTACGTCATTATTGAACGGTCCCTTAAAGGGTATTCGATTTTTTGTAGTAGAATTAAATGGAAACATAACCTATTCTCAATGGAAAACATAACCTATTCTCAATTTCTCTACATCTAGGGATGATTCCCTTCCTTTAACCCGGTGCCAAAAATACTCATCTTGGATAGTATTTGACCATTTTAGACCGTTTTGCATAAACGAGAAGTTACCATCTTGGAGTTTAAAATAGCATCTTCGATCAATTTGCGATCTTTGGCCTTTGCTCTGGTTCTAGAAATTTTCATATTGGCATATATTTAGTCGTTTTAAACTGTATTCCAGAAACCAAAGTCTCCCAGCTGGTCTCGAGGTACGATGCTGGCCTAACAAGCCAGTCGTCGTATGTTCGAATCCCGGCTCGGGAGAGACTGTTAGTGTCAGTAGGATCGTAGCGCTAGCCCCGCAATTGTCCTGTACACACAACAGTCGGCTGCGAAGTCTGTAAAACAGAAGGTCGAATTCCGATACGGAATGTAGCACCAAGGCTTTGCTTTTTTTCCAGAAACCAAAAGTTGTCGGCTAGGATTGAAAAATGGCGACAGGAGTCGATCCCTGGATCCCGCGCATCATAACGTCAGCTGTTTCAAAAAACCGAAGATCACCATTTTGGAATTCAACATTCCAAACAATTTCAGAACTTTGGACATTATCCCGGTTTCATAAATATCCATAATAAAACGAGGAAAACGGAATTTACAAAATTTCTCATTTAGGGGCCTGGATAACATTAAACCTTTCGATCGAGACGTTAAAAATCCGTTCATTGGTAGTAACATTATATGCATTTAAAGAGGGCACATTTTCGTTACACTTTCGACTTTGTATGACATCTTAGTGAAATAAGACGTAATTTGATCTCAAGTCAACTAAACAATTTATAAACATTTTGTTCCTGCAAGCTTTCATAACGTCAGTTATGAAATATTACATATTGAAAATCTTTAGTTCGTTTATTACATAACAGAAAATCTGTAAAAGATTTTTTTGGAATATACAGATTAAAAAGGGGCATCTCTGTGTGTAATGCTGTTCTTCATTCGTTGCGTGTCTAGTCGAAGAAAACCATCAAACAACGAGTGTTTGTTGCTTGCTTTACCGCTCTGAGCGCTCTTAGTGCTGAGAGTGCTTCATCAAGTTTACTGTTGCCTGTACCAGCATTCCTTCGAGATATCAGTTTTTATAACATTCTCACAGCATTGTTACGAACTTTCCAGAAAAACTTCTCCTTCGAGACATCAAAATAGTTTAAGTCTAGGGTAGCAAATATTAGTTGACCTGTTGGGACCAAGAGATTTTGCCAACATTTCTGATACTGATATAGAGGAAACCACAGCAGACGGTTGGTGTCTGTCCGTAGCGTCCGTATTGGGCGCGATCGCTTGTGACTGGTTCATTATCGCGAAAAACTTCTCATCAATTCTCGCTGCTGAGCAATAAAGTAATAATGATAACTGACTTCTTATAATGAAATCCATGGAGTGGTTATACTGTAACCACGTTTCATTTTTATTTTTACAGAATTCACCATAGTATAGAAAACAAAGACGTGGTTCTGCGTCTTGCGGTTATTACGAACTATTTCCAAATATTCCAAACCGAAGTTTAATGGCAGATTTAATATCTGTGTCTTGTTCCGAAATAGCTTCTATTGGAATCACCCGGTTTTCCGCTGATTTTGAAGTAAAAGTTGAAAAATATTGGAAACTTTTAACGACATTTTTTACATTGCCCATTTACACAGGTAGAACTCTTAGGAATAAGGAAACTAATGCTAAGCTAATGAAATAAAAAAAGAAAAAAAAAAGAAAAGACGATGTCATTCGCCC
This sequence comes from Wyeomyia smithii, assembly GCF_029784165.1. Lineage (NCBI taxonomy): Eukaryota > Metazoa > Arthropoda > Insecta > Diptera > Culicidae > Wyeomyia > Wyeomyia smithii. The sequence continues at coordinate 99,424,362 of NC_073695.1, forward strand.
AGACTTAAATATTTTTTCGTGACATCACACATTGTTCAACTCGCGGTCAGTAAGATTCGGTCAGTCGGAACATGCAATGGGAAACGCAATGCAAACAACACTATCGCTCTAGTTGGAAATGTATAGTGTGCAATTTCGGCTATTCGATTGAGTTTTGTTTTTTTGGTGCATGTTTTGTCTGTTCACCGGGTAGCCGATTTATTAATGCTGCTGCTGTGTCGTTATGCAACACTAGACGGATGCGCTTTCGCAGATAATTTTGCGTGCTTTCCGTTTGGATGCCAATGACGTTGGATGGTGGCGTGAAAAATTAATGATTGATTTTTTTTGCTTATCTCCGGTTCAACGTGGATTTCTGTATGTCGATCGGCAGCGTTGCTCTACTGTGCGAAGAGTCAGCGCAAGAGGTTGAAATTTAACACCTACGAATTTTGTGTAATTGTATGTTGGTGAGATTTTTTGCAATATGCTATCTTTTTTTTGCTCGGAAGAAGCTGGTGCGAGTTGAATCTGATTGAATTGTAACACTGCGATGACCTTGGAAATTATAACTCGCAAAATCGGTGAATCGTTGAAAGCGAATCACCTGTAAATTTCGCATGACAACCAATTTACCGGCATTTTCGGAAGGGTTTCCAAATAGCCTTTCAGTACGGTTTACATTTACCCAGCGAAAACGCAACTTTGTACCTTTTTCTGTTATTTCTAGGTTAAGTAGCGAACCGATTCCGAAATTAACAGCCTCGAGTATGTTGCGGCGAATGGTTTCGGTGTGCGTTGATTGTTAGGTGGTGGATTTTACCAAATAAACGTTTTTTTGCAGTCCCATTGGAGATCACAGCATCGAATGTCTAAAGCGAAATGACAGGAAACAGGCTAAGGCAAGGGTCGAAAGAAAGCGCGAAAATCGGTCAATAGAGCGATCGCTGTACACTGTACGAGCTTCTAGTTGCTTGGAAGATAAGTGCCGTTTGCGATTTAGGCTAGATATGATCCGACTGGGCCGGAAACAGGTGGCTCAATAATAACAGGTACCCACTGGGGGCATTCGGTTAGCATTCGCGCAAATGAACTGACGTCTGAGGTAGCCGGTCTTTCTTCGCTTCTCCTGAAGCTTCCGCGATTTAATGTGGCGAGTGCACTTGAGGGTGACTCTACTATTTTCGGAAAGGCTCTCGAACACACCTAGGTGATTGAATATAATAGGTTATGTGCTTAATTGAATGATTTTAATTTGGGAGTTTTCGGGAATAGGTTAGATTGCAGCATAGCTTCAAAGTAGAAATTCTTTACATGGTGTGTGCTAATTACTTGAGAGTTTCTATACTGCAAGTGGTTTTAGAAAATTGTGTATAAGCACGGCTGAGAAAACTTTGCATTCTTTCTCAGAAAAAAATCGCTTCCTATGAAAGAAATGGGAAGATAGGAAAAAACCAAATTATATGAGAAAGCCAGAGGCATAAACTGCGCCAGTTTTGGCACAGCATTGCAAAAAAAAATATTGATGCGACATTCTGGAGCATACATAATGTTGTTATCGTCAATCCGTCATTCCTATGAGGTTGTGTGCTAGTGGAGGTTGAGGATGGCTTCACTAGTACGAAAAAGGAGCATCGATTGAGCACTGACTGTTTCGGTTTGTATTCACTCGTACACTGTTTTAATCCTCAAAACCACAGCTCTAATGGAGAACAAAAATATCTGCATTAGTAAGAAAGAGGAGCTATAACTGAGCAGTGACTCTCCAAGTAGTGTCCAGCACTCTGTCGTGTCTTTCTTGAATACACAACAAAACAGAGCAAATTGAGAACTATTTTTCAAAGAAATTTGGACCGAAATGGCTCGAACGGGACTACGGGGTGGATCTTATACCGGAAACTTATACCATGTTGGGCATAAAGCACAACCGAAAAAATCAGATGATGGTTTACAACATAATTAAAAAGTGAAAGCATAAAATCTTCATTCACTAATAGAGCTAAAAAAGCATAAATATCTAAACAAATTGCTACCAAAGATGTATTAATTGAAGAAGAGCAAGAGCCAAGTAGTCATTCTCTACTTGGTGTTCATTGGTTTTCTTCTTTAATTCAAACAATTTACAGGAAGTTTTTTCTCCTAAAGTTGGAATGAAATGGCTCTAACATAATTATAAAATACATCCTGCAGCATATTGCGTGCTACGATTAGAAAATAATCGAAAAAACCGAATGCAAGTCTATAATCTTGTTAACAAAATAGAAAGATTGTTGTTTAATATTGTTTACAGTTCAATGTTGAGGCAGCTAACTGATGAAAAAAATCAAGACTGCATATTTACAAATCAAGTCCATTTCAAAGAAGAGCGGTAAATGAACTGACTCAAGTCTTAGAAGACTTGTCTGCTATAGTGTAGTCTCGGTTTGCTATAGTGTAGTCAACAACGAGAGGCGGTAAGCGACGGGTAGAGCCAACACTCTGACCGTTCGCGGGTGGAAGATGCCCCGCACTTCGATGCCGGGGTATTCGAAGAGGCAAAGAGAAAGGAGCGCGAGGGGGGCAGTTTGCTCCGCCCGACTGTTGACCAACTAGTTGTCATGCTATCACGGGCGTTCGTAGCCACCATGCCTAGGACTCGCCAACCTAGGAATGGGAAGCCACCGGTTTACTGGTGGACGGATGCGATAGCTAACCTTCGCAGTGCGTGCCTCCGTGCAAGACGGAGAATGCAGCGTGCGCGAAACGAAGAAGAGAGGACAGAGCGCTGCGCAGCATTCGGTTCTGCAAGATCGTTGCTAAAGAGTGCGATTAAGGCCAGCAAGAGGGCCTGCTTCGATAGGCTATGTGCGAGTGCCAATACAAATCCGTGGGGCGACGCCTACAGGATCGTAATGGCCAAGACTAAAGGCGCGCTGGCGCCTGCAGAGCGATCACCAGCGATGCTGAGGCGTATCATCGAGGGACTCGCGCCACGAGCCAAGCCCTTGGCCTCCGGCGGTCGAGTCTCACGTACGACGTTCCAGAATCTCACACAGACCAGGGATGGTCGGTTAGCCTGCCGAACATCCAATCCGTGAGCGACGACATCCGTGTCGAGGTTGAGGAAGAGGCAAGGGTTAGGAATGAGGAACTCATCGTGATCGCCAAATCCCTAAAGGTGAGCAAGGCACCGGGACCGGATAGTATCCCTAACTTGGCAATCAGGCTGGCGATAAAAACGGCCCGGGGCTGTTCAGGGCAGTTATGCAGAGGTGCCTGAAAGACTGTCTCTTTCCGGATAGGTGGAAGCGGCAGGAATTGGTGCTACTGCCGAAGGCAGGAAAACCACCAGGTGACCCATCGGCATATAGGCCTATCTGCCTGCTAGACACGGCGAGCAAGGTACTTGAGAGGATTATCCTCAACAGACTGGTGAGGTACACAGAGGGTGTAAACGGTCTGGCAAGCAACCAGTTCGGCTTCTGGAAGGGCAAGTCCACACTGGATGCTATCGCCTTCGTCACCAAGACGGCGGAGGTAGCACTCCAGCGCAAGAGAAGAGGAATACGCTACTGCGCAATCGTCACACTCGACTTGAAGAATGCGTTCAATAGCGCCATTTAGGACTCCATAGCGCTCGCGCCCAGGAGCATCCATGTACCGGTGTCGCTGTACAGGATTCTGAAAAATTACTTCCAGAATCGAGTACTTGTGTACAACACGGAGGAGGGTCTGAAGTGCATCCTAATTACCGCAGGAATTCCTGGGTCCGGTGTTGTGGAATGTTATGTACGACGGGGTGTTGAAACTCAAGTTCCGACATAACGACATAACGCTGGAGGTTTACGGCGAGTCTATTGAGGAGGTCGAGTTGACGGCCGCGCACTGTATACGCAAGGTCGAGGACTGGATGCGCTCTAAGAAACAGGCGGTGGTCGCAGTCGGAGACTGCACCATCACCTCCAAGCGATCTCTGAAGCTCTTGAGGGTTATGGTTGACGATAAGCTCACGTTCGGAAGTCTCGTCGGCTATGCCTGTAAGAGGGCCTCATCGGCTATTGCAGCACTATCTCGTATGATGTCAAATAGCTTAGCGGTTTATGGCAGCAAGCGGAGACTTCTTGCCAGCGAGGTTTCGTCCATACTTAGGTATGGTGGGCCAGTGTGGTCCAAAGCGCTAGGTACTAACAGTTACCGCGGTAAACTGGAAAGTACCTACAGACTCATGTGCCTGAGAGTTGCGAGTGCGTATCGTACGGTGTCATATGATGCAATCTGTGTCTTGTCCGGCATGATGCTATCAGCATCGCCATCAAGGAGGACAGTGTTTCGACCAACGTGACACAAGGGGCACACGAGGTACCAGAAGGTCATTCTCGATGCTCCGCTAACTCCACAAAGGGCAGATGGGACGAGATATTCGGTTGGGTCGGGAGGCGACATGGCGAAGTGAACTTCCACCTGACACAGATCCTGTCAGGCCATGGATGCTTCAGACAATATCTGCACAGGTTCGGACACACGGGGTCCCCAATGTGTCCCGAGTGCGTGGAGGAGGAGGAGACTGCTGAGCATGTCTTCTTCGTATGCCCCCGTTTCTTAGGAGCGAGGTGCGACATGATGGCTGTGAGTGGGCCTGGCACTACTCCGGACAATCTAGTCCGGAGGATTTGCGACGACCCGGACATCTGGAGCGCGGCCAGTGCGGCCGCCTCCCAGATTGTCCTGGAGCTGCAAGTGTGTGGCAGGTCAACCACCAACACGCCAGTGGTAGCTAACTACCAGTCTCCAGGTAGTTAGCTAGGAGGTTATAAGAGTAAAGAGGGTGCATCACGCACAAAAGCCACTCCACGACGTAATACTTAACCGTCGTTCCGGGAAGAGCAGGGCTGGAGACTGGAGGGGTTTTAGTGGGTCGGGACAGGGACCAGTAGGTGTTTGGAGGAGTGTAACTACCCCAGAATCTCTCCCTTAGTCTCATCCCCACACCCTGAGTTCTCTTCTCAGGTGTCTGTTCGCAGATTTCCCCGCCACCTTAAAAAAGTCTCAGAGGGTACGGGAGACGAAACTAAGAAATTCTCAAAAATATTACTTAAAAAGTAGGTTGGTATGTGTCTAAGAAGAATTTACCAAATCTTTTTTTTTGTGAGGCCATTTTATTCCGGACACCCTTTAACAGTTGTGAGTGTACCGGTAGCGTGTGTTATTATCGTTATGTCTTGTTTGCTTGATTGCAGTGTGTGCGGAGCGGAGAATAACAAGAAAACGAGAATCTCGTGTCATCAGTAAATAGTAATCCAAAATCAACGCTTCTCTTCAAGGTTATCAATCAATCAATAAAAAAGAAAGTTGAAAGAGAAATATTATTGAAAATTAACGTCCCACACCATTAAATTGAAATATCCTGATCGAGTGTATTTCCAAACCTATTGCAAAAATTACATTGATATAAGACAGGCTGCCATTATTCTACGTTAACTTTGCGGTCGTGTCATGTAAATAACCCCTTGAACAGTCAGGTGTGGCGAGATGGATCATGAGCGGCCTCAGCCGATCTGACAGGTCAATGTTAGAAGAAACAAAAAAAAAAAAAAAACAGTGATATAAGCTAGTCAACAAAACAGTGCCGTTTCTAGTTGAATTTTTTGAGCTTGAAGTGCTACGGGAGAGGTTCTGCATATGTGTCACTAAAGGGGACTGAATTGATTATGAACGTTATCCTGCAGAACCACATACAAGCGCGTAGCCGTCATTTATTTATAGAAATCAACTAGAATTAATTTACTTTTTATTACTATCTGTGACTAATGCGTGGGAAGAAGATTTAAAAGTAACGAAATCTTGCTCAAATCTAACAAAATCTATCCCATTTGTTTTGGATGTAGATGTAAAATGAGATTTCAACATGTGCAATTTGCTTTTATTATGCAAAAAATAGACCCAAATAGGTTCAAGGGGTAAAATCTACCAAAAATTTTTTGTTTCTTGTCATTTTTTTTATTGGCTTAAATCATGCTAAAACTATCCTAGAATCAAAATCTACATCGACCAAGTACTGATCTAAACTCAAAATTCGTTTAAATCAATTTTTATTTAACTACTTTTATGCTCCAAAATAACATTTTTCGTTTATTTTGGCGATGCTCGTTGTTGTTTTTAATTTCTAGGCTATGTAAACTAGTAGAAGTTACTTATGATCGATATCGTGTTTTAAATTTGAAATATAGATGTCGCTGCATCAAGTTTCGACCGGTACAGCGTCTCTACAGCACGTGTTTACTCACAATTTCCATTTGTTTAGTCGATCAGCCATTCTCGTTGTGTACGTTCTTTGTTTGAGTTTTTTGATACTTTTCAACTGTGAGTTATACTCAAAAGTACTTAAATATGAGTGACAAGTTTGAGTTTTGCATGGGATCAGACGCCAACCGCGTCAAAGTCACTGAGCGTCGCATGTCTGATACCGCGAAAGAGGGTAGGGGCAGCCTTAGATCAGATAAAAAAAGGAAGAAGAGGAATATAAAGCCCAGGAAGGACAACTTTACGACGCAGGAATAGCTGACTGAAAGTTAGACAATTATTAGAGGCTTTATTATTGCGATTCTTAAGATTTATAGCATTTTGAAACTTTAAACGCGTTTTTCTCAAAACCATGTTTTCAAAATCAGCGAGCAGTAGAACTGAAAAAGTTTACATCCGATTGACTTGAAATTTTAACTGTAGCTTCTTCGTTAGATTATCTAGTGGAGTACACATGATTTTGGCGATTGATTAAAAAAAAACAAAAGTTATAAACAATTAAAGTCGATTTGTTTCATCGAAAAAGAACTTGTTTTTTAAACCGTTGCCATTTTGCGAAGAAAATTTCTAAAAATATAATCATGTGTACTTCACTAGCGACACTTATGTAGATAATGAGAAAATTTTTGTTTTGGTGATAGGTGGAGTTGAGCACGACTTCTACTGCTCGCCGCGGAACAACTTTTCAAAAAAAAAAGCGGTTTACAGCAAATGCTGCACAGCCGCCATTTTGTAAAAAAAGCATAAATAAAACTTTATTTTCTATTCTCCAAGAGTTGCTTAGCTTAACGATATATTATTGATATATCTTACACATCAAATGTCTTTTAGAAAAAATCATGAAAAAAGCCTTGTTTTTTTTAGCATTTGGTAGATATCACCCTCTAAGGTTTAATGAGTTTCAGTTTTCGTCGAAATGAAAAAAACTTTTTTGCGCTAATTTTCGAACACGTTTGTTTTTAACCCTTTATAAGGCCGTAGAAACTACGCAATGAATCGACACAAACTTCTGTAAAACATATTCCTTACAGGAGTAAAAACACATATGTGTCTTTGTTTGAAAATACACCATTGTATCAATTGAAAAAATTAGTGCAATATAGTTGCCACTGCCCGTTAACCCCAAAAACGATGGCGACAATCTTTTCGACGCTGTATTGTAAGCTTGTTTTATTTTGATTATAAAATTAAGAAATATCATAGCAATTGAAAAGTAACAGTAAGAGTTCATTTATTTTGCATGGAGTAGATCGAAATAAGGGCTCATGCAAGTGATTCCATGGAAAAATTTTCAGGATGAAATTTGATTTTTTTGTCCAATACACCATATATTTTAACGAAAAAACTGCACATTCTAACACAGTAGGTCCTAAATAGAAGGTTCCTGGTAAAAAACTTACCAATTTCATGGATGATGTTGGAGATGTTCAAAAATCGCGGTTCTTCTACATTAAAACGATCCCCAAATCAGTATTATACACTTCTAGCAGTCCTTAAAAAGCTGGAGTGTTATAAAATATCCCGATAAGTCTTTGGTTAAGTAATATTTTGATTTTAATGCAGCAAAAAAAAGTTTTTGCTGGTGGCAATATAGTTGCCACTGTCTTATAAAAGGTTAAACAATCCACTTTGAAATGTGCTAGACTTGATTTCAACTAACGATATCAACGAACACGTTCAAGCGCGTTCTAGTTTTGTTTTCATGGGGGATATTTTACCAGAGAATTGACGAGCGCATGATTGTGTCCAGTATGACTATTACAATACAACAGCTTCAAAATTCAATAGCCACGCGATGTTATTCACTTTCGACGTACGGGTGTTGCATAGACTTTCAGCGTACGGTTTAGTTTGAGTTTCACGTAATTAAGCTGTGAATAGGTAAACAACATGTGCACTCAAAAAGTCTTAAAAAACATTTTAAGTCTCCAAACTTTTCATCTGTTATGCAAAAACTTCTCAGCTTTTTTAAAATTTTTAAATAATGGGTCTCCGTTCACCACAGAAGGAACCCACAATTCATATTATTATTGAAGCGAAACTGCTCTTTTATATCAGACCATTATGTCTTTTCATCAATTTCCTGAGACTCTAATAAACGCAAACTGCAATCCCAATAACCTCATAAAAGTTTTGCTCCAAACTCAGTTAAAACGAGTGCTTCGTTCGTTGCAAAGCCTTGGGAACGTAATAATCGTAACTTTTTGTTGCTGGTACTAGTTGCACAATCATTGCTCTGTTACCAGTTTAATCCGTCATTCGAAACCTGTTGCCGAATCGCGCCGAAATAAGAGTTGACCTCCTGCTCCGCGTAATGAATCATTCGCCTGGTTTACTGACTGACTAACTGGGTTGCAAATGAGACCCGCTGGGTTCTATGAAATGTTCACCGTTCCGCCGTCTACACTGCTATGTATTGCAATTCGATAAAGCTAGTCGCAATTCAGTGCGAATTTCCATTCGGCAGCGACTTGCTGTTGTTATTCATGGCAATGCACGCCGAAAAAGCCCGAAGAGGTGTTACCTCTTACGAATCGAATCGACGAATGACGCCTACGTGTGTGCGAATGTGTTACCGTTTCGTAACGCTGAAATAGAAATTATGAACATAATTATCCTCCAACTTTCGGTCACCGAGGCGCAAAGTGGAAAGGCCTTGTGATCAGCGTTGCCAGGTCATTTTTTTAAAAATCTGGAAAAGGCAAAAAAAAAATCTGGAAAAAATCTGGAAGTCATTTCGTGGGGAGAAAGGTAAATTCTTCGGATAATAGTCTTGGGGTACGTAAAATTTGAGGTGACAAAATTGCAAAATTTCGCGCCAAATTTCAAGTGATGACCTTTTTGCTGAACAGAGAAAATAGAATCTGGATAAAATCTGGATCATTCATGGAAAATCTGGATAATTGGACATCAAATCTGTCTACCTGGATACATGTTCAAAAATCTGGATAATCCAGCTATATCTGGATACCTGGCAACGCTGCTTGTGATAGCATAGGTCATTCGGTGATTAGGTTGAATAATTTCCACCAGACGCGATCGTGCTCCAGATTCGGCGCAGTTTGTTTTTGCGTCTTCCGCGCACCATCGGCGTGGCCAGCGAGCGCGAGCAGTCTACCGGCGCAGCAACTAATTGCCGTATCGGATCGAAGCGCACGTGCCGGCCAGAGGGGAAAATTGATCCCAGGAAGAAAATTATCGTTGGATTTTAAAATTTGGACCCAATTAAGTGAGGTGAGAATGTGTGCGCATTTGCATAATATCAGTCGTTTGTTTCGGTGCATCGTTGGAAGGAAAGTGAAGAGATCAGAGGTTGATGGAACAATGACTTACTGCTCGCGTAAGATTTACGTCCTGCGAAACAGATCAATAGTCTATTTATGCTCTTGAAACTTGGAAAGTTGAACCAAACAGAAGAGCAATTAAAATGGATGAGATTTCTTAGATCAGTTTTCAATTCTCGCATCGTCAAAGCGATTTATCCATTCGAATCCCGATCAGGATAATTTAACAAACAGGATTTCAACAAAATATTCGTCATTTGTTTTTAAAGAACAATAGTTTATTGAATTTTCCTATAGAAATGAGGTTCTTAGTAGTAAGGTTGTCGAATTTACCATAGTAGTTTCAGAGCGAGAAACTAGCAATGCAAGAGCAAAATATTTTACTGATTAGGGCGTTACAAATTTTATGTCACTCAGTCTTTCTCATTAAAACTTATTATTTGTAAAAATAGATATACATAAATGCCTAAATCCAATAAAGGTATATTCACTCTTTGGGTTCTAAAATATTGATGTTGTAATTGAAGTGTAAAATATGAAATTTGACGTAATGTTAGTGCTTAAGAAATAGCGAAATAAAAGAAATGACTCCTAATTTCGAACAATTCAATCACGAGCGATACCGGGAACGTTCAGATAGTACGATATCACATTTAAATCATGTTGAGGTCATATATATTGATCAAAGCAGGTATAGTGTTTAATAGTCTTTGAATTTATTTTCTTTCCAAAACTTTTGAACAGCATATAAAATTGTCATGAAGTTTGTTATTTGTAAGTTTGAGAGATGACTCGTTTGTATGACACTAGTTATGTTCAAATAAGTCGTGTAATACTTGAGATAATAGACTTTCGTTGTTTTACAAATTAAAACTTAACGGTTGCTTGAGTTTGATTACAATCAAATGAAAAGGTAACGTATAGGGCAGTTAAACTTTGGAACCACGTGTTCAATCATAATTCATCAGTTAACCCTTAACTAGCCCGTTTATCTGATATCAATATTGTTCGAATCGGTTGTGTAGTTTCTAAGATAATGAAGTTTCGTAATTTTGCAAAATTCAATAGGGTGTTATGAGGCAGATAGACCTTTCATTTGATACTGGAAATCGGGTTAACCATCTCTGAGAAAGGTGAGTGCCTCCAAGTAGTTTTCGGAATATGTTTCTTTTCATAGCTGGATTTCACATTTTTAAACATAACAGGCAAAGAAATAATCCGTTTGCAAAAAAAAAAAAATTATTTGGGTCTTATGGGGCAACAAGACCTTCCATATGACACTGATTTTATGAAAATCGGTTCAGCCATCTTTGAGAAACATGAGTGAGATTAAACAGTCTCCAGAACACGTTTCTTTCCATAACTTCTGAACCACATGTTCAATCTTCATAAAATTCAAAATTTAAGGGTTTTTTACGTAGCCCGTTCATTTGAAACCAATTTTGTTCAAATCGGTTGTGTAGTTTCTGAGATATTGATGTTTCGTGATTTTTACATTTTGATACACAACTTCTAGAAATCAGATTACAATAAATTTTAATTGGGTCTTATAGGGCAACTAGACCTTTCATTTGCAATTAATTTCATTGAAATCGTTTCAGCCATCTTTGAGAAAATCGAGTGAGATTGGGAGAGCGTTACACACACACATACACACACATGCAGAAAATGCTCAGCTCGTTGAACTGAGTCGAGTGGTAAACGACATTCGGCCCTTTTGAGCACTTTTATACCATTAGTTTCTGCAGTGATTGCGATACCTTTCTAGGAGAAAGGCAAAAAGTGAAATGACAGAAATGACTTTTAATTTCAACTTCAATCCCGAGCAAGGCCGCAAACATTGAAATAGTACAATATCAAATTTAAATGATGTTGAGGCCACATATTTTGATCGTAGCTGTAGTTTCAAACAGTCGGCGGGTTACGTTTCTTTCTATAACTTTCAAACCACATGTTTAAACATTATGTAAGTCATTGTTCAAGGGTTTAAAAGCCCATTAATTTGAATTCAACTATGTTCATAGCTTCTGAGATATAAGAGCGGTTTTCGCATTCTGACGCAGCGCCAAAACTAAAATTTTGATTACAATGAAATTCAATAGTAATCTAAGCGGCAAATAGACCCTTCATTTGACACCAAGATAGAAAGAATCGGTCAGATCATCTCTAAGAAAAGTGAGTGCGAAAAAAATGTGCACATACACACATACACACCCACACTCACACACACAAATACACCTATACATGCATACATGCAGAAAATGCTCGATTCGTCGAACTGAGTTGAGTAGTATATGACATTCGGCCATTTCAATCATTTTTCTACCTTTTAATTAGCCAGTGATCGTTAGGAGAAAGTCAATATGTTTACTTTCATTATGTGATTTCACATCCCATCCGATTACAATGATTACAATGAAATTCAATAGCAACCTATGGGGCAACTAGACCTTTCATTTGACACTAATTTTGTGAAAATCGGTTCAGCCATCTCTGAGAAAAATGAGTGAGTTTAAACAACCTCAGGATAACTTTTCTTTACATAACTTTTGAACAATATGTTCAATCATTACTTGCTTAAAAGTTAAGGGTTCTGGAGACAGCCCGATCATTTTAACCAGTTTTATTGAAATCGGTTATGTGGTTTCTGAGATATTGATGTTTCGTGATTTTTACATTTTGATACATAACCTCTAAACTAAAAATCCGATCACAATGAAATTCAATAGCAACTTATGGCGCAACTAGACCTTTCATTTGCAATTAATTTTATGAAAATCGGCCCAGCACCTCTGAGAAAAGTGAGTGAGAAAAAAAGCTGCACATACACACACACACATACACACATACATACAGAAAATGCTCAGTTCGTCGAAAGGGGTCGAGTGGTATATGACATTCGGCCATTGGGACCACTTTTATACCTTTGGTTTTTCCAGTGATTGCTATACCTTTCTAGGAGAAAGGCAAAACGGTGCACTTCATAAAAAGAAAACTGATAACAACATTTTAAGGGGGAATGCCGTTTTGAAAAATCAAATTTTCTTTTTTTACTTAATGAAATTTCGTAGGTTTTAGAAAATTTTTCTAGTTGGGGTGAAAAGGAATCGACAATAAGTAATAAAATAAAACATTGTATTGATCTTCTTAAACCGTTCATCGCCATGCAAAAGTATTCACACATCACTGTGTAAACGCTACCCCAATCTTTCTTAACTGTTGCGTCGCCACAAACGGTACTAACCTGTAATTCCAGCTGTCGTAATCGACAGAACGAATGAAGTCATTGTCCTGTGGTATCGATTTCATCATTTCAAGCGATGAAATAATTAAGTCAAACTCCTTAAAGGCATCGGGCGTCCGGTCCGGTGGTGGCCCCAGTGATGACGGCCTTTCCTCTTCATCGCACGACATAAAAGTGTACGCCGCCAAACGAAAGTGAAAATCTGCTCCAAACCAAACGCGTGCGACCGCTAGCGGGAGATATTTTGTCACGTTTTACGTGTAGTTATGCATCTGTGCGCTCCATAAACGAACATTCACGCTATATGGGAAGGGAATAATTACCTCGAAGCGGGAAACTCAGCTGCTCCGAAAACTATGCTGCCGCCAAAGAGCGTTCGATGCATAGCTGATCAGCCTGGGAGAGCGAGCAAAAAATAAAAATGTTGTTTTACTCCCCCGAACTAAAGTACCGACTAAAGTCGTGTACCAAACGGATAAAAATAGAATAAATTAATTTCATCGCCATGCAACAGAAATATTCGGGATCCGCGGAGAACTTATTGATTATTCCTCTTTGGGAGGTTGGTAGAAAATTGAAATGAAAACAAGCGGTAAAAGAGGTGTACGAATGTCTCCGATAAAATAGCCCCAAGCATGTCACGCTATTTTGATTCGATCGGTACTGCCGCTTGATTGTCAATGCTTTCTACGGAACTCGAACCGGTCGCGGCGGCTAGGATGACTGCGAATATTTGTGCAAAAACGACCAACCTCGGCATACTACCTGGGTGGCAAAGGGTACAAACAGGGTACCGCACTCTAGTGTACTAACTGCGAAAGCAAAGATTGTTTTCGTGAGCGGGATCGTGACAATTTCCGTCTATCCGGCGGCTTCATCTTGACAAAATGCGGAATTGAAAATGCAAGTTATTCCGCATGGCTAATTTAGGGGTTCGGCGACAACACAGAGATCGGATGACATTTGGACGAATCCTGTGAAATGATGAGTAATAATATCCGTACGAATATTTTGAAAACTGTGTGAACAGTATGCGTTAGTCTCGTTGATAGGAGAATCGAACTAGATATTAACGACGCTGATTACTGATGTTGACAAAAAAGTTCTGTTAGAATTTTATTAGCTAAACTTCTGCAACTTCTTCTAAATTATCTGTAACTTGAATATTGTGGGATTGAGTTTGCGGTCAGAACAGATCTGTCCGTGATTAAGAAAAATAATATTGATGTTGGTGTATCGCAAAGAATTATATCAGAAAGAAGTAAATTAAATAGGGCCAAATACAATTTTAATTGAAACAGAAAAAAAGTATTATTTTTAGCTTATCTTACAGTTGAATAGTATATTTTATACATATTTATCAGGTTATTCTAAAGATTTAAAAAGGTATTGGTATAATCTTCTTTCTTCTAGATGGAAGTTCTGTGCGCGGCTTTCTACATGTCCAACGCAAAAACGTGTTGCATTTGAACCTCAGTTAGTTTAGGCCAACTCTTGAATCTATGAGAAACGAATCGTCCGAGAGTGAAGCTAATATGGTACAAGCAGCAAGCCGACCAACAATCGTTATTGATTACTGAAGCCAATGAATACTTTTCAATGCCTCGAGAGTCAACACAAGTTACTTCCTGTTTCTATGAACTTGAAGCCACTTGCCTTCAGTCACTCATCAGCTCTGTTTACGTACAAATTACCAACCGCATGTTACGAACCTCAAGATAACCTAAGGAAACGACGAAAGGTCCCCACAGTATAGTAAAAAAAGCAATGGAAGGGCTGTGGCGCTATTCACCGATAACCTAGGCTCTGTGTGAGAAATCGATAGACTCCCTTGTAATCGTTACATTTTAGGCAACCGACCGACCAGTAGCCCAGCAGCTGTCCATATTTGGCAAGTTGCGAACAACAAAGACTCCGAGATCTGGTTCCGAGTAAGTAGCTGCGAGTATGTATCCATCACACACGTGAACCTCACCCCGTCGTCGGTCGAGCCCCGGTTAAGTATTCTGCTCTTCGCGAGTTTTTGCTATAAGTGAAGCCACCACAAAGTGCCGCCTCGTGAAATCTGTATATGGAAGTCGCTGTTTGTGGCTTTCTCAAATGGCCTCCGGTATGATTATGGTCAATTGTTTTGAATCCCGACGACACCGAGTGCTTCCAATAGTGTCTCATTCATCGCCATCTCCATGTTTAGGCTCATGGGGAGGCCGGCTGTACCGTGTATTGCAGCCACTCGGTATGTGCACCTCACTTTCCATTTACTGCAAGCTGGTCGCCCCGTGTTTTTCCTACTGCTTAGGTATATATGCTTATGCTACACATTGATTATCGTTCCTGAACATGACATTTGTGAGCATTGCTTTCGCCGTATCGGCACACGTAAGCAATATTGCACCATCTCGCTCTGTAGGAGATTGTTTGAATTGCTTTTTAACAAATCTAAACTGAAAATAACGACAGTGCTATTGGACAAGATAGCTGTATAGAAGCGATTTTTGGCTTAAGCAGCTAACGCTGCTGGGAATTGGGTTTACATCGAGTTTAGCATTCACCATCGTTTCCGCGTGTGTGTATTTGTTTGAACTAGATGATGATAGGCTGCACAAATCCAGCGCCAAAAGGTGTCAGACCGGAACACGAGAGGAAAGTAAAGCATAAAACAAGCCCAGTTGGCGTCTCTATAATGTCGCTGACAAGTTTGATGAATAATAATATGCTTTCATTTTATAACCCCTCTGATGTTGCCCTGTGCAGGACTGACGTGCGTTTGGATAAGATGGAGCTAGATTTTGTGAAAGGTTGTCGGTACAGTTTTGAGTTTTGGATTCGAGCAGAGCGAATATTTCCTTTCGGCTTGAAAAGGCTGGAGAAGTAATGTAACGTAGGCAGGAAATGTCGTAGGGTGTTGTGTAACATCTCGCAGAAGCAAGATATTATGAGAATGATGGTTGGTTAAAGAGGGTAGAAAAATTATTTGGAGGAAAATTCTTCTAACCAAAACAATGACCCCAACTTGAAAAAGGCTTACGAACTGTTTGTTTAGGTGGTTCACAATTTCCACTTTATTTAAATCAACCAATATTATGGGCCAACCAGTATTTAGTGAATAACGAACGAGTAAGTCCCTTAAAATACTAATTTATAGAAGAGTAAGAGCAGGCGAGTGCTTGTGAATATTTTGTCCATTTACTAGGATCTATTCAGAATCTTTTTTTTACATTTCAACATTGTTAGATATTTATTTTATTTTAAACATTACAAATAAAATAATATACTTATACTAGCTGTTATCGTAGTACAGTTAATGTAATTGTTGACAAATGAAACAAACTTGTGAAGCAAAAAACAAAAATGAATCCTTTTAAACTTTAACTTCGTTGTAATTGTTAAATGTTGTTTGCACAAAAAAATAACACTGCAGGCACAACATCACCAAGTGTAAATGAAGTTTTTTCGAGTGTAATTGATTATAGTTCTGAAAAAATAAAGGGGGGCGAGAATTAAAATACGTAAATCACTGTACTTGGGCTTCAAATGGTGAGTCGACAACTTGGAAGGAGCGTCAAACTTAGCTCCGGTCCTCACAAGTTCCTATCTCACGCCTCCACGAGTCATATGATACAATAGACTACCAGTTAAAACATGGACAGAACTGGTTGGCGTTGCCTGGGCAATGTTGTCATCCGACAATAGCTAAGTGAGAAGGTGCGACGTGATCGTTGGCGCGGTAACCATATCTCGGTGGTAGAGGAAATGCTTCGCCAACCCGAGCGTCTGTCCACCAAGATGGTGCGGCTCAAAACAGCGTCTGATCTCCATGTTAGGAGCGGCTGATCAACGTCCTGGTGTCAGCGTGGGACTCTAATCAGAGCTGACACGGTGGTCCTCCGGCGAGACAGGGGGTTGGTGAAGGCCCAACAAGCCGCCCCGAAAAACACCAAATGTTGCAAATATCGAAGAAGTTAATACGGATCGGAACAATCGGCACAGACCTAGGCGACGAAATAAGGACTACGATTGGAAACTCGGCACATGGAACTGCAGATCGTTAGGTTTTCACGGCTGCGACAGGATCATATATGATGAACTAAATCCACGCAACTTCGAAATCGTAGCACTGCAGGAGCTTTGCTGGTCGGGACAGAAGGTATGGAAAAGTGGATATCGAGAGGCTAATTTTTATCAGAACTGTGGCACTACCAACGGGCTTGGAACGGGCTTTATAGTGCTGGGTAGGATGCGCCAACGCGTGATCGGGTGGCAGCCGATCAGTGCGAGGATGTGTAAGTTGAGAATTAAGGGCCAGTTCTTCAACTACAGCATCATCAACGTGCACTGTCCACACGAAGGAAGAGCCGACGATGAGAAAGAAGCGTTCTATGCGCAGCTGGAGCAGGTGTATGATAGCTCTTCGGAACGGGACGTTAAGATCGTCATCGGTGATATGAACGCTCAGATAGGATGGGAGGCAATGTACAGACCGGCGATAGGGCCGAATAGCCTGCACGTCGCATCACATGATAACGGCCAACGATGTGTGAACATCGCGGGGTCCTCCCGCGGTATGGTAGTCAGAAGTACCTTCTTCCCCCGCAAAGACATCCACAAAACCACCTGGAGATCACCTGACTTGCAAGTGGAGAACCAAATCGACCACGTTCTAATCGATGGTAAATTCTTCTCTGACGTCATCAACGTTCGCACCTACCGCAGTGCGAATATTGATTCGGACCATTACCTTGTTGCAGTATGCATGCGCTCAAAACTTTCGACGGTGCGAAACACGCGTCAAAGTAGCCCACTGCGACCAAACATCGGGCAACTACGGGACGCAGCACGAGCGAGAATGCTGCAACACCAAACGAGGGCGGACGTGGAGCGCTACCGACGCGCACGGAGCAGGCAAAACTCGGTCTTACGGAAGAGAAGCGCCAGGAGGAAGATCGAGATCGCGAGGCGATGGAGGAACTGTACCGTGCGAATGACACACGAAAGTTCTACGAGAAGCTGAACTGTTCCCGCAAAGGCTATGTGCCACAAGCCGACATGTGCAGGGACCTGGGCGGCAACCTTCTCACGAACAAGTGTGAGGTGATTGACAGGTGGAAGCAGTACTACGATGAGCACCTTAATGGCGATGTAGCAGAGGACGACGACGGAGCGGTAGTAGATCTCGGTGTACGCGCAGATGAAGACAGAATCCCCCAGAAAGCCCCTGACCTCCAGGAGGTTTGAGAGGAGATCGGCCGGCTGAAAAACAATAAAGCCGCTGGAGCTGACCAACTCCCCAGTGAGCTGTTAAAACACGGTGGTGAATCACTGGCTAAGGCGCTACACTGGGTTATTGCCAAGATTTGGGAGAAGGAGGTAGTACCGGAGGAGTGGATGGAGGGTACAGTGTGCCCCATCTACAAAAAAGGCGACAAGTTGGATTGCTGCAACTACCGCGCAATCACGTTGCTGAACGCCGCCTACAAGGTACTCTCTCAAATTCTGTGCCGTCGACTATCACCGTTTGCAAGGGAATTCGTGGGGCAATACCAAGCGGGATATATGGGTGCCCGCGCCACCACGGACCAAATATTCGCGGTACGGCAGGTCCTACAGAAGTGCCGTGAGTATAACGTGCCCACACATCACTTGTTCATCGATTTTAAACCGGTATACGACACAATCGTTCGAGACCAGCTATGGCAGATTATGCACGATTACGGCTTTCCGGATAAACTGACACGGTTGGTCAAGTCGACGATGGATCGGGTGATGTGCGTAGTTCGAGTTTCGGGGACACTCTCGAGTCCCTTCGAATCTCGAAGAGGGTTACGGCAAGGTGATGGATTATCGTGCTTGCTATTCAACATCGCTTTGGAAGGTGTGATACGTAGGGCTGGTATCGACACGAGTGGCACGATTTTTAGAAGGTCTGTTCAGCTCTTTGGCTTCGCCGATGACATTGATATTGTAGCACAAACCCTTGAAAAGATGACGGAGACGTACATCAGACTGAAGGCTGAAGCCGGACGAATTGGACTCGCCATAAACGCATCGAGGACCAAGTACATGAGAGGAAGAGGTTCCAGAGAAGACAGTGTCAACCTCCCGCCACGAATTCATATTAGCGGTGATGAAATCGAGGTGGTAGACGAGCTCGTGTACCTGGGCTCACTGGTGACTGCTAACGACACCAGCAGAGAAATTCGTCGACGCCTTATGGCAGGAAATCGTGCTTACTTTGGACTCCGGAGGACGCTCCGCTCGAATAAAATCCGCCGCCGCACGAAGTTAACCATCTACAAAACACTAATCAGACCGGTAGACCTCTACGGCCACGAAACCTGGACTATGCTCGTGGAGGACCAACGTGCTCTTGGGGTTTTCTAACGAAAGGTGTTGCGTACCATCTGTGGTGGAGTGCAGATGGAAGATGGATCATGGCGGAGGCGAATGAACCACGAGTTGCATCAGCTGCTGGGAGAACCACTCATCGTTCAAACGGCGAAAAATCGGGAGACTACGGTGGGCTGGGCATGTCATTAGGATGTCGGACGACAACCCGGTGAAAATGGTTCTTGATAACAACCCGACTGGAACAAGGCGACGGGGCGCACAGCGAGCAAGGTGGCTCGATCAAGTGGAAGACGACCTGCGGGGCCTCCGCAGACGACATGGCTGGCGAGCTGCAGCCATGGACCGAGTTGAATGGAGACGACTTCTTCGAACAGCAAGGGACACTTCGGCCTGGAGCTGACTGTAAGTAAAATCACTGAACAAACGAATTGATTGTATCTGTAATTACAGTAAGTACAGTGTTTAGTCCCACTTCACCATTTCATACAACCCTAGGGCTATAAACCTTGTAGTGTTTTTAATCTGACTTCAATGTCGACCAGAATACGGTAGATTTAATTAACCTGTAGTCCTTTTGGCAAATCTTAACGGATGTTAGCTGTCGAGTATGCGTACCTGAAAAGAAAGATAAAACTATTCTTAGTACATAACTAAAATTTGAAACCACTTTTAATAGATTTTGCATAGGTTAATATATAGGTTCGAAAGCAATCTTGCTCACTGGGAATATAATTTATTTTAAGCTAGATGATCTGGCAAACTTCGTCCCTACCATATGTTTTCTTTTTATTTAATACAGTGATCACCCGATTATATCTCACCCTGATGATTTTTGGCGTGATAAAATAGGGAAAGTGATAAAATCGGGAAATTTTAAATTTTTTTTTATTGAAGATGTTCTATACTATAACTAAATACGTAAAATCAGCGATTTTAATTTTTTTGGGAAAATGTATCCGTATAAAAATATGAAAAAAGCTGCAGTTGTTTTTTCATAAATCGTTATATCTGAATAATGACAAAAGATAGAGAAAAGTTGTCAAGGGATAAATGCGAGAAAACTGTCTGAGCTTTTATAAAAAAAAATTTAAAAATTCAATTTGAGATCCTCTACTGAAAAAAAATTTCAAAAACAAAAAGTGCCTATAAAAAATCGATCATCACTATTTTTTTAAAACATTTTTTTAGATAGATAATTCAGTTGCCTAAAACTTTTCTGAACAAATCTTAAAAAATAAAAAAATTAAAAATATCGATGTAAAGTTGCAAATAAATTACAATTAAGTTTTTTATTCGTTCATGTTTTTGTTTGAATTGGTAAAATGAATTACTTGCTTTTTTGTAGCGCAGTACCATAAGCAAAATATTAGATGTTCTCACAACACTAAACTTTGCCGAAGACAGCATACTGATATCTCTCACATATTGCAACCAGAAAAATCTTAAAATGTAAATAACGATTTTTAATGCCTTCTCATAGAAAACTTTATGTTGCTTGCAATATGTAAGAGATAGGAACATGATGTCTTCTGTAAAGTTTCTTGTTTTGAGATCACCTAATACTTTGCCTAAGACACCAAGCGTCTATCTTTATCTAATGAAAAAGTAAATATTCTATCTCACTCAGTGCTGATAAAAGTCAATGATCGCAGCACTCTTTCAGATTCACTAGATTTTCGTCCTAGTAACGTGCTGTTATACTCAGATGAAATAGATCGCGCGCATCGTTCACGGTTACGCAATAAAATTTGACGACAAATCCAACCAAATGATCTTCACTTCAAAGCGAAAAAGAAAAACAAACAGTCCACTCAACCAAAATAAACCTCACCGAAACACTTTTTCACTGGCACTGACCGATGCCTTGACAATCTTCGTTAACTGATAAACTGATTTTGTTGTCTTGCTTTCATCGCATGAAATATAATGAGGTGTTTTGACAGTGCACTTCCATGCAAAAAGCGGGAAGGGAGAACTCTGAAAGGATTGTAAAAAAATAACGTTTATGGATGCTTTTTTTCATTTTCACTCAAGAGTGTCAACAAATATTAACCCTGATCTCACTTTTAAGAGGATTGATCACCCAGCTTTCTACATCAATAGATGTGTTTTCAAAAATTTTGAAACTTCTCCGAACATATTATACGATTATAATAAACATTTGTATCACTATTCAATTATTCGCACGATAACAGCAAAATGTAACATTGTGCATCGGTTGAATTTTTAATGTAAACTGCATCCAGAATGATACACAGAATTATGAAAAATATCTTTAATATTGAAGCGTAATAGAAAATCAGTTCACCCTGACATTTTTTAAATGAAATGTTTAATGATGATAAAATCGGGTGAAAAATGTGATAAAATCGGGGGCAGATAAAATCGGGTGATTACTGTATATTTTAAAGTACATAGTTATATTTAAATTAATTCCACATACTTCCAAAAATTGACCTCGCGATTTGTTTACAGTCTACAAATGCATGACGAATCGATTCTGGACGATATTCGGAAAAACACATTCGTAATTCGTCGATATTAAGCGGCAGAAATATTGTGGGAATGGAATTAATCAAATGTAGATATCATTGAGTACTACTTCATTGTCGATTGCTGAAACAGTGAAACTAAAGAGCTAAAATAGTCATATAATTTTAACAATTGAATTATTTTTTGACGTAGAACTGCGCCTTACCGCAATACATCGGAAAACATTCTGCGAAAACTAGAACCAAGCAGAATGAAAAATACTTCAAACTGTAATATTTGTGTAACCACACTAGAGCTTCGTAACCGCAAGGTTACAGAGTCCGCTTTGATAGGCAAGTGGTCGTGGGTTCTAATCTTAGTAGAATCAGGCCATTTGGTTGTCAAAGGACTTTAACATGGGTTCATTCTCAGGCTCTCTACTACATACCCTTCCTTCAAGATGAATTCTATAGTACCCTTGCTGACTTTCATCCTAACAAAAAAAAGTCCCTCTTATAATAAAACTGTTCTGAGTAACGTATAATAGTTCTCTTCAGGGAATTGTAATTATGACGCGGTCTTGGCTTTAGGAACGAGGTTTCGATAAGACTCCTTCCTCTTGACAAAAATATAAGTCCTACTTATAATAAACATGACCAGAGGTGTAGCATTGAGTGCCTCTTCAGGGAATTGTGATTGTGACGCGGTGTTGGTAGGAGGAACGAGGTTCGATAAGACTCCTTCCTCTTGACAAAATAAGTCCTTCTTATAATAAAACTGATTTCAGAAATATTTACCCCCTACAGGGAATTGTAATTGGCGATTTTGGCACGAGGAACGAGGTTTCGATAAGACTCCTTCCTCTTGACATAAAAAGTCCCTCTTAGAATAAACCTGGCCAGAGAGGAACGTTAGGTGTAGCCTCAGTCCAGGGAATTGTAATTTGGCGATATTGGTAGGATAGAAAAGAGGCTCGGCGGTAGAGTAGAGCAGTAAGATTGGAATAAAAGGGTAAACTCTCACACACAAGCACGGATATGAATAAGAAAAGCGTATCATTCACTCCGATAATGATACTGCCAATAATTTGAAGTGCGGAGTACAGAAAACACCTGGGCAATATCACAATAGATCAAAATGTCTCTGGTCGCAGTGATGAGTCCACACAGAGGAAAAAAAAACACACTATGGATTACAGTAATCAAATGGGTCTTAAAGTTTTACTCGATTTTCTGATTTTTACATACCAGCTGAAAGAGTTCAATCTTTATAGCAAAACGTGATTTTTAGAAAATGTTTTACCGATCACTAATAGTGTTGTTTTGCAAAAACTTGAAGTTTGATATGTCGCAAGCAAGGTTTCGCGACCGTTTTTAATCTAGCCTGTGTCTCTGGGAGGGTACTTACCCCACGGTTCCCCTCGATAAATCCGGAAAATTTCGGAATGTCCCCTACTGTCCCAAAAACTATGATAAATTTGTGATCTTTAGAAAAAGGTTCGATCAACTTCGGTTTAGATCTTGCGTAATGGCAGGTAAAATAATTTTATTTGTTTGGTTCTGGAGGGGTTTGGTAAAGTTCGTAACAACATCCTTCGTCAGACAATTTTACGATCTGCTGTTAGAAATATTTTTGGGTAAATTACCAATTCTCGTCAGTCTGTGTGAGTTGTAATGTTTTAAAGTGCCATCCTTTTTTAGTAAGAAGCATAATTTCATCGCGCGGTGTACGTTGAATATTTTCAAACTCAGCCCGGAAAATAGCTTCAATTGATGGGTTAACACTGATGCTCACCTAATTTTTTTCTTGAATCTTATAGCATTTTTTTTAGCTTTCCAATGCTGGTCTCAGATCGAAAATCGGTAGTTGCGAACACGGTCGAAATTGCTTTTTTCTGATATAATCCAAGATGGCGGCCTAAATTCTGATCATTTGGGATGAAAGCCCTATCTCTCTTCTTTACAGAAAAGTGCTACTTGCAGTAGATTACATAACGAATTTCAGAGATATAACTCAAATTAAACATCAAGAATTGCTAAAATTTCAACTTATCTGAAAACTGTTTCACCCCTTGGTGACCGAGGGGTCAACAAAATCGATCAAACAAAAATGGCATTATCATTTTTTCTCTATTTCTAATAACTATGTGCATTTATATCAAATGTAAAGGACCTTGTGCACCTAGTGGCCTAGTTTCAGCGAGAACTGCTTCCATATTCAGTTCTTCTTCTTCAAACCATTCGCAACCAAAATCTACTCTACATGTTAGTAGGATTGAGAGAAACTAAATAAATGAAATTGGGCTGTCATTCATAAACAAACATGCACGGTGAAACAGAACTAACGAACATTATGCTTTTTGAACAAAAAAAAAAGTCATTTATTTTATCTTAAGCAAATCTTAAACGAAAAAGGGAATAAATAATTCTGAGTTGAACTCGGTGGTATAGACATGTGTCTTCTTTATTTTTTTTTTTGAGTTGAAATGTGATGTGACACTCAAGCTAACCCCCCTCCCTCATATGCGTCACAAAATGTCACAATAATTGACACCCGCTCCCCCTCCCTAAACGCGTGACATCATTAATGGATGGTCCCTTATCCTACAACAATGCAAAATGTGCCAAAAACAATATCGATAATGAATTATCTCAACTAATCTAGTTGATCGAGACCGCTACAGGCTAGCGTGCGATATCGTTGTAGAAAAAATATTCATCTGTTCTTATTTTATGGCATCAATAAAGTGTATCACTTTCACCGCGATACTCTGTACTCGTTGAGATACCGCTCGTATGTTTTAAGTATACCAAAAACTATTGTGTTAATACTCAAGCTCAATACAAACATTCAAAGTGAGAGTTTCAAATAAATACACAGTGTTTAAAATTAAAACACTGTTGCTAGATATTACATAATTTTAATATAGGTACTTCAATTTTGTTGTCATCCTGGTTCTAATAACTAATGAACATAATTTCAACACCGATATTACTAACATTGTAAATAATGTAGAAAATTCAAAGCATTGGTTTTCTGACTGGTCAAACAAATATCATCTAAAGCAAACATCGGATCATTAGTACCAACATCTGCCGGCCTGTTTTTGTTCCTCATCGAATCACTTTATTATTTACGTGGTATCCAAAGTGCTATTCGGTCGAATTTACAAAGCGAAAGCGCCTCCGATGACCTTTGTTGTGCCAAGAAGAAAGCCCAATCAGCAGCACCATCGTGATCATTAACGTGTCGCGCCGTGAGGTGGGGACACTTGGGGGGCACTGCTAGCTATGTTGGCAAACTGTAGTAAGAGCATGACGCCGCAACGGAGAAGCCTCACTTTTTATTTGTTTTCGGTCTTCTACGAACGGGCGCGCGCAATATGCGATCAATTTTTCTTTTGGGCCACATAAGCAGCAGTAAGAGATAAAGCTTTTTATGTGGTTAAAGGTGACAAAACAGAAATTAAATTTTTTTTGCTTCGTGTAATTCCAGGAAATAATGCACAGTTTCAGTAACGCGGTTGGGCGCATGAATGAATGCACTGCGCGACGTTTGAGCTGGTGTGGATTAAGTTGCCGCAATGGGATCTCCCCTACATAGTTGCACTTTTATGGCGCTCGATTGGGGGAAAATTTGTATCATTGCTGGTGCAGAGTGGGGACTCAGAAATGGAAAGTATAGATTAAGCTGTCCCATCACGGCTGTTGACAGATGACTGTGGCGTGTCTAATTCGATTACGATGCAATGATGGCGATGATAATCACCTGTACCTACGCATGGTTTTAATAAATTCGTTTAGGTCATGATTACGTCAAATTTGATAATCTAGTCGATTTCTGTGAGCAGGTTTTGTACGTTCGATATTTGAGCATAAAAGTGGAACCTTTTTATTAGCTGCCATGTGATGATCGCGATTAGAGCTGATTCGTTTATGTGACGTAACTGAGCTCTGCAGGTCCACGCGAAATAACTGATCTTTAACACGTTAACATTTCATGGTGTAAGGTTGAAATTATATTGTCATTAGTGTCGAGAAGCGCCCCGAGCACAATTGGGCATGCATCAGCAATGGAATCCTAACTTTTTTTTTCTGCGATATTATATACATCGTATTGAGTTGCGCGTCGCTGAAATGCAATACGATCGCTCTCATTTCGTCATTTGCGCACTTTTTGCGATTGGTTTTGCTGGAACTAAGCGTATTTCTGGCGTGTTGGAATTTGTTTAATTCGCGTTAACTATTGGAAGCTTTTAATAATGAAGCAAAAACTGAGGTGTGATTTGAAAGGCGATATACCACACGCGAAATCGTGAGAACAAAGCGTCAGTGTTAGACATTGTGGTTTTTATATCAGGGACATCACTGGCGCATCTTGTTTCAATATTGGATGAGTGTCAACCGCTCGAGAGTCATTCTAAACCACATGAACTAGAAACATGTTATACGATGTAGATGTAGATGTAGGGCGAAAATTTCGTGTACAGAAACTCCAATAAATCGAAAAAATCACTGCTAAAGTTGGAGTTGTCGAATGACGAAAGTCGTGAACTCTAACAGACGGTTATTTTTTTTTTCTTTCCGACAGAAATAAATCCAAATCTGTAAACCAAGGTTATAGAAAATGAATAACGTTTGAATAAGCGACAAATTGGTCAATCAAATTACCAGCAACTTTGCTCATATAATCCTAGGTAATGTAAGCATAAAACACCACGGAATCCATTAGTTGGCAATTGACTATTGGAGTATGGTAATGAATATTCAAGCAGTGCTTTAATGATCCCGCGATTTAAGTGGACAGATTAGTTGCTTGATAAGCCTTTGGGTTATTACGCGAATCTAAGAGCGTTCCGGAGATAAAACACAATTGCCCGGCCAGTTATTGTGGTGCAGTGGAACACTTGCAAACCATTCCAGCCGGGCCGCCAATAATTAACACCCGGCTGGATTGTGTCGCTTCCATCAAAGGGAGTAATTAATCAGAGCCTTAAAAAGGCGCTAGGATTGACATGCTCGAGTTGCGCTTTGAATTAGCCTGCATTTGCATATCAATAGAACGCGACAGACGAACGCATCTACTAGAGGGACGGGCTGTCAAAGTGATAGAACGATGCAGTGCGTCTTAGCTAGCAGGGAGGTCGGGTATATGACTCAGGTGAAAATGCGACGCCTTGGAGCTTTGATCATGGAGTGTCGCACTCTAATCGATTGAGTCTGGCTGTTTCGTGCCCTTGCCGACTCGGGGCACTCTAAATTAGATGGTGCAACGCTATTATTGCCCGGTCGGTCGGTCGGTTGGTCGGTCGGTAAAGTGTCATAAAGTTGTCTTGTTTGCTCCGATCGGGAAATAATTGGCCAAAAGCAGCTCGGGTTGGTGTTTCTGGTACATGAGCTTCGAATTACACACCCGAGGGCTTGGAAGTGTTAAGAAACCGGGCTAAACGATTTGCATATTGATGGATGTCACTAGTCAGAGTGACAGACTGTGCAATTAGTTGATTCAGTCAAGTGTAAAATTTCGAAAAATCTAGAGCACGTTATCATGC
Source organism: Wyeomyia smithii (assembly GCF_029784165.1). Lineage (NCBI taxonomy): Eukaryota > Metazoa > Arthropoda > Insecta > Diptera > Culicidae > Wyeomyia > Wyeomyia smithii. The sequence goes on from NC_073695.1 coordinate 99,451,519, forward strand.
AAAATAACCTGTATGTTTTTCTTTCTCTTAGATAACCACGACACGCCAACAATTGATAAATGTATCTATTATTTCAAAGTTCCTAAAAATTTCTTACCTCTTGGCATCAAGTGAACAGGATTTACTTGTTATTATAGTTTAAGTTTGAAGATATTTGGACATTAATTCCTGCACGCCCAGTGTGGTTGCCTCGCTCGATGAAAGCGATAACGAAAATGCGGGACAGCTTTCAAATAAGTTCGCAAACGCGTGGCTGCTGCTGTGGGGCACGATGAGGCTCACATTTTATTGTGTGCAAAAATAACAATCTTCAACGGTGAACTTTTCAGGGGCTGTATTTTTCTCCGCCTAAGAGTAATGTCAGTAACCGTTCCCGTAATTATCATCACACCGGGTATTATAGTGATAATGGTTGGCGAATTTTTATATTTGCGTTAGGTATTGAAATGCGTTTTTGCCTGTAGGTTTTTTGCTTGTAGTTGGTTGCTACTGGATGACAATGGTGATTACTTATTTTACTCACTTACTTTTTTGGCTAACGGACCGTTCACCGGTCTAGGGCCGAACGAATTAGAGATGTCCGGCTTCTTCTGTCTTGGACAGCCGTTTTCCAGTCTCCCCGTACACCAGCAGATCGTGCATCTTCTTCCACCGCGCACATCCACCGCGTGCGAGGCCTACCACGGAGTCGAAGGCCTCTTCCTGGTTCTCTACTGAAGATAGTTTTGGCGGCTCTCTCGTCAGGCATCCTGGCTACATGTCCAGCCCACTGAAGCCTGCCCCGCTGTATTACCTTCACTATATCAGCATCCCAATCCGCACGAGAATCACAAATGAAAGAAGGCTTTTGTCTCAATATTGTCCCCCAAACGTTTTAGAAAAAATGTGGAAAAAGTTTTTTTGTGATCCAGTAACTGTTACTTTTTATAGAAAAACTTGTGTAAATTTTCTCATAAAAGACACTAAAGCTACGATTGAAAAATAAATATTGCTTATTTTTGTCTCTGTGACAATTGAAATAAAATTTATTAGTTTTTCTCTAAAGTGTCACAAACCAAATTATTTCACTTTAGAAGCAAAAGAATTTTTTCATTAGGTAGTCACGGCGATAATTTCAAGAAAAAAAGACATTTTATCATAGAATAGTCACCAAATCGTTAAGAGATACGGTAGAATTTTTCTGATAAATTCATGGTGACATACTAGAGAAATAGTTTTTTCCATGTTAGTCCATGTGACTTTCGTGTGAAAATATACATCAAGAGTTTTGTTTGGGAGAATATGTGACCTTTTAAAAAAATCATAAGTTTTATGGCATTATCACAGTGATTTTGATAATCGTCTCTTTTGGTTTGAGTAAATATCACGAAAAGTAAACATCGGGCTTTGACCGACAAATGCCACTGCTTGGCCACCGTGACTTTTGTGAAAATTGAATGTTGTCACATGAGTTTGAGTAATTGTCGTTTTCAATCAAGCAACAAAGAAAACATTAGTTCAATATCACATATTCCCTCAGTCTAACGTTCGATTAGTATTGTCACAAGAGTCCCCGTATCAATTAATGTCCATTCAAGAATCTAGAAATGATCTATGATCATTATCGAGAAGAATGAATCTTTTTTCAGAAGTCACCAAAAATAATTGGTGACGAATACATATAGTTTTTCGGTTTGTCAAGATGGGGGTGTTGAATAATAAAAGCGATAGATGTATATATTACAAAACTATAACATAATATTATTTATAAATTTTTCAGGAAAATTTTCATATAGTTTGTAATAATATTAAACAGAGGTTGCATTAGAACAGACATATGTTTAAAAACAAGAAATGAATTTATTTTTTGTAGTTCAGAAATGTTCAAAGATTTCCAAATATTATTTAAATCCTAATTTCTCTGAAGGCGCGTGAAAATTTTAAGGGGTAGACGATATACTTTCACCATGAAAATAGGATTGTATTTGAAAAACCTTTGGTTTTGATCGCAAATTCAACTTTAAGGCTATTACTTTATAGATACACATTCAGTCATTTCTAATTTCCATCGGCGAAATAAAATAAAAACTTAAATAAAAAAAATGAAATAAAATAAAATAAAAATAAAGCAATGTCCAGGAGTTGGTCACGAATGAAATATTTTATTCTAGAACTTTGTCACGAAAGACATTTATGAATGTATTGATGATAATACGGCTCGCGGTGACAATTTGAAAAATAAGAAACGTTTCTGGTTTCTCCTATAAATATCACCAAGTTTTTAATACGAAAAAGCAGAATTTTTCTAACAAACCACTTTGTGACAATTACCAAAAGTTTGTAGAAGGCCCTAAGCCCCGCCTTTTTGACGCTTTTTCAGCATTCCTGACCATTTACAGAAAATATTCTTCGTACGAATATGAATTTTCTCTTGAGGGTCACCAACATGTCATTTGTGCAGACTGGGATGTTTGTATACCTGGTACAACTCGTGATTCATGCGTCTGCGCCACACTCCATCTTCCAGTTTACCGCCAAGAACTTTACGCTCAAAAACTCCGAGCACTCGTCCATCAGCTTCCTTCAGCGTCCATGCTTCATGTCCGTAAAGGGCCACCGGGAGTATCAGCGTCCTATACAGCGCTAGTTTTGTGCGAGTTTGCAAACTACGGGACCTTAGCTGGTTACGCAGGTGGAGAGATTTTTTACACCCATGAGTTACATTCTAAATCGGCGTATGCCATTTGGCATAGGTTTTATTCGAAGCATTGTAGCCCAGAAACCGTTGGTTGTATAGAAAAACTGTCTGAAAATGAGTTGTAGGGAATTAAAAATGCACCATAAAAAAATATACACTGTACAAAAAAAATTTGTTTGACCAAAAAAATTAAAAATAAACTTTAAATTTCAATTAAAAAAAAAAAGTTGAATTATTTTTCTTATTTTTTTTTTAAACTTGACGTTAATACGCAACTTTTAAAAAAAAGTCCAGGATGGAGAAATGAAAAATAATTTGTATGGTAGATTAATTTTTTTATGAAAATTCTAATTCAAACATTTCTCAAAATGTTTGTATTCTGATGATTTTAGAAGATGCAGAGAGTCATTTTCAATCAAAAAGCTCTTAGTAGTAAACATTCTAGAGGCATTGGTTTTCGAGTTATTCCTAATTTAAGCTCGAAAAATTATAATTATTTAGGAAAATACACGTTTTTTTTTATTTGTCCAGGGTTCTCCAGCAAAAACTATACGTTCATTGGAATGCTTGATCAAAAGTATACAATTCATTCTTTGACAACAAAACGAATGGGCGAACGGTTCTCAAGAAAAGGTTAAAAAGTTAAATGTTCTAAGTGATATAAATATATATAAGAATCAAATATTTATTTTCGAGTTTTATTATCTTAGGAACATATTTTCTTATGACATAGATACTTTACCTGTGAAAAATGCTCAGTTTGCTAAGCCAAATACGTGTGCAAAGTTTCATTCAAATAAAAAATGGTCGATTAAATTTTCGCGTATTTCCAGGCGATTTGAATTAATGATTTTGCTCTCTTTCTTAAAACATGTTTACGACTTTGAAGTATAGAAATTGTTCTTGGGCAGCCTTAATGGGATAGTATACCGAATATGAATTACTACGTACAACCCAGATAATAATACGGAACGGAATTGTTAGGATGGACCTAAGAGATCGAAAAAGGATAATGATTATGGGAAATTCGGTACTTGGAATGTAAGGACGGGCACGCGCAGGTATCATGGCTAGAGAGCTACGGAAGGTGAATATGGAGGTCGCAGCTATACAAGAGGTGCGGTGGCCTAAAATGGGAGAACGTGAATTCCGGGTAGTAGATCCTATTGAGGACAGTTTCCACTCTACTACGAACGATAATGGCCTGAGGTTTATCAATTTCACTGTATCTGCAGTACTTACTTTGAACGCCGGGATATTCGAAAACACATCATAATGCACCCAAATGCCTGATTTCAGAACGACCATTTCACAGACGTAAGGTCGTTCAGAGGATCAAAGTTGACTCGGATCACTATCTCGTGGTATGCAAGATTCGCGCAATATTCCCGTTGTCCAACGTATTAAAATCGAGGATAACTTCAAGGTAGCTGGGAAGGATGACATATCTGAAGAACTTTTAAAAGTTGAGAGCGAACAGCTGTATCGTGCCATCCGCCGGATCATTCTGAAAATGCGGTCTGATGAAGAATTGCCCTCGAATTGGTTGGTGGGTTTCATACGCCAGATCTACTAAAAAGGCCATCGCCTAGACTGTAGCAATCATCGGGGCATAACTCTTCTCACTACCCTGTACCACAGACTGAGACCGTTACCGGAAACGTTTGGTGACGAATACCAATGTGGTTTTCGATGAGGGCGCTCACTTCGGACCAAATGATCCAGCAAAAACAGCACGGGTGTCGGGCTGTCAAACTTATTGATCAACATCACATTGGAAGGTGCTATACGGAGGGCTGGCGTGCAGAGAAGTAACACCATCAATACGAAGTCTCAAATGCCAAATGTCAAATGGTATTAACCATTCAGCAGCGGAAGAGGCCATTGGACCTTTCAAGAAGGATGCTGCGAGAAAAGGGCTTGTAATAAACTCTGCAAAAAAGGAAGTACACTAAGGTCGCTTTTTACGCGGTTTTTTTTACGCGGATTCCGGAATTCACGCGGTTTTTTTACGCGGATTCCGGAATTCACGTGGTATTTTTTTTTTGTCCGGATCTCGGTTCCCCTTCACTCGGAATGCAAAATAAACGATGGTTTTTTTTAGGCGGATTCCGGAATTTACGCGGTTTTTTTACGCGGATTCCGGAATTTACGCGGTTTTTTTACGCGGATTCCGGAATTTACGCGTTATTTTTTACGCGGCACGTATCCCCCGCGTAAAAAGCGACTTTAGTGTACATATGGGCTGGTAGAGAGTGTGGTAGCCCGTCGGTAGTGATGGACTGGGAATCATCTGAAGTAGTCGACGAATACATTTACCTGGGTACATTGGTGACGTGCTACAATGAGGATAATGACCGCCAATAGTGCCTTCTACGGATTGCATAGCCAGTTGAGGTACCGCAGCCCGCAAACCCGTGCAAAACTCACACTCTATAAAACACTGATTCTCCCGGTGGCTATCTATAGCCGTGAAGCATGAAATCTAAAAAGAAGCTAATTGGCGAGCTGCTGGTGTTTTTGGCGTGGACACATGAGCCATGAAGTGTACAAGGCTTACAAATTGGTGGATATAGGCAAACGAAAAAAACACGACATACTTCATTGGGTTGAGCATGTAGCTAGAATGCCGGAGGAATGACCAGCAAATACTGTATTTAGCAAAAATCCCGAGGCAAAAATGTCAACTTTGTTGTCGATCGGTCCACCTTTCACCTAGTGGGACCCTCCTCTTTTTTTAAGTTCCATTTTTCATTGAAAAGCCTTGTTTTTATATCGTTTTTGAAGAAAATTGGTTATTGATTCGAGAAAAAAAACTTATGTGTTACCAGAAATGTAGTTTATGAATTTTAAATATTAAAGGGTACTTTTCGGCAAGTGAGTTTATTCTGATTTAAAAATCAACATTTTCATTGCGTTTCCGGAAAAATTTCACATGAAAAACACTTATCACATAGAGGTATTGAACAATTCTCGAGTTATAGCATGTTTAGAAATAAATCCAACTTTTTTGACGTAGAATACGTCTTACGGCAACAATTACAGGGACTCACTTTCAATACAGGGATCCAATTTCAAAACCGAAAACATCGAGAGCATCACGAAAATTGTCCAATTTCAAACTTTTCAAACTAAGTCAGTTTCCAACCGTTTCCTGTCATTTTTGCAGCAATCAATTGGAAAATCATTTAAGCACCCGTCCAAATGCAGAAAATTGTAATCTGATTGTTCGAACTATTGAACTGTTGAAAATTGTTGAACATAGTCAACATACAAATGTCGACTTTTGATTGGTCGCTTGCTGCCTTCCTCTAAAAAGGACGACAGAATGGAGTACCTTGTTAGCCGGGAATGCACTCTTTGGGCTATTTAAGAGACTGTTTCTCCTCAAGCAAATCAGTTTACTAGCAGCAGGCAGCAGCAGCGGACATCAACACCGATGGCAGTAGGCGAAGTGGATCAGCAGCGGGCAACAGCGGCGGTGGTAGTGGTTAGCTGCCGTTCTTACCTCTTTCAGCTCGGCTTCCCTCCGATCTGAGTTGGACACCACCAGCGGTAATCCAAATCAGATATCGTTGGGTGAATACAACTGCAAGAGACTCGCACAGCCAGGTGGTTCGAGAAGCCACCATCATTCAGCGTATGTATATATAGGGTGTGAATATCTGTAGCGTGTGTCCCTAGCTATATAAGGTGAGTGGTTTGCTATAGAGCGTGTGTGGCTAGCGTGCGGGGCTTGCTATATAGCGTGTGTGGTTTGCGGTATAGCGTGTGTGTATGTTTATGGCGTGTATGCATGCCTGTAGTGCGTGTGTGCATGTTTATAGCGTGTGTGGCTTGCTTTATAGCGTGCGTGGCTTGCTATATAGTGTGCGTGGCTAGCAGTATATCGATTGAAATTTTCATATATAATTGCAAATAAATCACCCTTTAACTATCACTGTGAATCATTCAAAACTAAATAAAAAATTTGCCATGTTGAAAAATAATTATTCAGTTGTCAATAAATGGCATTGACAAACAAAATTGACCCTAAAGTTTATCTGAAGAATTTCTGAGCTAGTGAGCCTGAATCACATAATTTTTCGCGCAAGTCTTACTATTTGCAGCAATCAGTTGTAAAATTATCTACGCTATCGTAAAATGCAGAAAATTGTTATTTGAACTGTTATACTATAGATGGGGACTAAAGCCTCTTCATAGCCACTGCCTAAATTAAAATATCTTAGTGCAACTTGATACAAAAGACAGCCTCAAAACAATTCAATTTCATTCTTGTTTTGGATACGGCAGCAAGTGAAACCGCGGTGCCGGCTACAGAGGCAAACGTCATCTGGAGCAAAAAGATTATTAAATTAATTAGCCCCAATTGAGTGTATTCCCAAACCTATTCCAAGAAATACATTGACATAAGACAGGCTGTCGTATTCTACGTTAACTCTGCGGTCGTGTCTTATAAACAACCTCTTCAACTATTTTTTATTTGTTTATAATTTTTATTATTATTTTGATAATAATTTTGGAACTCTTTACTCTATTGCCTTTCTGAATGACGCAATTTGAGGGATTTTGTACTACAAATCCAAAACAATAACAACTTTATGCGGTGTACATGCAGCGCAGGGATAAAATTAAACGGTCTCTCAAAGAGCGTTCAAAGCGTTCCTACGCTGACATGCTGAAGAAGACCGTTACCACTTCTCCCGTTACTTCGAACCCCTTCGATCTGTTGCCCTCTGAGGAAACCGATTCTGACGATTCACCAGCGGGAGCATCTTACGCCAATCCTGGGGAGTCTAGAAAGAGGAAAAGTGTTTCCTCTCCTAAACTTCCCAGAAAAGGTCCTAAGATTTCTCAAAGTGAAATGAAGGTTACAAACAAACCAAACAGTGCTGCGGAAAAACCGAAGCAAACTCCTCCTGGGCTGGCAAATTTAAAGTCCCAGAAGGAGTTCCCAGCACTGCCAGGAACATCTAAAACCCCAGTTGCTCCTTTTACACTCCCAGTTGATGAAACAAACTCTGGATTAGTGAAATTTTCTGACATTGTGGACTGGATTTTTGAAACTTTCAATGTACCCGATCCAATTAAAATTTTTCTTACAGCATTCCTCCCAACAGTTAGATCATTTTTGAAGCAGTTGACTGCCCAATGGCCTCTCCTTGCAGCGATTGTATCCTTCGATGCCTAATTCAACTGCGTATATGAAGGATTCTATCTCTGTCTTACAGTGGAATTGTAGAAGTATTTTACCAAAAATTGATTCGTTTAAAGTTTTGATAAATAAAAACAAATGCGATGCATTTTCCCTTTGTGAAACTTGGCTTACTTCAAATATTGATCTCAACTTCCATGATTTTAATATTATTCGCCTTGATCGAGACACCCCATATGGAGGAGTACTTTTAGGGATTAAAAAGTGCTATTCTGTCTATCGTATTAACCTCCCCTCGATTCCAGGCATCGAAGTTGTCGCATGTCAAATGACAATACAAGGTAAAGAGCTTTGTATTGCCTCAATATATATTCCCCCCAGAGCACAGGTTGGGCAACGGCTGCTCTTTGATTTAATAGAACTTCTTCCCTCGCCACGTTTGATTTTGGGAGACTTCAACTCTCATGGCGTGGCTTGGGGTTCCCCATACAATGATAACCGCTCCTCTTTAATCTATAACCTTTGCGATGACTTCGACATGACTATTTTAAACAACGGTGAAATGACACGTATCCCGAAACCGCCAGCGCGCCCAAGCGCTTTGGATCTATCCTTATGTTCGACGTCGCTACGGTTGGATTGCACATGGAAGGTAATCCTCGATCCTCACGGTAGCGACCATCTGCCTATTCTTATTTCAATTACTAACGGGTCAACTCGCATGCGACCAATTGACATTCCGTATGACCTCACACGAAATGTCGATTGGAAGTTATACGAGGAAATGATTTCAAAAGCGGTCGAGTCGATTCAACATCATTCACCACTTGAAGAATACAACCTCCTCGCGGGCTTGATTCTCGACGCCGCGTTGCAAGCCCAAACGAAGAAATATCCCGGCGTAACGATCAAAGAACGGCCTCCCACTCCGTGGTGGGACCAAGAGTGCTCCGATGTCTACACGCAAAGATCCGACGCGTTTAAGGCCTACCAGACGGGAGGTATACCTGGCGACTATTTACGGTATTCGGAGCTTGATACCAAGCTTAAAAGCTTGGCTAAAGCAAAGAAACGTAGATATTGGCGTCGGTTCGTGAACGAGACGTCGAGGGAGACATCGATGAGCACTCTTTGGAACACAGCCCGAAGAATGCGGAATCGCGTAACGGTCAACGAAAGCGAGGAGTCTTCAAGTAGGTGGATATTTGATTTTGCCAGGAAAGTATGTCCGGACTCTGTTCCTGAGCAAAATATTGTTCGCGATGCGTCTCCGGGCCACGACGCGATAGAATCACCTTTTACGATGGCAGAACTTTCAGTTGCCCTCCTGTCCTGTAACAATAACGCGCCTGGATTAGATAGAATCAAATTCAACTTGTTGAAGAATCTACCCGGCAATGCCAAGAGGCGCTTGTTGAACTTGTTCAATAAGTTCCTGGAGCAAAACATTGTACCGCAGGATTGGAGGCAAGTGAAGGTGATCGCCATCCAAAAACCAGGGAAACCAGCTTCTAATCACAACTCTTATAGGCCGATTGCAATGCTATCCTGTATCCGGAAATTGATGGAAAAAATGATACTCCGTCGTTTAGACCACTGGGTCGAATCAAATGGTCTACTATCAGAAACTCAATTTGGCTTCCGCCGTGCCAAAGGGACGAATGATTGTCTTGCGTTGCTTTCAACAGATATTCAACTGGCGTATGCTCGTAAAGAACAAATGGCGTCTGCGTTCTTGGACATTAAGGGGGCTTTTGATTCCGTTTCTATTGACATTCTTTCGGGTAAACTTCACCGACAAGGATTTTCTCCAATTTTGAACAATTCTTTGCACAACTTGTTGTCCGAAAAGCACATGCATTTTACGCATGGCGATTTGGCAACTTTTCGCATTAGCTACATGGGTCTTCCCCAGGGCTCATGTTTAAGCCCCCTTCTTTACAACTTTTATGTAAATGACATCGACGAATGTCTGGCAAATTCATGCACGATAAGACAACTTGCAGACGACAGTGTAATCTCTGTTACAGGAGCCAAAGCTGCCGATTTGCAAGGACCATTGCAAGATACCTTGGACAATTTGTCTGCTTGGGCTTTACAGCTAGGTATCGAATTCTCTCCGGAGAAGACTGAGATAGTAGTTTTTTCTAGGAAGCATGAACCTGCTCAGCTTCAAACACAATTAATGGGTAAAACGATTTCTCAGGTTTTGGTACACAAATATTTTGGTGTCTGGTTCGACTCTAAAGGCACCTGGGGTTGTCACGTGAGGTATCTGATGAAAAAATGTCAACAAAGAGTGAATTTTCTTCGTACAATAACCGGACAATTGTGGGGAGCCCACCCAGGAGACCTTATAAGGCTTTACCAAACAACGATACTGTCTGTTATTGAGTACGGGTGTTCCTGCCTCCGCTCCGCAGCAAACACACATTTGATCAAACTGGAGCGAATACAATATCGTTGTTTGCGTATCGCCTTGGGTTGCATGCAATCGACCCATACGATGAGTTTGGAGATCTTAGCTGGAGTACTACCTTTGAAAAACCGCTTCTGGAGCCTGTCTTCTCGTATTCTAATCAAATGTGAGGTCTTGAACCGTCCCATGATTGAAAATTTTGAAAGGTTAATCGAACTTAATTCTCAAACCCGTTTTATGACATTGTATTTCATCACATGTCCCAAAATATTAACCCTTCTTCGAATATTCCAAATCGTGTCGACTTATCAAATACTTCTGATTCTACTGTGTTTTTCGATACATCCATGATAGAAGAAACTCGTGGAATCCCGGATCATTTACGCGTGCAGCAGATCCCTAAAATTTTTTCCAATAAATATCGAAACATCAACTGCGACAATATGTACTACACTGACGGATCACTTCTTGATGGGTCCACTGGCTTCGGTATCTTCAATAACAATTTAACCGTCTCCCATAAGCTCGATAATCCTGCTTCTGTTTACGTCGCAGAATTAGCTGCAATTCAGTACACCCTAGGGATTATCGAAAAAATGCCCACGGACCATTATTTCATCTTTACGGACAGTCTCAGTTCCATTGAGGCTCTCCGATCGATGAAAGATGTTAAGCACTCTCCGTATTTCCTGGGGAAAATACGGGAACATCTGAGTGCTTTATCCGAAAAATCTACTCAGATTACCTTAGCGTGGGTCCCTTCTCACTGCTCGATACCGGGTAATGAGAAAGCGGACTCTTTGGCTAAGGTGGGCGCAACAAACGGTGATATTTATGAAAGACCAATTGCCTTTAATGAATTTTTCGCACCTGTACGTCAGAATACGATCATCAGTTGGCAAAATGCTTGGACCAGAGGGGAATTGGGAAGGTGGTTACATTCCATAATCCCCAAAGTATCGACGAACCCGTGGTTCAAGGGGTTGGATGTAGGTCGGGATTTCATTTGCGTGATGTCCCGGCTTATGTCCAATCACTATAGATTTGACGCGCTCCTCCGTCGTGTTGGGCTCGGGGAAAGTGGTATCTGTGCCTGTGGTGAAGGTTATCACGACATAGAGCATGTGGTTTGGTCATGCTCTGTACACCGTGACGCCAGGTCTAAATTAATAGCTTCCCTGCAGGCCGAGGGTAGACAGCCGGCTGTTCCTGTTCGTGATGTCTTGGCGAGCCGTGACCTATCCTACATGTCCCTTATATACGTTTTCCTGAAATCCATCCACGCCCCAGTCTAGTCCCGTTCCCCTCCGTCTACACCCAACAAAACGACAAGAACACGTTTGAACCTTAAGCACAAAACCAGCAACCAGACCCCGCACAACAGAACCAGGACCCAAGGACTACGAGCCTCTGTCCCAACTCACGACATCGTGGCTCAGCAGAACGAATCCATACATGCCATTCGACGATTATCAGACGACCATTGAACAACAAAACACTGATTGGAAATCCCATGCTAGTTTTAAGTTAGACTTAATTTCAGCTCGTAGTCGGCAGCGAGGATAAAAAATTTGCTTTAGTTTTTAAGTCATCAGATATAATTGGCGCCGTTAAACATTAAATTGTATTTGTGCCGTGTCAAATAAATGTTATGTGAAGAAAAAAAAAAAATAACAACTTTGACGGCCAGTGTTGCCAGATGTATAATTTTTACAGTTGAAACATTAAATTGCATTTTTCGGCAAATGAGTATATTTTGATTTAGAATTTGACAATTCAATCGTATTTCATAGGAAATTTTATACGGAAAATACTTATCAAACAAAGATATTATGGGCAAACCTCGAGAAACAGCATTCTTAAGAAATAAAGTCAAGTTTTCTCTGGTTTAAGCAATGTTATTCAGTTTATTTGTTGCTGGTCAGCAATCGCAGTGTTTGTTCGTTTGAAGGAATGAAAGTACACAATGAGTTGTTCAGTAGGAGTATTTAAAAAAAATGTGCTAAGTAGGGCCGGCGTCACACTATTTTCCCGAGTAGGTAGTATGGAATAGGGAAGACTTATGAGTGACCTTTCAGCAGTTAACAGGAACAATCGCCATGGCGGACGGAAACATATGTGTAGGCATGTTTTTAAGTTCTTTCTTCGTTTTTATTTATCAAATTTCGCGACAAAATTGTTGGTAGATCTTACGCTTCAATTTTGCCCATAAACTCTCGATGGGGCCAGCTAGGGGACGCATCATTTCCTTCAACGCTTGCTTCGAGTAGTGGGCCGACGGCAGATCCAGCCAGTACACTGCGTTTTTGCCCTTATGGTATTGCTTGATGAACGATGCAACTTTCGGCAGGCACTTTTTACTATAAATTTCCCCGTTCACGGCCAGTCCGGAACAAAAGAAGAGCGGCTTTGACATCCTTTTCTCGCTGATTGTCAGCTACAGCAGCACCTACTTGGGGAACTTGGAGTGTCAAATGAACTTCACCTCAGAGCTCACTTCTTTCGTGGAGAAAGTAAAAGAGCCCTACCAATCGTTGCAATCCATGTTCGCCAGGAATTTTTCACAGTTTGGCCGGTGGCATCAACCTCTCGACCAAGCGCCCGCAGCGATGTAGCCACTTTTCCCTCGGTTTTCCTCTTCAGCATCCTTTAAAGCTTTCTATCGCTCAGGGCCATCGGCCGTATGGGGCCGGGTTTGTTGATGTTTTGATTCTTGTCCAATAGTGCCAAGATATTGTAGATGCCGGAACGGGCGTACCCGGCATCCACAAAGTGTCGCACGATATCCGTTTTTGACGCGGCGGGGTACCGTTCTTTGAACGCGCACACTTCTGAATGAAGTAGTTTCACTGTTTTTGCCATCACGGTTAGAGTTTGAGTTAATTTTTTTCTATTGGCTCATGGGTTACTATGATTGATGCTGCATGGGTTGTTTCGTTGGTGCGTGTAAAGGTGAAAAATAGACAATTTTTGTGCATTTTTTAATGCAAACTCGAGGCTCAACAGTTTTGTCTCCTCGAAAGAGTTTGACATATCGCAATATTACAAAGCCAAATCTTTGCAATCCTCCACAAGAATCATGCTTCCTGAATACCTGTAAAAGTCTATTAGAGAACTTATCTGGTCTTAATTTGATTATAAGTATATAAGCGCGTTTCAATATATACACTGGACCCAGCAAGAAAGGTGCATTGTGACAGATACAGAGATACGTCACAATGCTGTGACAGAGGTTGAGCCTTTCGTAGAACCCTTTTTTTGGAACATTGAGGATGTACGCAAGCATGACTTTATTTCTAAGGAGCAGATCCAGTTTTACAAATATATACGGGACAAACTCAGCGATGGTAAATTGTTGGTTGAGGCTGGATTTTTCAAAAATTACTCTTTCGTTTTTCGTCCGCTACAATAACTGCCAAATCACCAAATACCCGTTTGCCGCATATAGGACTTTAAAAAGAGCAGTTGAACCACTGAACTGTGCTATAATATCTGGCATTTTGGAACAAATCACCAGAGCGTGTTCCACGTATTTCAGCGTCACTTCATTAATTTTGCTAAGAGCAGAGTTGCAAAATTAAAAAAAAGTACTATACATTTCGGTCGGAATCGTATCGCAATATAGGAACATATTCAACAGGGTGCTCTTTCATGAGCATGATTTTGATGTGCTTACTGAGTGGCACCTTTTTAACACATTACACGGCAAAGGACTCAGTGATGGACTAGTAGGAACGATCAAAGGAATGGCGACACGGGAAAGTCTACAAGGTACGTCCACTCAATCACAAAAAAAAGCGCTGAAAACCTGTTACCTGACTGTCAAATTTGTGACAGCTGCCGAGTGCATGGAGGAGAAGAAATTTCTATAAAGTCGGTTTAACAAGCAGCATCCCAGGTATCCGATCTAACATGCTGCAAATCAGTTTCAGTTTATCAGAGAAATTCATCTACTAAGTGTTATCGAATTATGTCATTTAGAATAACCATGATCAAAATAGTTACAGAGATATTAGCTAAATAATAATAGAAACTATTAGCAAATAAAGAATGTATCAATTTATTTCTTAAAAATACTGTAACTCGAGTCTTGCTTATAGTACCTCGGTGTGATGAGTGTTTTCCGTGTAAAAATTTCACCAAAAAAAATTGCCAAAAATTTATTCAATTTTTCGAAAGAAAAAGACTGAATATCAGGCAACATTGCCGCCCAAAATTAATCTTTTGAAAATCCTTCACTTCAAAAAGCATACATCAGTTTTTTTCTAGACATCATACTTTTGTAGCCATAATTAAAGGCGAACAAGACTTTTTGTTGGAAAATGGCACTTTTTCAAAAAAAAGTGGGTCCCACGAGGTAAGGAGGGTGGAAAAGAATCGGCACGAATGTTTGGATGTTGAAGTTTTTGTGTAATGACCTTATATAAATAATTCCTCAAACATTAAGCGAAATCTGAGAAACGACACGTTTGTTCTTTTCTTGCACACTTGAGATGGAATGACTCATAAGGTTGAGGCAAAATGATCGATTTTCAAGAACCATTCCTATTTGGTTCCATTTCGGGTCCTAAATGTTATAGACCGTTCCGATAATTATAAATACACTTACGATCAACCGTCATTTCAAATAACGTGCAGTATTCAACCAAACGTTGGCTGCGTCCTGTTGTTTACATCCAAAAGAAACAGATGCTGTAATTTTTTCTAACATTTAGTGCGAAATTTTGAAAATGCGTGGCCTTTCTCCCGAGCAAAGAAAGCGAATTGTGCACAAATGGGGCACCGTGAGTGGTCTTTCTATAAGAAAATTAGCCAGAGAAGAAGGTATAAGTGTCCGAGCAGTTCAAACCGCATTGCGGAAGTATTGTGAAGAGTGCACATTTACTGATGCCCCATAACGTGGTAGAAAACCCGGGCCTGTTGATCCCACAATGGACAAAAAGGTTAAGGAATACTACAAACGGCATCCTTCAGTATCAGTACGAGATGTGGCGAGAAAGCTTGGAGCCTCGGCGAGTAACGTTATGCGTGCCAAGGGAAGAATGGGTCTGCAGACCCGTCGGAAGCAGAAGCAGCCAAAAGGAAATCCAAAACAAGCTGAATCTGTGTAACCGAGAGCTCGGAAGCTTTATGACAAACTTCTGACCAAAAAAATGGGGTGTGTTATCATAAATGACGAAACCTACATAAAATTGGACTATAAGACTCTGCCAGGACCGCAATTTTATACATCACCGAAGGGAAAGGATGTCCCTGGATCAGTGAAAGCCATTTACACCGAAAAATTCGGCAAGAAGGTAATGGTTTGGCAGGCCATTTGTGAATGTGGGAAAATATCTCGTCCATTCATTACGAATGACACAATGAATGGTAAAATTTACGTGAAAGAGTATTTGCAGAAAAGGTTGTTACCCATGGTTAAGCAGCATAACAATCCTCCAATCTTTTGGCCCGATCTTGCTTCCTGCCATTACTCTAAGGATGCACTAGGGTGGCATGAAACAAATAATGTCATATGTGTCCCAAAGGAGATGAATCCTCCTAACTGCCCTGAAATTCGCCCTATTGAAACTTTTTGGGCTTTGACCAAGAAAAAGCTGAGGAAATATGTCAAACCAGCGGACAATGTTGAAAATTTTAAAAAGATTGGCTTAAAGTGGTAAAAATGGTCGGAGAACACACTGTGCAAAAGCTTATGAGTAGTGTTAAGAGAAAAGTTAGAGAACTCGCGTATCCTACGAAAAATAATCCCAACTTGAATTGAAACTGGAAAGAAAACACTTATTATCTATATTTCAGAATAAAATGACCCGAAAAATCCTGTATTTTTTGTTTTATTCAAGAAAGAAGATGTATTTATAATTTTCGGAACAGTCTATACTAAACTCACCGGAAGTCGATTGGTTTTGTCTCCGCTTGGCGCATTTAATGATGAGCAATTGCAAGCAATATGTGTTTTAATGTCTTTTAACTTTATTTTTTTAACTTTCATTTTTAATTTAGTTGAAATATTGTACAGGAAGATGCCATTTTGTGCTATCAGTTTTTTTTAATCACGACTGAATTTCGAAAACGGCTTATGTAAAAATGATATGTAATATGTTTATATTTAGAGCCAGAGACGATTGGTTTGATTTGTGTGATGTTTTCAGCAAAGTTGTAAATAGTAATTTAGTCCTTCCGTGAAAAATATTTCTTTTAAGAGAAAAATACAACAGATTTTAATTGAATAATTTTTAAATTTCCTTCTGTTCGGTCTTGCATATGTCGTCCATTTTGTTTATCATAGTATGTCTCACGTACGTATGCTTTGTGACTATAAGCCCAATGGGGTGTCATCTTATAATCATCTCGAGATTTTGAAGACAATAAAAGTAAGACAGGCACACACCGGTCTCAGCTACTGAAACAGTTAAAAAAACCTTAATACTTGGAAAAACAATCTAGCTTTTCCTCAGTGGAAGTGGCCTGTGGAATAGCCTCGTGGGTTATTCAGGTTGAGTTATCACCAAATTGTAGTATCCGCTTGAGGTTTCCCCTCCCTCTGCTGTGATAACTTGTTACCGTAGTAAACAACTAAAGCCAATCCTCGATCGTCGCTCTAATCTTATCGGAACTGATCAGTTGTACGCGAGAGTGCAAAGGCAGTCTTACGGGAAAGAAAACAAACGAGACCCTGTACGAAATGCTTTGCCGTTCGTCCAGTAAATCAAAGCTACAAGTAGAGAAAAAAAACAAGCTGATGAGCTTTTCCCAGCCTTGGTTGTCCACTCGCGAATTAAACTCATGACGTGAGTCTACAGTGGGTATGAAAAAATGCACTTCTACAATGTCGCGACAGAAATGTTCCGTTGCCAATTACGTTTAGGCTCAGCGGAATCTTTGTTTTTATTTTTCATGCAACTACGTTATGCTTATGGGTTGTTGCTTGCGCTGCTTCCTACACTACACTCGCTTCCACTCGGTCGAGATCACGCATGTTTATGTGCATGGCTTAGCAAACCGCTGATCTTTTGCAGCATAACACTTACCCTGCGTCAACCCGAGCTAAGATTATAGTATTGCATCGCTTTATTGTCAACGACCGTGTCGTGCCGTGCCATGCCGTGAACAGCAAAAAATGCAGGGTGGTCACATCTTCGGCTGGTCAGCGCCGCCGCGAGAAAGTTGTCTCACAATTGTGGCCGGCAATAAACCGAACCGACGACGTTCGTACGGTTTATTGGTCCAATACAATTGAACATGAACAGCATCTCGTAACCAATGTGCTGAGTTTTTGAAAGCTCATGGACCGAGAGACAACTGAAATAGGGGACTGTGTGGGCACTTCACAAGCAACCAAGTGAAAAATAAAAAAGTGCTTGGAGAAATTTTCCAGCTGAATCGAATAAGCACACAGAAGGGGTGACAAACTATCTCCGCAAAATCATATTATTCAAATTCAGTAGCTCAGTGGCCTGTTTTGCATACAACGGAAGCGACTCCCGTGGCGGCAAAATAATAAGCGAACGGTTTAATGTTCCTATAAAGTCGCGAAATAATATTTTTTTCAAACGAATTTACGCGCAACGCAATTACAATAAGTAGTGGTGCCATTATAAAACGCAATTAATTTTGAAACTATTTCTCGCACATTGAATTTCCCGTGCCACTAGTTTCAAATGGAATATAATAAACACGACCTTCACTGAACAATGGCGTTGGAAATCAGATCAATTAGTCTAACTCGTCATTTCGGCCGTTGAAAATCATACAATAATGAAGAAACCACATGAAATACGCACCCAACAGTGAACCAAAGCCGAGATTTCCCACCACGAAGTGGGCTCCAAATCCAAGCAGAATAACACCCATTGGGTCGCACAATTCATCACTCGCGGAAAACCCCACCCAATTAGTGTGCCCTGTCGAGTGGCTTCGGCTGAAAGTGCAAGTCTAGGCGGTTATTGCAGCAATTGCTAACTGTTTCTCCTCGATAAAACGGAAAAGGCAAAGCATACAGCACAATTACCATAAACAAGCCGAAAATAAGCGACCAGCCACCGCATGAAAACGGTAGCAGCTTTTCGAAGTTATTTCCCATCAAATGGTGCACGCGGCAGACCAACCGCAGTGCCGCCGCATCGGTAGCGAAAAAAAAAACGTCGGCGGAGGTGGCCGGCCGGAAGGCCTGATGACCAAACAACCATTGCAGCCGAAACGCTTAGGGGCGATAAAAAACTTAATTTCAATTAATTTGATTACGCTTTCACTCACCAGATCCACCGTGGGTCTGCCAAGGCGGGAGGTTCGGCGATGCGAAAACTATCACCCGCCTTTGATTCATAATTTAGATTACGTTAGGCCACGATAGATTCCGAGTGTTTCTCAGTGTTTCCGCTGCCAACACATTAGAGAGAATAGATAAACTGTTGAAGACAATTTTTTCACCAGCAGATGTGATAATCCTGGTTGTAACGATGCGATCGTGCGAAGCCAGTAGGGAGGGTACGGGTAATTACATTCGCGCGTAGAGTGTCTGCACTTTCATTGTGAAGTAAGCAGATAGTGTTGCGATTCCGACTTTGGGTGGAATCTATTCCCCACGCGCACACGGTAGCGTCATCAAATTTCCGGCAAATAATAGGATCGCGTGAAAGTTTGTTGCGTGCGAAATTTATCCTACGTTGGGAAATGTCATTCTGGCGATATGCGAAATAGAGAAGCTTTAAAAAAAAGCTCTGCAGCACAACAGAAGAAATTCGCTTTTAAAAATACAAATCAATCTGATGGCTATGATTTAAAATTTTATTTCGACGTTTCTAAGCAGAATCTTTTGCTCTGTAGCCTTATCTCGGCTAATGAGAGACTGCGCTAGTCCTGCAATTGTTCTGTAAACTTATAATTGGCTGCTAATAAACAGAAAGGCCAAGTTTCCCCAGCGAAATGTTAGTACCTAGGCTATGATTTGCTTTTGGTACTGGAGTTAGTTACTTTTGCAATAAAGCCTGTATTCTAAATTTAGTGCTTGTGTTTTCAATCACGTTTAACTTATTTTTTTACGGGTCTTTCTGGACCCCGGTAGCATAAGCCGGCCTGGATAGGTTCGTTCCGGTCCGGTGTGAAAAAAAATCAGACTTCGTATCGGATATTCCGAACTCTATCGGACTACCACGTCAAAAGGTTTTTTAGAAAAATGTATTCAGAAATTATTATGTTTTTAAATTACATCCAATTGTAACTGTAGAAAAATAAGTGTATTTTAGGAATATTACACCAAAACTCGGCAATATCATGATGAAAACCAAAATATGTTCCTGATTGTAAGGTTGTTTAAATGCAAAGCATTTTTTCATTCGTGAAATCATTAAACTTTTTAGGCGTTTCTGAAAGTTTTCAAACTTTATTTTTTTGTATAAAAACTGCTTTAGCGTAGAAAGAAATTTTTTTGGTTTTGAAATAAAAAAATGAGCACCGTTATAACATTTACATGTTTCTTTCTCGTTATTTAACCCTAGTAATTGCTTAGTAGTGTCCCAAGTAACACATTCAACACCTTTCACGAAAAAAATGAAAGGAAAAAGTTTTTATTTTTATATTGCATACTTTTTAAGCAAAGAAAGGAAAAAGTTATAAATAAGTCATAAATAAGTTACAGGGAAAACATTGGGTTTTAATTCACTCGCATTGATGTTTTAAATCGGAATGATGTTTTATATCGAAATAACAAGTTGAAGTTGTAAATACATTACAAATTGCTGTAAAAACTGTTTTATAATATGTTTATAACTAGTTTTTTTCTTGACAATGCAAGAGAGACAACAGTGGTGAGTATGTGTTTGACAGCGAAACGTAAAGTGGAGACAAAATTGAAAAATGGCCGCAAAAGTTGTAGTTCAGTTTTAAATCAGTTGTAAATGTGATTTTATGGCGTGAACTATTTCTTCTTCATCAAATACAGTGCAGATTAAAAATACTGTTATAATATTCAAAATTATATAAAGTATTTAAACACCCAGGGAATTTATGTTTGATTAAACATAAATAAACTTGACAGTAAATCATAATCAATAAATTTATCATTCAATTTACTTAAAACAAGAAAATCGTTTAATCTGATCGGCCATGATTTGTTTCAATTCTCTTTTTTGTCTTGCTCAACGATTTTCGGTTTTATTATTATTATTAACGATGATCAACGTTAATAACCTCAGATCAATGTTTGAATATTTCAGTATTACTTAAATTTCAAAATATATTACTTAATACGTGGTTTAGTTAGGAAAATTTTTATATTATTTTCTCTACCCCAATAATCAAGATGGTGACGGCGATTTTTTTTATAGATTATAGTAGCTTTATAAAGCCTTGCTTAATTGGTTTCACGATTCCATCTTCAAATTGTAGCAGAAATTACTCCTCGTTTGGTTCGCTAAAAGAGTAAGAAAGTTCAAATAATTAGTACATAGTGCATGACATCTTAGTTCACCTTGATATTTCAATGTACTTTTTTTTTAATTATTTTGCGATATTTTTACCGAAATAAACTTCATAGATAGTGGTTATATAACGGACAAAATCTTTGGGCAATCGGTGTACCCATTCAACGAATGCTAATTATCAACATGGCTGCCTCGTTAGCGCAAGCGGCGTGCTAAAATAATATTCAACACTATTTTTCAGTGCTAAAGGCACGTTTCATAATATAATCCGATCGAAAATATATACCTAAGGCTCATTCCTCTAGAGTTCATCTGTTACTTTTTTCTTTATTTCAAATTTAAAAAAAAATATGATATTGATTACTATTATATTGTGATATTTTCGAAGCGCGTAAATTTTAACGAAGTACAAGGCAAATATTCACGACAAATCTGAAATCGCACGTAGATTTATTGTATTTAATCACTATACCAACACCCTATTCTATCAATGAATTGTCCTGATAATTTCTGAAGAGCCATGATTATTTTCGTGGGTCATCTGTTTTGTATGTATTAGAAACAATCATCAGCGAGTGAAATTTCAACTCATTTGTGCAATTTGCTTATGACCTATTAATAACAGGCCACCATTTGTTGGTACTGGAAATGTAAGAGTGGTGGTTATAGTCGTTATAAAGTTGTTTTATATAAGTCGTGTGAACAATTCATTTGAAGTTGAATATATGTTTTATATTTGCTCCGCCCCTTGCGCTTTTTGAGTTGATAACAAGTTGTATATAAGTTTATACGTTATTGAAATAGTGACGAGATTTGTTATATATCAATCACCTAAACTTATTAAAGACTAACCGTGTTGCTTGGGGTTCTGCAAAAATGCAAAAATTCATGATTCAAATGCCGATAATATCACATGATGTCAGTGTTGTTTCATTGATATTTTCTTGTTAGGACCAGGGTTGAAATATTTCACTGTCAGTGATCGATTTTCAGTTGAAACCAAAAACTGCGAATATCAGTTTCAGCACGATTTTAACGAAAAATTGCTTTCAGCTCCACTCAGTTGACAGTGATAATGTTGACAGGCACCGTTACTGTAATTTCGCACACGCTATGTTACTTTAGCGATGTTTATGCAGTTGAGGATGTAGATGTTTATCTACTTCCTCGACTGTATGCAATGAATTGGCTCAGGTCACATAATTTCGATGATAATTAAGTCATATCATTTATTTCACTGACATGATTTTCACTGAGAGTTGACTGGGATGACACTCAGTATCCATTCAAAGAGAGTGAGAGTGAAACTGCTATTGTATTATTTTTTGTATGTGTATTTGTGGTTTGCTGGGAAACTTATTTATACAAACTAAATCGTACGCTGCTTGAAAGATTTAAATTTTGAAGGTGTTGAATGTGTTTTTATTCACGTTGTCAAGGCACTTTTCCGTTTTCAACTAAGTTCCCACTTTTTACAAATAGGTAGTGCTAGCAGTAAGTGCAGGTCGATTTTGACATATCAAAACCGTGATAAATCAAGCTGCGACATAACAATTGCATTAAAAAAGGACAAATATTGCCGATTATTCATGGGTTTACCTTCACACGCACTGATGAATCGACCCACGCAGCGTCAATCATAGTAACCCGTGAGTCAGCAGAAAAAAAGTTGATAGTTCTATCAGTCGAACTCTAACCCTAATGGCGAAAACAGTGCACAAGTGGGCATGTACAATGTCAGAAATGGACATCGTTCCGGCATCTACAATATCTTGGCACTTTTGGACAACATCCCAGGGCATCAGAACACCTGGTCCCGGACGGCCGACGACCCTGAGCGACAAGAAGTTTTAAAGGATACTAAAGAGGAACCGAGGAAAAAGTGACTACATTCGCTCGCTCGGGAGACCGCTGCAACTGAGCAAACAGTGAAAAAATACCTGGTGAACATGGACATACATGTCAGGAAGCGGCAATCCCGTCCGGCCAGGTCTCGGACCTGCAGGCAATGACGCAGCAGTAGCAGCTGAATATGATGGTCAAGTCGATTTTCGCCGCGAAACGCAACGTGGCGGTGGTGATGGAGGACGAGACCTATCTCAGCCTGGATGGCAAAGACTGGGCACTTCGTATTTTACTTCTCCCACAAAGGAAATGAGCTCATTTTACATACCGAGTTATTTAAGAAGTTACTGCTGTTGCTGATAATCAGGAAGAAGTAAATGTCAAAGCCGCTCTTCTTATGCTCTGGATTGACTGTGAACGTGGAAATTTATAAAACGAAGTGCCTGCCGGAGGTTGCATCGTTCATCAAGAAATACCATAAGAGCAAAGAAGCGGTGTTCTGGCCGGATCTGGCTTCGGCCCACTATTAGGAACGATCGTTGGAGGAGATGGAGCGGCTGAATATCGATGTGATACCCAACGTCCCCCATTGAGAATTTCTGAGCAAAGCTGAAGCGCAAGATTTACTCCAACAATTTTGTCGCGAAAACTGAGAAGGAATCGATAAATGATTCAAAAACATGCCTACACACATGTTTTCGTCCGCCATGGCGAATGTTCCGGTTGAATGACAGAGGACCGCTCGCAAGGACGTAGAATTTTCTTGCAAGTAAGCTAATAAAATACCCATCTATCAAACTCAATTATCTGTCTTAGTTTCTTCAACACCATCCGAAAAAAGTTCATTTTCTCAGCAAACGCTATTGTAAACGAACAGTTTTGACACGCTATTGATTTTATTATGATGTCATAGGTCTTTAGTTGTGTGAAAATGTCTGATTGAAATGTCTGGCAGAATCGCAGCGTAGTTATAAAAAAGTTTACGAAAATGTTGTTCTGAATAAAACAGCGTGCTGTGACTGATTCCGTCTCTCCGACGATGGTAACTTCGATGATGACAATCGTCTGCATAAAGTAAGACCTAAAAGTTTCGAAGACGCAGCACTAAATAAATTGCTCAATCCAAAACTCACGAACAGCTTGCTTCCGTATTAGAAGTTAGTAACTTCTAAAATGGCTTGATGGGTAACTTCAAGTTACCCATCAAGCCATTTTAAAGCAATTGCATGCTTTTGCAATGATTCGTAAACAAGAAACTTGGGTTACCTATAGTTTAAATCCAAAGGACGTTGAGCGTCGTTTTTCCGACGCTGAACAATATATCTAGCGGCAAAAAGGAGAGGTTTTCTGCACCGCATCGTGACGGGTGATAAAAAATGGGTTCATTACAGTAACCCAAGTAATAAATATGCAGTATTTTTATATTTTGACTCCATTTTTTTCATGTAGAGTTAATTTTTGTAGTTATGCAAATTGAGGTGTAAGGACAACTAACCTATACTGCCGTTCCAGGCAAAATTGTCCCAGCGTGCATAAGGTTTGTGAACACGGGACAGCTATGCTTGGAACGGTAGTATATTGCTTATACAGAAAATCATAAAGCGCCATACAGGATATGATGAAAAACGCCCTCTGTCTGAAAATGTGTTTGATATTGCCAATTGGGTTCTGAACCAGAAATTCAATTTTTTTTATTAGCCCAATCAGGGTGGGGAAATGTACTGGTACGCTACAGTATTCACACGACAGTAGCAAGATTTTTGTAATTACCACTGTAGAATGAAACACTACGCAACTGTAGCCGCTACCGAAGTTTCATGTGATCTGCTTTATCTCTTGCTTTTTGTCACGAATTCAATATGAACAACAATTCTCTCATTCACTTCTCTTCATATTGTTGTCATTGTATAGACAATCTCTGGCTCGTGTGTTATTGACTGTAGCTGTCTGTGCTATTTATTGCATTTCTACGAATTGAAGTGGAATAAATTTCCTTAGCATCGACTTTTATTTGGGTCCTAAGACGTTAATTGAATTTGTAAGATTCATGTTTTTATTGTCCGGCTTTTGCTTAAATATGCTAAATTTGGATGAGACTTTCGCTACAAAGAACTATTTTCGAATGAAAAAGTTTAGAATTTGGAATGCAAAACTTCTGGTGTACACGATTGATGATATTTTTCGGCAGTATATAGAAATTATTCATTTTCCATCTTATTACTGTGCTAAACAGTCGCATGATTACTAAATATTGTTTTTCGCACAATGCGACAGTTGAGATATCGAAGCGGCCGGAGATCGGCATAAAAGAGAATCGTCAACCATCCATATTGGCTTCTAGTCACACGACTCTCTCAACTAGAGAAGCGTACAGTTGAACGCTGCTGTAGCAGTCTGCAAGAGAGGCTACAGTACTTTTCGATACGATGTCATGCAAAAATGTCAACTGTTCAGTGTGTCGAGCCCAATAAATCGGTTTGGATTCGATACAGTCGATAATTAGGGCATTATTATGTTTTATTCCCTTTTTTCAACTTCATTTCCGTGTTAAGACGTGAATAATTGCCTAGTAGTCTGAGTGTCTCTAGTAAAACTTTAGAAATCATTTCCGTGTAAAATTCTACAAAAAACTTGAACGAAAATATAAGATTTTAGAAAAGTTTATAAATTGGGCAGCACGGTGTCGGTGTACAGAAATGGCACCCGAGTGTGCATAGGTTTCACACGTTAAATTTTTTTCAATTAAGAAACAAAATAAGTTGAGCAGCTGTGCATTCGCAATCAAAACCTTGAATATAAAATGTAGAATGTCTAATGTCTAATGTCTAATGTCTAGGGTCTAATGTCTAATGTCTAATGTCTAATGTCTAATGTCTAATGTCTAATGTCTAATGTCTAATGTCTAATGTCTAATGTCTAATGTCTAATGTCTAATGTCTAATGTCTAATGTCTAATGTCTAATGTCTAATGTCTAATGTCTAATGTCTAATGTCTAATGTCTAATGTATGATGTAAAATGTATGATGTATGATGTATGATGTATAATGTATGATGTATAATGTATGATGTATAATGTATGATGTATAATGTATGATGTATAAATTATAATGTATAACGTATAATGTATAATGTATAATGTATAATGTATAATGTATAATGTATAATGTATAATGTATAATGTATAATGTATAATGTATAATGTATAATGTATAATGTATAATGTATAATGTATAATGTATAATGTATAATGTATAATGTATAATGTATAATGTATAATGTATAATGTATAATGTATAATGTATAATGTATAATGTATAATGTATAATGTATAATGTATAATGTATAATGTATAATGTATAATGTATAATGTATAATGTATAATGTATAATGTATAATGTATAATGTATAATGTATAATGTATAATGTATAATGTATAATGTATAATGTATAATGTATAATGTATAATGTATAATGTATAATGTATAATGTATAATGTATAATGTATAATGTATAATGTATAATGTATAATGTATAATGTATAATGTATAATGTATAATGTATAATGTATAATGTATAATGTATAATGTATAATGTATAATGTATAATGTATAATGTATAATGTATAATGTATAATGTATAATGTATAATGTATAATGTATAATGTATAATGTATAATGTATAATGTATAATGTATAATGTATAATGTATAATGTATAATGTATAATGTATAATGTATAATGTATAATGTATAATGTATAATGTATAATGTATAATGTATAATGTATAATGTATAATGTATAATGTATAATGTATAATGTATAATGTATAATGTATAATGTATAATGTATAATGTATAATGTATAATGTATAATATATAATGTTTAATATATAATGCATAATGTATAATGTAAAATGTATTATATATAATGTATAATTTATAATATATTATGTATTATGTATAATATATATGTTACGTGCTTTCTGAATTATACCATTTTCCATCTCTTGCCTATCCAAACGCATTGAATGATGCTCTTCCTAATGATTTTTCATCAAGATACTTGAAATTGTTAGTGGAAAAAGTTGTTTCACCCTTCCAGTTGATATTTTATTATCTTAATAAGCCATATGTAGTTAATATATTGCGAAACACAGTATAATACGCTTATTTTTTACAGTTTCGCATTTACTGTGATACAACGTACGCTTAGATACACATAATTAGCTTGTACAACTTGCAAATTGAAACGAGAAAACTTCTATCTTATCTAGTGCAAATGTATAATGAAGCTGCCAGACTTCTTTAACCACAAAATACTCGAAACTGATCAGCGGCAATGCCATATCACAATTCAACGTTAAATCAAACCAAATTGGTTTAGACGCAGAGCGAAAACGAGTCTCCGGAAACATTGTCTCTTGCAGTATTTGCACCAGATGGGGTATCATAAGGTATTGTCTTCCTTTCCATAGTTAAACTATGGAAAAAAAAATAAAATGAGCCAACCACAATTTAAGATATGCACATATGTAAACATAGACTTGTTGCGGTTTTGGTTTAATGCAGATGGAAAATTTGTTGTCATCATAAATGGTAATTTTAAATAATAACTATTGTTAGTTTTATATCAATCACACGATTAATTTTCTCATGTTTTTAATGTTCAAATTTACAGAAGCCACAATAGTGAATTATTTACAGAAAATTTTCGAAGATAACATCGTTAAATGCTTTTTTTGGGATGCAGGTGGTGAGTATAGGAAATCATCAACCTATCGTTCCGTTGAGTTATTCTTGCTTATTCGTTCGAGCACATGCATAGGGGGACAGAATAACGGTAGGGCCAATTTTCCTTCAAGGGAAATGCATTTTACCAAAAGCAACCAACTACACAGCAAACAGCTGTATTTGAGGCAATCGAAGATTTTCCATCTCCCTGTCTCCAATGGTTGGATGGAACGAATTTGAAGATTAGATGCTAGAGGGGAAGATGTCGTGCAAGCGAAGGCGATAAAAATGCATTAGAGTCAGAGGAATTAGTCTTCCTAGGGATTGTTTATTTCCTCTTGCTGGGTTCAATGGCAACCGGTACCTAACCATGCGGTGTGTGTGTGACTCATAGCGCTGCCGAAAAATGTTTATCGATCACAGTCGAAAATTCGAGTTGATGAAACTGTATCAGACTAAACAAAATTGATGGTCTGAATAAGTTTTCAAGCCAGGCGTTGACATTTCTAGCATCACATTTTAATGATAATGTGTTGTGGTTTTTTTAACGCACAGTAACAACAGCGTTTGTTAATAATTCAACAGTTGTTTTGACAAATAAATCATAATAGAATGGTTTTCCGTGAAGGGATTGAGAATCGTAAAATGTCAAATTGATGACCACGCGCTAGAAGAATTATAGAAAGGATTGGCGTGAGTTCTACATCAAACCATTAGTTTGGAAGCCGGCAGGTAATGGCTAGTACATTCCAGCCGCCTCGGCTGCCTGTCTCTTTCGGGCGGGAAAACAGTTCAGCTCGTCACGTCCCACCGTTTTGATGGGTGTTATTGCTGCCACAGTAACAGGTGATGTGCGCAGGAAGCGAACCTTTTACATTTCTGTTGCCATTTTTAGAATGCTAACTAGTTGAGACATCGAACCATTTTCGTCAGATAAAAAAGATGGTTTGGTTGTGCGCGGTGATGAATAAAAGATGGGTTTATGTTATTACGTTTTTAAATGGAACAGCCTGTATTAATATTCAGACAGGTACTACGAAAGTCGTCAAATCGCTTAGCCTAGCCTTAGCGGATGTTACGATCTAAAGCGCCATTTTTTGCGACTATTGATTGATTGTGCCGCAAATTACGACTGGGCGCGTACGCTCGTGGAATGGAAAGATGGATCTGAAGGTGGGTGTGCGAAAACCGTGATGCGACGAAGCTCAACCTTGGCCGTAGAATGGGCGATTCGCGTAAATGATGACTTTTGCGACACATCCGGCGGGTGACAAGCCTCAAGCAAATAGAATTGTCGATAATGAAATCGTTTTGCGTCACCTAAGTCGTGAAGCAAGAGGATTACTCGTAGAACGCGGATAGAAATCCATTTGTTATCTAAACATATAAAAATGCAGCTCTGTCTGTCTGTCTGATCCATATGGGCTTGGAAACTTCTGAACTGATTGGAGTGAAATTTTGTATATAGGGGTTTTAGGGGCCGAGAAGGGTGACTAAGATAGTTTGAGACCCTTCCCTCTTCTGGATGGTAGGGGTCCCATACAAATGAAACACTAATTTCTGCACATCCCGAAAACTAACTAACCAAATTTGGCATGTGGATGTTTGTAGGGGTAACAAATATGTCCATATTGGTTCGATGCTCCTCCCTATTCCGGAAGGGAGGGGTTCCATACAAATGAAACACAAATCCGCACTGCTCGGGAGCCAATCAAGCAAATACAACCAAATTTGGCATGTGAATGTTTCTAGGGGTTAACAGATATTTTCATAATAGTTCGACACCCCTCCCTCTTCTGCAAGAGAGGGGTTCCATACAAATAAAACACAAATTTCTGCACATTTCGAGAAATAACCAACTAAATGGAACCAAATTTGGCAGGTGAATGTTTTTAGGGGTAAAATATATGTCCATAATAATTTGACACCTATCCTTCTTCTGGAAGGGAAGGGTTTTCTACAAATGGAACACAGATTTCTGCACATCTCGAGTAATAATCGAATAAATCGGAACCAAGTTGATATGTTGAGGTTTTTGAGACCAAGAAAAATTTTCATGGTGATTCGACACCCCTCCCTCTTGTGGAAGAGAGGGCTAATACAAATAAAACTCAAATTTCTTCACAAATCAAGAACTAATCAAGTAAATGGAACTAAACTTGGTATCTGGAGGTTTTTGAGAGCAAAACATATTTCCATGCTGGTTCGACGCTCCTCCCACTTCTGGATGAGAGGGTTCTTATACAAATCAAACACAAATTTCTATAGAGGTTTGACACTCCTCCGTTCTCTGCAAGGGGGGGAGGGGAGGTCTTCCATAAAAATCAAACAGATATTCAAACCAGGCTTTCCGGAAAACAGCCAATATGGGTGTTTCTTAAACCCGAATGACGCTCAGGGACCAGAATCATTGTCCAAATATGGGTGTTTCTTAAACCCGAATGACGCTCAGGGACCAGAATCATTGTCCAAATATGATTTTGAAATCCAAGATGGCGACTTCCGGTTTTTGAAAAACAGCCTAAAGTGACCAAATACAGAATGATACAAGGAGCTAAAAATTGACCTCAGACACCGAATACTACCCAATATGGATATTTTCAGAATAGAGGTGATGTACATCTGCAGGACTTTTCGTTACAAAGTTATATCATATTTCAGCTTATTTTTTCGATAACTTCAAGAACGTATAGGTTGAAAACAGGCAAGTGGAATCATGATGTCAATACTTTTTCTTGAAGTTAAGCTGAAGTAATATAAACTCCTTTAGGTTCCATTTGTCTTAATCCACCCATATTAGAGTACGGCGAGCATATGTTACAGTAGGTTTCCATATATCCAAAATACTAACTTTTTTGTGTTAGGAGATAGAAGAATGGTTAATTCGACAAAGTTTTATAACGTGCAAAAATATGAATCTTTGTTGAACCAACAAATTTCCTATCTTTATTAGGTAAAGAGTTACAGAGTGTATTCTATGAATGTTACCTAAAAGTTAGTTTTTTGTACTTAACTTTTGTTAGTTACATTTAATAAGAAAACATTGTTCTAGAGAAGCATTTGGGCATACAAAACACACGTTTTTGTTGAAGACTACACATCTCCAGGACTTTCCCTTACAAAGTTATAGCACATTTCAGCATATTTTTTCGATAACTTTAACAACGTATAGAATAAAGATTAGGTGGATTGGGACAGATGGAACTTATAACAGTTCTGAGCACACGAGCTAAACTTCGAGAAAAGCTATTAACATTATGATTCTACTCGCCCCTTTTTACTTTATACGTTCTTAAAGTTATCGAAAAAATAAGCTAAAACATGCTAAAACCTTGTAAGGAAAAGTCCTGGAGATGTGTGGACTTCAACAAAAACGTGTGTTTTGTATGCCCAAATGCTTCTTTAGAACAATGTTTTCTTGTAAAATGTAGCTAACAAAAGTTAAGTGCAAAAAATTAACTTTTAAGTAACTTTGCAAGAAAATACTCTGTAACTCTGTACCCAATGAAGATAGGAATTTTATTTGTTCAGCAAAGATTCATATTTTTGCACGTTATAAAACTTTGCCGAATTAACCATTCCTCTATCTCTTAATACAAAAAAAATAGTATTTTGGATATATGAAAACCTATTGTAACATATGCTCGCCGTACTCTAATATGGGTGGGTTGAGACAAATGGAACCTAAAGGAGTTTATAGTACTTCAGCTAAACTTCAAGAACAAGTATTGACATCATGATTCCACTTGCTTCTTTTTAACCTATACGATTTTGAAATTATCGAAAAAATAAGCTAAAATATGATATAACTTTGTAAGAAAAAGTCCTGGAGATATTTGGCCTTCGGCAAACATGTGTGTTTTGTGTACCCTAATAATTCCTCTGAACAATACTTTCGTGTAAAATGCAACTAACAAAAGTTAAGTACAAAAAACTAACTTTTAAGTAAGTTCCATGTAATATACTTCATAACTTTGTACCTAAAAGAGGTAGGGTTTTCATTTGTTCAACAAAGTTTCATATTTTGGAATTTTATACAACTTTGCTGAATAAACTATTCTTTTGTCTCTTAACAAAAAAGTTATTTTTTTTATTTTTAGTATAGTAAACTTTTCATACTTTTTGACAATTTGCGATTATGCGGGTCATTTACAAACAATTGTCTCGAAGACACTTTTAAGCTAGGATTAAGGTTAAAGGCGCTATGGAATTAAGTTCCACTTTTTGTCCTATTGGACCACTGTGCAATCATTTCAAACGATTTGTCTTTTGACTTTGATCATATCCTACGGCCGATTCATCGTACATTTGCCGATTATTAACAAATCGCAGGGAATCAATGAATTTGAAATGTAAAATTATTTTATTAAACACAAAAATAGGGGGGACAAAGTGTGCCGGGTCAGCTAGTAACATATAATATTATTGTAATACCTTTGTAGAATAAAGTTTTAAATAAGAATATTCCTATCGACCTATGGATCCAAATTTCTCCCGCTTTCTAGAGCATTGTGCAATGATAGTAAAAATGTTTAAACATTTTTACTTTCATTGCACAATGTTCCTGAAAGTGACTCTAGGATGAAATTTGGATTCACATGTCAATAGCAATATTCTAGATAGAAACTTTTTATTACAAAGTTATCACATATGAGAAAGTGATTATTTTTATATTGTCAAAAATTCAGAAATTAGAAGTCGAAAATAAGAAACTGGAAGTCTAACATTTTTGTTTTGCCGGCGTCTCGAGGCGTCTCGAGGATTTCTTTTCTAAAAATGGAGGACACATTGAATACATTTGTTGGATAGGACCTTCTACAGATACCTAAATTCGATAATGTTAGGGCATCTTCAGCGGTGGTCCAAATCGTTGTTTTGTTCTATTTTTTTGGAACAAACTCAAATTCACTGCTGCACCGGTGGTGTAAATTTTGTTTCATACCAGATCTAAATTGAAAAAATTTGAAACTGGTATACGTTTTGGTCTATTTTTGTCACTTTTTGGAACAAGAAATAGATCGTTCTAAAACCCTTTGTACGCTGCCAATAGGTAGGTAAAATGTCATATTTCAATTGAACACCTCATTTTTGGCTATTTCCATATAAGCGTTTTGCGAGTGTTGGGGAATAAACAAAACCTAGATTTTTTATGACAACTCACAATTCATTTTTGTGGCTTTTCTGAAGGAGAAAATGAACAGGTTTGCCGTTTTTGGCTTCAAGGAAACCGACCAGCAAAAGGGGGAATTCTGGAAGACCATAACTGTCGCCTTAATTGTATTGGGACTAGAGGAGAACTTAAGAGGCCAGAAAAATGTTCCTCGAAGACACTGAACTGAAAACGTTCAAAATGCTGGGGTGACATTGCGCATTTCGTTTCGAGCAACTCGAACAAAACCAAATGATCGCTGGGGGGCGTTATGTTTTGTTTTCCGTATTTTTCGACTTTGCGGGTTAGATGAGCCGCAGGACAAATGACAATGACTGCTCCTTTTAAGCTTGAAGTATAACTGGCAGTGTGTGACCTACTCGAAAATAGCGAAAATCGTTCGAATCGAGCTGCGCAATGCCACCCAATATCCTCAAAACCCAAACCAAGTTTGAAGAACTGCAAGATTTTAAAAGATTGATGAGACGAAAACGGAAGATGAACATCTACGCGATCAAATATTTTTCGCTATCCTCCGAAACCAAGTAGGGTTTCGGAGCAGAAATTTTAGATCATACCAATCCATCCTGAGAAGTGTCATTGACGCTCGGGTCAAACCGTCAAATCCATAAAGTCTTGTGGATATAAAGTGTCTTGCCAAAGTAATCATTTAATGTGCGTAAAAATTATCGAATTTCCGTTTGTTAAATATTGAGTGTTTTTTTTTATAACAAGTCTCATTAACTGATAGCATGGGGTATTGAATTGTTGACAGTGTGACAGATGTCAGCGGTTTAAAACATCAAGATATACAACACCGGTGCGGAGAACGCAAAATTGGTCTATTTTAGCTGGTTCTATTTAGGTTTCGCTGGTGTAAATCTAGTATAAAGTTGTTTCAAAAACAGACCACCGCTGAAGATGCCCTTAATATTAACAACAATTTGAATGAATTCGATGAATATATAATTAAATTTTTTTTCAATTTTCCATGACTAATTAAATTTTTAGAATACTCCAAAGCAATAAATTTTCTCTTATATATATTATTCCTATCATTTTTTACTCACCTTAGTGCATATAAAGTAACAATTGGTAGTATAGTTTGACTGTCGCAAGTCATTTGCTGAACCATTTTCCTCATGCATAATGCATCACATTTCCCCATAGTTTACTATAGAAATTTAGCCACCGTTGCAAAGGCCTTGGAAGAATGCTGAACAAAATCGCTCAGGCAACCTCGCCATGTCAACCGGTGAAAGCTTCGCAACAGGTAGCACGAACAAGACGATCTTCGCCGCACGGCGGAAAGAAACAATAGACCTCGAGACCTGAGAGCGTGATATCTGGAGCATACAGAGCAACAACAATATCGGTCGGCTCAGATTGCGACTGTTGTACTGTTGTCCGCTGCAACCCGGGCCTGCAGAAGTCGAGGAAACAAAAGCGATGGCATCTGGAGGATCTTCCTTGCATGGCGCGACTGTACGAGCTACGGGGGTTTACCTAGTCGACAAACAATTATATCTAATTTTATGACTTTCCGCATTTTCGCTTTGCTCTGAGGAAAGCCGTAATCTCATCATCAGACAGTCGAGGTTAGTTGAAATGTTCTCCACTCTTCACTCACACTGGATGCAATGCGGAAACATTCTCCGTCTCCACCAACTGCTTAGCTTGTGCAATTTTGTACATCTCGTGAGATACTCATCATTGCCCATACAAACATATGTGTGTGTATGTGTTATGATCTCCTACGAACTCCGTTGAATTTTATGTTCTTTCATGCTCTAAACTACTAGAGTTTAATAAATGTAGAGCAGAGAAACTCTAAATTTTACCGACAATGTGTGCAATTTCCATCCGGTACAAAAGGGTTCTCATTCATTCGTGTAGGCTTCACAAGTGTGCTGAAACTAATCTGTCTTCAGAGCGTATGTGCGAGTTTTGCTACGCTTGCGTATTGTTTGAACTTTTGAGTGTTTGGTTTCGTTGATTTTCCCATCATGTTTACTCTCAGTGTTTTACTTGCGATATATGAAATCTCTTTTCTTTAATAGGGCTCTTGTGAATATTTTAGATAGTAGAAAAACTCCGAAGGAGAGTCTTTTGTTGAAGTAAACATTAAAAAAGAAACATGCTCCACATTTCACACATGTCTTATTATGATAATGATAACTATTAAATGCGTTATCTTGATTGGGAGCAAATTACGCTCGTGTTAAAAGAGGCTTGGAGGTAGCATTTTGTCAGTGCGCACTTTCACTCCCTTCTTTGAACGGTTCAAAACTCCGGTTTCATACCATTAGGTTTACGTATCACTCGAATTGATAAATTATGCAGTCACATTTATGGATACCCAACAGCAATGTTTCGACTGTTTAGTTCCAATAAGAAAAGAGTGAAAATAGGATTGGCATCCCATCAATTATTGTGATCCCTGCCGGTCCGTAACTGCTAACGCCACTGTCTTCTGTACCGAATCGTTAATGGTAAACATAGAATTATCAAGTTCAAGTTGTTAACGAAGCTGGATGGAATTTGAACTTCAAACAATTCAATGCGAACAGACCCGCACCGATCGAATGAATGATCTTTTTCTTTCCCCTCGTGGAGGCGGACATGGCGGAAACTTTCCGCACGCTTTTGCTATTGCGTTTACTCGCAACGTCTCAATTTTTCGTTTATCTGACTATCAGTGTGTATGAGTCTACAAACGACACGATCGAACGCGCGTTCGAAATGTTAAACAAATAAATTTAATAAAGGAGCTTTCACCGGGATCGGGACGTGTGGGGTTACCCGTGGTTGAACCTTTCGGGGGCTCTATTGTGCAATGATGATTTCTATCATAAGGTCGTGGTACCACTGCTGCGGTGAGCGCTAAAAACTGCGGTTGTCAGCTGCGGAATTGTAAAAGAAATTGTAGTCTCGAATACCATTATAGATAGTATTTTTGCGCATTTTCACACTGTCATTCTGTTAGTCATTGCAAAATGCTGTGCAGTCATCAAGAATCTGGACCTGATTCTTATTTTCTTATCTTACTATAAGAAACCGGTTCAGTGAAAATGTAATGAACTTAGCTGTTTGTTGGATTTGCAGTCGGGTTACGTGGTTAAATCAAATCTTCTCATTCGTAGTTGAATTTAACGATCACTTTACAGTTACTTTTACTCTGTTTTTTGTTCTACCTGCTTCATTATTTTTTGCGATATAGGTGCGTTTAATATCACTAGTAGTAATAAAACGAGCAGAAAACTGTCTTCCCTTTCTAATAGGTTCTAAGAAGTGCAGTTATTCTAGTTCATGGAGTGACTTCTGCGGCTGTTACTAGTCTGGTTCGATTATATGGTGATCTTTGCAATAATTGCAGGTTGCACTACGGCCGTTGCTTATTTGTTCCGCAGTAGCAGGACCGTTTCATAGCAGCAAACAAAACTTGGTTCACTGCCCCAATAAAAAAGGTCGCAAGGACAGTAAAAATTATTTGTCAACTGTTCTGATGAATTCTCGAACTTTTCGTCGAATATCTCCCATCAATTTCTGCACAGTGGCAACATCAACCGTATCGGCACCACTTCGTTATATCAGATGATGTTTTGATTAATTTGTCACACTTCTTCAATTTAAGCAGTTTGGTGGATTATTCCTTTTTTCGCTAACATCTATATTATTCTGCTTGTATCATTCCAATACATCCCAGGCGTAGTGGTAGCTAACTAGATCGGGCCAGAGCTTCACGGGGCCTTCGTGTGACTGGATGAACGGTAAAACTATCTCCTGAAGACACTTCTCCTTGTAAACTTGTCCACTCATGTTTGGTCCAGTGATGAAAACTCTTGTCTTCTTTCTACAGCTACAGATGGTTTGCCAAATCATCTACTCGCGGTCGAATTTATCCGCAAAAACTAATTTGAACCTATCTGTAGCATTCCCCAAGGTGAAATTTCCTACCCGGGATTTGTCCAAAGTCCATTTTGACGTATACTTTGTCAGGACTTGCTCGTATCGTTTTCTTGCTCGGGGTTTGGCAACCAGATTCAGTTTCTCAGTACGACAACTAGAGGCGCTGCATTAAATAAAAGGGAACGGCCAAACCTTAAACATGTTTTACCAATAAAACTGATTAAGCTTATACATGCGACTCTCAACGATTTCACATCATTCGTCAAATCATGCCTACTAAGCTTCGCGTGCTCTAGGCTACGCGGACGACATCGACATCATCGGTGTCAGTCGTGAAGCTGTGGAGGAGGCCTCAGAAGGGAAGCTGGGAAAATTAGACTCACCATAAACACTGCCAAAACGAATTACGTGCTGGCTGACAGGGAGCGTGGAAGTCCTACGGACGTTGGTGCTGCGGTGGTGATGAAATTTCGAAATTATTGATGAATTTTTTATTTTGTTCACTTGTAATGTTTAATAATGATGTGAGCCGTGAGGTAAATCAACGGATTAGGGAAGTGAATAACGCTTATCACAGTGTGCATAGCCAGCTTAGGTTTCGCAGCCTAAAGATCGCACTATGGTCGGAATCGTGAAATTTCACGACAAAAATCTGTAAGTAGCAAACCATAGATGCTAAAGATTTCTTGTCTTCTAGAAAGTTACTCTACTAAGAGGAATCTTTCTTTTGGTATGACTGGTTACTAGGGTGGTTCTATTGTACTCAAAATAAAAATTGTAACTTTTTTATCTTATAACATAGAGCAATATTGTCTTCCACAAAATTGTAGCTAATACAATTTCATGAAACATTGTTAAAAAAATTATTGCTCTATCTCGTTTTTTCACTGTTCTAAGGCAATTTTTACAAATTCATTCGGGGTGGGTCTAAAAATAACACTATTATTGCTCTAGTTTTTTCAGCTTTCTCCGGTTTTGAAAGCGGTGTTCGAGTGACTTTTAAGGCGTGAAAAATTGCATATTTTGACACTAATAGATAATTGCTACCTTTATAGAGAAAAATGTTACAGGTATTTTTTCATTCTAAAATGACACTTTTTGGAGGCACCCTACTCCCTTGTTTGCACATATATGCAACAACAACACGTTTAGGATGAAAGTTCATAGTTTCACCTTCAAAACCCATTTTGTAGAATTAGTCAACTTTTGTTCCCTGTAGGGAAAAAAATGCATTTAAAAACTTGGAGTTTTCACACAAAAATTTGTTAGGCTGACATTATAAAACAATCTAGTTATTCCAACTCGATTTTTATTTGGAAAATTCGTTCGACTTTTGGGGCATGAAAAAGCGCTTATTTTGATGTCAATAAATAGTTTCCAATGCTCGTTGAAACTAAATTATCGTTGTTTTAATATTGAAAAATGGCATTTTTATAGGGTCCTCTACATATTCAAATATTTACAAACCTAAATCGTTTTTATATTAATCCAAGTTCTCTTTCCACTCAATCGTAGACCTTTGAATATCCGTTCTTTTTCTGGCAGATCTAGTTGCAAGAATGGGATCTGAAGAATCCATAGCACGATAAAAAACATCCGTAAAATTCGCAGCTCTAGAATTTTTTCGGGCGTGAAATTGGCGATCGTTCCGATAATACTTGTTTCTAGCTTCAGAGCCTTATTCACTCATAAATCCCGTTTAAAGGGGCAGACTTGCCATGATCCTGGTAGAATGCGCTAAAATTTTATGAAGTGTCGCTGGCATGGGATACCACCCGTATAGGTTCACGTACATATTGAATGTCACATCACAAAGCTTATCGAAGTCCGCTATATCTATTTGTGTAATTCCACAAAAAAATGGGCAACCATTTTAATCGATTATTTTTCCTATAGACTAAAAATACCATTTCTTGCTATAAGATTTTGTTTGAGTCATCAAAAAGAAATACAAAAAATTTATTTTTTGAAGTACAAAATTATTATCTACAACTTTGCCGGAGATACTATACGATCAATGAAACCGTTTAAATGCTAGAAACATTTTTGATCATTTATAGACACTCGAATGTACAAAATGTTATCTTTAGCTTACAGAAGCACCAGTGCAATGTTTCAAAAATGATAATTAAAAAAATAATAAAGCTGAAAATTTTTCTGTGGAATTGCTCACATGATCTAGGCCGTTTATTATTACTATTACAGCAGCTAGCTTTTTTACCAATTTTTCGTTTAGACCGAGTGCCAATGCAAACTTCTCTGGCTGCGATAGAAGTTTACGGCACATCGACCCAGTGGTTGATGATCCACCTCCTCCCTGTTTAGGTACATCGACACGAGCGTTGAACTTTTGAATGGTAAATTAGCAAATTTTTGTGTGAAAACTCCAAGTTTTTAAATGCATTTTAACCCTAAAGGGAACAAAAGTTGACTAATTCTACAAAATGGGTTTTGAAGGTGAAACTATGAACTTTCATCCTAAACGTGTTGTTGTTGCATATATGTGCAAACAAGGGAGTAGGGTTCCTCCGAAAAGTGTCATTTTAGATCATTTTTTTTTCTCTGAATAGGTAGCAATTATCTATTAGTGTCAAAATATGTGGTTTTTCACGCCCTAAAAGTCGAAGACTCGAACACCGCTTTCAAATCCGAATAAAGCTAAAAAATCTAGTGCAATAATAGTGTTATTTTTAGACTCACCGCGAATGAATTTGTAAAAATTGCCCTAGAACAGTGAAAAAACGAGGTAGAGCAATAATTTTTTCACCAAAGTTTCATGGAATTTAATTAGCTACAATTTTGTGGAAGACAATATTGCTCTAAGTCATAAGATAAAAAAGTTACAATTTTTATTTTGAGTACAACAGGACCACCCTAGTAACCAGTCATACCCAAAGATAGATTCCTCTTAGTAGAGTAACTATTTAGAAGACAAGAAATCTCTAGCATCTATGGTTTCCGACTTACAGATTTTTGTCGTGAAATTTCACGATTACGACCATAGTGGATCAGGACGCAGATCCTCTTGGTGGCGCTCTACGGACATGAATCATGAAGCAGGCCGATTGGTGAACACCTGAAGTCTTTAAGCGTAGAATCTTGCGAAGAATTGTGGGTGTGGAACAGGCTCATGATTCACGAGCTGTACGAAGTAAACAATCACGTTGATATTGTCAAGCTGATGAAACACGGTAGGTTACAGTGGGCTGGCCACATTGCACGTAAGACATTGAGGCATGCGTTGAATGTGCGCTGTAGGCAAGGATTCCCGAGCAAGAGATCCAACGGGCGACTGGATATTCGAACTCCTGAAAATTTACTGATTTTTCTCAGATGAGTTCATTTCTACTCTCTAGTCTTTTTTTAAGCATTTGGAGAATATCATGCAAAAATTTTCAGAAGTGAGGTATTATAGAGTGAGCTTAAGAGTTTACCAGGCACCACAAGAGTACAGCCTTTTTTTACCGTCTTCTCAGAATACTTTTTCTGTTGCTGTTTGTTCGTGTTATCCACCCACGATAGCAGTCGGGTAATCACAAAAGGAAACGAAAACTGTACTTCGTGTGTCGATTCGGCATTGTTTGAAGAGTCTCTTCGAAAAAGCGAATGTAGAAGAGAGAAGAAGATAGGTTGGTAAACGGCTGGGCAGTGCGTACCAGCACTACACCCGTACTAGTTGGCATAACTCTATACCCTAGAGTGGTCCAATGCGTAATGCCCAGCAACTCCTATCCCTACCTCCACGAGGTATCGACTGGGATACTAGCAACCAAGGGAAGATCGGTGAACCGGTGGGGACTTGGTCGTATGCTGATAGGGGGGTTCTTCTTGAAGAGTAGCTTTCCTGAACATCTGTTCCCCAGGTTAAGGGCGACTCAAACAACGACTGATCCGGAGCGGATGGCTGAACTGTGAAATGCGGTGTCTCAGCAACTACACCTAAGGCGGCAGCCCCATCGCGAGACTAGGCGTCACAGCCCTAGTAAGGCAGCATGCTGAAATAAACATACTACGAACAATTCAGAGAATGATACGAATCGGAACAATCGGTATACGGACATAGGCAAACGAAAAGGGACAACGATTGGAAACTTGGCACTTGGAATATTAGGACTCTGCTCGAACCACGCGCTGACATCTTGACCAGAGAGCTAAGGAAGGCAAAAGTGGAGGTAGCAGCTATACAAGAGGTGCGTTAGCTTAAACTCGGAGAACGCGAATTCCCGACGGTTGATCCGACCGTGGGCACTTTTTTCAAGTATCACATCTACTACAGTGGCGGCGACAGAGTGGAACAGGGCGTCGGTTTCGTGCAACTCGGGAGCCAAATGAAGCGTTCCATTAGGTGGAGGCCTATTAATGACCGTTTATGCATATTATGGATCAAGGGCCGATTCTTCAATTACAGCCTTTTTAACGTGTACGCGCCGACAAACGACAAAACCGATGACGTGAAGGAGGATTTCTATGAGTTTCTTGAGAAAACTTATGGAGAGTGCCTACAATATGACACAAAGATCGTGTTTTGGTAACAGCCCAAATCCACCGGAGACATTTTCCTCCTTTTTTTATTTGCCTATGACGAATGACGTGTGACGTGTGGCTGTAAAAAGAAAAAGAAATACATGCCATCGTCGACATGGAAATGAGGTAAACGACTAGGAAAAAATGGGGAACTAGACTAGACTAGGGGGTGTATGGGGAACTAGACGGGAACATTAGTTTTTCTGTCGGCTGTCTTCATTTTACAAATATCACTACTGTCACAAAGGAACGCTCTTGAATATCATCAAAAAACTGTTATCGCTTGGTACATTTTTCCTCTGGAGTTTACACCATTTGCCACGCGAATTTTCGGTCTCGTTGGATAGCCAAAATGTAAAAAATTATGAACGATTTTTATAATATTTAACTTATACAGACGTCAAAAAGATAGACGACATTATCCCAAGCATATGTCGTTGGTCCGCGACGAATGACTGATTTTGTGGTTGAAGTTCCTCTGAAAAAAAAAATCAATCAATACGCCGTTGACTAGTAATGTCAGCCAACATCGAATTTGAGTAATACTTCTGGTAGAATTAAGGATGGTACAGCAAAGAACTAAGGCGCCACGAATCACCGCTGGGTTCAGTTACAATAGTATGGCAATAAAAAGGGTACAAAAAGCAGCTTCTCAGTAGAATCAATATTTGGTGTCTCCTTGCTGACACGTACGGTTGTGTACGATCTAGAATGTACTCATAGAATAGTATTTTTCCGTGTACAGCCGGTGTTATACAACGCCTAGGTATGGTGGAAATTGTTAGCAGTTCGTTTCTGCCTGCTGACACGTACGGTTGTGTGTAGTCTTCTTCTTCTGTTACACAATAAGAATCGGAGTGGCTCGTGCTGCTCTGTTTATTTGAAACAGACTGAGGATTCTGTTCGAATCTTTGGCTTATTGAACCAGTATCCTATCTCGATACTAGTTCGAAGTTTTCTTAGTAATGTCAAATTACTATCCAGTGTACAAAGTTTCACAAA
Source organism: Wyeomyia smithii (assembly GCF_029784165.1). Taxonomy (NCBI): domain Eukaryota; kingdom Metazoa; phylum Arthropoda; class Insecta; order Diptera; family Culicidae; genus Wyeomyia; species Wyeomyia smithii. Next base: position 99,493,350 of record NC_073695.1, read on the forward strand.
GCGAAAATTAAAGAGCTGAAATTCTGAATTTTATGAATCATAGCCAAAATGGTCTGCGTTTGTGAACTAATACATAAACTCCTCTACTTTTTTCACGCATTTTTTTACGCATCACACATCCATCGCGTAAAAGTTCTTTTTTAGGTAAGGATAATTTCATAAAGCAAACTGAGGATTATTATTGGAATGTTCAAATCAAAATGTTTGGAGTAATATACAACATTTTTACTTGAAATAAGTAAACTAGAAGTTATTTTGTTTATACAAAAAGTTATTGAATAAAAATTCCTTTTATTGAAATTTTCAAGAATCTGGCGAAAAAAAGTTTTTTAAAAGCCCATGACCAACATTTTAGTAGAGATCAAAATTTTTGAGATTTAATTTTTGATGTTTTGAAAAATGACGTTTATGTAATTAATATTTATTTGTAAAGTCATCTGACACATGTATGATCTTAATAAAATAATAAATCAGTTACACTAAACATCTTAAAATGGTTATCGCATACAAGAGAGTCGTCGTGATGCCTTCAAATCGTCTCGAAATTCCATAGTAGAACAGTTCGTAGACAGCATTGAATTGTGGGGCCATAAATCGGACCGGATTAAACAGCCCATAGCTCACTTTGCTCGGTTCGAGGTACCGGAAGTCTCTTGTGCGAAGCCATCTCTCAGGTGCGTAAAGGTTTATCTGCTGTAGTATTGCAGAGCAATCAATTTGTTCGGATAAGATTTTAGCAACAAAAACGGCTAGAGCTGTAGTTCGTCGCTACCCAAGCGTTTCAAGTGCCAGTATCTTACATAGAGCTTCATATTAGGGCAAGTCTGATGGGTTATTCCAGGGAAGCAGGCGAAGAGCTTTATTCGATTCTAGCGCTCCATTTTACTTGTGATGGGCACCAGGCTACCGAACAAGACTCGAGTATAGAGCGCACCAGCGAGAGTGATCGAAGTCACTTAGGATCCAGCAATTCATTAGCTATCATAAAAATAAATCCCAGCTGACGGTTAGCCTTCGAGATCATCATCAGATTTTTTCAAAGTGTGGACGAAATGTGAGCGCGCCACACCAAAATCACGGATGTGAGCTACCCGTTGCAATGTATGATTAAGTACTGTGTAATCAAATAAGATTGGATTCTGCTCGCAGCACTTCTGAACAGTTAGTGTGAAAAGACTCGTCATGCACCATACTATTGTTCAAAGGTTGTAGTCCCGGATCGGATTCGGATGAGGCTTTGATTACAGCGAATATTTTCACATCATCTGCGTAAAGTAAGCGAACACCAGGTGGCAGTAACGTGGATATCTCGTTGGTGAAAAGTGTGAAAAGCAGGGGATCTTAATTGCTTCCTTGTGGGACGCCAGAAAGTTTGGTGAAATATTCCGATTATTCCAAACCAATTTTCACGCAGAGGTCGCGGTCCGTCAGGTATAATTTCATCCATTTTATGAGATCACCAGAAATTCCAAGTTTCTCGATCCTACTCAGTAGTATTTCGTGAACGAATCGATCGAAAGCGCTTTCAGGTCTTTGCATCTGTTTTGCAGAAGATTTCTTCCCAAATGGCGACAATTTTGGTTGATTCTTTTCAATTGATATTTATTCGAAAATTTCAACGGTATTTTACACATTCGTAAGACAGCTAGTTAATCATAACTTTCGTTTCATTCATTAGAATTGTTGATATTGATCAAAATTTAGGATTTGAGGGTCATATTCTTCAACTGCTTAAAAAGGCGTCTTTTCTTAAAGCGTTTACCTTACTTTAGGAAAGCACTCGTAACGCTGAAACATTTATTTTAGACGTTTCATCAGTGGTTTATGCAGCACAGTATCTTTGTGTTTCAAATTTCAAACATATGTATAAAAAATCCCAAACCTAAATCAGTTATATAATTGTTTTTGTTTTTTTTTTATTACCAATAGCAAGACATTTTGAAAATTTAGGAGCGTTGAAAGTGTGAGGCTGCTCGAGGGTTACGATACGTTTCCACATTCAACGATAATAAATGTTGTCAATGGTTGTGATATTTACCTTTTTCTTTGATCCGATTCCAGCACCAAATTTCCTGCTGTGAACTATCGGAAGCACGAAATAGCCGGAAACAATCGAAAATAGATTACCAAAACTAAAATATCGTCGTCGATAACTTCACACTCTATTTTATGCTGCGCTTAGCCCGTCTTTCTTACACTCCGCTAAAGCGCCTAAAGGAAAATAATTGCGATCGGTCTAGGTATGGTAATTTTTTTTGTTTGGTCTTGTGTTACCGCCCTCCGGCCGAAACTAAGCTAATGGACAGACAAAGGAAACAAAAACAATCGGGCACACACATAAACCACTCTGTTAAACTTTTTTTCTGTTTTTGTCTCCTAAACTCCATACACTTTCTTCGTAGTGTTTTTCTTCACTCCTACAGCCTCACTTTGTTATTCACGTTTCGCATTGAATTATTTTTTGCTTACTGAAAACAAAACTCGAGAAAAGGTTTCATTTGCATTGCACACTTTTCACTCGGCCAGCCAAACCCTTTTTCCGTTCGATTATTCCGATGAAACTATTTTGATTGGCGGTGAAGTCACATTGAAACATTCTTTTCACACCGAACAGTATCAGTTGCTATATCACAGTCCGCGTGATCGCACGGTGCAGTCATGTAGAACCTCCACGGACGAACACTCCGTTCGCTCGTAGCCAGTTCGAACCCACTTCGGATCCTCTCGGCGGGTCAAGTGGCGTAAAGGGACCACCACCGATCTAGAACCAGTTGCCCAGCGAAGCCCTACCAATACAGCCGGCAACCGGTCTTGGTGCTTTTTCTTCGTTGCCTACACTAATATTGTTTTTCTTTTTGCTGGGCTGTTGCTGAAAATGCGCCTTATTTCGAGCATGCATAAATCAGTGGAAGAATGTGCCCTGGCTTGGCCTGTCTGAATCGCCGCATACACACAAGGCAGTAAGGGCCGGTTTCCGTCTCGCCTGGCGAAATTGATCTTCGCCAATCGGTGGAGCTGCGGCAGGGGCGGACAACCAGAGGAGGTCAGCTGGGACAGAGACCGCGCTCACAGCAAAACTGGATTTCTTCTGTTCAAACGTTGGAAATCGGAATTTTCACATATTCATATATGCAATCGTTCGGTACGCGAGATGGGATATTCGCTCGAATCTGATCGGCTGGACTGGGCACAGGTCGGGATGGTGATTGTGGTGAGAAGTTCTCCGACGACGTTTTTATTCAGCTTTTGCTGCTTGCAGAAGTCGTTTTCTCCTGTTTCGCGAAATATATTTTTCAGTGGCTCCGGTTTTGCAACTTTTTTTATCTTTTTTTACTTCACGTGTGCTTCGGTGTAAGTGTGCACTTTTCGGGATGTCGATGGCGGTGAAGTCATTACGAAAACCTCCTGGAATTTCGCTGCTTGTTTTCTGCGCTATCAAGTGCGGTTCGCTTTGCGAAGGCTGCCATTGATGGTCGCTAAGGGTCGTATGCTTGAATCAGTACTGAAACGGGGAACAGAGAAGGACGAAGTTAATTATATTGGTTCGTTTGTGTGTATTGTTGTATCGAGAAAAAATGTTATGGATCTCTCATAATTATACACTCTTGTTTTCGGATTTTAGTGTTCAGTAATATATTTTTTACTGAAAGCATTCATGTGACATTTCTCTATCCTTGATTTTCCACCAATGTTTTTGTTTCATAGTTTAAGTTTCCAAGTTCTTTTATACAATAACATTGTGAAACGTATCACTTGAAGCTTGTTTCTTGACTGTTAAAGTTAGGGAGATAATGTTTTCTAAGCAGCTCTTTCTTGATACCTTTGTACGTATAAGAAATAAAAATACTGGTCAAAGAAGCAACAGTATTGAAAAGCGGTAAAAGTCCCATTATTCGGGATCACAGTCAGTCTGCCGCACTACTAATTTCCAGGCTGATTTATAGGTTACATGGTCAACGATTCGACTTTTAGTTCAACATAACCATAATTCAATGCTAATGCCAATTTGGTATGATAAAAACTGCTGTTAGTAGTTTATTTTGAATGCAGAAGAACTAGAGCTAATGAAGCAGCGACTTCAAGCTGCTCTACTTCCTGCTAATATATGACCTAGCCGGGGTCCGAACTCGACAGGGGTGCACCAATCACGGTCATGCTTTCGTATGCGAGCGGAAAGTTCTTCGCTGTTGCAGACATTAAAAGAAAATTACCCCACATAAAATTTCTATTTAATGATTAATAAGGCCAAGGCGGCGCTTTCTGTGCTCACACAAAGGCAATCGTGCCCTTTGCTAACAGAAAAATGTAGCATTGCTGCTGTTCACAGCGATTGGTTCATCGAATGAGGGCCTAGTCTGCGACAAGCTTTGATATTTGGAACATTGTAGAAAATATTGAACACAAAACCGCTGGAGACAAATTTTCAGACTTTGTGCTGCGGTGAATGTATTCTACTTTTTATCTATGGATACATCTATTTCTTCGAATATGAACACCGTTTTGTGACACGCGTTACATATTTCGATACGATCACGTTTGAAAAACTGAGTTGGAAATTTATTACCTCTGAGTTCAGCTTCACCGAAAATAAAGAAAAAGTATAGATAATTAACTATTTTGTATTATCTGAAAAAAGTAATCTATCTATTCTTATTTAGTAATCTATCTATTTGAGTATTCTTTTTTTTAATTATCATCATGGGTTTAGCACAGTTTTCATGAGCATAAACGTCATTTTGTGCTATTATTATTTTTCATTACCGCCTAATTTTTGAGAAGGGCTTATGTAAACTTGGTTTTAACGATTGCAAAATTGTTAGAACCAGAACGGTTTGTTTAAACTGTGTGATGCTTTTGACAAAGTTGTAGACAACGATTTTGTCCTTCCGAAAAAAAACACACCGCAAATATTTTTTCAAGATAGAACATCACTGAAGTTAAGTAACGCTGGTGAACATAGGTTTTGATACTAGAGCTCAAACTGGAAAAAAAAAATGGATGATTAGAGGTTTTTAACCATTCCTGTGAATTTTGGTGCCCCTAGCAATGATAACTTTTTCAGAGCCGATGAAGATGTATCTAACACAGGTATAGGGGCTCCACTTGCATCCGTGTAAAGAACAAGAATTAAGCTGAATTTTCCACACGCCGTTTTTTGTATCGAGTTGAGCGTAGATTTTTGCAACGAAGGCGGAGCGACGCAGAGTCGAGGAATAGAAATGGAACAAAACACCTTCAATACTACTGAATTATTATCATGAGCATCAAAAGAAAAATTTATGCTTTTCTGATGCGAAAATTACCCTGGTTCTAGATCAACTAATCTGCGTTATCGATATTGGACCGATAACGGTATTCAACTGGGTATAAAGGAACAATTGAACCGGAAAATCACCCAATTTAGCAGTGAAATTTCTTAAAATAAGCGTTATATCTTGCTGCGATAAACTGTTCATAGGCAACACTACCGTTCATAACTCTTATCTTCAAGCATTCGTAGTTCTGAAAAAAACTGATTCTATAATTTTCAACTAGACATGCGTGCTACAGAACGCTGATGATCGCACCACCGGTAGCATCGAATATTTTGCTTGGCCGCACATAATAAATTTGCTCTCCGCTCTGCCCTCCGGTAACTGTGCTAGCAAAATATCCTGTAGCATACAATGGTACCTGTCGCTGTCATATGCAAAATGAAGGTAAGGTGTTCCGCAGTGCCTGAATGTTGACTCGTACGCAACTCTCGTTTCTCAATGTCGCGTATCGTTTATAGCCATACTCCACTCGCTACCATGTGACGAACAAGAATGAAGCTGAATTTTCTACACGCAGTCTTTTGTATCGAGTTGAGCATAGATTTTTGCCTTGAAGGCGTGGCCACGCAGTCTCAAGAAAGAGAAACGAAACAAACACTTTGTTGAGTCAGGACAGGATATGTACTGCCGTAATCTCGCAAACTGACGTAAGCGCCAAAGTGGCCGATTTGTGTTTTTTGAGATTAAATGATAGAACCTATAGGCACCTATAGGCACCAAAATTTTATCAAAAGTACAAAAACTAGCGTCATTAATTCACGAAAACGGAATGACATAACCGCTATTTCTATAGATGAAGAAAAATGAAACCGCCATTTTTACTCAACGTGACGTAAATCCAACCCAACTATGTTTGTGATGCTTTTATTTTATTCAACGATTCGCAAATTTAACCAAATTTGGCATGTAGATGTTTTTGGGAGCAGGAAATATTTCTATGGTGGTACGACAACTCTCTCTTCTCTGCAAGAGAAGGGTTCCGTCCAAGTGAAACTCATATTTGAAACAATTTTTTTCCGGAAAATAGCCTAAAATGATAGAAATGATGCCCAGGAGCCAATAATTGCCCCCAGAAACTATTTTGAATTCTAAGATGGCAACTTATGGTTTCTTTATAACAGACCAAAAGGGCCAAATACCACCCAATATTAAAATTTCTAGAATCAGACTGATACCCAGAGGCCAGAAATTGAGCCTTTTTGAAATCCAAGATGACGACTTCGGTGTTTCTACAAAAAATGACGTTGGTAACATAACTTCAGTTAATGAACCTTTTTTCACAAATCATACGTTCGGCAATGTTTTGTTATTATATTAATGTATTATGTACAGAACAGATTGTTGAAATTCGTCCTAACACTCATTATACAAACGTTTTTGGAAAAAGCTTCGTACTGAAAATTTTACTCGCTGTCGCATACGTCGGTCTGCGTGATTACGGCAGTGTAGGCAGTGGAATTTATTTCGTCCATGTTATTGTCAATGGAAGCAAAGCAATAGCGAGGGAAATGTATGGGAAAGCTTGAACTTTTCACCTATTCTTACCATTAAGCAGTAAAGCAACAGTGTTGAAAATTATATCAAACAATTGTCTCGCATTTTATTTATCGATCGACACATAAATGATTAAGATGCATTAAGTGGTTCGCTTGCTATAATTGTTTGAAATCTGACGCAACATTTGCCAGTTTCATTTTCAGTTTTACAAAACTGCAATCTAGCATAGAAAACAAAGACGTAGTCCTACGTCAAAAAAGCATAGTTGCTTAGGGTAGTGAGGCTTATATACCTTCAAGGTTTCACCGCATTCTTAGAGGGTACTTCCAACCCTTCAGTCGAGCTGGCGAGAAATTCTTTATATAATTTATAATAACCGTCTCTATTGACAAAACAGTAAAAATCCTGTTGGGGCCACGCACATGTGCGTGCTGTTTATTTCAATAAAGTACAAAGTTGTTCAACCTTCTGATTTTTAACCGATTTAAACCAACTAAACTTAAGTCTCTGAAAAAGTTATCTTTCTGGGGGCATCAAAATTAGCAGGATTGGTTCAAAAGTTATGATCTTTTTTTCCAGTTTGAGCTCTAGGGCAGAACCTGTGTTTCCCGGTGTTATTTTCCAACTTTTTGAGGTGAAATATCTATTGATTAGCGTGCAATACTTACTGTGGCCCAATCAAAATAAATTAGTACTATGTGTTTAAATAACAGCAATGCAACATTTAGGTTCACCTCAGGCATATTCCGAGAATTGAATGTGAGTTTTCCATACTTTGGAACCAACAGACAATAAGAATGCTATTGGGGCCATGCATAAGTATGTTCCAATATCTTATTGCAAGACGAAATACTAAACGATACGGACTCGGCTTAAACCACCATATCATAGGAAGGCTGCTGGGACCTTGCATAAATGTGTGTGATTTACTTGAAAGAAATTAAAAGTTATTATATATTAATTTTTGTAACCTAGTCAACCGTTATATACTCGGCAGGGTACCCGGGTACCTTTTCAGAATTTTTTGCTTCAAAAAACATGGTTAACCTCCAAGCCTGCTTAAACTATTGGAATGCTTCGAACTAGTGGAAATTTTCTATCATCTGACTGTTTATAGCAGCAGAAGGAGGGGGTTCGAGGAGGGGGAGTTCAAAATTTTTTACCCCATAAGTGTTCGGCAGGGTACCCGGGTACCCACAATTTAAAATGCTCACTTTTTCGATTTTTGACCCTGAGTTTTGATCTTGGCCTGTCCAAAGAGTGGCTAATCTGTTTATTTTTAGAATCTGGGATCGATGGGAACCGGACATCATATATGGTTCCTAACTCCGGATCTTCGGGACCATGTTCCGATGAGACAAATTAGTTCAATTGTCAATTAAACTGAACAACATTGATATCCCAATTCATGAAATCACTTCAGGAGTTGATTTTCATTAATTTTGAGTTCATCTGATAAGTTGTCTCCGAAATGATTCCTAATCTTGAACATGGTCTCAGAGATCTGGATTTACGGGTACTAAATGGGGACCAATGGCTGTTCGAGATCCGGGATACTTAAAATAGACAAATTCCCCAATCTTTCGGCAGGTCAATATCCAAAAAAGACCAAGAATTGGAAAAGTTAGAAGCAATTCCTTTTGTTGAGTACCCGGGTACCCTGCCTAGCACCTACGGATGTTAAAACTGCCGAGTACATAACGGTTAAACCAACTGACAACAAGAATGTTGTTGGGGCCACGCACAAATGTGTGGGTTTACAGCAAAATTGTGATAAATTTCAACGTTTTAAAACCGGTTTAAACTAACAGTAAAGAAGCTGTTGGGGCCAGGCATACGTGTGCGTGGTTTGTATAAAAAAAAGTACTATGTTTTCGCATTCTCCGTTTACAAGGAAACGGAGAAAAGAAATGCTCGCTAAAGGTATCGAAATCGTTCAAAAATCGCAGTGTTCAGTAATAGGTTAAACACAAATTCAAATCTGGAAAACATTGAGTCCGAAAAATATGTCATGGGTCACGATTTCTATTTACTATTTTGCTTGTCCTTTTACTGCTATATAGTACTAAAGGCGATTTTCAACGCTCCTAGTACGTTATCTAAAAACCAATCTTTCTCGATACTTTTTTCAATCATTTTCAAGTGCGACTGCCAAAAAATCTCCAATGAATACTACATGGTATACAACCTAAAACTTGGCATGAAATAGTGACGTAGGACTAAACACTGTAACTAAAAGAATTACAAAAACTAGTGAGCCCGCAGACAGAATCAGAACATTTGTTGAGAGACTTGCGTATTTTTTCTCAGCATCCTCTTAAAATCTTTATTTTATATATATATTCAACAACACTCGAAAGACTTTCGTTTATCCTTGGCGATATTGTGCCTGCTTGTTCAAATAACATTTATTTGCATCGTTGTTGTTGAATGAGCACCAAGAGTTCCTACATCAGTCTTCATCAGAATCAATTCTATTTTCTCAACAACCAAGAGTTATATCTCTCTCTTAACTTTCTTACTCTTGAAATGACTTCGAGGCTGCTACATAGGCTCACCAATGGAGAATCATTTACAGATATGTATAACAAAACTATCAACAAGTTTCGGCGAAACACAAGGCGAAAATTCGTATCAATCAAAACTGCAACGATCATTCTGTGCCGAACACGCATCAGTACTGGACGTGTTTGGTGATCGGTCCGATAGAGTATAAAACAAAAGACGAGTGAAATAAATCCGGGTTCAAGGTCGTGCCTTTGTGCAACTGTTTCGCATCGTGACTGCCAGCTGGTGCGCAAGCCGATTTGGCTGCTGGCTGGATTGTGCTACAGCAGTGGACGAGACACAAACGAGGAAAAAGAAGAAGCCATCAGTGTCAGCGAGTTGTATCGCTGTGTGGAGTGATCTCACACCTGGCTCGCTGCTGGTGGCTGTTTGGTGCTGCTGTATTGGTGCTGCTGGCTGTAACGGCTGCTACTTCGAACGATCGGACAACCAACCTTACTGGAAGGGAGAAATAAAAAGGTACGTGTTCTTGTCAGCGCTAGTGCGCTAGACTTAGCGCAATGGATGTAGATCCCTCGCCTCCCGCGCCACCATCCCCGAACCCCTCTGACCCTGACCCTTCTGTTACCCCCTCCCCTGTTCATTCTTCAGTCCCCCCTCGCCCCAGGCTTTACCCAGACGGAGCCCAGGGCAGCTATACTGTTTATTTTCGGCCAAAGGCAGGACCGAAATCGAAAAAGTTGAACCTCTTGCAGATTTCTAAAGACCTGACGAAGGAGTACAAGGGCGTGACCGAAATTTCCAAGGTCCGGCCTAACAAGCTCCGTGTCGTGGTCGGTAACCTGAAAGAGGCCAACGATATAGCTTGCTCTGAGCTCTTCACACGCGAGTATCGCGTTTACATACCCGCACGAGACGTGGAGATCGACGGTGTCATAACCGATTCGAGTCTGTCCGTCGAGTGTATACTGCAAAGTGCCAAAGGGTGCTTTAAGAACAAAACGTGTCCCGAAGTAAAGGTGCTCGACTGCAAGCAATTGCGGTCAGCATCGATCATCGGTGGCAAAACAGTATACACTCCGTCAGACTCGTTTCGAGTTACGTTCGCCGGGTCTGCACTACCAAGCCACGTCTCGATCCACCGGGTTCGTCTCCCTGTGAGGCTCTACGTGCTCCGCGTCATGAACTGCCTGAATTGCAAGCAGTTAGGCCATACAGCCGCCTACTGCTGCAATAAGGCACGTTTTGGCAAGTGTGGGGAGTCTCATGCGGAAGATTCTTGCAGTGTTAACGCTGAAAAGTGTATTCACTGCGGAGAAAATCTGCATGAGCTCTCGACATATGCGGTGTACATGCAGCGCAGGGATAAAATAAAACGGTCTCTCAAAGAGCGTTCAAAGCGTTCCTACGCTGACATGCTGAAGAAGACCGTTACCACTTCTCCCGTTACTTCGAACCCCTTCGATCTGTTGTCCTCTGATGAAACCGATTCTGACGATTCACCAGCGGGAGCGTCTTACGCCAATCCTGGGGAGTCTAGAAAGAGGAAAAATATTTCCTCTCCTAAACTTCCCAGAAAAGGTCCTAAGATTTCTCAAAGTGAAATGAAAGTTACAAACAAACCAAACAGTGCTGCGGAAAAACCGAAGCAAACTCCTCCTGGGCTGGCAAATTTAAAGTCCCAGAAGGAGTTCCCAGCACTGCCAGGAACATCTAAAACCCCAGTTGCTCCTTTTACACTCCCAGTTGATGAAACAAACTCTGGATTAGTGAAATTTTCTGACATTGTGGACTGGATTTTTGAAACTTTCAATGTACCCGATCCAATTAAAATTTTTCTTACAGCATTCCTCCCAACAGTTAGATCATTTTTGAAGCAGTTGACTGCCCAATGGCCTCTCCTTGCAGCGATTGTATCCTTCGATGCCTAATTCAACTGCGTATATGAAGGATTCTATCTCTGTCTTACAGTGGAATTGTAGAAGTATTTTACCAAAAATTGATTCGTTTAAAGTTTTGATAAATAAAAACAAATGCGATGCATTTTCCCTTTGTGAAACTTGGCTTACTTCAAATATTGATCTCAACTTCCATGATTTTAATATTATTCGCCTTGATCGAGACACCCCATATGGAGGAGTACTTTTAGGGATTAAAAAGTGCTATTCTTTCTATCGTATTAACCTCCCCTCGATTCCAGGCATCGAAGTTGTCGCATGTCAAATGACAATACAAGGTAAAGAGCTTTGTATTGCCTCAATATATATTCCCCCCAGAGCACAGGTTGGGCAACGGCTGCTCTTTGATTTAATAGAACTTCTTCCCTCGCCACGTTTGATTTTGGGAGACTTCAACTCTCATGGTGTGGCTTGGGGTTCCCCTTACAATGATAACCGCTCCTCTTTAATCTATAACCTTTGCGATGACTTCGACATGACTATTTTAAACAACGGTGAAATGACACGTATCCCGAAACCTCCAGCGCGCCCAAGCGCTTTGGATCTATCCTTATGTTCGACGTCGCTACGGTTGGATTGCACATGGAAGGTAATCCTCGATCCTCACGGTAGCGACCATCTGCCTATTCTTATTTCATTTACTAATGGGTCAACTCGCATGCGACCAATTGACATTCCGTATGACCTCACACGAAATGTCGATTGGAAGTTATACGAGGAAATGATTTCAAAAGCGGTCGAGTCGATTCAACATCATCCACCACTTGAAGAATACAATCTCCTCGCGGGCTTGATTTTCGACGCCGCGATGCAAGCCCAAACGAAGAAATATCTCGGCGTAACGATCAAAGAACGGCCTCCCACTCCGTGGTGGGACCAAGAGTGCTCCGATGTCTACACGCAAAGATCCGACGCGTTTAAGGCCTTCCAGACGGGAGGTATACCTGGCGACTATTTACGGTATTCGGAGCTTGATACCAAGCTTAAAAGCTTGGCTAAAGCAAAGAAACGTGGATATTGGCGTCGGTTCGTGAACGAGACGTCGAGGGAGACATCGATGAGCACTCTTTGGAACACAGCCCGAAGAATGCGGAATCGCGTAACAGTCAACGAAAGCGAGGAGTCTTCAAGTAGGTGGATATTTGATTTTGCCAGGAAAGTATGTCCGGACTCTGTTCCTGAGCAAAATATTGTTCGCGATGCGTCTCCGGGCCACGACGCGATAGAATCACCTTTTACGATGGCAGAATTTTCAGTTGCCCTCCTGTCCTGTAACAATAACGCGCCTGGATTAGATAGAATCAAATTCAACTTGTTGAAGAATCTACCCGGCAATGCCAAGAGGCGCTTGTTGAACTTGTTCAATAAGTTCCTGGAGCAAAACATTGTACCGCAGGATTGGAGGCAAGTGAAGGTGATCGCCATCCAAAAACCAGGGAAACCAGCTTCTAATCACAACTCTTATAGGCCGATTGCAATGCTATCCTGTATCCGGAAATTGATGGAAAAAATGATACTCCGTCGTTTAGACCACTGGGTCGAATCAAATGGTCTACTATCAGAAACTCAATTTGGCTTCCGCCGTGCCAAAGGGACGAATGATTGTCTTGCGTTGCTTTCAACAGATATTCAGCTGGCGTATGCTCGTAAAGAACAAATGGCGTCTGCGTTCTTGGACATTAAGGGGGCTTTTGATTCCGTTTCTATTGACATTCTTTCGGGTAAACTTCACCGACAAGGATTTTCTCCAATTTTGAACAATTTTTTGCACAATTTGTTGTCCGAAAAGCACATGCATTTTACGCATGGCGATTTGGCAACTTTTCGCATTAGCTACATGGGTCTTCCCCAGGGCTCATGTTTAAGCCCTCTTCTTTACAACTTTTATGTAAATGACATCGACGAATGTCTGGCAAATTCATGCACGATAAGACAACTTGCAGACGACAGTGTAATCTCTGTTACAGGAGCCAAAGCTGCCGATTTGCAAGGACCATTGCAAGATACCTTGGACAATTTGTCTGCTTGGGCTTTACAGCTAGGTATCGAATTCTCTCCGGAGAAGACTGAGATAGTAGTTTTTTCTAGGAAGCATGAACCTGCTCAGCTTCAAACACAATTAATGGGTAAAACGATTTCTCAGGTTTTGGTACACAAATATCTTGGTGTCTGGTTCGACTCTAAAGGCACCTGGGGTTGTCACGTGAGGTATCTGATGAAAAAATGTCAACAAAGAGTGAATTTTCTTCGTACAATAGCCGGACAATGGTGGGGAGCCCATCCAGGAGACCTTATAAGGCTTTACCAAACAACGATATTGTCTGTTATTGAATACGGGTGTTTCTGCTTCCGCTCCGCAGCAAACACACATTTGATCAAACTGGAGCGAATACAATATCGTTGTTTGCGTATCGCCTTAGGTTGCATGCAGTCGACCCATACGATGAGTTTGGAGGTTTTAGCTGGAGTACTACCATTGAAAAACCGCTTCTGGAGCCTGTCTTCTCGTATTCTAATCAAATGTGAGGTCTTGAACCGTCCCGTGATTGAAAATTTTGAAAGGTTAATCGAACTTAATTCTCAAACCCGTTTTATGACATTGTATTTCAATCACATGTCCCAAAATATTAACCCTTCTTCGAATATTCCAAATCGTGTCGACTTATCAAATACTTCTGATTCTACTGTGTTTTTCGATACATCCATGATAGAAGAAACTCGTGGAATCCCGGATCATTTACGCGTGCAGCAGATCCCTAAAATTTTTTCCAATAAATATCGAAACATCAACTGCGACAATATGTACTACACTGACGGATCACTTCTTGATGGGTCCACTGGCTTCGGTATCTTCAATAACAATTTAACCGTCTCCCATAAGCTCGATAATCCTGCTTCTGTTTACGTCGCAGAATTAGCTGCAATTCAGTACACCCTAGGGATTATCGAAAAAATGCCCACGGACCATTATTTCATCTTTACGGACAGTCTCAGTTCCATTGAGGCTCTCCGATCGATGAAAGATGTTAAGCACTCTCCGTATTTCCTGGGGAAAATACGGGAACATCTGAGTGCTTTATCCGAAAAATCTACTCAGATTACCTTAGCGTGGGTCCCTTCTCACTGCTCGATACCGGGTAATGAGAAAGCGGACTCTTTGGCTAAGGTGGGCGCAACAAACGGTGATATTTATGAAAGACCAATTGCCTTTAATGAATTTTTCGCACTTGTACGTCAGAATACGATCATCAGTTGGCAAAATGCTTGGACCAGAGGGGAATTGGGAAGGTGGTTACATTCCATAATCCCCAAAGTATCGACGAACCCGTGGTTCAAGGGGTTGGATGTAGGTCGGGATTTCATTTGCGTGATGTCCCGGCTTATGTCCAATCACTATAGATTTGACGCGCTCCTCCGTCGTGTTGGGCTCGGGGAAAGTGGTATCTGTGCCTGTGGTGAAGGTTATCACGACATAGAGCATGTGGTTTGGTCATGCCCTGTACACCGTGACGCCAGGTCTAAATTGATAGCTTCCCTGCAGGCCGAGGGTAGACAGCCGGCTGTTCCTGTTCGTGATGTCTTGGCGAGCCGTGACCTATCCTACATGTCCCTTATATACGTTTTCCTGAAATCCATCCATGCCCCAGTCTAGTCCCGTTCCCCTCCGTCTACACCCAACAAAACGACAAGAACACGTTTGAACCTTAAGCACAAAACCAGCAACCAGACCCCGCACAATAGAACCAGGACCCAAGGACTACGAGCCTCTGTCCCAACTCACGACATCGTGGCTCAGCAGAACGAATCCATACATGCCATTCGACGATTATCAGACGACCATTGAACAACAAAACACTGATTGGAAATCCCATGCTAGTTTTAAGTTAGACTTAATTTCAGCTCGTAGTCGGCAGCGAGGATAAAAAATTTGCTTTAGTTTTTAAGTCATCAGATATAATTGGCGCCGTTAAACATTAAATTGTATTTGTGCCGTGTCAAATAAATGTTATGTGAAGAAAAAAAAAAAAAAAAACTGCAACGATTAATTTATTTGGTAGTAGAACGATAGCGTTAAAGTTTGAATAATTTATTTTCAACTTGACAAATAAATTTATTCATTTACTTACAATTACATTCACTGTATTACGAAAACAGCTTGTATACATATACCATGGAACGGGGTGAAATTGATCAATTTTTATAACAATTGCTAATTAACTAGCTTCATGTACATTTTTCCCGAAATAGTATAATTTTAAAACAAGTACTGATATGTGCTCCAGTAAACCTCTATGGCTATTGGTAAAATTTCTATCGTCTACTTCATGGAATAAATTCGATAATTCTATAAGATACTATGTGGTAAATTGGGGTGAAATTGATCACCATTGAAATCCATAAACTTTTTTGGCAATGTGCTTTTTTTCGATATGCTAAAGATAAATGATGATTTCTGTACTGAAAAATATCATTTACAGCTAGTTTAAAAACGAAAATAACGATATTTAATTTTTTTTTTGTTTATTATGGTTCACGAGCTGCTTGCTGCTAAATTTGCTCTTATTTGATCATCGTTAGACCGATTTCAATTCGTTTCGTTGCAAAAGCTCAAAAACTAGCTCTGAAATTAAAATCTTTGTGGTTTCCTGCGAATTCATCAGTATTTCATTAATGGTATGGAATGATCGTTGTTGAAAATTACATTTTTTGAGCTTTTATCAAACTTTACTAACTTCTCAAAATTTAACGTAATTAACCCTCAACTAAGATTACTTTAAGTAAATTCAATACTTTTTTTTTTGTTATTTGGAAACTTGTTTGATCAAATTTGATTGAGTTTTGACTGAATTAGAAGAATTTTTCGAAAATATGAAAAATTGCACCGGGCATGCAAGGGTTTACTTTGACAGGTTTGTGAATCATGCAAAAGTTGCGTTTAAGGACACGTTAACATTGCCTAGTGTTGTAAGAGCAATATCTTTCGATTAGTATTTTTTATCACGAATTTTCAGGTGATCAATTTCACCCCACTGATCAATTTCACCCCATTCCACGGTACTATTTGTTAAGGTGAAAGTAATAAATATCATCTAACAATGTTGAAATGTGAATAAAGATTCTAAAAAGATCTCAAAAAATGCAAAAACTTTCGCCGGCTTTTCCTTCCCTCACGCTAAATTCTAGATGGCAGTTATAACTGCTGATACTTGGAAGGGTAACGGACAAAAATTGGTAATGAAGAGTAGTGGAATCTATACATAGGCAAGGGTTAAAGTAACTAACTACGGTGACAAAAGTAACCTTCCTTTCCGTTTACTGTCGTTAGAGATGCAGGGGTAAACTCGGTTTGTGGCAACAATGATTGTAATACTTCCTTCTTTCCTTCCCTAACGATCGTAAGAACGTAGCTTGCGCTGTAATCGGTTCTTTGAAAGCGGAAGCTACTGAGTTGTTGTACATTGAAGATTTTAAATTAATACCAAATTAATCATCTTAAGGTGGTTGTTTGTGCAACTTAACTAGCTCAAATCCATCACGGAGGAGCAACTACGAAATGTTCAAGCTCAAGCAGCAGCATTCCTATTTTTTCTTGATTGCACACGAATAGGAATCGTGTACCGCAGAAATGGTAGACGATGAGAGATCAGCGGCTGCCTAGTTCACATGTGCTGTACGGTTCTGTTGCCTTTATCAGCATGTTTTCTTCCGGGATATCAGTTATTTCAGTTCCAACAGTCATCTGTGCTAGGCATGTTTGCATGGTACGTGATTGTTGTTTGCGGAAATTTGTCCATCAAAGTTTGCAACATCTTTCTCCACTGGGCGACAAAATAATGATGATAACTATCGCATTACGGAAGCGTCCAACATTTTATCTATTTCACAACATATCGGTTATTGTTATCATGTGGTTAAGCTGTTGTTACCGTTTGAAATCTAACGGAACATACAGTGATAGGCATAAATAAAAGCCCACCTTGAGAATTTAGAAACATTTCCCGATTTCTGGACTTTTATAAAAAAATCTGCAGCCGTTATTCCACACGATTGTTTGTAATTTATCACTTTTTCAGATAATTAACGAGTTTTGCCATTTTTGTTGGATTTTGTTTACTCCATTACATGACTTCTTGAATGTGTGCAAAAATGCGTTGACAAAAATAAAAGCCCACTCCCAAAAAATTATATGAAAATCATTGGAAACCTTTGAGTAACTCGTCGTTTTCACATGTTATGACAGCTAGGGCTGTGCGATATTATTCACAATCACTCAGTGGTCCAGTTGATGCGATATAAACAAAGTGTTGTTTACATTGGCACATAAAAGTCGATTTTTGTTGTTTGCACAAAGAGTTTTCATCAAAATTAAAATGGGTGGGAAAAAAATCAGCATGCAAGTCCAAAATCTAGTAGATCACGATCATTTCGCAGCGGAAGATTGCAGAGAAGTTTGGAATAAGCCGGAGATCAGTCTGTAAAATTGTGCAGAAGCATAATACTTACGGTTCGCTTGCTGACAGATCCCGAAGAGGCCGTCGTCGGAAGACCGATAGCTGGACGGATCAACGAATCATCCGGGAAGTGAAGAAATCTCCAAAAATATCGATAAAAGTGATTTAGGAAAACCTCTCGTTGGCTGTTTCGACTAGAACCGAACGCCGTAGACTAGCTGAGCATGGAATAAAGAGCAAATTCACAAAAAAACAAATAACGTTCCGCAATCCTACATCATTCTTTCGCCACAATCTTACATGCCGCTTCTTGTTGAAAAGTTAAAATTTCGATTCATCAGTCCAAAGTACTTTTTTCCAAAAGTCTTTGGTTTTGTTCCCATGTTTCCGGGCAAATTCCAACCGTTTCAATTCATTTTTCTTGCTAATGAATAGACGTTTTTTTGTGAATCTGCTCTTGAGTTCATGCTCAACTAATCTGCGGCGTATGGTTCTAGCCGAAACCGCCAACGAGAGGTTTTCCTGAATCACTTTGACCAATATTTTTGGAGATTTCTTCACTTCCCGGATGATTCGTTGATCCGTCCAGCTATCGGTCTTCCGACGACGACCTCTTCGGGATCTGTCAGCAAGCGAACCGTAAGTATTATGCTTCTGCACAATTTTACAGACTGCTCTCCGGCTTATTACGAACTTCTCTGCAATCTTCCGCTGCGAAATGATCGTGATCTACTAGATTTTGGACTTTCATGCTGATTTTTTCCCCACCCATTTTAATTTTGATGAAAACTCTTTGTGCAAACAACAAAAATCGACTTTTATGTGCCAATGTGAACAACACTTTGTTTATATCGCATCAACTGGACCACTGAGTGATTGTAAATAATATCGCACAGCCCTAGCTGTCATAACATGTGAAAACGACGAGTTACTCAAAGATTTCCAATGATTTCCATATATTTTTTTGGGAGTGGGCTTTTATTTTTGTCAATGCATTTTTGCACACATTCAAGAAGTCATGTAATGGAGTAAACAAAATCCAACAAAAATGACAAAACTCGTTAATTATCTGAAAAAGTGATAAATAACAAACAAATGGGATCTTGTCCGGTTGACATGCATGGTATCCTCCTCAATATGTGAGAGCAACAGAATGAATACTTACCGTTTACTTCTTGACCAGCATAAGAGCTGCGTGTGGCAGTTTTTAGCACTACACTTTTCTTTCAGTTTTGTGCTGTGTCTCTGTTGCTCACAGAGAAACTAAAACACTTGCTGCTTACACCACAGCTAAGCGAAAGAAGAGTGGTGAATTACTCTAGAGAGAATACACAGAAAAACACCGCGAAGTAAACTGCTGAGATCAACTCGATAGAATTCAAAAAGCAAACATGTGTGACGGGCGACTGGATTTTTGGCTAATATCCAATATGTTTCTACCTGTGGCATGTTCACGAACCAGTGTATTATTACTGTACTTTGTTTTGGCTAATTTTCGAAAGTGTGTTGTAGCCTTGCGGTTACCGGAGACAGGTAGGTGAGCCCTTGCATCAAATTTGACTTTTTTACGAAAAATATTTGATGCAACAAGAATTTATTTGTTGTGCTGCGTAACCCAATTATCAAAACGCGTGACTGTTTCCTCCTGTCATAAATCTTTAAATTCTTAAAATTGCTATTTAGCTCTTTGATTAGAAGTAATATTAAAGAGAAGATACAGATTTAATTAAGGATTTGATGAGAAAAAATAGGAAAGTGGATAATATTTTCCTTATATTGTTACATTATTGCACGAAACAATTGTCTCGTCGTCTTTTTCGTTTATAATTGAAATAACGGCTGCTGCGTTGAAAATACGTAGGGGGCCATCCACATACCACGTGGACAGCTTTGGGGGGGAGGGGTCTGTGTGATGTCCACGGTCCATACAAATTTTTTAGAATGTATATGGGCAGTTGTCCACTGTCCACGTGGTTTGTGGATGGCCCCTAACAAGTTTTATACAAATTGCTTATAGGTAGACAAAACATCGTAGATCTATTGTGAGATATGCCAGGGTGTCTGCTGTATCCCGCACTTCTATTACTAATAACACCGCTATTGAGAAGTGGCATGCTTATTATTATTGTTTATCAGTGCTTGTGTGTAATGTCTCTTCCTTTTACCCGCTTACTGTTCTACTATACCGATGCTTGTTCCTCTTGCCAAATATCACCAATTATAATTCCCTGGAGATAAGCGTAGTGCGTCCTTCTTGCCAGCTTTATTATTAAGAGGGACTTATGTATTGTTAAGAGAAAGTCACGCAAAGGTGTTATAGATTTCAGCGTAAAGGAAGAGTAAGTGGTGGGGAGCCTGAGAATGAACTCATACTTCAAAGTCCAGTTTTGACATCGAATGACCTGATTCTACTAAGATTCGAGCTCACGACCATTTGCTTGACAAAGCGGACTCTGTAACCTTGCGGCTACGCAGCTCCCGAACTCACGCAGCTCGAGAACTTAGTACAACATCACTTTTTTCTGGTTTAAATTAGTTTATTTGACACGGCACGATACATTTTCTGTTTTACTGAGCCAAGTACAATTCGTATTAATTCTACGTTAGCAGGGAAAAGAGGGAAGCCTTTTCTTTATTCTCGCGGCCGACTACGAGCTAGTGGGGATTTAAGGTGAGAGGAGGGGAGATACAATTTTGACTTAAAACTGTTTTGGAACTTTGTTTTTCAACTGGTAGAGCAATTGTATTCTTGTTTTTGTGGGTTCAAAATATTTGTGTAAGCATAGATGCGGGCTCTTCGTTTCCGTGTCTTCAGCATAGCATATTTGTATCCTTAATCTGACAAATAGACAAAGAAAATTTTAAATTTTAATGTCAGCGTTTTTCAGAAAGCAGTATAGCTGTGTCATGTACTGGAGATCACCGCTTCCCAGAATGTCTCTAACGGGTACGTTCGGTTGTTTTCCTCGGGCCCGAAGGGAATCTATAAGCTCGGACCTAACACCACAGTATTCGGTACACGACCAAACAACATTCTCGATGTCATGGTAGCCATCGCCACAAACGCAGTGATTACTGTCTACAAGCCCTATACGAAAGAGATGCGTGTTTAACGTGTAGTGATTGGACATAAGTCTGGACATCACGCGAATGAAGTCCCGACCGACATCCAACCCCTTGAACCATGCTTTCGTCGATACCTTAGGAAAAATGGAATGTAGCCACCGTCCCAGTTCATCTGAGTTCCATGATGATTGCCAACTGTTGAGTGTTCTCTGACGCAAAATGCTATAAAATTCATCATAAGCAATTGGTCTTTCATAAATATCGCCATCAATAGCACCCACCTTAGCAAAAGAGTCAGCCTTTTCATTACCCGGAATCGAGCAATGAGAAGGGACCGACGTACACGGGAGCAGGAGCATCGAGTTTGTAGGAGGCGGTAAAATTTTCGTGGAAAACACCGAAGCCAGTGGACTCATCTAGATTAGATCCGTCAGTGTAAAACCTTTTATCATAACTAACATGTTTAAACTTATTCGAAAAAATCTTAGGGATCTCTTGGGGTCGCAATTGATCCGGGATACCAGAAATGTCTTGTTTCATGGTGGTGTCGAAGAATATAGCATTATTAGAAGTATCTAAAAGTGCGACATTGGAGGAATCGTATGAAGAAGGATTAATATCTTGAGCCATATAGTCAAAATATAAAGTCATAAATCTGGATTGAGATTGAAGGTCGACCAACCTCTCGAAATTTTCAATTACTAATGGGTTCATAACTGTGCATCGAATTAGCAACCGGTAAGAGAGATTCCAAAAACGATGTTTCAACGGAAGAATACCCGCTAACACTTCAAGACTCATCGTATGGGTCGACTGCATGCAACCCAAGGCAATACGCAAACAACGATATTGTATTCTCTCTAATTTTATAATGTGCGCGTTCGCGGCGGGGCGAAAGCAGAAACAGCCGTACTCAAGAACTGACAATATCGTTGTTTGGTAAAGCCTTAGAAGGTCTCCTGGGTGGGCTCCCCACCAGGTTCCGGTAATCGTACGAAGAAAATTAATCCTCTGTTGGCATTTTCGTGTCAGATACCTAATATGACAAGCCCAGGTGCATTTAGAGTCGAACCAGACCCCGAGATATTCAGCGACTAAAACCTGAGAGATCGTTTTACCCGTTAGTAGGAGCTGCAGCTGAGCTGGGTTATGCTTCCTAGAAAAAACGACCAACTCAGTTTTCTCCGGAGAGAATTCGATACCCAGCTTAAGAGCCCATTCAGACAAATTGTCTAAGGTATCTTGCAATGGTCCTTGCAGATCGCTAGCCTCGCTACCAGTAATGGATACAACGCTATCGTCTGCAAGTTGCCTTAGCGTGCATGAATTTGCAAGACATTCATCGATGTCATTGACGTAAAAATTATATAGGAGAGGACTTAAACATGAGCCCTGGGGAAGGCCCATGTAACTAATTCGGGAAGTTGTCGAATCGCCATGTGAGAAATACATATGCTTTTCTGACAACAAATTGAGCAAAAAGTTATTCAGATTTAGTGAAAGTCCCTGCGAATGAAGTTTCGCGCTTAAAACTTCTACAGAGACAGAGTTAAAAGCCCCCTTAATATCCAAGAACGCAGAAGCCATTTGCTCTTTTCGAGCAAATGCGAGTTGAATTTCAGTAGAAAGCAACGCTAGGCAATCGTTCGTCCCTTTGCCCCGGCGAAAGACAAATTGAGTATCTGAAAGTAAACCGTTTGTTTCGACCCATTTGTCTAACCGTAAGAGGATCATTTTCTCCATTAATTTCCGGAGGCAAGAGAGCATCGCAATCGGCCTATATGAATTGTGATCAGAGGCAGGTTTCCCGGGTTTCCGAATAGCAATGACTTTTACCTCCCTCCAGTCATGCGGAACAATATTTAGCTCAAGAAACTTGTTGAACAAATTCAACAAGCGTCTTTTTGCAGAGTCGGGTAGATTCTTCAACAGGTTGAATTTTATTCTATCTAACCCTGGAGCCTTATTGTTGCACGACAGGAGAGCCATTGAAAATTCCAACATCGAAAATGGAGGCTCTTCCGTAGTTACTATAAACGCGTCGCGAAAGGTTTTCTGTTCCGGTAAAGAATCCGGACAGACCTTTTTGGCAAAATCGAGTATCCAGCGATCTGAATACTCCTCACACTCATTCGAAACGTCACGGTTCCGCATGCGCCTGGCGGTATCCCAAAGAGTGCTCATCGCTGTTTCCCTCGACAACGCGTTTACGAACCGCCGCCAGTACCCGCGTTTTTTCGCCTTTACTAAGCTCTTCATCTGCCTGCCCAGTGCCTCGTACTTTCGTAGTAGGTTGACAGTGCCGTACTCCCGGTAGTCCTTATACGCCGCGGACCTTCGGGCGTACAGCTCAGAGCACTCTTTGTCCCACCATTTGTTGGGAGGGCGTTGTCTAATCGTTACCCCGGGTATCGGTTTCGTCTGAGCTTGCGTCGCGGCGTCGATTATCAAACCAGCTAAGAACGCGTATTCTTCCTCCGGAGGAAGTTCCTCGTGAGTCTCGATAGATTCCGCTGTAATAGACTCATAACGCTTCCAATCAATATTACGTGTAAGGTCGTAGGAAATATTGATTGGGTTCGGGGGAGTTGAACCATTAGCAATTGATATAACGATTGGAAGATGATCACTACCGTGGGGATCGTTGATTACTTTCCACTGGCAATCTAACGCAAGTGATGTCGAGCAGAGGGATAGGTCAAGCACGCTTTCACGTGCTGGAGGATTAGGTACACGTGTCGCTTCCCCAGTATTCAAAAGTGTCATATTGAAGTCGTCGATCAAGTTACAAATTAAAGAAGATCGGTTGTCGTCGTACAGCGACCCCCATAGCGAACAGTGCGAGTTAAAATCTCCCAAAATCAAAAAAGGTGCGGGAAGCAATTCTGCTATATCAAGGAGTTGCTTCTGTTCAATCCGCGCGGATGGGGGAATATATAACGAAACAAGGCAAAGGTCTTTTCCATTCATATTCGTTTGAATGGCAACAACTTCAATATTCGAGATCGAGGGGAGGTCGATTCTGAAAAAAGAATAGCACTTTTTGATCCCTAAAAGTACCCCTCCACCGTGTGAGTCTCGATCTCGACGAATGATGTTAAAATCGTGGAAATTAAGTTGGTCATTTGAATTGAGAAAAGTTTCACAAAGCGCGAACGCATCACAATTGTATGTGTTTATCAAATGTGAAAATAAATCAAATTTGGGGATGATACTTCTGCAGTTCCACTGTAACACAGTGACAAAATTCCTAACCTCTTTCAACGTATTAGTCATCGAAAGATACGATAGCTGAAATGAGGGGCCAAGTTGCTGTGAGTTGCTTCGAAAAGGTTTTCACTGTTGGGAGAAGGGCAAGAAGAATGTTTTGAAGGGGATCTGGTACACAACATCACTTATATAACATAATTTTATGGTTTTTTCCAAAAGTCTGCCATAGATTTTGAGGCGATTCTTTTATATAATGTTTTCTACTGCATTTTACAATCAGAGTGTAACAGAAGATGCGTTATCAGATTTTCTTATAGAGGTTCGATCAGAAAAAATTAAAGATATTCATTTAAAAATTTTTTTAGACAAGAGTTATTCCAAAAACAATTATTATGACACCTAGCAAACACATCGTATATTTCCACCGAAATCGGTTTCTCATGAATTACATTCTTTTTCAATAGTTCTTCCCCTGCTAACTAATGATAATTGTTCAGTGCGAGGACATAAACGATCTTTTTCTCGATTTCTCGTGCCAATAAACCGACTATGAACTGCAACCAGGTGACGAATGGTTTCATCTCTTCCGGAACCGGTAATTTCATTTGTCATGCGAACGATAGTGGTAAAAAAAGAGCAATTATGCTAAACGTGCTAAAAAATTTTACCACCCGGCCCCTGTTGCTGCGATGGTGTAGCGACGGTTATCGTCATCGTTACCAAACTCATTTCTACAAACGCACACTCAGTGCATGTAAGCGGTAAGGTCTCGTTCGACACGCTGCTGGCAGTCAAGGTTCGCCTCAGCGGTCGATCGTTGACCGAACAAAGATCACGTTCGGCGAATGTGTAACCCAAAAACAGTCGTTTTGTGTCAGGTGCAACACCGTTTCAGTTTGACACGTTCGGTTGCAGTCGCGATAGTTTGTCAGTTCGCGTATGATTAGCACATCTGGTGCTGAACTGTTTTTTCCCAGCATGTGACGTGAAATTGTTGGTGTTTTGACTTCTTCGAATAGCTGGCTACCGTTGCTCGTCTTCCGTTGGCAGCGGTTTATTACTGATCATGCGGGCTGACGAATTGAGGTCATTCGTGGCTTCCGGGCATCTAGAATGAGGTTTAAATTCCGCGAATATGCACATATATTTTTCCGAGTATAACGAAAAACAAAGAGACGAGTTTCGGTCCGCTAGGTTGCACAAATAATTCTCATTAATTTCAGAGAGAAATAATTGGCATCTTTTTCAACCACAACCATTACCAAATTTAGCGAAGGACCAGTTATACTGTTTCTCTTTATAAACACAGCATTCGAAAGGTCAATAAATATTCTTTAAGCGAACCCTGTTTGAATCGGCCCCATTCATGGCCATTTGGGTTGCTTTTTCGCAAAATGCCTGGGGCACTGTGGATGTCAGTTTTGGATTATTAATGTCTGGCTCTACACAGTTAGTGGCAACCCACGGGCGGCGAGCAAACGGCGTTGTCACATGCCACCTGATCGGCAACGCTTCGAGACCCATGCTCCATGCCAACAATCGGCATCAGGCGGCGGTTGATGGTTCGAGTCGAAAACGGTGACCTACTCTGGCAGCCAAATAAGTTCAAATCCGAGCGTTTAAACCGGTGGTTAGGGTCGAGCTAGTAAAAACACTGCGGGTTCGGTGGTAATGCGAGTAAACGGAACGCGGGTCCTTGCGGTTAATTACCATCTAGCGCCAAGTAGTGTATACGAGAGCAGTACCCCCATTGAATGGCGTTTGCGTTCGTTGGTGTAACGTGGATCTTCATGCAAAAGCAATAAAAGAAATATCAAGTTCGTTCGATCTGGTATAATTTAAATGGAATGTTTTGTGGAACAAAACTTTTGCTTTGATAGAGGAGCTTTTTATTTTGTCTGTTGTCATTAATGTACAATTGGAAAGGCAGTGCATTGATTTCAGTGTTAACTCATTAGGAAAAAGAAGCGTGTCAACACATTATTTCGTGTTGTTTGTGAAAACAAACCACAGTTAGCTGTAGACTAAATAACTGGCACGTGTGTCAGTCAAATATGGGTGAAAATAAACAACATGGCTGATATCAACATTGTGACTGAATGCTAGGTTGCGAAAAATTTGTTCAGTCACGGTTTTTTGAAGCAACCATGTAAGTAATTGTAAAAAATGTATCACTTTTTAGTCGTTATTGAGAAATTCATTTTTCAGTAGTGTTATAACTTGATCGAGAATACATCAATTATTAAATAATAGTTGAATTTATTTATTTGCTTTAGGTACCGTAACTACTTTAATAATTGATTGTTATAATTGATTTAATTAGACGGTTTGCCATATTTAATCATTCAATATTGTTTGCATACTGCAGATCGTATTTATTTCCCACGAGCGGCTTGAGCTGTCCAACAGGTCGGTCTCGTTTCCGGTTGTTTGAATGGATTAGCCTATGTTTGCCTATAGCTTTAAAGTGTTTTCGACAGCACGTCTTTTAATGACTACCTGCCGGTTAGCGGCGGTTTCACATCAGTTTTTTCAATACTGCTTATTTAAATTTTAAATTTGGTTATAGGTACTTTTTAGCTTTTTTTCGTTCCTGAAATGACTGGGCAAAAAAAGAACTCGTGCAAAAAGTGTTCGTGGCATATGCCATCGATTGTAGAGAAGTTCAAATATTTTCTCCACTACATGAAAATGCTTCTAAAACTGTTTTAATGATTTTTCCCTATAGCCAATGAACCAGCAATTAAGTTGGTTGCAGGATTATTTCTCTTTTTTAGACAAGTAGATTTAAGTTGAAAGCAAACACATCTTGACAATTCCTGCTACAAATCTTTAATTGTGTTGGAGAGCCATCTTTTGTGATTGGCCACACAAAATAATCAGTTGACTACATTTTATATAATACTTAAGCTACAAGCAAACCATTCTACCACTTCTGGCTATTATAACTTTGTAATAATTTGGGTATTATACTACATTGCATTAGAATGCGGTAGAAAATCTATTGAAGTTGTATGATACTCTGTGTAGTTCTTTCCCGCATCCTGTTCCATCGACTGAGGTCGTTGCAGGAAACCTTTGTTGGCGAATACCAATGTGGTTTTCGAGGGGGGCGCTCCATCATGGACCAAATGTTTACCTTGCGCAACTTGCACACTAACCATCTGTGGCTGGTAAACGGCTGGATAATGCGTACCATCGGGGCCAAGTGCGCCTACTGGAATAAAATAAACCCCACATGTGGTCCTTAGCCTCTTATCCAGCCACTCCTATCCCGACCTCCACGCGGTGCCGGCTGTGATACGAGCAACCAAGGGAAGATCGGGTAACCAACCCCGGTGGGAACTTGGTCGTATGCTGACAGGGAAGGAGGGCTCTTTTGAGTTTCCGAGCGTCTGACCTCCATGTTACGAGCGGCTTAAAACGGCGTCTGTACTCCAGGTTAGGGGCGGCCGATTACCGTCCTCGTGTCAACGTGGGACTCTAAACAGTGTTGTGCACGATGGTCCTCCGGCGAGACAGGGGGTTGTTGCGCAGGCCTTAAAAGCCGCCACTGTAATATACTCACAAGTAATGAACGAGGAACAAAGAAATTCGGACTGGAACAATCGGCACAGACCCATGCAACGAAAACGGACTAACGATTGGAAACTCGGGACATGGAACTGCCGATCTCTCAATTTCCAAGGGAGCACACGAGTGCTTTCCGAAGTATTGAAATCCCGCAGATTCGACGTCGTAGCGCTGCAGGAGGTGTGCTGGAAGGGCTCAACGGTACGTACGTTCCGGGATGGTCATGCCATTTACCAGAGCTGCGGCAACACGCATGAGCTGGGGACAGCTTTTATAGTGTTGGGCAAGATGCGGAAACGGGTGATTGGGTGGTGGCCAATCAGTCTTCGAATGTGCAGGTTGAGAATCAAGGGCCGTTTCTTCAACATCAGCATCATAAACGTGCACAGCCCTCACCTCGGAAGTACCGAAGACGACAAAGATGAATCCTACGCGCAGTTGGAGCTTGAGTACGACCGCTGCTCAAAGCATGATATCAAGATCGTCATCGGGGATTTCAACGCTCGAGTCGGCCAGGAGGAAGAATACAGACCGGTGATTGGAAGGTTCAGCGCGCACTAGCTGACCAACGAAATGGGCCCAAGTCTCATCGACTTTGCCGCCTCCAAGAACATGGCCGTGCGTAGTACCTGCTTCCAGCACAACCTCCTACACAAGTACACCTGGAGGTCACCAAATCAGACAGAAACACAGATCGACCACGTTCTGATTGACTGTCGGCACTTCTCAGATATCATCGACGTGAGATCCTATAGGAGAGCTAACGTCGACTCGGACCACAACCTGGTGATGGTTAAGATGCACCCAAAACTCTCCGTTGTTAACAACATTCGGTACCGACGCCCGCCTCGGTTAGATCTCGCGCGAATGAAGCATCCTAACGTCGCCGAAAACAACGCGCATTCGCTCGAAGCTGCATTGCCGAAAGAGGACTAGCTGGAGGAAGCTCCTATCGAGGACTGTTGGAACAACATCAGAACAGCCTTCAACAGCGTAGCGGAGAACGTCATCGGGCATGTGGGACGAACCCAACGAAAAGAGTGGTTTGACGGCGAATGTAGGAGGATGATGGATGAGGAGAACGCTGCGCGGGCGGCGAAGATGCGCAGTGCCACTCGTCAGAGCGTGAAAAGACATAGACAGAAGAAGATGCAGCGAACCCAAATCTTCCAGGAGAAACAGCGCCGTCTGGAGGAGGAGGAGTTTGCAGAGCTTGAACAGCTGCATCACTTTCAGGAAACGCGAAAGTTTTATCAGAAGCTCAACGCATCCCGTAGAGGCTTTGTGCCGCGAGCCGAAATGTGCCGGGATAAAGATGGTAGTATTCTGACGGACGATCGTGAGGTGACCGAATGGTGAAAGCAGCACTTCGACGAACACCTGAATGGCGCCCAGGCAGGAGACCATGGCGGCGGAGAAAGCGATCCCGCCGGTGTGACAAATGTAGAAGACGTGCCAGCCCCAACAATAGGCGAAGTTAAAGATGCCATCAAGCAGCTAAAAAACAATAAATCGGCTGGCAAGGATGGCCTCGAAGCGGAGCTTATAAAGATGGGCCCGGAAAAGCTGGCCATTTGTTTGCACCGGCTGATTGCAAGGATTTGGGATACAAAACAGCCACCGGAGGAATGGAAGGATGGAGTTATCTGTCCCATCTACAAGAATGGCGACAAACTGGACTGTGGGAACTATCGTGCGATCACCGTCTTGAATGCCGCCTACAAAGTGCACCCCTAGCCAACAGATTTGTGGGAAGTTATCAGGCCGGGTTCGTGGAAAGACGGTCTACGACGGACCAAATCTTCACCATACGGCAAATCCTCCCGAAATGCAGTGAATACAGAACCCCCAAGCACCACCTATTCATTGACTTTAAAGCCGCGTATGACACTATCGACCGAAAAGAGCTATGGAAGGTCATGGACGAAAACGGCTTTCCGGGGAAGCTGATTAGACTACGGTGGATGGGACGCAGTGCTGTGTGCGGATTTCGGGTGGATTGTCGGGTCTATTGAATCCGGCAGGGAGCTTCGACAGGGTGATGGTCTTTCTTGCCTGCTATTTTATATTGCGCTACAGGGTGTAATGAATCGAGCGGATATCAACACGCGGGGTACGATTTCCAACAAATCCGGTCAATTCGTTTGCTTTGCTGATGACATGGACATTGTCGGCAGAACAACCGCGGCGGTGGCAGAACAGTACACCAGACTAAAACGCGAAGCAGCGAGGATTGGGTTGCAGTTAAATGCGTCTAAAACGAAGTCAATGCTAGTCGGCGGAACCGAAGCCGACCGCCATCGGTTAGGTAGTAGCATTACGATCGACGGCGATGAGTTCGAGTTAGTCGACAAATTTGTCTATCTTGGCTCACTGGTAATCGAGGACAATGATACCAGCCGTGAGATCCGGAGGCGTATTATCAGCGGAAGTCGTGCCTACTATGGGCTCCACAAGCAATTGCGGTCGAACAGACTAAAAGCCCAGTTACACACACGGCGTAATGACGCCTTCTCCGTACAAAAAAAAAAGGCGTGATGGCGATCAGTAGTATGAAATTATTATAATCAAAAACATGCATCATGTCATTTGAGGAATAATTCATCTAAAAATTCCAATAGAAACATTAACCAAACAGCATAAAACTAATGTATCGCTAACAAAAATCCTGAAAACTACACAACCTTCTTCAACCTACATGTATCGCAAACGCCGGGTGCCAAAGCACAGATCAACACCTTCTACTATGATCAAGCTGTCGCAACACTTACCCAATCAGATAATTAACACACAATCCATCGTTAGCTTTGAACTTCAGGCAGTTGTTTTTATTCAACGCTGTTGGATGGAGACAGCGAAACACAGACAAAACTTCGCTTCGAATCGGTAGCGAGGGTCGAAGCTGAAAACACAAACCACACTAGTCCACACAATATTTTCCTCACTGCTGTAATCTGTCACTCTATTGTATGTGTGTACCGTTGATTAGCCGTGGCCAGGAAAATTCCTTCGGTATCTCTCGAGCAATAAACAACAACACCTTCTCTGATCTTCACAATCGCACAAAAACTGTTTCGCAACTTTCGATTTTCAATCTCTTTCCGGCGATGTTTCGCCTCCACAACGCATATGGGTAATAACCGTGCGAGGCAGTGCAATAAAAAGAAGTACTTCAGAACAACATCCGTCTTCAACTGCGTTCATAATTTATTGACTTGTCGATTCTCATTAGCATATTCCATCCAATGTGTAATGGTGTGTGTGCGCGGAGGCTAGCCACGAAGCATCTTCTGAGCTTCCTCTCCAGTGCAAGTCACCCACTTGGAACCACCAGCACGGGTCGATGAGTAGGCTTATCCGTGCCTGGACCTCTAGCAGGAACCACAACCACAATAACAACAACAACAACCTGACCGGCTCAAGTAACAAACCGCCAATCACACTTCTACTTGCTGCCCAAGCGCATGGCTCTTCATCGCAGTAAAACACACCAAAAAAATACAGTTCACTTCACGTCACAGTGATGAAACTCGTTTTTGTTATCTTCCTGAACCTTCTTTACTGTGTGGCTAGCCCGAAAAGATCATCTTAAGTCGAAGGCGAAAAACTCGCCAAAATAATCGAAAACTTCGATGCGTATCGAAGGGGTAGAATTAACAATTAACAATGACAAGAGAACCGAGAAACGAAGAAAAATTACACCTACTGGGGTTACTTGTATCAAGTCAATATCTTTCATTCAGCCTCTCGAATTCGTCTTCGGCTTGATTGCGCTCGATACGGTCAATGCGCGCACGGGAGTCACGTTACATAAGGTCACCTCTGGTGGCTTAGCTCACTCTAACTAGGGCGCTTGCTGTAGAGATTGCACTTTTAGGTTCTCCGAGAACCGGATCCACCGTTTTCCCCGCAGAACACAAGTCACAGTTGAATCAACCATCAATCACAAACTGTTTACCAATTCAAAGTAAGTGAACTGAAACTCTGACCGCGCGCGCGGCATCCAAAGCACACGGGGCACCAGCGTTCGAACACAACACCACTCGCTCGAAAGTCACCAGGCGGACTGACGGACTAGCTGCCAGGCAGGTTTCGCTTTCGCTTGCAATCTTCTCCCTAGCTGTTCCTCTCAAAAGCGCACGCTGTTCGCGTGAATAGCAGAACGCGGCGACCACGGCGGCGCGGAGGCTCCATGCGCGTGTGAATGCAATACCCTTAACCATGTGGCGCATTTTGTCGTCGCCAGCAAATACAGCAAGACCAGCAGTACGGGAGAGCCAGCATGTCGAAGCTGGCAGCCGATATCGTCGCGTTGCATGCTCTTAAGAGAAACGTACAGACGGAGCGAAATCAAGGTTCACGCTCGCAATCTGAGCACATTAAATTGTTTGCCTTTTGTTGGCCGTTGGCTAAAGATAATAGTGAAAATTGGTGTACAACTCCCATGGGATGGGGACGGACGCTTGGTAAACGCTTTGGAATTCTAATATTGTGAGATAGCGTTCATGGAGTTGGCGACACATTCAAATTCCAGTCAGATTTTGCAAGTTTGATGGCATCAGTACTTTAAGCAAGTTTGTAAACTTGGAATTAAAAAAAATGCGCAGTTTTTGAAAAAAGTCAAAAAACCTTCTTCTTTTTGTCTAAAAATGGTACTCTTAAACTATAGGATTCATACAGATTACTTAAATGAGTTAAATTATTTAAATTTGTTTAAAAAAACGTGCTTTTTACTTATAAACAATTTTACATTTACAGCAAAAAATTATATATGTACTCAAATTGCCTTTATTGCTCTTTA
Organism: Wyeomyia smithii; assembly: GCF_029784165.1. NCBI lineage: Eukaryota > Metazoa > Arthropoda > Insecta > Diptera > Culicidae > Wyeomyia > Wyeomyia smithii. The sequence continues at coordinate 99,525,730 of NC_073695.1, forward strand.
TATTTCCTATTATTTTACTGGTTGTCTATACAAAATCCTAAAAATCGTCTAAACAACAACACCATTTCTGATCTTCACAATTGCACTTTCTCGGAAGAAGTTTTTTCAACAACTTTTTTAATACCCGCACTAAAACCAGATATTCGAAAATGTCCATTAATACTTATGACCTTGTTTCTGTTTTTTGTTCGTCTTGTTATGTTTCCCTAGTAGATTTCCTTTTCTAATTTAAAGTTCTGCTCAAGTTTACCACTGAAATTATTCTCCAGCGATCCATTCCCATAATGTTTATCATTAAAATTTAACAAAGCTCAACTTTCCCTTTATTGATTTAATCTTTAAAGATCCTACTGTTTCTGAATAAGAAAATCGAAAAAATCAGAAATAAGTTTGGCCCTTTTCAAGAAGACGACTATATATTTTAAGTTTAAGGTAAGTATTACTTAAATTCCCAATGTTTCGAACCTCAGGAAAATCACTGGTATCTGACAAGATGTTGCCAACGGCAGAGTGAATTGATAAGAAATCTCTCTATGTATAGGTATGAGTAGCAAAAAAAGATATAAAATGTGAAACTCTGGCTGTTTTTTTTTGTCATAGAGATCGCAATCAGACAGATACTGCTGATCGCAATTTTAGGTAAGTTAACAAAGCACGTAAGTTTGCCGAAACAGCACCATTATTCCATGTTTTGCAGCATTAAGACATTAGTGCCATGTTTGGATGGTGCGCGCACAATCATCATTTTATTATGCGGTGAAAAACCACAGTTACCGAGCTGATTCGTTCTATTCATAGAACTTTTCATTTACTTTTTCTCACGGATGTCTTCACACGTTCAGCAAGAACGGTACATAGTTTGTGCCAAACGATTTCCACATTTCAACCACGTCAGAATTGGGACTAGTGAAAAATAGTTATGGCTCGCCTTTTCAAGGCAAAACAAAGCTATGAAAAGCAGTTATAACAGTGGAAAATGGAGCACAAAGATAAAAAGTCATTTAGGTGAGATACAGAATTCAGGTGAGCAGAAATGTGGAGAAAGCCGGCTGTTTAAAGTATTCATTAGACCTAATTATATCTCATTAATTTAAAGCAAGACGTTCGCATATCTAATAGAAAGAAGACAATCGATAGAATCAAAACTATCTACGGATTACCAGGAATAGATTATCATAGCATTACAGCATCAACTAGAAATGTTAATGTTTTTAACAAATCAATCATTTTTGATCACACATTGAGAAAAGTAATGCTTACAATTTGATGTTGGTGTTCGTACATGTGTTGTTTGCCGGTAGCCCTCCCCAGCTGAGATTGACTTTCCATTATTCATCGCCATTCTCGAGCGCTTTGCTGGCTGTCTGCCGGTTGTTTTCAGTCTCCTTCTCCGCTCACAGCACTGTTCGCGCTCTGAGTATGAATGCGCTGTCGTATTGTGTATCGTTTGTTGTAGCGCAACATGTTTCATACTACTGTTCACCTTGAGTTAGTGCTCTGATGTTACTGATGAAATCGCGTTGAATGCTAGTATGGATAGAGATTCGAAAGACTTGTATGCGTTGTGGTGGGATGGGAACTTCTTGGAGACGAATGAATGTTAGAGTATTAACCAAAAATGCACTACAAATGAACTATTTTTGGTATAGTTTGCTGATAGATGAAAAACATTATTGTTTTCAATATTTGTTTTATTTCGACATATTATATTCGGTGGCCATTCGAGCCTGTTTAAATATTCCACAATTTCGACTTAACCTTCGCATAATGAGCTTTCTAAGCATGTTGATAACCATGAGCGCCATGCAGCTTTTGTTAACATTCTTATTTTCTTCAGCATTGATTTTTGATAAATTCAATAACGTATAATTTTCCCGAATCGTGATTGTGATTCACCTTAATTACCCTTTTAAAATCTTATCTTTTTACTGGAAAAAATAATAAATTTCTATTACTGTATTCTAAAGTACATCTCCTTGAAATCCTTCTCCAATTTTTTTATTAAAATTTAAGCAATACTTAACGAGAAAGTTACAGCGTTTAAAGCACACCGTGTGAACTTGAAACTTCTTAAGAAAACATTTTAGGATAATCACGTTCAAGATTATCTCTAAATGTTTTTTTTTTCAGAAAACTCGACTCTTTGAGCTGTTTTTTGCTATTTAAATGATTTTGTAACATCTTAAACTGTTTTCTTCATTTTTTCGATGTTTCAATTTAAAAAAAATCGAGGAACTCCGCTAATAGATAATATTTATTTATAAATGAATGCTTTGTTACCATCAAATTATAACTGTACTGTAAGAAATAAAAAATCGGCGTGTACTGCCGTTCTACGCATATTTGTCCCATGTTCCAAATCATGCAAACGAGAAAAATGTTGTTAAAGTTTTAAAGTACTTTTACGCATTGCGTCAATGTGACAAACGCAATTATGGGCTTCTAACAGTTTTACCTTGCAATAGACTGTTATCAATAAATCTAGTTGAAGGTTTTTCGATTTAACACTCTTTTCCATAAAAATACCCACTGGGACAATAATGCCGAGAAATTTGCCTTCCAATATGTAATTTCTACGCATATCAGTCCCACCACGTGCATTCGATGTTTCCCAATACAAAGTTCGTACTGGAGATACAAGGCTGTTTAACCTTTCACGAAAATGATCACGTTAATCTTGTTGTCTTTATGTGCAAGTGATGATAGTCGAGATGAAAGTTTAGTTAATTGAATTAGTATCAGATGACTTACCATTACAAAAGGGAATTGTTTTATAGATTGCCCTTTCCTATCATATTTGAACGTTGTTGGGCTTTCACCATTTTGGCTACACACTAAAGACAGTTCTTACAACTTCCAATTAGTATGAATTTCATGCGTTTATCTTTTTTTATGCTCGAAAAGGAAGAGCATTCAGATTACAAACCAGCAGATATGGCTTAGTTATCCCTAACAAAGATATGAGCGTACCGCATTTAAATAAAGAAGCAAACCTGTAATGTACCAAACGTTGTTAGGAGAAGTCTTTAGTGCTCTGTAGCCCTTCCCAAGTTATAAATGTGGAAATTAGTTGTTAGTGGGATGAATAAGAATATAAAAAATCTAGTGGGACAAATATGTGTAGAAAATCATCGATGGGACAAAGAGACTTGGTATAGTTTTTCAAGATTTTCGGAACAAACAATGTTATTTTTAAAAGTTTTTCAAAAATATATGTGAAAATAGACTCATTGGTGATAAAAAACGAAAATCGACCAAAAGTAACTTGGGACAACTATGCGTAGAACGGCAGTGTACTTTTTAACTCTCTTATTTTTTTAATACAAAGAGGGTAGTAATTAAAATTGTTGCCGTCATAAACCCGTTTTGCAAAATATTTATATTAATTTTAATAAATCAAGATACATATTAACATTCTTTTTTCGACAACTAAGTATACTTTTAAACATAATTCAGTATACTTTTAAACATAATTCAGTTTTGGATTTTGATCTTTGATTTTACTATTATCGTTCGATTTTTTTCCTTGTTGCTCGATTTCATTCATATTAAATATTGAATAATCAAAGAATATTAAATCTTCTAAAATTCCTCAAAATTTCTGTTTTCAATAAACAGAAGTCACCACAAAATTTAAAGTTCTAAGAGTATATTGCTACCTAGGGCCGGATTTTGGTACGGGGAGGGGGGAGGGGGTGTGGAGGTTGCCTCGGCAGATATTTTTTGTACTGGTTTTATTGTTATACTATCTTCAAAAGAAATTTAGTATTTTCACTTTTCCCTTATTAAACGGTATTTGCCCATTTGAGGTGGTTTTTGGATATCGAATTTAACAGCTTGAAATTCAAAGTGCCGTCTGAAGTAATTTTACTAACAAACGTCTGATTAAATGTTTTGCGGTAAAACTCATACAAGCGATGTATTATTTTGTTTGCTAATGAACATAATTTTTTTTTTTTTGACGTTGGACTAACGTCTATATCGAAGTTAGGCACCTGAATTTGATAATCTAGTAATTCAACCGGGGAAAACCAGGGAAAAGTGGTCAGGTTTTGAGCGCTTATATATCAGTCATTTCTTTTCAGAATTTCGAGGTTTTGGCATCAACCGATCAGAAATTCTTTTACGGTTGAATTTATGTAACAAAAATAACCTATTGTTCGAGATACACTATTGAAAAATTGATAAATCACATCGATTGTCTAAATCATACCGAGCAACCAATCACCACCTCTCTTCACAAGCACAGTCGACACTAACGGATACAACCGATCTGACTTCGTAAACAGTCTCACAGCTTTCAACCAATAACGAGCTCGCTTTCGGTAGCTGCAACAGGTGTTTCAACACCGTTTTAAAATGCTTCTTTTATCATTACCACTGAACAGATTCTAAACACCAATGGCTTGATTGATGGGGGAAATATTGCGCAAGATTGTCATATAATAATTTAAATATGTTTTCGATACTAAACTAGTTAAAAGTTGTGTCAAAAGTCGTGCACATTCAACCAATCACAAGCTCGCTTCTTGTTTGCTCGCGGATGGATTTTTGCTTTGGGCTATATAATAGCCTGTGTCGTCTCATAGCAGTCATCAGTTAACAAGTGAAAGGCCACCAGGCCGGTCTTGTATAATCAGCAGCGGTGGCTGATTCCAGCGGCCAAACTGAGCTGCAGCAGAACCAGAGCGGTGGTATCAGGCAGCAGCGGCGGAGGTAGTGGGAAGCTGCATTTCTTCATTCAGTTCGGTGCTCCTTCGATCTGAGTTGGACCCCACCAGCGGTAATCTAATTCAGATATCGTTGGGTGAAAACGTTGGGTTTGTGTGCAGTGTGCACATATAGCGTATGTGCATCTGTATTGCTATGACATTTGCGATGATAGGGATGGCGCTGTTGCGTGTGTATGGCTAGCTATAGCGTGTGTAAGACACTAGCATGTGTAGCATATTATGGCTATTGCGTGTATATCTTCAGCGTGTGTACGGATAGTTATAGCTTGTGTGTGGATAGCTGCTGCGTGTGTAATGATTAGTTATAGCGTATGTATGGATAGTAATAGCACATGGTTGGATAGCTTATGCGTGTGTATAGATAGTTGTATCGGATGTATGGAAAGGAATAGCGTGTGTATGGATAGCTATAGCTACAGCGTGTGTATGAATAGTTTTAACGCGTGTTTAGATAGTTATAGCGTGTGTGTGAATAACTATAGCGGGTGTTTATCGAAGATTATTATTGTCATTGAAAATATTAAAACGTCTTAACGAACACAGTTGTGAATTTGATTTTACAGCAGCGATTTTAACTTCTTCAGCCAGTCTTTATTCATCGAGGAAAAATAACTACCTATGAATGATCAACCTTTATTTACTAGAAATTTGATTTAGATCAAAACGGGCTCTTTTGAGTATCATAAGTTATTGGTAAAAGAGTTGCAAGTTTTCTCAATGAGCATTCATTAAATTTTCGTTTTTGTTTCTCGGTGCGCGGTTTTGATTTTGTTTCTCGCACACAGAGAAAGAAACAAACTTGTCGCTATCGTGAAAAATAACAAAACAATTAGAAATGCTCTAAATCACAACTGAAGAAGTTAAGATATTTTCCTGTCACTCGCCCAAACCTTGATAACAACTACCGAAAAACGTGTGATTGAGCTCTTGCTATATTGAGTTATTGAACCAAACGTTTTTTTTTCAAATACATGAAGTTATATGCTGGGCTGGAACTAACCTAGCATGAGTTTTATCGATTAAATGTCAAACAATTTTCAAATTTAAAATTTTAGGTTGAATCGTTCTGGGCTCCAATTTCAGATAGTTTCGTAAAGTTTGCTTTTTGCTTAGATAGGAAAATTTTACCAATTCGCTTAATTAAATTATTGTCTTGGTAGTGCAGCAAACAAAGGGTTGATTCGAATATGTATGAAATGACAGCGATTAAATAAAAAATATCCATCCTTTTAGTATATATTATTATTTATAACGTTTTAACGTCTCAGCATCCAGAAATGCACTGTTAGATAAAATTGCAGCAAATACTAGAGTTGCAATTCTCTCTTTTATTTGTTTTAATGAAATATAAGAATACCGTAGTCCAACGTCATGCGGTCGTGTCTTGAATACCACCTACCTACTTTTTTTATTCTCGCTTATTTTCCGTCGGTCTAGTTCCGCCACTGTTGTGGCCAATCACCGACGCCCAGGGAGGCGACTCCACACCCAGGACCCTATCTCACGACTTGTTTATTAACGGACCGGCGCCAACGGCTTTACTTCCTCATGCGATGGAAGGCGTGATCCCAGAGATTTTCGCCTCAGAAAATCTCCCGGTGTCGGCTAGGATTGAATCTAGACCAGTTGGGTTGGTTGTGAGTGGATCATGCCACCTCACAACCATCGACACCTATGTCGGTGGTGGGATTCGAACCCAGGCGTCGAGCGTGGTTGGCGGAGACGTTACCAACCACACTAGGCCCCCGCTGTATGAACATAAATGATGGTTCTCAAAATTCAAACCAGTTTTGACGTAGGACTACGTCTATCTGTAAGTTAGGTACCTGAATTTGAAAATCTAGTAATTCAACCAGGGAAAAGTGGTCAGGTTTTGAGCACTTTTATTTCAGTCATTTATAATCAGGTTATTGAGGTTGTGGCCTCAATCGAACAGAAATACTTTTACGGTTAAATTTATGTAACAAAAACAACCTATTGTTTGAGATACATTATTGGAAAATTAGAAAATAACATCGATTGTCTACATCATACCGAGAAGCCAATCACTACCTCACTTCCCAAGCACAGCCGACACTAACGGATACAACCGATCTGACTTTGTAAACTATTTGTTGTTGTTGTTGTCATTTTCTGTTCCCGACGCTTTTTTATTTCCCTTGCCATTCTCTTCTCTTCTTAACTCCTCCCGCTTTCCAACTAACTGACCAAACCTTGATATAAAAGGTACATTCGAACATTTCACCCCATCATTAGGTTTCTCTGCTAGCTTGTTGAGCAGTACAGTAGTTTGTTTTCGCTCCGTTCGCTTTGTACGTTAGTTCGTAAGTTTGTGTGTTCGCGTTGGAAACCGACGCTTCGGTGAACCCTGATATGGGTAAATCAACAGCCAGTTCTAGTACGGGGAAACGGCCTCGGCCTGACAACACGCCTAATCCCGCGGCTAATAAGCTCTTGGCCAACAACAGACTCGCTGTCCTGGAAAACGCCACGGATGCCGAAGTAGTGAAGAAGGAGAAAATCCCGCCTTTCTATGTGAAAGGCTTCCCGGAAGGACTACGTGAAGCAATTGTGTTTTATATCGACAGAGGACTGAAATGCACCATCCGCATGTGCACTGAGGGATACAAACTGATGGTTCCGTCGTTCCGTCGTCGTTACAAGGCGGTGCAAGTGATACTGCAGAAACACGAGGTGGAATATTTCTCCCATGACATCGAAGCAGAAAAACCCCTCAAGGTTGTTCTCCGTGGTCTTCCTGACATGGAAGTTGACATCCTGTTGGAGGAACTGAAGACAAATGGACTCAAACCAATCCAGATCCACAAGATGACGCGGCACAACAAAACTCGGAAGTACCGTGATCAATTATATCTCGTAAACCTGGCGGACCTACAGTCCATTCGAGCACTTATTCCCATCATCGTAGCCTGGGAGCCCTACAAACCAGTGCATCGTGACGTCACCCAATGCTCTAACTGCCTGCTGTTTGGACACGGGTCTAAAAATTGCCATATGGCGTACCGTTGCATCAAGTGTGGCCAAACGCACACCCCCGATGCCTACCAGCTGATGGAGACCGCCGATCCGGTGTGCGCCAACTGTGGGGCTGCCCACAAAGCAACCAGTAGAACGTGCCCGAAACGCGCAGAGTTCATCGAGATTCGTAAGCGAGCCTCCACCAACAATCAACCAGGTCGCTGAAAGGTGCCCCCAAACAACACAAAGGAGTTCCCTGCCATTGGCTCCCGGCACCCCATAACTTTCCTCGCCCCGCTACCGCTGAATCCAACCGCCAAACCAGCCACAGCTGCCTCTACGTATGCTGAAGCAACGAAATCCGGTAGCCGTTCACTCCCACCAGGTCTCCAAGGGAACTCGTCCACGATGACTTTCTCCCAAGCTGCAACTGGAACAACTGAAAACGAACCCATGCTCACCATGGAGCAATACTTTTCACTGGTCGTGGAATCCATCAACACTTTTCGCAATTGCAAAAGTAGAGCTGAACAACTGCAGTCTGCGGTGATGATCGCTTCCAAATATGGACCGTGAAATCATCAAGATTTCTAACTGGAACGCTTGTTCCATCAGGAACAAGAATTACGGGCTTGTTGACTTCCTCAACGAACACAAAATAGACATTGCAGTCATCACGGAGACGCATTTCAAACCTGAGGTGAACAACTTTCTTCCCGATTTCCGATTGGTACGGCTGGATCGAGCATATTCTTCTGGAGGAGGTGTTGCTATTGCTCTTCGGCGTGAAATAAGCTGTCATCTGCTACCAAGTTTCCAACTCAAAGTCATCGAGGCCGTGGGATTGGAAGTAACCACTGGAGTCGGTCCCATTACCATCATCGCAGCCTACTGTCCCAAGCAAGTCAACGTAAGGGACGGGACGGCAAAGAACCTAAGAAGCGACATCATCAAACTGACTCGGAGGCAGGGGCAGTTCATCATTGCGGGTGACCTCAACGCAAAACACCAAGCCTGGGGCAACAGTCGACGCAACCAAAACGGTCTGATCCTCTTCAATGATCTACAAGTAGGCCACTACAACATCCTAGGTCCAGCCGCTCCCACCCGGTTGAGCAGTTCCGGAGTACACACAACCATCGACCTGTTCATCTCCAATATGGACAACATCACCAACCCGGTTGTACACCAAGAACTCAGCTCTGACCACTTCCCAGTGGTAGTCGAAGTTGGATCCTCTGCTAACCGATTCCAAGTCTCTCGGCGTAACTACCATCGAGTCGATTGGGCGCGGTTCCAGCGATGTGCGGAAAACGCAATAAACTACAGCATCCAGCTTAAGTCCTCAGAAAACATCGACCAGTGTCTTCAATCCATCGTTGAGGCATTATCCCTGGCCCGAGATCTACATGTGCCGGCTTCTAGTCTGGTGAGTAACTCTCTGAACCTAGACAACACAACCAAACGATATATCCAATTCCGTAATACTATTAGACGACAGTACCAGCGCTCGTGTCTGCCTCACCTGAAGACCAATATCAATCGTCTTAACAAAATCAACAAAGGCAGGTTGGTGGATCTAAGAAACAAACATTTTTCTCAACATCTTCGTTCCCTCCCAGTCCGTGGAAAGCCGTTCTGGAGACTTACCAAAATTTTGAAAACCAAACCGAGACCTATTCCCCCTCTATCACCCCCAACACCAATCCCCGGTCATTTCCTTCTAACAGCATCTGAAAAAGCCAATGCACTTGGTCAGCATTTTGTCAACTCTCACAATTCGGGTCATGCCATGGTTAGCCCGCACGAGCATGCCGTCCAGGAAGTAATAAATAGAGTCGCTGATCTTCCCTCAGTCATTCCCGATGAGTCTAAAACATCTGCTGATGAGTTGTTAGCTTCCATCAAGCACACCAGGAACATGAAGGCCGCCGGCGTCGATAAGGTCCTCAACCTTGAGTTGAAAAACTTGAGTCGAGAATTTTTCGAACACCTGGCAGCGATCTTTAATAAGTGTCTGGAGCTCAGCTATTTTCCGTCTTGCTGGAAGCGAGCTAAAGTGATCCCCATCCACAAACCTGGTAAGGACCCTACCAACGCTAAAAACTATCGTCCCATCAGCCTATTATCGTGCATCTCGAAGTTGTTCGAAAAATTGATTCTTAGTCGCTTACTAGAATTCGTAAACCAGAATAACATCTTCCTCCCAGAACAGTTCGGGTTTTGACAGGGTCACTCTACCGTTCACCAACTGACTAGAGTTACTCAAATCCTAAGGCGGAACAAGTCCGTTAGTAAAACATCTGCTATGGCATTGTTGGCATCGAAAAAGCGTTCGATAATGTCTGGCATGATGGCCTGGTGTTTAAGCTGCAGCGATTCAACTTCCCGATCTTCCTCGTGAAGATCATCAAGAATTATCTGTCGAATAGATCATTCCAGGTCTTCCTTAACAACATTCCCTCTGATACGTTAAACGTAGATGCTAGGGTCCCACAGGGTAGCCTTCTTGGTCCCATCCTGTTCAACATGTTTACCTCAGATGCTTCTCCCCTTCCGGGTTTGGCATCCTGTCTATGTTTGCAGACGACACTGCCATTATCTACAAAGGTCGAGTGATCAGAGCTTTGACGCGTAGACTACAAGAGGGTCTGGATGTTTTGTCCGACTACTTCAACAGCTGGAAGATCTGCATCAATGCAGCTAAGACCCAAGCTATTATATTCCCGCATTCAAAATCAACTCGACTTGTTCCACCTGCTAATGTGAGAATCCATCTCAATAACACTCCCATCGAATGGTCGAGTGAGGTTGTCTATCTTGGTCTCTCCCTGGACCAAAAACTTCTATTTCGTTCACACGTAGAGAAAACTGTTACCAAGTGCAACATACTGACCAAATCTCTCTATCCTCTCATTAATAGGAAATCCACTCTTTCCCTCACTAACAAGCTTGCCGTTCACAAGCAAATAATTTTACCGGTCAGAGTACGCTTTACCTGTCTGGGAGGGCTACGCTAAAACCCACCATCACAAACTTCAGATTGTTTAGAATAAAATATTACGTATGATTCTAAACACCCCTCCGAGGACACGAAACTCTGAGATCCATCGCCTGGCTGGTCTTCAGGTGCTGGAAGAACGGAGAACAACATCGTTCGTGAGCTGGTACCTTACCGTAGTTAAGTAGGTTATAAAAATTTATTTTTCAATTAAAAACAAGTCCTATAAAGGAAGAACTGTAAAATTTTACACAAATAATGTAAATCTATAGAAATGAGTAACCAGCAAACCTCAGAACAAAGGTGCAGAGCCTTGAAAGGCTTAACAATTATTATGTAAACCATTTGTAACCATATAAAAATATGAAAAAATATACTTTGAGTTAAAAGAGTTTTTTCACCCCATCATTTACATTCTGAAACCGTACCAGTGACGTACGGAGCCGTTGAAAGCAGGAAATACAAAATAGTACCGTTCATCTCGTGCCAGGTTTCACCCGTAATGCTGGTGGCTGTTAGTAGTACATGGCTACTGCGAAAGTATTAAAATGGCTGGAATTCTGGCCGTAATAATCGGAGAACAAGAATCATCGGCAACTGGCACCTTTTGGTTGTAATTGAAGTGGCTAGTTGAATGTTCTCTTTAACAAAACGTTGCTAATAGCGGAGAAAGCCTTGCAAATAAGCATATTTTTCTTGGTGTTTATTTTCTGACAACGGCCGGGGCAGTGAATCGTTCTGGTCTCCAGGCTTCGAAATGGTCACGGTAGAACCACTTTTCACTGCGATAATCGTCTTCTTCTTCCTCTGACGCTACCAAGGCTCGCTGTCTGAATACATTCTTAAACAAACATGTCGAATGAGTATCGCCATCACGACGTTATTTTCCTCAAACGTATTTTGACATTTTTTCTAGTAATGAGAATTACGCACGTTGAGTGCGTGTATTCTGAAAATTATTTATATCATTGATCTTGTAATAATATTTCTCAACATAAATGAATGAAGTAGACAGAAATAGGCCGAAATAACATCGCTAAACGATTGACAGTGTGCATCTCTTTGATACGCGAGTGTCGTTTGAGTATCCTGTTCTTTCTGTCAGCTGAGCGGCGATGGTTTGGTTGTTTTACGTTTACGAGCGAAAGCCGACTGTGACGCACGCTAAGGAAGCGAGATCAAATGAAAATGGTGACCGTTTACAAGCCTGCTGGTCTCAAATACCGAAAAGGTTCGTATTTGTTGTTTACTGAGAAAGGGAGAATCTACCGAATTCGCTAATTCAAATGTTTGTCTTTGCATTACAAGCTACGAACAAATGCTTTCGAATATCTGCGAAGTGGAGATGCCAATATAAATAACGTTTATTCATATATTTTATTTATATTAATTATTTTTTTTTATCCGAGATTCGTTTCTCTGTTAAATGGGCACCTTGATGCTCTTCAAATAGCTGTAAATATGTAGCATGTACGGCAAGTTTCGCTGAGTAAGGATATCACGAACTGGGACATAGGGCTGTATTCCTCGGGCCCTGAGGGTATCCAAAAGTAGAGATCTGGCGCCGCGGAATTCAGTACACACCCAAACAATGTGTTCAATGTCTTGATACCCCGTAACCCGTAGTGGTTGGACATAATCCGAGACATCACGCGAATTTTATTAATTATTGTTCAAAGCGCTCTAATGTCTCAACAAACAACAATTCACTATTAGACAGAAAATATACAAAAATACCGTACTTCTACGTCATGCGGTCGTATCTTTGATACCGCCATCCTACTTTTTCCTCAACAGAGAAGGTATGAATACAGGCAGTAATTGGTTCGTTACACCGATGAAAGTTTCGTTGTAGTTCATTGTGAAGTCCGGAAATTTAACATGGATAGCGTATTCGGGGAGTCAGTTTCGTTGTTCATTATTATGGCTAACCTTCGTTGTTCGAGTATGTCAAGGCCGAGTAGACTACAACGGTCAGGATACGGTGAAAGATTTACAGAATCCCGCCAAGGTAGATCTCTCAGTGCAAATTTTAAATTCAAATTAGAGAAACATTATCGATCAACGAGCAATAAAGCGTTTTTAAACAGTGAGAATCTTTGAATTATCTAGCCTTTTTTGTGTTAAATCCTCATTGAGGTGTAGCTTTTGAGATAACAGCCGAGCGATGTTAATTAAAAGTGAGCTTTGCATCAAGTAGGAAGGTCGTTAACTTGGTCCACTCTTTTCAGGGTATGCCCATTGATTTGGTAGTTGAAAAAGGTTTATTTATTAATTTATTCATTTCCATCCGACCATAAGGTCTACATGAAATATGAGGTGATGGGGAAAAGCCAAAAATTGGCATAAAAACCCCATATCTTTTAAATGCTTAATTCTAACAACATACAAAACATAGATCTAACATTTAAGAGTCTTCATTATTTTCAACAGTAAAACTATTAGAAGGAAAGTCATCAATTCTTCACAACAAATAAATCGTAGTCAAGACATTAAAAAATTCAACATAATTATAGACACAATAATTGAAATTGCTAGATAAATATCCATTGTCAATTCGGCTCTTAAAGCAAATTACGTCGGAACACTTTAGCTCCCTCTCCAAATTCAAAGAGATGAAAGTATTCATTGAATATTGCGCTCATCGAATGTAGAGGTGAGTTTTGAAGATACTCAGTTCTTACTAGTGGACGACGGAGGAAACCGGCTCGAGATCTCAAACGCCTAGCTTGGGTACTCAGGCTAAGCTGCTCTAACAAAGAACTGCAATCAATCTCAGACGAAAGAAGCTTGGTTTCATATGGAGGTAGATCATGTGGGTTGAGCCATCGTAGATTCCTGAGGGCGTACCAAACAAACTTGCGTTGGATGCATTCAAATCTGCTAATCCAAATTGCATGATACGGTGCCCAAGTGACGGCAGAAGATTCCAAATGTGACCGTACTAACGCAAAATATAGCGATCGAAGGCATAGCGGGTCGTCGAACTCCTGGGCGATTTTAAATAAGAATACGAGCTGTCGATTCGTTTTATCTATTACAAACTGCTGATGATGACACCAAGATCTTTCACGACTTCTACACGCTCCAACGTATGGCTAGCGATCGTGTAATCGAAGCGGAAGGCTTCGCGGCTCGATTCATGATGGAACGAGATTGTTCTACACTTTTCGATACTAAGGGTCATCCGATTGATATTACACCACGTAGCAAAATGGTTCAGTTGAGACTGTAGAGAGTCGCAATCAGCCAAACTAGTCACTTCGGTAAAGAGTTTATAGTCATCCGCGTAAACAAGCTTGCGATTTCCGGTAAACAGATGCATCGCATCGTTGAAAAATAAAATAAACAGGGTTGGCCCGAGATTGCTGCCTTGAGGTACACCGGAGTAGTTGGTAAACTCCTGAGATAAAAATGAGCCAATTTTTATTTTTGATTTGCCAGGCATGAATCCATGTTGCTGTGTGATAGTTGAACATGATAGAATCGCTAACTATTATCTCAAGCACTTAAGAGCCAGCACAAAGGGACGTTATCCCTCGATAATTTTCAACTAACTGCTTCTTACACTTTTTGAAAACCGGAAACATCGACGATTTTTTCCATTCATGAGGAAAGTGAGCTTGCTGCATCGAATGGTTTAGAATTTTCAGAAAAGGGGCTTTAATCTTTTGCATGCACCTTTTCATGAAAACAGGTGGAACACCATCTGGTCCAGGCGAGAACGAAGACTTCAATTTTTAATAACATATCTTCGGGAATTTGGAAAGTGTCCAAATCGACCACATCGGTGGGCACATTGTCGAGGCATTTAAAATCAATTTCTGCGTAGTTAGAAGGGTTGAAGACACTAGCAAAATGATCAGCAAACAGTTCACATTTTTCCGCATTAGAAGAAGCCGTCGCGTTTCCTTTGTTAATTGTCACAAGTAACCCATTCTCTTTATGCTTTGATCTTACAAACGACCAAAATTTGGCTGGATACTGACGTAGCTGCTTTTGAAGCCTTCGTACATTCTTAGCATACCGTTGACGATTATATCTTTCGTAGTTTCCGCTTGCTCTGTTGAATATCGCTTTCGTGGTGGGATTTCGATTCCGAGTGTACTTTCGAAGTGTTGCAGCACGACTTCCCTTCAAGGATCGAAGTTGAGCATTACCCCATATAGGCTTCGGTGGGGGCTTAAAACGCGGATTAAATCTGTACAAAGCGGCTCGAACAAACGAGTTGAACTGAAGTATAGCTTCATCTACATCGTTGCAACCGATGACGGGCTCCCAGTCAACAGTTTGGAAATAATCACTAAGTGCTGAATAATCGGTTCTCTTAAAATTCAATGCTGTCGTGTCCACATCTTCTATTAGCGGTAAAGGCGAATTTACACTCACATGAAACACGAGAACAGGATGATTTACATCCAATCGTACTAAAGGTTCGTCCGTGCTAGCCGGAAGTGTATAGTTCGCCCCCACATTAACAAACACTAGGTCCAAGTACCGTCTGTTAATATTAGTGACTGGGTTCACTTGCAGTAAGTTGCATCTCGCGGTACCATCAAGGAGTATTTCTTGAATCGTCGTTTCGTTCCGACCACAACGTCTTGAAGTAGTGTTCGAAACGTCAGCATACATATAACCGTGACGTGAAGGTTTCCAAGTGATTTTGGGTTGGTTGTAATCACCAGCTATTATGACGATGTCATTTAAATTTGCATCATCGCAAATCTTCTCGATACAGTCGATATGTAGTTTCATAAGCTCGGGATCTTGGCTTTTCTCTGGGATTAAACACCCAACAAAAAGCTTCATATTTTTTAGTTGAATGGTGATGAAAAGTTGCTCGAGAGCAGCAAAAAATCCAACATCACATGAAGAGGAATCCAGAAATTTTTCACGGCAATAATAACGCCTCCGCCTACCTCGCGAATACTATTTAAACGGTTCCAATCCATTTGGTAGTTGAAAAGTATTGGACTGCTTTTTCGGTGAAACATCATGAGTTGACATTTGGAAACAGCGCTTGTAAACGTAAGCAGTTATCAACAGAACAGTCGACTCCAAGCAGCAAGTCGATGTCGTCAAAGAATAATATGAACAGCAGAGGTTCCAAATTGCTGCCTCGAGGAACACCAGAAAAGTTGGTGAACTGCAACGAGAGGCAGGACTCAATCTGCAGACGAAGGGCGCTGTCGCACAAATATGAACTGAGCAATTCCGTTAGTTTTCGAGAAGCGCCCAGTCGTGCAAGTTTTCGTAAGAGAATTTTGTGGTCAACACGGTCAAATGCAGCCCTCAAATCAGTGTTAACAACCTCGGCTTGCGCCTTCTGTTCCATGTGAGAAATGCAGGTTGACGTGATCTCCAAAAGTTTTTTACAAAAGGATCGGCCAGGTTTATGGTCTCTCCTTTTGAAAACACGAAACATGCACGACAACTTCCAAATCGCCGGAAATTTAGCTTGTTTAAACGAT
This sequence comes from Wyeomyia smithii, assembly GCF_029784165.1. Classification (NCBI taxonomy): domain Eukaryota; kingdom Metazoa; phylum Arthropoda; class Insecta; order Diptera; family Culicidae; genus Wyeomyia; species Wyeomyia smithii. The sequence goes on from NC_073695.1 coordinate 99,541,914, forward strand.
CTTTTAAAAATATAAAACAGAGGCTTCACTAACGCTGGAGCGCAAATGTACAGAGATTCACTCAATCCACAGGAACATCTGCTGAAGAGACATTAGCTTCTGCATCAGAAGCAAAATTATCGGCGAAAACAACGGATTGGATTATTTTGTTAGAATCAAGCACCAATATTTGCTCATTTCAAGCTATGTTCAAGATATCGTTCTTCAAAACAAAGCCTAGAGATGATTTACAGGCTTTGGGCATTATTTTGTTCTCGAAACTACCAATTTTGGATGGTGTTTGGTATTTTCTGGAAGCCAGAAGTCCCCACTATGGATTTCCAAAGGCATCCGAGGTCCACTTCTAGTCCCTGGGATTCAACTCAGTTTCGAAAATACCCATATTGCGTATTACTAGGCCATTCTACCACAGATATGAAGGGAATAGAAACAGATAGGAATAACTGCATTACGCAATTTCGTTAATATAACATTCAAACTATTTCATACCTAGGATTCGCATGGAACTTTTTAATAAACAAGGTTCGAAAAATTGCATGAAATATATTACAGCATTTGAAATTTACCGTATTACTTTAACATTTTCAATGAAGAATCTATGTGCAAAATGATATTTTTTTAATGCTGTCATATATTTTTATAGTTACCAAATGCAAACACTTGCAAAGTTTTTGTTATATTTGAAGCAATAATAAAATTATTGTTTTAAATAAATAAAAATAAACTGATGAATATTATTAATATTAGGTATATATTAATAGTCTTCATTCCAATAAAACTTCTATAACTTTGTATGTGTATAACATAATTTTCTAGCTCTAGTGGCACTGTTGAAGTGAAAAAAATATCCCCAGAATGAGAAAAAAATTAAAAAATCGAAATTTATAATTTAATTTAAAATCACTATTTGAAATCTCATAAGAACGGGAAAATTATACGGATCGAAACGTTGGCGATGACCCCATAGAGATCAGCGCTGTTTTTATTGAGACTGCTAAGCCGAAACAAAATCAAATTATACTTTGAAACAGTATATTACTTAAATTTTTGCCATACAGGAAGATAGACAAAGAGAGTTAGAAAAACTATCACGATACGAACTTAATGTAGCGGATATATGCACACGAGTTTAATATTTTTTTCTTGAGTGAAAACATTATGTTTGATTTTGTATTAAGATTATACAGGGCCAGTGTGGCTAGGTTCGAACAATAAACTTTAAGGCATGAGTTGAGTGTGAAGCTGCACATTAATTTTGCGAAGCTTTTAATCGGCCAGGTAATTAGTCCTGTGGATTGTACAATAATTCTATTGAGTAATGACTGCTTTGGCGACCCATAGAAGTAGAGTAAAACTCTGAAGTTGCTGTCGTTATCATCAACGCTATCAGGAGATTTATTAATAGTACTATCTGCTGATAAAGTTATACCTGCATGATTTGCTTCCACTATCAGGCTAGAAAAAATATAATAAACAACGACAATTTGCATTATCAGCCAAGGTAAACTCATAAAACCAAGTTTTATGAGCTCTCAAATACGCGTATCTATTGATCTTATCGGGCATGCAATCAAGCTCTTAGTACTTGGTTGTATTTTATCAGTCAGTCAGAATCATTTGCATTTGCTGCGGGCTTGAAGATCGTGTTATAACTGACCCAACCATCATATGACGATTAGTGAGTAAACAAAAGTAGGCTCATCACAGTCATATAAGATTTGGCATACTGCATATTCGAGTTTGCTAATTTAAAAAATTGCACTCTCATTTTGTGCTATTTATTTCCTACTGCATCCCATAATTTACATCGGATTAGCAAATATAATTAATTCTGCTTCCCGAACAAATTATAAAAAGTCACTTTCATTTTAAAGTCAAAGGAAAAGCTTACTCACCTGGGCTGTGAATGCAGTTATTTTAGTATCCACCGGCGGGTACGCGTCTGGCAGCGACGATAATGATGATGTAAGAAAGCTTAATCTGATGCTGATGAGAGTAAAAAGGTAATAAATTAATTACCTATCATTGCCGGTGATGATAAGTGCGTGCAAAAAATAAAAGAAAAAAAACTGACATTTATGATGAGCGGCGAGACAGCTTAGAGGAAATGTGTGGATCAGGTTCACGTTGGATCAGTGGGCAGGGTTGAAGCTTCCTCAGCAAAGGTTTCGTTTTCTACCGTAGATATTCTTGCGACGGCTCAGGTAACACCCTGAGTTGGCATGGTCAATCTGGTTTACCTCACTCCAGTTTTATTCAACAAGTTTGAACAACATCCTCCCAGTTGTGTAGAGTAGATAGGCTACTTAAGATAGACGTACAGACGGACGCGTGAAATTAGCTTTGAAACTATCCAACGGCTGCTGCGTTGACAGTGGCAATATCTTCGATGGGCGTGTACGGAAAAAGTTCATTAGCAATCAAGTCAGTGCTACGGGAGCAACAAAAGCGCACTCAGTTGACAGCTCAAATAACGATCAGTGGCAATGAATGGTACCAATCGGAACGGACCTGAGAAGCCAACGACGGTTGCATTCGACTTGAAAGCGCAGCGGAAGCTTGAAAAATTACAAGCTAAACGTGCAGCAGCCGAAGAATTCAAAAGGAAGAACATCCGAGTGAGTACAAATTCCAGGGCTTAAAGGGGAGTATGTGATTTTTTGTTTATGTTTTTTTTCAGGATCATTTGAAGAGAGAACAACATTTCTCGCAGCAGACTGAGAAACGTGTGTTTGCACAATGGGAACAAATGTGCTCTGGTGTGCAGTACCAGAGCGTGTGGGAGGACATGCTTCAGATTAAACAGTACATGCAACCACTTTTGGACAGAAAGAATTGCTGCATCGAGCGGCTGCTGGAAAGCCGAGCGGAAATGGAAGATATTTATATGAGAAATTTGCAGCGCCTGAAGAGATTAATTTACTATTATACAGGTAATTGATTTCACAGAAAATATCTCTGTAGTGACGAAAATTCAGGATAAGAAATTTTCACTGAGGTTGAGTTACAACTAAAGTTTGAACGAATTTATCATCCTGTTTGCTTAATGTAACGATTTTCTTTTATCTGCATTTATTCAATCTGAATGTAACTAGATATAATATTACCAGCTATTTCAATATTTGTTCCATATCTCTGTCAAATGATTCACATAAAAAAAGTGATTGAACAATATTCCAGATATGATGGAAATATTATGACAAAAATAATATATATCATGCTACTTTAGTATATTGGAACGTTAGAAAAGAAGAAAATTATCACAACTGTTGATTATTTTCGCTATGTTCACATAACCTAAACCTTTTGTTTTTTTTTTTCAATATGGTGCAAAATGAGTTACTAAGTGACGAGATAGAGAGAGAGAAAAGTAACAAAAACAGCAGCATTTTATGTTAATCATTTGATTTTATCAGTCTGGATCCATTTTAACCCTTAATGAGGCCGTGAGAACTACGCAAAGAATCGATATTAACATCAGTTAAACGAATTCCTTATAGGAGGAACAACACATATGTACCTCGGTAAAAAATTCACTATTGAATCAATTGGAAAAAAATGGTGGCGATATACTTGCCGCTGTCCGTTAATTCCAAAAACGATGGAAGCAATTTTTTGCAGCTGCATTGTGAGCTTGCTTTTTTGTATTTATAAAAAATGAAACATCATAGTTATTAGAATGTAATAGTAGGACTTCATTTATTTTGCATGGAAATGGTCGATGTAAAAAATTATTCAAGTGGTATCCTGGAAAAAATTTTAGGAAAAACTTTGAAATTTTTCGTCCAATACGTCATGTATTTCAACGAAAAAACTGCATAATCAAACACAGTAGGTCATAAATAAAAAGTTTCTGGTGAAAAACTTACCAATTTGTTGGATTTTCACCAAATTGAAAATGAATTTCCTAAAGGCGTTCTGAAATCGCGATTTGTTTACATAAAAATGATCACACAGCGAATATTGTACACTTCTAGCAGTCCTAGAAAAAACTGGTTAAGCTAAATTTGTAATTAATATTCCTAGTGCAGCGAAAAAAATATATTTTGTTGGTGGCAATATAGTTGCCACTGCCTTATCAAGGGGTTAAGCGTAGGTGTGCAGCCAAAAAATCAAAGTTACAAGATGAAAGTAATTTTAGGGTCGAGCAACTAGCATTTAGATATCCGAATCGCAAACGTTTTCCTGTACTTTCCCGGTTGGAAATCAAATACTCATCGATTCCAGGAAACTCGGTACACGTGAAACGCATCTTGAGCCAGTGTAACTTGATTAGTAATTAAGTGTTGACGCCAGAATATAAGGGGGTAAACAGGTCGCCAGCCCCTCCCCCCCCTTAGGATCATCATCAATCTACAATATTATGGTCATCACAAATAACAAATCTTTTTTGCAGTTAGATACACTATTTAGTTGGTAATGCACTGCTGTTTTGTAATAACTGGTATAATGCAAAGCGCTGCGCTGAAATTCCTTTGTTTTGTAATAACTGTTACACAAAAACACCATAATTTCTTTTAAAAAATGATAAAGTTGCAAGCTTTCCAATCTACCGAGGCAAAACGCCCCAGATGCAGTATAATATGCTCCATGCAATTGCTTCATATGCCTCTACTACACTGCCGTGAAAAGACATGCTATCAACTAACATCCATTTTTCAATACGGCCCAAAAATAAACGAGTTTCTTGTCACGTTTGTGTTAAAATGGTGCCTACTTTGTTCTCTTGATTTTATGCAACGTATGAATAAGTAACAACTAAAAGGAAGATACCAAAATGTCTTCAAATAACGAACAAATTGGCATAAAACCCCACACTCGAAAAAATGGCATTTACGTCACTTTGTTATCTCACGGCTGTGCAGCTCAGCACGTGAAGTGAAACAGCACTTGATGTCTCAGAAGTAAACGCTAAATCAATGAACATATCAAGCCAACTAGTGGTGGGGGATATTGCCCGGTGCTGTAGTGTAGCAGATCGATTTCAGTTGTCATTGCGTTGTATCGTTAGAGAATTTACTAAGGAAACGTTCTTCATATAAAAACGTTTTTCAAGTGGGATATAAGTGTTTTACTTTGTGAATCTTTTTGAAATTGATGGAAAAGGTAAGTCTTTGTCATTTTCGAGCTGTATATTGACTAGTACATAGTGAAAATTGTATTTATTCTACGAAAACTGTGCTGTACGGATTTTGATCCTTGTTAATTGCTTGAATCGAAATCCGTACAGCGTGTGTATAATACATATATTGTTGAACTTTCTTCTTTTTTTCAGCATATAATGGAAGAAAACAAGTATAAATATACGGCAAACAATTTCGAAGGAGCTGTGACTGAAGTGCGCAAGGGAAAGTCGTACCGGGAAGCTTCGAGAGGATCCGGCGTTCCGGTTAATACGACAAGAGGTGCCGCAACGAAACGCTACGATAATTGCACTATTTCAGCTGATATAAAAAGTTAGAAAGCCGTGTGAATCTTGAGGAACCAATTGATCCTCAAAATATGTTTATTCGTAAATTTAAATGATTTATAAATAAAAGATGTTCATTTTTGTACTTCTATAGCTATACGGATTTTGATTCATTGCTGTATGGACTTTGATCCAATCTATATCGCGTGTGTGCGGATTTCGATTCAAAAGTGTACGGGTTTCGATTCAGACAAAAAACTGTGTACGGATTTCGATTCAAAACATGTTCTATTTAAACATGATTTTTTTCGAGTTTCCGAGTGATTTTAATCATTTTGCTTGAAAATAGTGATAAAATATAAGTAGACCTATAACTAAACATGTCAGTTTAAAGCAATATGTGATTTCTTGATTTTATATTGACCGTCGAAGATTATCATGTGCTTAGGTGTACAGATTTCGATCCAGCACGATATATCAGCAAATTATGCAATTTTAACTATTTCTTCACTCATACAGCTACTTATAGGTTCACTTGAGGTATAAAAGTGCAAATGCTCTCTGTAGTGTATACTACAGGGTGACAAAAAAAAAACCGGTCACACAGGAAAATCTCAATATTTCAAAGAATAAAAAGAAAATCTGAATCTGGCTATCATTGCTTTATTCATTAACTCATAAAGATACTTCACAGACGATATCTCGGAATTACACCACCTTTCTCTGAACCAGCTTCAGACGTCTCGGAAAGTCGTCGCAAGCGGCGCGCACGTGCTCCATCGGCATCTCGTCCCAGATTTTCGTGATAACTCGCTTGAATTGCTCCAAATTTGTTATTTTATAGTAGTTCAGCTTCGACATCATGTATCCCCACACGAAATAATCCAGTGGAGAGTCCAGAGTGACGTAGGAGTCCAGAGACGACGGAGGTCATTCATTCTTCGAGATGAAATCGGTCAAGTTTTCCTCACACCACGCCTGAACAACCTTTGCGGTGTGGGATGGGGCGCCATCTTGCTGGAAGCAGTAGTAATCGTCTTCACTGTTTGGAGAGCTTGAGGCAGAACATTTTTATTCAAAACCGTGTCCAGGTAGTACGCTGCGTTGAATTTGACCCCTTTATCGATAAAAATAAGAGGCAGTTTACCTCTCTTGCAAATGGCTCCCCAAACCATCACCGACGTCTTATTTTGGAACCGGGTAACGCTCAGCTTGTTCGCAGGAGCTTGCTGGAGCCTCACACTCCAAACTCGATCATTTTGGCGATTAACTGTTTGCTCCAGAACGAACAGCTTCTCGTCCGAAAAAATAATCTCGTCATCTGCGTGCCAACCGAGCAACTCCCGCGACCGTTGGTACCTCTTGTCCTTTGTAGCTTTGGTAACTCCATGAACCACCTGTTTTTTGTATGGTGTAAGTTTTAAATCCTTGCGCAGAAGCAGGTGGATTGATTCTCGGTTCATTTTAAGGTTCCTGGCCAGCTCCCGTGCAGATTGGGCGGGATTCCGGCGAATCCGGTCTCGTATAATCTTTTTCAGCCTTGGAGTTCTCACAGACCTTGGTCGTCCAGATCGTGCCTTGTCCTCGGTGCCTCCGGTCTCTAGGTACCGATTTATGGTCTGGTACACGAATTTCCGGTTGATTCCGAGCGGTTTTAGGTGTTTGAATATGTGACAGCCACTTTGGGCAGCAAAGTTAACCCTTTCATTTGACATATAGATGGCACCAGAGAGATGCAACGTGTAGGCTACAGGCGACCCCAAAAAAGTGTGACCGGACTTTTTTGTCACCGTGTATATAGTAAAAACCCTTAAGGTGAAACCTCATTGAATCCAAAAATGGCCGACTTCGAGTCACTACTTCGAATTTTCGAAAGCATAAGACTCGGAAATAGTTAATGCGTTCCCTGTGAAAATGCTATTTTATGTTTGCTGTGGTGAAGCAAACATAAAATAGAATTTTCATAGGGAACGCAATGAGTATTTCCGAGTCTTGTGCTTTCGAAAATTCGAAGTGGTGACTCGAAGTCGGTCATTTTTTGGATACAATGAGGTTTCTCCTTAAGGAAACGCTGCAAGAAATTAGATCTCAGCAACTCAAATCAAAATTTATTTTTGTGTATTTTTTGCTGCTAGTGACAATTATTAAACTTACACAGAAGGTTGGTCCCATAAACCGCTATGGATTCCCAATAGTTTTATACACTAAGGTAGCTTTTAACGCGGGGTTTTCACGTGGATTCCGGAATTTACGCGTTTTTTTCGCGGATTCCGGAATTATCGCGGTATTTTTTTCTTACGCGGATTTCTTCACCCGGAATGCGGAATTTACGCGGGTTTTTTCTTACGCGAATTCCGGAATTTACGCCGCTTTTTTACGTGGATTCCGGAGTTCACGCGGTTTTTTTACGCGGTTTCTTTTACGCGGCACGTATCCTCCGCGTATTTTGCGTAACAATTATCATGGCTGTTATGGCCACAACTTGAAATCGCGATTTTTCATTAGTCCTTGAAACTTTTATTATATAGTTAATCTTTTCCAGTAACGTGGTACTGCCAGGGCCTTGGAAGGCACAAAATATACTCAGTAGCTTTAACAAATTCTTAACTTTTTTTAAAGTGACCAGACGTCCCGCAATTCGCGGGACACACAGTGGAGCATTTAGAATATCAAACCTGATCAAAATTATTTTAAAGAATTTTTGGACTGGAAACATATAAGGGGCTATCCACATTCCACGTGGACAGGTTTTTGACGATTTTGACCCCTCCCCCATCCCCCTCCGTGGACAACTGCCCATATAAATTCTGAAAATTTTGTATGGACCGTGGACATTATACAGACCCCCCAGCTGTCCACGTGGAATGTGGGTGTACCCCAATGGATCAAAAATATAGTATAATAAATAGTTGTGACTGAAAATTTTAATGAAATAACCCACCTTTGAACGATTTGTTCATTTCTGATGATGTAGATCGGATTTAATGGTAGTTTCTTTTCTACGATGTATGGCTGAGCCTTTATGAATGAAATATAACAGTTTTTTAGATTAGTGAGGTACGGGGCTAACACTGATTTGTTTATTATTCAATCTGAGTAATCAGAAGAATCTGAAGAGTCACTAGTATTATCATGTTTGCCCGTGTACGAACATTTCACTCGCAACATTTGCATTGCTACGGACGAAAAAGTTTGACCTTTTTTTATATTTTATGCAAAGTAGGAGTCATTGGATACCAAGGATAAAGCCGAAAGTAGAGCCAAGCAGTTTTGAGGACATAATCTGCAAACTTTGATGTATATATGTCTTGGAACTAACGCAAAAACACTGCCGGAAGCTGAAAAATTGAATTTTTCCGATGATTTTCAAAATGATGTTTCTCACGAGTTCGGATTGGTTCGGATATTCTAATACCACAAGTTTGACCTGAAACATACAGGCTTTCATTTGCAATTGACTGTTTACATTGAAACTCATTGATACTTAACTTACTTTATATAATATGACATATAAAAAAAACTCATTTACAGCGTTTTTGTGTTTATTAAAATGTTCCCTGGCAATATCGAAACTGTTTATTAGTCTTTTATGTTTGAAGATTGATTAAACTAACCTTCTTTGACAATAACCATAGTTGGTTTGATGATGAATCACTACGTTGCACTTGATAGTTTTTAAAAACAGTGAACGGAACGGGAGCATCGAATGCAACAACAGAAAACTAAAATTTCATCGATTTCAATCAGCTGTAACAAAGGTTAACAATACTTCCGAATGCTCATAAGCTGTCGAAAGATTCAGTAGGTATCACACTTCAAGATGAGACTATGCAGAACATGGTCAATAAACTTTTGCTTTTTTGACTTTTGATCAGGTTTTTACTTGATTTACTCCTATGTGGGACAGTCCGGCGTTCCAACAAAACTAATTTTAACTGTCCCGCGCGCCTTTGCAATGCCCCGTGTTTAAGCATGAAATGTCGGGATCGAGTGTTATCCCGAAAAAACTTTAGAAAAAACGATTTTCTAGGACAAAAAATTTTTAGGCTAGGGCCTGAGAAGAGCTTTCCAACTCAAAATTTTTAAAATATTTGGCAAACAAATAATTGCGATACCGAATATTACATGAACTTACCTAATAAGTAAAAAAAGTGCAAATCTGACCGCTTCGAGGAACCACTTCCCCACTTCCCGAAATCCGATTGAGCTGAACTTTCATTTGAGAACATTGTTCAAGAATACGAAATTACTGAACCTTTCTGCTAAACGTAATGCAAAGGTCGAATTTTTCCCATACGTGTCATTGCCACGTTACTATGTGCGTGTAATTTTTGCCCATTTCGAAGAAAATTATAACTCCCTCCCCCCCCCTTTCCAAACGAAAATGGTATCCCGCGTTTGAGTTCTAACTATCTGGTCACTTTACTTATTTTCCATTTCGGAAAATAGTTATAGGTTATCGGTTTGCGACTGTCACGCGCTGTGTTTTCATTGCAGCTTAACTCGAAAATTGTTCAAGGAGTACAAGGTGTAAACGGTACAAAATGGCGAAAAAAGGAATCATTTTATTTAATGTTTCCTGAAGAAAAATTTTGCCGCGAAATTAGCGCGAAATTTGAATATTTCCTGTTTGCCTAAGCGAATTTTTAATATTTTGCCGCGAATTACCACTGACTCTAAGAAACACATTGACAACTAAAATACAATCTTATTTATAAATACTCAATCTGTTTCCGGAAAACAAACTTTTTTGATTAAATCCAATCTCACAAAATATACAAAAAAAAGGTCCCAACTCTGTCTTCACGGATCGCCCAGAACTAGGGGGGCCGCTCTTCTCGAAAGGAGAGAGGCATTTGTCCTCCTTCCCCCCCTCCCCTCTCAAATCTGGGTTTAACGGTTCCCTATAAAGTAAATTAAACAATCAAATTTGGATCATAATTTTCAAGATAAAATATGTAAATGAAGTAAAAGAAAACAATTTCGATACGGCACTAGAGAATTTAATTCATATAATTATAAAATTTATTTTTAAGACCACTTATAAAATAAACTTATTCGACTTACGATTAAAATTCTGTTTTCTTTCATTAACTGATTCCAGACATTTTTACCCACTTCAAAGAAAATCTGTCAATGCAATACCGAGCGGACTGCCAAAAACGTTTAGATGAATTTCGTCGTGATATTGCACTAAAAAAGGTAGGTAGTGTTAAGTCAAATAAGATAGTGGATGGTTCTAACGCTTGTTGAGTCCAGTTAATCAAAGTAAACATCCATCTAGTTTGATTGTTCAACGTTCCAATCCCTTTTAGTTGTGAATGTATGAGAAATCGTGAAAAATCATTTGGAGTCTTAGAACTCACGATCGATTATTGCAAAATTGACGTAATCCTCCACCAGCCCAGTTGGTCTGAGATCAATTGCAATCGGTGTCTGTGAGATTTTCTATGAAAAATATCTAACGATTTGTTCAAGGCTTCTAAGTTTTACTTTATTGTATTCAATTTTTTTATCATTCTTAAATTGCTTCGAAGTCGGTTATAAGTGTACCTAGTATCTTAATCCTCAGACTTGTATGCAACCAGCTAAAATGTGTTTTCTGTCAACAATCAATTTTCAAGTTTTACACGCGAACTAAAAACGGCGTTTACGGCGTATACTAATGAACATTTTTATTATGGGTATCCATGTCGAGCTCGTAAACAAATACCCAGCCGTAAAAATACTCACCTCCATTGACGAGTAATGGAAGATACACAGTTTACGGCTGGGTATTCATATACGAGCTCGATGTGAAGACCCCTATTGTTGTGATGATGAAAAGTAGTAAACAGAGCCGAATATGTCAATCCAATGCACATTTTTCCGAAGAATTCTCGACTACTTTCTGATAAGGTCGTATATCTAAACGTAAACAAATCGAGTGAGAGTTATACTTCACAAGCACAAATCATCTCTCACTCGTTTTGTTTACGTTTAGACATACGATCTAATCACAAAGTACTCCAGAATAAAGGGTGCAGAATATAGCACATGAATATCACATTTCATCAACGTAAATTTTTCATTCGAATATACCACACTTACATTCAAAAGCGTTACAACTAAACTTTACAAATACCAGCAAGTCTTCACTAGCCTTCATTTTATTAGTGTTTTTAAAATAAAAAAATATTCTTTTCAGAATCACGAAAATGAATGTACTCAGCAAATGGAAGGAGCTCTAATATCGCTGGAGGAAGTGATGAAACAAGATAAAATAGATGACCGTGTCGATTTTATCAAAAAGAATGATGATACTCTCAATACTGTAAACGTTTGTTACACCTCACGCGAACCTTGAAATTACCTTTTTATCGATTATTTCCAGCATATCGAAAAGCGCGATCGCCTGCGAGATAAAAAGTGCGAACAGTTAGAGCACCTTCATGAGAAATTAAAATCTGTAGTGAAAGAATACTTGACGGTTACATTGCATCCGGAGAAAGCTAAGGCTTATTTCGATTTGTACGGCAAAGATGAAGCCTTTCGGCAATTGATTACAGACAACAGAGATAAAATTCAGCAATCGTGTGAAAAGATAAGGCATTTGAATAGAAAGCTCCTCGAGGTGGAAATAGCTGGCAATCGTAAGATAATAGCCAAGCGATTTGAGAAACGTAATCTCGAGAATGAGCTTAACCGTCAGAAGCGGACATTGGCTAAACTAGATTCGGTCCATAAGGAGCGTTTGAAGGAGCTTTCCTACGAAGTATTCAACGTACAAAACCACCTGAAGCGATTATTCGAACGAGGTAAACTTATTTTGAGTTTGGCTCGAAACTGCGCCAAACTTGAGTGCGATGATGATAAACGATATTTTGAAAAACGCGTTGAACAAGGTCATATCGCTAACGGTTGCCCTACTGAGTATGAATTTCTATTCGATAAAATCAATCGCGTGGAAGCGATCAACATACTACTAGCTGCGGAAAGAGATCAGCTGTTGCAGACCAACCGTGAGCTGCAGCAAAAATTCAAAGACTTCTGTAAGCTGAACAAGCCGGAAGATGATTGCGCCAGCTTGCAGCTAGTTGGTAAAAGTGTTTCTCCACGCTAATAATCGAACTATATGATTCGATTGGACATGTGTTCTTATGTATTTTGGTTACCAATGCTCACAAATTTACGTTGTAGTTTTGTAACGATCAGTTAATAGTTCCATATCGAAATTTACATCGATTCTTCACTGTTACTGAGTCTTAGTATAATTATTCGTGTTTGTTTTTTGTTCTGTCGCTTCAACTGACCAAGGTTGAAGTTCACCTGAACCCCAGAACCAATAAATCAGTGTTCCAATTATGTAAATCCCGGCTGTTATGTAAAATACCAAGCGCCATTCATCTTCACCATTGTTGGTCGTTATGTAACCGTTTACAATCGGACTTATTACTCCGGCAATCGTTGCAAAACCATTGCTGATTCCCATTAAAACACCGGCACTTCTAGGGGAGAGATCCAGTGGATTCACCAAGTATCCATTCCAAGCGACTCCTCCAAATCCTACAGCTGTCGTTATACAGACAATGGTAGGCGCAGGTCTTAGGATCCAAGCACCGATCATCATACAGATCAATTGCACCGTAAAACCTCCACAGGTAAAATACTTCCGTACCTGTGTAGTTGTAAGATATCCACGAATTTGAAGCCAATCGGCTACATAACCAGCGCAACTCAGAAGAATACCCATAAGCAGATAAGGAAGAGCTGAAATGAAACCGGATGCTTGCAGGTCAAAACCGAGAACACCTTAAACAAAAACATATAGCGATTAGTGTAACTTGTTGGAATCCACATTGGAACTGGGTACTTTTTAGGAACGTCGGTAGGCCGGTCAACAGCGTGTAGTAACCCCAATCTTCAGTGAAGCTAGCAATCGACATAGAAATAACTGCTTTCGAGGTGAGCATCTTCTTCCATGGATGATGTGTTTCTTCGGAATCTCCTTCAACTCGTTTAAGTGTCTGTACAATAAAATGCTTCTCCTGTTCTGTTATGTATTTATCGTCTTCGGGTGACCTTCTAACAATTGCGATCCAAGCCACATACCAAATGCATGCGACAACGCCGAAGAAGTAAAAGACACTTTCCCATCCCCAGGTGCTAACGAGCATACCACTTATTGGAAGCACTAAAACAGTTCCCGCGAACGCACCGGTACAGGCAATCGAAGCCATTCGTGATCGTTCGCTAGGTGGTGCCCATCGAGACCAGAAAGCATGACTGCAAGGAAACGTTACACCTTCCAAGAAACCTTCCAGAACTCGAATCGCTATCAGCCAGCCAACGCCCAATTGGGCTGCCATTGGAGTCAGTAATGTAAGTATCGCGGTTCCACCAATGCCTACCCCAAAAACCTACGGATAGGTTCAATGTTGGATTTAATCACACTTAGTAGGGCCGCTTACATTTGTACCGCCTAGTTTGTTTGACAAGTAACCTCCCAGTACTTGGGTAAATACATAACCGTAAAAGAAAGAACTTAGAATGTATCCCTGTAAGCTGGAACTCCATTCGAAAGTTTGTTCCTAAAAATGGTTTGTTTTGTAGCGTAATGATTTCGATTTTATCTGTACTCACCTGTACTATGGTTCCATTTTCATACACGACTTCCCGAAGCTCGGTCATAGCCACAATGGCAACACTTAAATTTACTCGTAATGTGTACACATTTGCAAACCCCAAAAATGCCATAAACACCACTACATAGCGTCGACGTTTCCAAAACATCCATAACGGTCCATTTACTCCATCGCTGTAGAATAAAGATGTAATTTACTGTAAAAACTGCACATGAACCTTTATCCAGAAAAAAACCTTAGTTTGTAACATTCCGCCGCTTCCATGATGTTTGTTGCCTGCACGAACTCTGATCACTATCTGCGATTAACGATCCGTTCGTGTCGAATCTTCAGAGATCTGACATGGATGTGGTTGTTCCCGGGCTGTATTAGTTGCAGCTCTCCGTCATTTATCATTACCACTGTCATACGACAAAAAGGTACACAGTAGCGTATTTTTAATTACCTCTTATCAGCTTTCGGGGGGTTCTACAAATGTGTTACCACAAATGATATGTCCAACATTGATGGAATAAGAATTAAAGGGAATACAGTTTGAAAAATTTGAGATTGAGCGATTTTGGGTTCGTATTGCATTATTGCTAGTCTTGAGCGTAATCTTTTGTAGTTTTTATAAAAAAAAAATAGATCTTTTAAAATGAGCTGTTTTAGAAACATTATTTTTAATTTTTCTTTTCACTTATTTTCAAAAAAAAAAAAGTTGAAGAGGTTGTTTATAAGACACGACCGCAGAGGTAACATAGAATACGACAGCCTGTCTTATGCAAATGTATTTCTTGGAATAGGTTTGGGAATACACTGAATCGGGGTTGATTCTTCAGATAAACTTTGAGGTTAATTGTGTTTCTCAATGCCATTTATTGACAAGTGAATATTTTTTCAACATGGCAAATTTTTTATTTAGTTTTGAATGATTCACAGTGATAATCAAATTCTACATGAGGCGATTTGTTAGCAATTACACTACCCGTCATAAGTTTGGAATCGCTTTATTGAGTATTGCAACACCCAGTTTGAATATTGCAACGCCTCTCGAAAAGTTTAGCATCACCTGGAATAGGCGGATATCTCGTGTTTTTGACAACCTAGAAAGTTGCGGTTTTCAGCAAACTTGTTCCGAAGGTCAAAGGCTACTGTATGGTGGCCAATTCAGTGTGAAATTTTACCGCTATGTGGTGATAGTGGGCAGACAAGGACACACGTATTTTGAACTTAACTAATCTCACGACTCCGACCTGCTAGAAAGTTGCAGTGTTCAGCAAACTTGTTGAGAAGGCTAAAGGCTTCTACATGATAGACAATTTAATACTGAATTACCCCGCGCTAGGGTGCATGCAGTTTTTCATATTTAGACTTCAACTTATCGAGTGATCATTACTACCCACAAAGTTGCGGTGTTCGGCTTGTGCCACCAGTTCTGGTCAAGCATATTACAGTTACAGTTTCAGAAATTTGCCCATTTTGAGTGATGCTAAATTTTTCGGGGGTGTTGCAATATTCAAACTGGGTGTTGCAATACTCAGTAAAGCGATTCCAAACTTATGACGGGTAGTGTATATATGAAAATTTCAACCGCTATACTGCTAGCCACGCACGCTATAAAGCAAGCCACGCACTCTAGCCACACGTTCTATAGACATGCACTGACACGCTAGACATTCACACGCTATATAGCAAACCACGCACGTTATATAGCAAGCCACACGCGCTATAAACATGCACACACGCGCTACAGGCATGCATACACGCCATAAACATACACACATGCTTTAAAGCAAGCCACACACGCTAGCCACACACCTTATATATTAGGGACACACGCTTCAAATATTCACACACGTTATGTGCATACACCCTGTATATACATACGCTGGATGATGGTGGCTTCTCAATTCACCTGGCGGTGCGAGTCTCTTTCAGTTTCGGGTTGTTTTTTGCCCAACGATATCTGAATCGGATTACCGCTGGTGGGGTCCAACTCAGATCGAAGGGGAGCCGAACTGAAAAAGGTAGGACTGCAGCTAACCACTACCACCGCCGCTGTGGCCCGCTTCTGATCCACTTCGCCTACTGCCATCGGTGTTGATGTTCACTGTTGTTGCCTGCTGCTAGTAAACTGTTTTGTTTGAGGAGAAACAGTCTCTTATATAGGTGGTGGTGGTGGTGGTGGTGATGGTGGCGGCGGTGGCGGCGGTGGCGGTGGTGGCGATGGCGGTGGTGGTGGCGATGGCGGTGGTGGTGGCGGTTCCGCACGCGCTATAAACATGCACACACGCGCTACAGGCATGCATACACGCCATAAACATACACACACGCTTTGAAGCAAGCCACACACGCTAGCCACACACCTTATATATTAGGCGAGTCCCTTTCAGTTTCGGGTTGTATTTGCCCAACGATATCTAAATCTGATTACCGCTGGTGGGGTCCAACTCAGATCGAAGGGGAGCCGAACTGAAAGAGGTAGGACTGCAGCTAACCACTACCACCGCCGCTGTTGCCCGCTTCTGATCTGACTTCGCCTACTGCCATCGGTGTTGATGTTCGCTGCTGTTGCCTGCTGCTAGTAAACTGTTTTGCTTGAGGAGAAACAGTCTCTTATATAGGTGGTGGTGGCGGTGGTGGTGGCGGTGGTGTTGGCGGTGGTGGTGGCGGTGATGGTGGCGGTGGTAGTGGCGGTGGTGGTGGCGGTGCCGCACGCGCTATAAACATGCACATGCATACCACCGCCGCTGTTGCCCGCTGCTGATCCACGCTGCCTTCGCCTACTGCCATCGGAGTTGATGTCCGATGCTGCTGCCTGCTGCTATTAAATTGATTTGCTTGATTGATTTTTTTTGAAGGGACTTTAACCCCAAACGGTCATTCGTCCCTAGATTGATTTGCTTGAGGAGAAACAGTCTCTTATATAGCCCAAAGAGTGCATTCTCGGCTAACTAGGTACTCCATTCTGTCGTCCTATTTAGGGAAAGGCAGCAAGCGACCAATCAAAAATCGACATTTGCATTTCGACATTGTTCAACAATTTTCAATATTACAATAGTTTGAACAATCGGATTACAGTTTTCTGCATTTGGACGGGTGCTTAAGTGATTTTCCAATCGATTGCTGCAAAAATGACAGAAATCGGTTGGAAACTGACTGGGTTTAAAACGTTTGAAATTGGACAATTTTTGTGACGCTCTCGATGTTTTCGGTTTTGAAATTGGATCCCTGTATTGAAATTGGGTCCCTGTAATTGTTGCCGTAAGACGTATTCTACGTCAAAAATACTTTTGAATACTTTTTGTTAAGACGAAATTATTATCTACAACTTTGCCGAAGACGTCACACTGATCAAACAAGCCGTTTAGGCTTTAAAAATATATGTAATCATCAATACGTTCCCAAAACAGCAATTTAAATAGCTTCTCCAAAATGAGTCAGGTTCCAAAAAATTACACTAATAGCACCGAATGGTATCTTTTGCCCACAGAAACATCTATGCAAAGTTTCAGCCAAATCAAAAATGGTCTATTTAATTGGTTGCCCGTTTTTTAGTGGAATTGCTCTTTATCGAAATAATAAAAAGTTTAAATCATTCGTTTGACTCATTATCTAGTACTCACCATTTCCCCTTCAACTGTTCTTGAAAACATTGTGCTTTCGAAAAAGTATGCCATAAATCCACCCAAAAATATTTGGTGCCATTTTACCCACTAACAACCCTCCAGTCTCCTATGTAATTAGCTACAGACCTGGAAGCTGGCAGTCAGCTAACACTGCACGCCAAGCCATACACCACTGAGCTTTTCGAAATCATTCGAGATAGTGCTGCAATAGCCGTTGAAGCCCTCTTGCAGGCATAGCTGACGTGACTATTAAATGTGAGCTAATCGTCAACCATAAACCCCGAGAGCTTCAAAGATCGCTTTGAGGTGATGGTCTTCGACTGTGACCACGGCCTGTTGCTCTGATTTGCGGTTATTCACAACCGTGACCTCCGCCTTATGATGCGCTAACTCCAGTTTCCAAGAGTGCATCGGATTTCGCCCTTGTGTATACAGTGCGCGGCCGTCAACTCGACCTCCTCGATCGACTCGCCGTAGACCTCTAGCGTTATGTCGTCTGCAGAGCCGACGACCACCACTCCTACAGGAAACTTGAGTTTGAACACCCCGTCATACATGACATTACTTAACACGATCCTTAAAGATAAAACCCTGCGGATTTCTGCGGTAATTGTTACACACTTTTGAACCCCCTTCGTGTTGTAAATAAGTACTCGATTCCGGAAGTAAGTTTCCAGAATCTCACCGGTACACGGATGCTCCTGAGTGCAAGCGCTATGGACTCCCAACTGGCCCTATTGAACGCATTCTTCACATCAAGCGTGATATTGCGCAATAGCCCGTCTTGGTTACGGAGAGAATAGCATCCAGTGTGGACCTGCCCTTCCGGAAACCGAACTTTACTTGCCAGACCGTTCACACCCTCCGTGTACCTAAGCAGTCTGTTGAGGATAATCCTATCAAGCACCTCGCCCGCAGTGTCCAGCAGTGTCCCCTGGCGGTCTCCCAGCCTTTGGCAGTAAAACCAGTCTCTGCCGCTTCCACTTCTTCGGGAAGAGGCCTTCATCCAGGCTCCTCTGCATGGCCGTTTTATCAACAGCCTGATTGCCAGGTTAGGGATTCCATCCGGTCCCGGTGCCTTGTTCACCTTTAGGAAGTTGATGATCACGATGAGCTTCTTATTCGTAACCCTTACCTCTCTCTCGATCTCGACACGGCTGTCAAAAGCTAAGCCTTGGGTGCTACATTCCGATTTGGAACTCGCTCTCCTGTTATTATACACAGACTTCGCAGCCAATTGTTTAGTGTACAGGACAATTGCTGGCCTAGCGCTACGATCCTACTGACACTAACAGTCCTTCCCGAGTCGAGACTCGAACCTACGACGACTGGCTTGTTAGACCAGCATCGTAACTCGAGACGAGCTGGGAGACACGGCTGTCGTCGCTCACAAATTGGATGTTCGGCAGGTTGGCCGTCTTTCACTGGTTTGTGTCTGCGATACTGGAAAGCCGGTCCGGGACTGGACTCATGGCGTAGAAAAAGTCCCCGATGATACGCACCAGCATCACTGGTGATCGCTCTGCAGGTGCCAGCGCGCCTTTGATCCTGGCCATTACGATCCTGTAGGCATCATCCTACGGGTTCGTATTGGCACTCGCGCATAGCCTATCGAAGCAGGCCCTCTTGCTTGCCTTAATCGCACATTTTAGCGCCGATCTTGCAGAGTCGAATGCTGCACGGCACTCAATCCTCTGTTCGTCTGTTCGCGCACACTGCCTCCTCCGTCTTACACGAAGGCACGCATTGCGAAGGTCCGCTATCGCGTCAGTCCACCAGTAAACTTGTAGCTTTCTATTCCTAGGTTGGCGAGTCCTAGGCATGGTGGCGTCGCACTCTCGCGATGGTATGGTAACTAGTTGGTCAGTAGTCGGACGGAGCCAATTGCCTCCATCGCGCTCTCTTCTAACTGCCTCTTCGAATACCTCGGCATCGAAATGCGATGTCTTCCACGGCCTGAGTGTTGGCTCTAGCCGTCATTTGCCGCCTCGCGTTCTTGTCTAAACTATAGCAAAGCGACTAGTGGTCGCTATTGGTGTAGCCATCATCTACCCTCCAGTTTGTGATCAGTCCTGGGCTGGAGAACGTCACATCAGATAATTGTCTAGAGTGAGCCAAGATATGCGGCAGGCTTCAGGGCGACCTCGAATGTGGAAACAAAATGACCTGAGTCTCAGCCGCATTTATGACAATTTTGCAGTTGGTATAATACTTGTTCAGCTTGCTTGTCAGGACTCGGATGACGTACCCTTATACATGATCGGGTTTCAGGTGGGATGTTCGAGGTGTAGCTGTTGTACAGGAGTGGACCCAATATGCTACCTTGGGGCACTCCTGCGTCGATGTTAAGTTGCTCTGAGCACACATTGTGCAAGAAAATCCGCAAAGCACTTTTTGAGAGATAGTTTCTGATGATTTTTATTAAAAACAACGGAAAGCTGTATCGATGCAGCTTATACACCAGTCCATCGTGCCATACATTGTCGACAGCCTTTTCAACACCAATTTTGCAGGGTAGCTATCCGGCATTCTAGCTACATGCCCTGCCCAGCGTATCCTTCCAGCTTTAGCCACTTTCTGAATACTGGGTTCACCGTAGAGGCGCACAAGCTCGTGGTTCATCCTACGCCTCCACACTCCGTTCTCCTGCACACCGCCAAAGATGGTTCTTAGCACCCGACGTTCAAAAACTCCGAGTGCTCGCAAGTCCTCCTCGAGCATTGTCCACGTCTCATGCCCGTAGAGAACGACCGGTCTTATTAGCGTTTTGTGCAGGATACACTTGGTGCGAAGACTCAGATTATGCGACCGTAGTTTTTTATGGAGCCCATAGTAGGCACGACTTCCACTGATAATACGTCTCCTTATCTCCCGGCTGGTATCGTTATTCTCAGTTACCAGAGAGCCGAGGTACACAAACTCGTCGACCACCTCGAACTCATCCCCGTCGATTGTTACCGTATTGCCTAGGCGTGCCCTGTCGTGCTCGGACCCACCTGCAAGCATATACTTAGTTTTTGACGTATTAATCTTTAGTCCGATCCTATCTGCTTCACGTTTCAGTCGGGTATACTGGTCTGCCACCGTCTCAAATTTTCTGCCTACAATATCCACGTCATCCGCAAAGCAAATAAATTGACCTGATCTGTTGAAAATCGTGCCCCGCATGTCAAACCCCGCTCGTCTCATAACACCCTCTAGCGCGACGTTAAACAATAAGCAGGAGAGACCATCACCTTGTCGGAGCCCCCTGTGAGACTCGAATAAGTCCGACGTTCCACCCGAAATTCTCACACAACACTTCACATCCTCCATCGTAGCCTTAATCAGTCTTGTCAGCTTCCCCGGGAAGCCGTTTTCGTCGAGAATTTTCCATAGCTCTTGTCGGTTTATTGTATCGTATGCGGCTTTAAAATCGACGAAAAGATGGTGTGTAGGGACTCTAAACTCACGGCACTTTTGGAGGATCTGCCGCAAAGTAAAGATTTGGTCAGTCGTAGACCGTCCTTCCATGAAGCCGGCCTGGTAGCTTCCTACAAACCTGCTGGCTAATGGTGACAGGCGTTGGAAGATGACCTGGGAAAACACTTTGTAGGCGGCATTCAGGACTGTGATCACTCGATAGTTCTCGCAGTCTAGTTTGTCGCCCTTTTTGTATATGGGGCAGACGATCAGCCAATGCAGCGAGCTAGCCAGTTTGTCGGGGCCCATCTTAATAAGCTCAGCTCCGATGCCGTCTTTTCCGGCCGCTTTGTTGTTCTTGAGCTGCCGGATGGCATCCTTAACTTCGCTTATTGTTGGGGGTGGCACATCTTCGTCGTTCGTTGGACCGACCACGTCTTCTCCGCTCCTGTTGTGTTCTCCTGCTTGCACGCCATTCAGGTGTTCATCGTAGTGCTGCTTCCACCTTTCGATCACCTCACGATCATCCGTCAAAATGCCTCCATTCTTATCCCTACACATTTCGGCTCGTGGGACAAAGCCTCTGCGGGATCCGTTAAGTTTTTGGTAGAACTTTCGTGTTTCGTGTGTGCGGTGCAGCTACTCGAGCTCTTCACATTCCTCCTTTTCCTGGCGACGCTTTTTTTCCTTGAAGAGTTGGACTTGCTGCCTCCGTTTCAGTCTATATCGCTCCACATTCTGACGGGTGGCTCTACGCAGCATTGTTGCCCGCGCTGCGTTCTTCTCGTCCAAAATCTGTCGACATTCTTCGTCAAACCACTCGTTACGTCGATTCAGTTGCACGTGTCCCAGGACTTCCTCCGCAGCACTACTGATAGCTGTTATCACGGCATTCCAGCGGTCCCCTAGAGGGGCTTCTTCAAGCTCTCCCTCTTCTGGCAGTGCAGCTTCGAGCGATGACGCGTACTGTGTTGCGATGTCGTATTGCTTCAGTCGCGTGAGATTATACCGTGGCGGGCGACGGTACCGTATGTTATTCACAACGGATAGTTTTTGGCGTATCTTAACCATCACTAGGTAGTGATCCTAATCGATGTTTGCGCCTCGATGTGATCTGACATCGATAATGTCTGAAAAGTGCCGACCATCTATCAAAACGTGGTCGATTTGTGTTTCTGTTCTATTCGGTGATCTCCAGGTGAGTCTATGGTGGAGGCTATGCTGAAAGAAGGTGCTACGTATGGCCATGTTCTTGGAGGTGGCGAAGTCGATAAGTCTGAGGCCATTTTCATTCGTCAGCTGGTGTGCACTGAATCGTCCAATCACCGGTCTGTACTCCTCCTCCTGGCCAACCTGAGCGTTGTAATCCCCGATGATGATCTTGACATCATGTTTTGGGCAGCGGTCATATTCACTCTCCAACTGCGCGTAGAATTCGTCCTTGTCGTCATCGGTACTTCCGAGGTGTGGGCTATGCACGTTGATAATACTAATGTTGAAGAAACGGCTTTTGATCCTCAACCTGCACATTCTAGGGCTGATTGGCCACCACCCGATCACCCGCTTCTGCATCTCTCCCATCACTATAAAAGCTGTTCCCAGCTCATGTGTGCTTCCACAACTCTGGCAGAATTGTTGGGAATTGTTATGCGCCTTTGGTCCAGTCATTAACCAACCATCTCTTTTGCTCTTAGCAGTAGTTATATAATTAGCATGCACTGGCAAAAAATTGTAGTTATTCAGGATTCGCTGTGACCGTGAATATCTAGCAAAAGAGTAATTGCATGCCTTTCATTCTAGTCATACATTTATTATAGCTGCAGCGTTAGAAAAAAATAAGTTTCTTTTTTTGCACTTCTGAAGAGATACATAGAACGTGTCAGTGGGCCGTCATTGATTGAGAAAGTATATAAAGAATGGCAAATACAACACAGTATTACAGTTGACGAGTTAGTGAATTATTTTACTAAATTTTAGATGTCATATCAAATTGCGAAACCGCATGAAATAGAATTGAGTCAAATCTACTCTGACACTTTATTGTCATAAGCAGCCCGGTTCTGTGACAAATCCTTTTCCTTAGCAGCC
This sequence comes from Wyeomyia smithii, assembly GCF_029784165.1. Classification (NCBI taxonomy): domain Eukaryota; kingdom Metazoa; phylum Arthropoda; class Insecta; order Diptera; family Culicidae; genus Wyeomyia; species Wyeomyia smithii. The sequence goes on from NC_073695.1 coordinate 99,565,049, forward strand.
ATTTCCTGCATCTCAATAGACCAGGGTTGCAATTCACCAGAAGCCCAAAACCAATAGACGAACAATCCAACCAAGTATATCACTGCTGCTATGTAGAACACCAGCTGCCATTCTTCATCCGTTCCCTCTGTTGTGATATATCCTGTAACAATAGGTGAGCAAATGCCTGCGATGGTACCAGCTGAGTTAGAGATACCCATAAGTACTCCTGCACTCTTGGGGGACAAATCAAGAGAATTCACTGCATAACCGCACCATGCAAGTGATCCCATTGCGACTGCTATCGTGATACAGATGATAGTTGGAATCGGTTCCAGTATTACGACACCGAGTATCATAAAAACGGTCTGTGCAACAAATGCAATACAGTTGAAGTTTCTTCGAACTTGGGTGGTTGTGAGGATACCCTTAACTTGGAACCAATCGGCAAGATAGCCTGCAATACCGAGACTAAGTCCCATCGCTGCGTATGGAAGGGCAGCTATAAAACCTGTTGTTTGTACTTCGAAATGCATTGCCTCTGTAAAAAAAAAACAAAGGAAAATTAAACAAAATAAAAATCGCATGTTCACAGTAAGAACCTTTCAGAAATGTTGGCAACTGTGTCAGGAGAAAATAAAAGCTCCAGTTTTCAGCAAAGTTCGACACAGTGGCAGCAATAACGGGCTTCGATGTGAAAATTGCTTTCCAGGGATGTTTTATCTTTCTAGAATCGCCTTCGATGCGGCCGATGCTCTTTAATATGTATTCCTTCTCGCTGGAGGTTATAAAGCGATCCTGTTCTGGGGACCTGCTAACGACGAGAAACCATGCAACGCACCAGAGACAACCAATTGCACCGAATACGTAGAAAATGCTTTCCCAGTTCAGAGCTGTCGCCAGGATGCCACTCACCATCATCGCAAGGATTGTTCCCACGAATACACCCGCGAATGAACACATAACCATGCGGGATCGCTCGAAAGGAGGGGCCCATTTAGACCAGACGTTGTGCATGCAAGGAAAAGCAACTCCTTCGCACATCCCCTGCAATACCCGAAGGCCGATCAGCCATCCAATGCCTCCGTGTGCTGCCAGAGGCATAAACAACGTCAGAATCGCTGTTAATCCGATACCGGCTCCTAGAACCTGATTTTTTGTGAATCGTTATTTGAACTGTACACCACCAACTCACGTTATTTCCTCCTAGCTTATCGGACAGATAACCTCCCGGGATCTGAGTTAGTAAGTACCCGTAGAAAAATGAACTTAAAACATGACCCTGCTCGCTTGAGCTCCAGTCGAAAGATTGTTCCTAAAATGAAAATAGTTTGGTATTTCGCTAGAGTTTAGTAACAGATTTCTTACTAACATGCTCCACACTTCCGTCATCCAGTAGAACGGTGCGATTCTCTGTCATTGCTACAATCGCCACACTCAAGTTGATCCGCATCGTGTAGAGATTTGTGAATCCCAGAAACGCCATAAGGACCACTATGAAACGGCGTCGCTTCCAAAATTGCCAAACAGGAGCGTCGATACCATCGCTGTGGAGAGAAAAATATACAACGACCAAAACTTAGCATCCCGTGGCGTGGGTTCAGTCTTATCTGTTTGTATCACCTTAACTTGCCGTCGCCAATTGCTTCCATAATGGTGAGCGTTCCGATTACAGATTACTCTTTCAGTACACAATAAAAATGAACCGAACTCGAGAAATCGCTCCGTTCGACTGCGTATCACAGTTAATAGGGGGAAATGTTTCATTTCAGTACCTGGTCTGGAGACTGCCCACTGCAAATTACTGTTATCAAGTGCCGTTTATTAAAACGCAAAGCAGATTTTGCGGCTTTGCTCATCACACATATGCGGTGAGATTTGCCTCGAGACAATTCACGTTCCTCCTGTGACAAAAAGATGTATTGAAATGTTCACTCAATTGGTATTGATAACATCAATCGTTGTAAGAGATAACATATTACAGGGAAGATTTGCGGCTGAGATCTTTACAGGCAGATGTATTGTTGTATGTAGATGTATTGATTTTTTATTGACTTTTATTTTATGCGAAGTAGAAGTTAGTTCAGTAGCTATCGTTTCTAGAATGAGTATCAGACGAAAAAGAGAAACATACGGCGAGAGAGTTGAAGTTTTTTTTTCTTTATTAGAGAGGCTTTCAGCCTTTGGCTGGTTCGCCTCTAGGAGTTAAAGTTTATTTGAATGTAAAATAGTAACTTAATTATTCTGGAAGTGTTATTTAACATATTTCATTTGATTCCAAATCAGAACAATCAATAATAAAGCTACGATTCGGTAACCCGGCAAGAAGGTATTTAAATTTTTCGGGTAATAGAATTCACACTATGTTGGTGCTTTAGCGAAATCAAACACAAACAGGTAGACTCAAGCATAAAAATAGAAAAACAAATAAAAAAATAAAATAAACCAAAAGCCAAAAAACAAGCAACAAAAAAAAAAGAGCACAAGAAAACGAAGAAATAATGGGATTGAAAATATGATGTTTGATTCAAAAATCCTGAGAAACTGTAAAGACACAAATCAGTTATTTACACCTTTTATACCGGTGATAATATTTGATTTTATTATTTTTATAATTCTACAATTGCATATTTAATAAAGACTACGCTGATCACGTGGGGCTTTCGATGGAAATGATGTACAAATAATTTTATACAGACTTAGGTTGGTAGAAGACCAATTCTGTATCAAATTTTTTGCCATAGGTGATCAAGAATTCTCGACTTCTTTGTGATAAGG